>NC_138882.1:102023946-102643781 GCF_965194825.1 Balaenoptera physalus
ATGAACCAACATGTGTTTGGAGACTCTATATTCTAGCGTTCAGAGCATTCTGCTATGTCTTAGCTATTCTAAGCTATTCAGACACATATTCATCAATCAAGACTTCCAATAGATTCCTCCGGATTTCCATGGAACTTGGCAAGAGGACAATGCAAGACACTGTCTGGCGCTTGTTCCTCTTGGTTGTGTGACTACCTCTTATGGTTGCCTAATGATGACAACATGATCATTTGTCTAGTAATTACAGAGCACTTTCATTTTACTGACTCTTTTTAATGTTCCCAATAACCCTGTGGAATAAATATTATTTCCCCTGTTTTATAGATGAAGAACCTGAGGTTCAGAAAGGTTAATGACTTATGAAATGGTGCCCCAGCTACTAAGGAATAGAGTTGGGATACAAAGCTAGGAGTCCCAATTTCAAATCTAAACTCTTTCCATCTTTCCATTGGTTATCAAGCTGTTCCCTTAAAGGTATGGGTTTGGGGAGGTCTTTCAGGGGGGTGGAGGAAAGCTAAGCCAGTGGAGCTCAGAACCCCTGATTCAATCAAAGCACCTTTTTCCCCCCCGGCTTTATATTATAGGACTCCACACTAAACTTGGTTTTAAACAAAATGCTTCTAGTGTTAAAAAGAAAAGTTTGTGAGCCATGAAATTATACCATATATGTTGAAAATAAATCCTTTTATCAGTCTCCTCTTTCAGTGGATTCTTCACTCTTTGTTCCAACAATCCCAGCTTGAAATCCTCTTTCCCAGAGGAGCTGACCGCAGGGATTTTTTCTTTCCTCAGCCCAGTGAGCCACATTCTGTGTTGGTGGATCTTTCACAGGAGAAATGTTCTGTGGCCAAGGCAGTTGACATCAAGCCAGATGTTGTATAGCCTGGGTAGAGGCCCCATTCCTTCCTACAGAAGAATTGAACCACATGTTCCAACTTGACTCATAAATATAAAACGAAAAGGCTAGTTTCCATTTTAATTAGATGAAATAATTACATGTCACACATCTTCTAAGCAGTTTTGTATTTGCTCTAACTGTAATGCTGACATTAGCATTCAAAGATACTGCTCGCACTGGGCAAAGATGTTGGGTTTATAGACTGTCATGTTCCTTGTGGCCACAAGATGTCAGAAAAATATGGTCATGGGATGGAAGTGCAGGAAGGTGCACTGGTTCCTGAAAATGCTGTTGATGAGTTCATTAGCTGATTAAAATCCTCCCGATAAGTTTGTTAGAAGAGTCCAGGGAAAGTCTATGAGATGTGTCATACTGTTATCCTGTTGATGGAGGTACTGAACACCACTAGCTGGTAATCAGATTAAGATGAACAAATATTGATTGTACATGCTTGCATGATTAAATCCTGAATAATTAAAGGCCACTGAGTTTCCCAGCTCTTTCACTAGCATGTGTTAATACAAAAACATGTGCTGTATTTACAGAGTATCATGAGTGGACATGACTATAGGAAAGAAATAGGATCAGTTAGAGACGAAATCTCCTTTGAAAGTTTCTGTCTGAAAATCCGATGATATTGTATAAAGAAATGGGTTTTAATAACGTTCATGTAATTGTGAAACATGTTATAAACGGAAATATATTGAATTAAATAAAGCCATATATCCAAACACATGCATACGTCTAAGGTAGATGTGCTTACTCAATGATTTGAGTGATGGGTGTTGTTAATTAACAGCCAATCTGACACCCTGCCCCCACTATTTCTTTTAGTCTCCTGAGTGACTTCCTATAACAGCTTCCTTGGGATCCGACAGAAGGAAGCAATAATGACAAGCACAGATTGGGTCCAATCAATAAGCGGTTATTGTGTCCTACAGAGGGCCGGGTGCTGGTGAGGATGCAGAAGACCTGGAGGGCAGGGTCTATGCCTTACCCTTCCCTCCTTCCTTCTAATTTACCCACTTTCTCTAGTTGCTGTCTTCTGCTTCTTGATCCTTCAAATGCTCCTGACTGCTGAGCTAGAAGATGAGGAGATGAGCTTTTATTCATTTACTTTTTAAAATGTATTGACTTCCTACCACATGCTAAACTTTGGCTTAAAGATTCAAAGATGAACTAAAAGTGGTTCTCACCTTGCTGATGGGAGAGTATGGTTACGGAGCAGACAAGCCAAAAAATCAAATTACAGGGAATTCCCTGGTGGTCCAGTGGTTAGGTCTCGGCGCTCTCACTGCC
Organism: Balaenoptera physalus; assembly: GCF_965194825.1. Taxonomy (NCBI): domain Eukaryota; kingdom Metazoa; phylum Chordata; class Mammalia; order Artiodactyla; family Balaenopteridae; genus Balaenoptera; species Balaenoptera physalus. Next base: position 102,026,144 of record NC_138882.1, read on the forward strand.
AGGGCCTGGGTTCGATCCCTTGTCAGGGAACTAAGATCCTGCAAGCTGCACGGCGCAGCCAAAATATATATATATATATATATATATATATATATATATATATATATATATATATCTCTGAACTGTCAAAAATCAAATTACAGCAGGCTGGTGTTGGTGATATAATCAAGTAAATGAGCTGTGGAGCGCATAGGCAAGGAAGGATTAATTCTGCTTCATCCTGAGGGCATCGTGGTTCTTCACAATAATGGTGAACTGGAGCCTACCAAGTGAACAGAAATGGGGCAGCTTAAAGAATTAGAACACATGAAGGCAAGTGTGTTAGGGTAAAGACTAAGTGCTTTAACAAAGATCTACAAGACAGTGAAACTGACCTAAGTCCATCTGTCTCTCACATAACAATCTGAAGATGGGAAGTCAGTGGACAGGACAGCTTTGCTCCACCAGGTCATTCAGGGACCAAGATCCTTTCAACTTATAGCTCCACAGTCCTCTGGGGTTGGTGGGGTATCGGCTGGCTGGCTGCTAAGGGCAAGTTCCAATCGTAGGAAGGATGAAGAGAAGAGGTCCAGGGCAAGCTAGCTCATTTTAGTCAAGTGAGGCAGAAGTTGCACACTTTTCCTCCTACATTTCGCTGGCTTCGAGGATAGACACACAGCCAGGTCTAGCTGCAGGTGGGATGATGGGGAGGCAGGGAAGTGTATTTTTAATAAGATGAGAAAAGGAAGAGTGAGCTGTGGGGAACAACCAGCAGCCTGTCATAGTAAAGGAGTTAAAGGGAATACTGAGTTGGAGAGTTTGTGCATGGTGGAGGGTAGCTGGATCATGGCTGGTGTGGCTGGAGATGTCTGGAGGGGTGGGGTCCGGATGTGGAGGAGTCTGAAAGTACATTACTGAAAAAAGTTGAATGGGGCCAACATACTGAGCTTCACGTTTGGGTAGAGCAGTCTATTACTTGGTGGTTGAGAGATCACTTGGTGTGGTTGGACTTGAGGCAGGCAGATGTTGCAGGCCCAGGTCAGAGATGCTCCACTCAGGGTTGGGAGGGGGCTAAGGCGGAGGGCAGGATAGATTGACAAGCCATTTAAATAAGAACTTGAACTGAAACTGGCATATAAGTTTCTACCAGCCACCTCAATAAAAAAGTGTTAACAAACTGTATGACATTATTTCCACTATTAGCAAAGCCCCTTCCACAGAGGATAGTCCCACCCCTCGCCCCCAGCTTTTACTAAATATGCACACTGGAAATCAAAGCAGCACAGTGGGTCTTTATAGCTTACCAAGTTGGGTCCATGTTCATTATTTATATAATTCTCATGACAACATTATGGGTTCAGAACCCTGAATGTATTGGTACGTTGAGAGTGCGTCTCCTACTCAGGGACTGAGGCACAAAAACTAAGTTCACAGAGACTGACAAAGATAAGCCAGAACAGCAATTCAGCCATGTGTAAAGAGCAATACAATAGGCAAGCAGCAAGATGTCAACTTGACCAGCTCTCTAGGGCAAGTCAAATTATTAGAAGATTGCTTTAGGGGTGTGGAATAGACCTGGGAATTATATATTTGAATATTAAACAGTTTTAAGCTCTGATAGCTTGATGCATTCATCTCTAAGATGGGAATGTGGCTATCAGGTGCTCTAACTTCTTGTGTTGGACTCATCAGGCATCTCACCGTAAACATTTCCAGACTTGGAAACTCCGGAGTTTCTATCACTATATCCACACTAGGGGACATTTATAATTACACCCCACACAAGGGGATACTGATAAGAACCAGGACCCCTCAGCTCCATTTTGGGAACCAATGGGAGTATATTTGATTCTGGAGATGAGCCAGAAGAGATCAAAGACTGATCTTCTACATTAGGGATTAGCAAACTTTTTCTGTAAAAGGCCAGATGGTAAATATTTTAGGTATTGTGGGTCATATGATTTCTGCCATAACTAGTCAAGTCTGTAATTATAACACAAAAACAGCTATAGACAATATATAAACAAACGTTCCAGTCAAACTTTATTTACAAAAACAAGCAACAAGCTGGATTTGGTCCATGAGCTGTACGGGATGACTGACCCTCCCCAAGCCCCGGCCTGTCCTAGATTATCTCCTTGTTCACAAAATCTTTCTACAAAAAGGGTTCAATATGATTGATTTTTTTCAACTACTAAATCTTAATTATGTTCAAGTTAACCCTCCCTGAGAGCAACCTGATTGGAATTTGGGATCTTTCTAAAGCTACAAGTCACAGAGATCTCTTGGTTTGCTACCATAGATGCTTGTCACATCCATTGTGTGGAATTCTACTGGTTGAGTTCTCAGATGCCAATCTTATGTCTCTCCAAGTTCCAGAGCAGTGACTCGCTCTGTATCTATTATAAAACCCATTTTATTTATTTTTATTTTTATTTTTTTTGAATTTTTGAATTTTATTTAATTTATTATTTTATACAGCAGGTTCTTATTAGTTATCCATTTTATACATATTAGTATATATATGTCAATCCCAATCTCCCAATTCATCACACCACCACCCCCAACCCCCTGCCACATTCCTCCTTTGGTGTCCAGACGTTTGTTCTCTACATCTGTGTCTCTATTTCTGCCCTGCAAACCGTTTCATCTGTACCATTTTTCTAGGTTCCACATAGACGCGTTAATATACAATATTTGTTTTTCTCTTTCTGACTTATTTCACTCTGTATGACAGTCTCTAGATCCATCCACGTTTCTACAAATGACCCAATTTCATTCCTTTTTATGGCTGAGCAATATTCCATTGTACATATGTACCACATCTTCTTTATCCATTCGTCTGTTGATGGGCATTTAGGTTGCTTCCATGACCAGGTTATTGTAAACAGTGCTGCAGTGAACATCAGGGTACATGTGTCTTTTTGAATTATGGTTTTCTCTGGGTATATGCACAGTAGTGGGATTGCTGGATCATATGGTAATTCTATATTTAGTTTTTTAAGGAACCTCCATACTGTTCTCCATAGTGGCTGTATCAATTTACATTCCCACCAACAGTGCAAGAGGGTTCCCTTTTCTCCACACCCTCTCCAGCATTTGTTGTTTGTAGATTTTCTGATGATGCCCATTCTAACTGATGTGAGGTGACACCTCATTGTAGTTTTGATTTGCATTTCTCTAATAATTAGTGATGTTGAGCAGCTTTTCATGTGCTTCTTGGCCATCTGTATGTCTTTGGAGAAATGTCAATTTAGGTCTTCTGGTCATTTTTGGATTGGATTGTTTGTTTTTTGAATATTGAGCTGCATGAGCTGTTTATATATTTTGGAGATTAATTCTTTGTACGTTGATTTGCTTGAAAATATTTTCTCCCATTCTGAGGGATGTTGTTTCGTCTTGTTTGTAGTTTCCTTTGCTTTGCAAAATCTTTTAAGTTTCATTAGGTCCCATTTGTTTATTTTTGTTTTTATTTCCATTACTCTAGGAGGTGGATCAAAAGAGATCTTGCTGTGATTTATGTCAAAGAATGTTCTTCCTATGTTTTCCTCTAAGAGTTTTATAGAGTCCGGTCTTACATTTAGTTCTAGAATCCATTTTGAGTTTATTTTTGTGTATGGTGTTAGGGAGTGTTCCAATTTCATTCTTTTACATGTAGCTGTCCAGTTTTCCCAGCACCACTTATTGAAGAGGCTGTCTTTTCTCCATTGTATATCCTGGCCTCTTTTGTCATAGATCAGTTGACCATAGGTGCGTGGGTTTATCTCTGGGCTTTCTATCCTGTTTCATTGATCTATATTTCTGTTTTTGTGACAGTACCACATTGTTTTGATTACTGTAGCTTTGCAGTATAGTCTGAAGTCAGGGATGATTCCTCCAGCTCTGTTTTTTTCCCTCAAGACTGCTTTGGCTATTTGGGGTCTTTTGTGTCTCCATACAAATTTTAAGATTTTTTTGCTCTAGTTCTGTGAAAAATGCTATTGGTAATTTGATAGGGATTACATTGAATCTGTAGATTGCTTTGGGTAGTGTAGTCATTTTCACAATATTGATTCTTCCAATCCAAGAACATTGTATATTTCTCCACCTCTTGGTATCATCTTTAATTTCTTTCATCAGTGTCTTATAGTTTTCTGCATACAAGTCTTTTGTCCCCCTAGGTAGGTTTATTCCTAGGTATTTTATTCTTTTTGTTGCAATGGTAAATGGGAGTGTTTCCTTAATTTCTCTTTCAGATTTTTCATCATTAGTATATAGGAATGCAAGAGATTTCTGTGCATTAATTTTGTATCCTGCTACTTTACCAAATTCATTGATTAGCTCTAGCAGTTTTCTGGTGGCATCATTAGGATCCTCTATGTATAGTACCATGTCATCTGCAAACAGTGACAGTTTTACTTCTTCTTTTCCGATTTGGATTCCTTTTATTTCTTTTTGTTCTCTGATTGCTGTGCCTAGGACTTCCAAAACTATGTTGAATAATAGTGGCGAGAGTGGACATCCTTGTCTTGTTCGTGATCTTAGAGGAAATGCTTTCAGTTTTTCACCATTGAGAATGATGTTGGCTGTGGGTTTGTCGTATATGGCCTTTATTATGTTGAGGTCGGTTCCCTCTATGCCCATTTTCTGGAGAGTTTTTATCATAAATCGGTGTTGAATTTTGTCAAAAGCTTTTTCTGCATCTATTGAGATGATCATATGGTTTTTATTCTTCAATTTGTCAATATGGTGTATCATCTTGATTGATTTGCATGTATTGAAGAATCCTTGCATCCCTGGGATAAATCCTACTTGATCATGATGTATGATCCTTTTAATGTGTTGTTGGATTCTGTTTGCCAGTATTTTGTTGAGGATTTTATTCATCGGTGATATTGGTCTGTAATTTTCTTTTTTTGTAGTATCTTTGTCTCATTTTGGTATCAGGGTGATGGTGGCCTCATAGAATGAGTTTGGGAGTGTTCTTTCCTCTGCAGTTTTTTGCAAGAGTTTGAGAAGGATGGGTGTTAGTTCTTCTCTAAATGTTTGATAGAATTCACCTGTAAGGCCATCTGGTCCTGCACTTTTGTTTGTTGGAAGATTTTTAATCACAGTTTCAACTTCATTATTTGTGATTGGTCTGTTCATATTTTCTATTTCTTCCTGGTTCAGTCTTGGAAGGTTATACCTTTCTAAGAATTTGTCCATTTCTTCCAGGTTGTCCATTTTATTGGCATAGAGTTGCTTGTAGTAGTCTCTTGGGATGCTTTGTATTTCTGCGGTGTCTGTTGTAACTTCTCCTTTTTCATTTTTAATTTTATTGATTTGACTCCTCTTCCTCTTTTTCTTGATGACTCTGGCTAATGGTTCATCAATTTTGTTTATCTTCTCCAAGAATCAGCTTTTAGTTTTATTGATCTTTGCTATTGTTTTCTTTGTTTCTAGTTCATTCATTTCTGCTCTGATATTTATGATTTTTTTCCTTGTACTAACTTTGGGTTTTGTTTGTTCTTTCTCTCGTTCCTTTAGGTGTAAGGTTAGATTGTTTATTTGAGATGTTTATTGTTTCTTGAGGTAGGCTTGTATTGTTATAAACTTGTCTCTTAGAACTGCTTTTGCTGCATCCTATAGGTTTTGGATCATCGTGTTTTCATTGTCATTTGTCTCTAGGAACTTTTTGATTTCCTCTTTGATTTCTTCAGTGATCTCTTGGTTATTTAGTAACCTATTGTTTAGCTTCTGTGTGTTTGTGTTTTTTACGTTTTTTTCCCTGTAATTGATTTCTAATCTCATAGCATTGTGTTCACAAAAGATGCTTGATATGATTTCAATTTTCTTAAATTTACCAAGGCTTGATTTGTGACCCAAGATATGATGTATCCTGGAGAATGTTCCATGCACACTTGAGAAGAAAGTGTAATTTGCTGTTTTTGGATGGAATGTCCTATAAATATCAATTAAATCTATCTGGTCTATTTTGTCAGTTAAAGCTTGTGTTTCCTTATTAATCTTCTGTTTGGATGATCTGTCCATTGGTGTAAGTGAGGTGTTAAAGTCCCCCACTGTTATTGTGTTACTGTCGATTTCCTGTTTTATAGCTGTTAGCAGTTGCCTTATGTATTGAGGTGCTCCTATGTTGGGTGCATATATATTTATAATTGTTATATCTTCTTCTTGGATTGATCACTTGATCATTACGTAGTGTCCTTCCTTGTCTCTTGTAACATTCTTTATTTTAAAGTGTATTTTATCTGATATGAGTATTGCTACTCCAGCTTTCTTTTGATTTCCATTTGCATGGAATATCTTTTTCCATCCCCTCACTTTCAGTCTGTATGTATCCCTAGGTCTGAAGTGGGTCACTTGTAGACAGCATATAGGTGGGTCTTGTTTTTTATCCATTCAGCGAGCCTGTGTCTTTTGGTTGGAGCATTTAATCCATTCACGTTTAAGGTAATTATCAATATGTATGTTCCTATTACCATTTTCTCAATTGTTATGGCTTTGTTTTTGTAGGTCCTTTTCTTCTCTTGTGTTTTCCACTTAGAGAAGTTCCTTTAGCATTTGTTGTAGAGCTGATTTGGTGGTGCTGAATTCTCTTAGCTTTTGCTTGTCTGTAAAGGTTTTGATTTCTCTGTGAAATCTGAATGAGATCCTTGCCGGGTAGAGTAATCTTGGTTGTATGTTCTTCCCTTTCATCACTTTAAATATATCATGCCAGTCCCTTCTGGCCTGTAGAGTTTCTGCTGAGAAATCAGCTGTTAACCTTATGGGAGTTCCCTTGTATGTTATTTGTTGTTTTTCCCTTGTTGCTTTCAATAATTTTTCTTTGCCTTTAATTTTTGTGAATTTGATTACTATGTGCCTTGGCGTGTTTCTCCTTTGATTTATCCTTCCTGGGACTCTTTGCACTTCCTGGACTTGGGTGGCTATTTCCTTTCCCATGTTAGGGAAGTTTTCAACCATAATATCTTCAAATATTTTCTCGGGTCCTTTCTCTCTCTCTTCTCCTTCTGGGCCCCTTCTAATGCGAATGTTGTTGTGTTTAATATTGTCCCAGAAGTCTCTTAGGCTGTCTTCATTTCTTTTCATTCTTTTTTCTTTATTCTGTTCCACGGCAGAGAATTCCACCATTCTGTCTTCCAGGTCACTTATCTGTTCGTCTGCCTCAGTTATTCTGCTATTGATTCCTTGTAGTGTATTTTTCATTTTAGTTATTGTATTGTTCATCTCTGTTTGTTTGTTCTTTAATTCTTCTAGGTGTTTGTTCTTTAATTCTTCTAGGTCTTTGTTAAACATTTCCTGCATCTTCTCGATCTCTGCCTCCATTCTTTTTCTGAGGTCCTGTATCATCTTCACTGTCATTATTCTGCATTCTTTTTCTGGAAGTTTTCCTATCTCCACTTCATTTAGTTGTTTTTCTGGGGTTTTATCTTGTTGCTTCATCTGGTACATAGCCCTTTGCCTTTTCATCTTGTCTGTCTTTCTGTGAATGTGGTTTTTGTTCCACAGGTTGCAGGACTGTAGCTCTTCTTGCTTCTGCTGTCTGCCCTCTGGTGGATGAGGCCATCTAAGAGGCTTGTGCATGTTTCCTGATGGGAGGGACTGGTGGTGGGTAGAGCTGTCTGTTGCTCTGGTGGGCAGAGCTCAGTAAAACTTTAATCCACTTGACTTCTGATGGGTGGGGCTGGGTTCCCTCCCTGTTGGTTGTTTGGCCTGAGGTGACCCAACCCTGGAACCTACCTGGCTCTTTGGTGGGGCTAATGGCAGACTCTGGGAGGGCTCACGCCAAGGAGTACATCCCAGAACTTCTGCTGCCAGTGTCCTTGTCCCCACAGTGAGCCACAGCCAGCCCCATCTCTGCAGGAGACCCTCCAACACTAGCAGGTAAGTCTGGTTCAGTCTCCTATGGTGTCACTGCTCCTTCCTCTGGGTCCTGATGCACACACTACTTTGTGTGTGCCCTGCAAGCGTGGAGTCTGTGCTTCCCCCAGTCCTGTCGAAGTCCTGCAATCAAATCCTGCTAGCCTTCAAAGTCTGATTCTCTAGGAATTCCTCCTCCCATTGCCAGAACCCCAGGCTGGGAAGCCTAACACGGGGCTCAGAACCTTCACTCCAGTGGGTGGACTTCTGTGGTATAAGTGTTCTCCAGTTTGTGAGTCATCCACCCAGCAGTTATGGGATTTGATTTTATTGTGATTGCACCCCTCCTACCGTCTCATTGTGGTTTCTCCTTTGTCTTTGGATGTGGAGTGTCTTTTTTGGTGAGTTCTAGTGTCTTCCTGTCGGTGATTGTTCAGTTAGTTGTGATTCCGGTGCTCTCGCAAGAGGGAGTCTATAAAATCTATAAAACCCATTTTATAGATGAGCAGTCCACGTTAAAGTGATGCTGGTAAATGGAAAAGCAGGGATTGGATGCTAAACCATCCAACTCCAGGTCCAGCATCCTTTCCACTGTGTCACATTAATGAATAAACACATTACAGAGTTTATTCCCACTCTGTAAGTATAAAATTTAGACAAGGAAATAAGTCAGTTTAGCTTAGTATATCAACAACAGGAATACGTGATAATATGGGTATGATAGAAAATTATTAGAGTTTGGGGGCTATGTACACAAAACAACACTGAAATGTAAACCCAAGTTCACTGCCTAACACCCTCTTTACATCTACAGTGAACATGACCTTTCTAGAACAAAAGAAAGAGATGATTTAGTCTTCAAAGCTGAAGCAGGTTTATGTGACTGCCTGTTTGGATTTAATCTCTACCCTTCATTAAGCATATGGTAGCGAACGTCTGCTTCCCACTGTACTGATGAGGGGGGATGTGACCAGGAATATCCTTCAGACTTCTGTGAGTGGCTTCTGGGTGCTTCCAGTCTTGGCAGATGGAATTGAGGAAAATGTTGATTCCCATACCCCTATTGTTATGGCAGTTGTATTACAAATTGGAGGTCTTTATTCTGGCCAGTGGCACTCCTGTGAAGTCCTTCCTTACCTGAGCCCTGCCCCTGTAGGAATCAACCCCCCCTTCTCCATACATCTTGTTCTAATAAGGCCTATGCCACTTCATGGGCTTATCCATTTATCAGTCTCTTCCTCTGTCTCTTTTGGGGCAAAAATTAGGCTGAATCTTTCCACTTAGCATGGGGCCTGGCCCTTAGTATAAGAGTTACTCTATACATATTTGATAAGGGAAAGAAATCTTCCCAATGCAACTTATTTTTCAACTTCATTCTTTACATACACTCTCCAAATAATGAGTGTGTGGCAACATTCGCTTCTCCTTTCCTTTTTACCATTTGGTTCCATTCCCCATTTGTCCCTGGTGGGAAGCACGTCTTTGCAGAGTCTCACCATTTCCAGGCAATGTTTTAAGTTCTTTGCATGTCTCAGCTCCTTTAATCTCCTCTGCACTGCTCTAGACCCTACTGCATGCCAGCTCTAGAATTAGACAGCTTGGGTTTGGATTCTGAATTCTTTACTAATACTTAGCTGTATGACTCTCCACGTCTCACCTTTTTAGTTTAGGAAATCATCAGAAAAATGATAGTATTCAACCCTTAGGTTTCATGAACTTTAAAGGAAATAATACATGTCAGGGGCTTAGCACAGTGCCTGGCACATAGTCAGAACTCCATTGATTTGTAGCTTTTAATATTATGCTTGAGAGATGATAGATATTAGCAAATGAAAGTCCATCTTTTGAATGTTTTATGCTGAAGAGTGTGATTATCTACCTAGTTTCCACTTCTATAAGTGAAGCCAGGGATTCATCCCATAGATTTGTACCATGGGAGCCACAACTAGATGAAGCCAGGACCTTGGGGAGCAGAGAGACCTAAAGAAAAAGGAGGGAGGAAGAATGGAAGGCTTCCCTCTGATTCCAAAGAGAGCAATAAAGATACTGTTTGCACCCTTCTCTGGCTCCCAATCATGTTTGTGATTGGCTAAGTGTAAGATTGGATTCTCTCCAATAATGGATCCTGTGGCCTCCCAGATGTGCAACATAATGGCAAGATTACAAACGTCTTACTTAGGTGGTTAAGCATTTGGTCAATAATTATTTATTTTGTGCCTAGCAAAGCACCATCCTGAAAGCACATGTCCCCTCCCTTAAAAATGTTCACACAGGAGCTTCGTTATACCGCTAACAAATGTGAATTAGGAAGTGATCTCCAGGCAGTTCAGGAAGGATGGGTTCCTGCCAGAAGTGACTCCAAGGTATAGTTCATGGGCATGAGGCTGACTGTGGAGAGGATGTGATGACAAGGGTAAGACACAGAGGTCTTCTGACACCTACCATTCAAATGGAAATGAAAACCATGGAAAATTAAAGCTTTTTTTTGCTCCTTTCCCGGCAAGATATATTCTGTGGGGTGTGGCCCAGTCAAACAGATCAGAGGTCAGCGTTGTCCACTTCCAAATGTTCATCAGAGTCACATGAAGGAAGACGCACTCTGAGTGCTTTTGGAGACTGAGGCACGCGGAGCTGGCTCTGTGAGGAGATGGCTTAGCAAACCTACCCTGATGCAGGGGCTTCCTAGGATCTCCACCTCTTCTCCTTCCAGCTCCAGTTCCTGTCAAACCTATGCTAGTTTCCTAGCCTATATCTTGCAAGTGGAAATATCACCCTTAATATCTTATGTGGGGATTGTTAGGGAGAAGTACACTTCCCTCTTGGCTGTAGAGATGTCTGTTACAAATGTTATAAGTAAATAATGTTTCTATAAGAGAAAAGAAGCCAGAAGCCAGAAGCAGGAGAATGAGGTTTATCAGACAGAATACGTGCCAGTTAGGACAGATTGCACTGAATGTTAACACGGATTGAACAGGAAAACATGCTGCTGGCAAGGCAAGCCCAGGTGTACCGGCTTTGGGCGCTGAAGTGTGTCTGCAAGTAGACTGCATGTAGATTGAAGGCGTTTGCTGTCTCAGGTTGGGGCAGGAACTAGCGCCAATTAGTGCAACGCCCAAGCTGCTTCGACAGCGCTGGCAGCCCTGGGGGAAATGGCTCCTACAGAGAGACAATGCAGGATTAAGGGAACTCCGGATCCCTTTGGGAATTATTTTCATGAGGGAAAAAAAAACAGAACCAACGATATTTAAGTAACTGTAATAGTTATAAAAAGTACGGTTTGAAAGGCTTGAGTCCTCCTATGAATCTCAGTATATGAACAATATATCCCACGCATCCATCTTAATCAAATCCTTGACTTCTGTTTAGGGATGTGTTCATTCATCCATTCAACAAAAACTTAATAAACACTTCCTCTGTGCCACTTTAGATATATCTTTGAATAAGATTGGCAAAGGAGGTGGGGACAGATGATAAATAATAAATATATTAAGTAAATATATACTTTAGAAGATGATAAGCGCTATGGAAAAAAAGTAGAGGAAGGGGAATGGCAGGGGCGGGGTAATTGACATTTGCAGGGTGAGGCTTATGGAAAAGGTGACTTTAAGCAAAGACTTGAAGGCAGTATGGAAGGATTTCATGAGGATATTTCAGAAAAGAGTGTTCCAGGCAGAGAAAAGAGGAGAGCAAAAGCTTGAATGCAGGAGTAGGCCTAGCTTGTTCTGAGGAACAGCAAGGGGGCCTGTGTGGCTGGAGCAGAGAGGATGGGGGTGTGGCAGAAGATTGAGGGCCTCATGGCATCTCACCTTAAGCCCATTATGAAAACTTTGGTTTTTATGCTGATGGCATAAGAAGGGAATGGCAGTGGTTGTCACTGAGAAAGTGCTCTCTTTCTATCTGACATGGGATTTCTGAGATGCCGGCAAAGCAAAGTCTTGCGGCTGTCGCAGTAGAGGACTTCATATGCTGGAGAGATCAAGGTGAGAGTGAACTGAAAGTGGTCAGTTATGTAGAAGCAGGCTCAGAAAAATCACTGTGATGTAACAGCTCTAACTACTCAACTCCAAACTGGATTTTCTTTTGCACTGCAATTTCCCCCCTATATTTGTCCCAGCAATAGCTGTTACGTGTTGAGTGTAAAGAATACTGGATTAGGGGTCAGAAGTCATGGATTTCCCAATTCTGTCACTTTGGTTATTCTTAGATTTTTCTTTTCTGCATATGTTAATGAGAGTGATCAAACCCTATTCAGCTTAACTCACAGGGTGGGCGGACGTGAACATCCCATAAGACAGCTCTTACAGGGGGAAGAGAAAAGGGAAGTAAAAGTCAGCTACTCACTGCATGCCAGGCAATGTAAGGCTGGGAGCTTGGCATGATTTATTTCTTCTAGTAAAAGAAAACCTGTTGAACTCTGAAAAATGTACAAATATAATTTTTTCCCTTAAGTTGATAAAAATTATTTGGTTATTGCTCTGAAGAGGGCTGTGTGTGTATGTGCATGTGTGTGCACACGTGCATGTGCATGTGCAATATAACCTTAGGAACCTTAGGATTAAGACAAAAACAAGGAACTTGTGTGTTTTTACCAGAATAGGAATGTAATGATCTCCTAGAGAGTAAACTCCTTAAAGATAAAGTCTTCATCTTATTGATCTATTCATGCCTAATATCAGGGCCTTTAGGGAATAAAGAATGGATAAAAAAGAGTTGATAAAGAATAATTGAACAGGCGATAAATGAATAAAGAATGGCTGCATAAATGGATGGATGGATTCATGATTCTCCATGGTCATAGTGTCGTCACTTAAGGAGGCCTCTCTGGCCTAGAAAATTGTTTTTTACTTAAAAAGTGAGAATTATTTAAAAAAATAGATGCTGAATATATGGAAAAACATAAGAGGAGACATTACAGAATCTGCACTACAGATTTCATCGTAGGCCACATTGAAAATTATACTTCAAGTTGAACTGAAGACATGGTCACTGCTTTTCTCCCTCAATGAAGTTCCTTTTTCAAGGCCTTGGTAAGAATGTGAAAGGCAGCTTCAAGTCCATTTCTCACATGCGGAAGCATACAGAATGCTTGGGAGTTTCCCTCCATCTACTTCCTTCTCACTTTCACTTCTTCCCCTTCAGCCTCTTCCTTCACTCTGCCTCTTCACCTTCTTTCTCCTCTTCTTTTAATTATTGACATATGGCATGCTCTGCCATAATATTTGCTCCCCAAGGTATATCAGCTTATTTTGATTTTCCTGAAGACTCCCCTGTGTGTATCTGTTTGACCTGTTTGAATACCTCTAAATGTCTCTTGCTCTGCTCCCCTGCAATTCTCCTCCATTTTTTATTCTCCTGTTCAGTTTTGCCTGCTAATCTCTTCTACCCAACCATGTACTGTAGCCAGACTTGCCAGTATCTCTCATAAAGAAGTTTCTGTTGCCCATATTTGGTAAATCTTTATTTCAAATGTTTCTGTTTTCTGCTTCCTTTTGTTTTTAATCCTTAATGTGACTAATCTATTTTAGTGGATGATTGAAGAGAAAATATCAGTCTTACCATCTCTGAGAAAAGAATAAGTATTATAAGTTTTGGAATTTACCTCATAAATTAGAAATTAAGGTTTATGTGGGTCTAGATGTCGAGAAAGCTTGGGGCTGTATTTTGGGGATGACCTGAAATGAGAATGGGCCTAATCTTCTATATTCCTGTTAAATCAGGGGTGTATTTTTGAGCTTTTCAGGCCCATCTAAAGATCCTCTGTGCAATCATACTCTAGGAGGGTTGGGGGTAGTTGGGGTAGTTAACCAGACACAGTATCTGGATAACGTGCATACTTGTTTTTAATGACCACTACCCTGAAGCATGATCAGTGATGATCACTTTGGTTTTATTTAACTCTTTAAGAGCTTGGGAGCTGGAGGTGAAGAAAAATAAATGAATCTATCTCTAGGCTAACCTGCTTTCAGCCAAAGTCACTTTTCAATCTTTTGTTATCTTTCTCCAATATGTGGCTTTGCTTCCTCATTGAAGTTGTCAATTCCAAAGTCAGAAGTGACAATCAGGCCAGGAATGGTAGCGCATGGCCTCTGTGTATACTCCTTGCATGTGCCCGGGTGAGGGGAGAGTGGCTACCCAAGGAAGGATGCAATGGAGCCAGACCCATTTGTTGCTTTGGTGAAACCAGAAGTGTTGGAGAATATCCAGTGTAAGAGAGTTCTTATCCTCTGAGTGTCTTATTCCTATTTGCCTCTATCGGCCGAGTGAGAGAATTCACAGTTTCACAGCCTCATCAAAAATATGCATAACAACCAACAGATGAGTGTGGGCAACAAAGCAGATAAAGCATTTTGACCATATATGAGAAAGAAAAAACCCCACAAATAAAGGCCTAAGGGGAGGAGGGGCAAGATGGCGGAAGAGTAAGACGCGGAGATCACCTTCCTTCCCACAGATACAGTAGAAACACATCTACTTGTGGAACTGCTCCTACAGAACTCCCACTGAACACTGGCAGAAGACGTCAGACCTCCCAAAAGGCAAGAAACTCCCCTCGTACTTGGGTAGGGCAAAAGACAAAAGAAACAACAGAGACAAAAGAATAGGGATGGGACCTGCACCAGTGGGAGGGAGCTGTGAAGGAGGAAAGGTTTCCACACACTAGGAAGCCCCTTCGTGGGCAGAGACTGCGGGTGGCAGAGGGGGGAAGCTTCGGAGCCACGGAGGAGAGCGTAGCCACAGGGGTGCGGAGGGCAAAGCGGAGAGATTCCCGCACGGAGGATCAGTGCTGAGTAGCACTCACCAGCCCGAGAGGCTTGTCTGCTCAGCCGCCGGGGCGGGCGGGGGCTGGGAGCTGAGGCTCGGGCTTCGGTGCTAGCTGGGAGGGAGTCCTGGAAAAACTCTGCAGCTGCCGAAGAGGCAAGAGACTTTTTCTTGCCTCTTTGTTTCGCGGCACTCAAGGAGAGGGGATTCAGAGCGCCGCCTACACGAGCTCCAGAGACGGGCGCGAGCCGCGGCGATCAGCGCGGACCACAGAGATGGGCAGGAGACGCTAAGGCTGCTGCTGCCGCCACCAAGAAGCCTGTGTGCGAGCACAGGTCACTCTCCACACCGCCCCTCCCGGGAGCCTGTGCAGCCCGCCACTGCCAGGGTCCCGTGATCCAGGGACAACTTCGCCGGGAGAACGCACGGCGCACCTCAGGCTGCTGCAATGTCACGCCGGCCTCTGCCGCCGCAGGCTCGCCCCGCCTCCTCCGTACCGCTCCCTCCCCGCAGCCTGAGTGAGCCAGAGCCCCCGAAGCAGCTGCTCCTTTAACCCCGTTCTGTTTGGGCAGGGAACAGACGCCCTCAGGTGACCTACATGCAGAGGCGGGTCCAAATCCAAAGCTGAACCCCGGGAGCTGTACGAACAAAGAAGAGAAAGGGAAATCTCTCCCAGCAGCCTCAGAAGCAGTGGATTAAAGCTCCACAAAAAACTTGATGTGCCTGCATCTGCTGAATACCTGAAGAGACAACGAATCATCCCAAGTTCAAGAGGTGGACTTTGGGAGCAGGATATATTAATTTTCCCCCTTTTCCTTTTTTTCCGTGTGGACGAAAGGCTCTTGGTGCTCCAGCCAGGCATCAGGGCTGTGCCTCTGAAGTGGGAGAGCCAACTACAGGACACTGGTCGACAAGAGACCTCCCAGCTCCACGTAATACCAAACGGCAAAAATCTCTCAGAGATGTCCATCTCAACACCAAGACCGAGCTTCACTCAACGACCAGCAAGCTACAGTGCTGGACACCCTATGCCAAACAACTAGCAAGACAGGAACACAGCCCCATCCATTAGCAGAGAGGCTGCCTAAAATCATAATAAGGCCACAGACATCCCAAAACACACCACCAGACGTGGACGTGCCCACCAGAAAGACAAGATCCAGCCTCATCCACCAGAACACAGGCACTAGTCCCCTCCACCAGGAAGCCTACACAACCCACTGAACCAACCTTAGCCACTGGGGACAGATACCAAAAACAACGGGAACTACGAACCTGCAGCCTGTGAAAAGGAGACCCCAAACACAGTAAGATAAGCAAAATGAGAAGACAAAAAACCACACAGCAGGTGAAGGAGCAGGGTCAAAACACACCAGACCTAACAAATGAAGAGGAAATAGGTAGTCTACTTGAAAAAGAATTCAGAATAATGATAGTAAAGATGATCCAAAATCTTGGAAATAGTATAGACAAAATGCAAGAAACATTTAACAAGGATGTAGAAGAACTAAAGAGGAACCAAGCAACGATGAAAAACACAATAAATGAAATTAAAAATATTCAAGACGGGATCAATAGCAGAATAACTGAGGCAGAAGAACGGATAAGTGACCTGGAAGATAAAATGGTGGAAATAACTACTGCAGAGCAGAATAAAGAAAAAAGAATGAAAAGAACTGAGGACAGTCTCAGAGACCTCTGGGACAACATTAAAAGCACCAACATTCGAATTATAGGGGTCCCAGAAGAAGAAGAGAAAAAGAAAGGGACTGAGAAAATATTTGAAGAAATTATAGTTGAAAACTTCCCTAATATGGGAAAGGAAATAGTTAATCAAGTCCTGGAAGCACAGAGAGGCCCATACAGGATAAATCCAAGGAGAAACACGCCAAGACACATATTAATCAAACTATCAAAAATTAAATATAAAGAAAACATATTAAAAACAGCAAGGGAAAAACAACAAATAACACACAAGGGAATCCCCATAAGGTTAACAGCTGATCTTTCAGCAGAAACTCTGCAAGCCAGAAGGGAGTGGCAGGATATACTTAAAGTCATGAAGGAGAAAAACCTACAACCAAGGTTACTCTACCCAGCAACGATCTCATTCAGATTTGATGGAGAAATGAAAACCTTTACAGACAAGCAAAAGCTGAGAGAGTTCAGCACCACCAAACCAGCTTTACAACAAATGCTAAAGGAACTTCTCTAGGCAAGAAACACAAGAGAAGGAAAACACCTACAATAACAAACATAAAATATTTAAGAAAATGGGAATAGGAACATACATATCGATAATTACCTTAAATGTAAATGGATTAAATCCTCCCACCAAAAGACACAGACTGGCTGAATGGATACAAAAACAAGACCCATATATATGCTGTCTACAAGAGACCCACTTCAGACCTAGAGACACATACAGACTGAAAGTGAGGGGATGGAAAAAGATATTCCATGCAAATGGAAATCAAAAGAAAGCTGGAGTAGCAATTCTCATATCAGACAAAATAGACTTTAAAACAAAGACTATTACAAGAGACAAAGAAGGATACTACATAATGATCAAGGTATCAATCCAAGAAGAAGATACAACAATTGTAAATATTTATGCACTCAACATAGGAGCACCTCAACACATAAGGCAAATGCTAACAGCCATAAAAGGGGAAATCGACAGTAACACAATCATAGTAGGGGACTTTAACACCCCACTTTCACCAATGGACAGATCATCCAAAATGAAAATAAATAAGGAAACACAAGCTTTAAATGATACATTAAACAAGATGGACTTAATTGATATTTATAGGACATTCCACCAAAAAACAACAGAATACACATATTTCTCAAGTGCTCATGGAACATTCTCCAGGATAGATCATATCTTGGGTCACAAATCAAGCCTCGGTAAATTTAAGAAAATTGAAATCGTATCAAGTATCTTTTCCGACCACAACGCTATGAGACTAGATATCAATTACAGGAAAAGATCTGTAAAAAATACCAACACATGGAGGCTACACAATACGAAGTGATCACTGAAGAAATCAAAGGGGAAATCAAAAAATACCTAGAAACAAATGACAATGGTGACACGACGACCCAAAACCTATGGGAGGCAGCAAAAGCAGTGCTAAGAGGGAAGTTTATAGCAATACAAGCCTACCTCAAGAAACAGGAATCCTCTCGAATAAACAACCTAACCTTGCACCTAAAGCAATTAGAGAAAGAAGAGCAAAAAAACCCCAAAGCTAGCAGAAGGAAAGAAATCATAAAGATCAGATCAGAAATAAATGAAAAAGAAATGAAGGAAACAATAGCAAAAATCAATGAAACTAAAAGCTTGTTCTTTGAGAAGATAAACAAAATTGATAAACCATTAGCCAGACTCATCAAGAGAAAAAGGGAGAAGACTCAAATCAATAGAATTAGAAATGAAAAAGGAGAAGTAACCACTGACACTGCAGAAATACAAAAGATCATGAGAGATTACTACAAGCAACTCTATGGCAATAAAATGGACAACCTGGAAGAAATGGACAGATTCTTAGAAATGCACAACCTACCGAGACTGAACCAGGAAGAAATAGAAAATATGAACAGACCAATCACAAGCACTGAAATTGAAACTGTGATTAAAAATCTTCCAACAAACAAAAGCCCAGGACCAGATGGCTTCACAGGCGAATCCTATCAAACATTTAGAGAAGAGCTAACACCTATCCTTCTCAAACTCTTCCAAAATATTGCAGAGGGAGGAACACTCCCAAACTCATTCTACGAGGCCACCATCACCCTGATACCAAAACCAGACAAAGATGCCACAAAGAAAGAAAACTACAGGCCAATATCACTGATGAACATAGATGCAAAAATCTTCAACAAAATACTAGCAAACAGAATCCAACAGCACATTAAAGGGATTATACACCATGATCAAGTGGGGTTTATCCCAGGAATGCAAGGATTCTTCAATATACGCAAATCAATCAACGTGATACATCATATTAACAAATTGAAGGAGAAAAACCATATGATCATCTCAATAGATGCAGAGAAAGCTTTCGACAAAATTCAACACCCATTTATGATAAAAGCCCTGCAGAAAGTAGGCATAGAGGGAACTTTCCTCAACATAATAAAGGCCATATATGACAAACCCACAGCCAACATTGTTCTCAATGGTGAAAAACTGGAACCATTTCCACTAAGATCAGGAACAAGACAAGGTTGCCCACTCTCACCACTATTATTCAACATAGTTTTGGAAGTGTTAGCCACAGCAATCAGAGAAGAAAAAGAAATAAAAGGAATCCAAATCGGAAAAGAAGAAGTAAAACTGTCACTGTTTACAGATGACATGATACTATACATAGAGAATCCTAAAACTGCCACCAGAAAACTCCTAGAGCTAATCAATGAATTTGGTAAAGTAGCAGGATACAAAATTAATGCACAGAAATCTCTTGCATTCCTATATACTAATGATGAAAAATCTGAAAGTGAAATTAAGAAAACACTCCCGTTTACCACTGCAACAAAAAGAATAAAATATCTAGGAATAAACCTACCTAAGGAGACAAAAGACCTGTATGCAGAAAATTATAGGACACTGATGAAAGAAATTAAAGATGATACAAATAGATGGAGAGATATACCATGTTCTTGGATTGGAAGAATCAACATTGTGAAAATGACTCTACTACCCAAAGCAATCTACAGATTCAATGCAATCCCTATCAAGCTACCACTGGCATTTTTCACAGAAGTAGAACAAAAAATTTCACAATTTGTATGGAGACACAAAAGACCCCGAATAGCCAAAGGAATCTTGAGAACGAAAAATGGAGCTGGAGGAATCAGGCTCCCTGACTTCAGACTATATTACAAAGCTACAGTAATCAAGACAGTTTGGTACTGGCACAAAAACAGAAATATAGATCAATGGAACAGGATAGAAAGCCCAGAGATAAAGCCACACACATATGGTCACCTTATCTTTGATAAAGGAGGCAAGCATATACAGTGGAGAAAAGACAGCCTCTTCAATAAGTGGTGCTGGGAAAATTGGACAGGTACATGTAAAAGTATGAAATTAGAACACTCCCTGACACCATACACAAAAATAAACTCAAAATGGATTAAAGACCTAAGTGTAAGGCCAGACACTATCAAACTCTTAGAGGAAAACATAGGCAGAACACTCTATGACATAAATCACAGCAAGATCCTTTTTGACCCAGCTCCTAGAGAAATGGAAATAAAAACATAAATAAACAAATGGGACCTAATGAAACGTAAAAGCTTTTGCACAGCAAAGGAAACCATAAACAAGACCAAAAGACAACCCTCAGAATGGGAGAAAATATTTGCAAATGAAGCAACTGACAAAGGATTAATCTCCAAGATTTACAAGCAGCTCATGCAGCTCAATAACAAAAAAACAAACAACCCAATCCAAAAATGGGCAGAAGACCTAAATAGACATTTCTCCAAAGAAGATATACAGATGGCCAACAGACACATGAAAGAATGCTCAACATCATTAATCATTAGAGAAATGCAAATCAGAACTACAATGAGGTACCATCTCACACCGGTCAGAATGGCCATCATCAAAAAATCTAGAAACAATAAATGCTGGAGAGGGTGTGGAGGAAAGGGAACGCTCTTGCACTGTTGGTGGGAATGTAAATTGATACAGCCACTATGGAGAACAGTATGGAGGTTCCTTAAAAAACTACAAATAGAACTACCATACGACCCAGCAATCCCACTACTGGGCATATACCCTGAGAAAACCATAATTCAAAAAGAGTCATGTACCAAAATGTTCATTGCAGCTCTATTTACAATAGCCAGGACATGGAAGCAACCTAAGTGTCCATCATCGGATGAATGGATAAAGAAGATGTGGCACATATATACAATGGAATATTACTCAGCCATAAAAAGAAATGAAATGGAGGTATTTGTAATGAGGTGGATGGAGTTAGAGTCTGTCATACAGAGTGAAATAAGTCAGAAAGAGAAAAACAAATACAGTATGCTAACACATATATATGGAATCTAAGGAAAAAACAAAAAGTCATGAAGAACCTAGTGGCAAGATGGGAATAAAGACACAGACCTACTAAAGAATGGACTTGAGGATATGGGGAAGGGGAGGGGTGAGATGTGACAGGATGAGAGAGTGTCATGGACATATATACACTACCAAATGTAAAATAGATAGCTAGTGGGAAGCAGCCGCATAGCACAGGGAGATCAGCACGGTGCTTTGTGACCGCCTGGGGGGGTGGGGTGGGGAGGGTGGGAGGGAGGGAGATGTGGGAGGGAGGAGATATGGGAACGTGTGTATATGTGTAGCTGATTCACTTTGTTATAAAGCAGAAACTAACACACCATTGTGAAGCAATTATACTTCAATAAAGATGTTTAAAAAATAAATAAATAAATAAAATAAAGGCCTAAGGGATGTAATAAAATATATGTATATTAATTGTGGCTGTTTCTGGGTAGGAGAAGCTTGGGAGACATTAATTCAACTTTTTATCTTTTAGTTCATCAGTATTTTCTCTATTTTTCTCCACCGATTTTTGGGAAAACTTATGTAACTGAGTAATTTAAGATAGTAACATTTGCTCATTAGTCTTTGGAAAATTAGTGGCTCATAATTTCATAGATAAAATTTTATAACAAAAAAAGTAACTTTTTTTTTTAAAAAAAGGAATTCAGTAAAAACTGTTGAAGTATCACTAACTTCTTATTAATGTCCAGGTGACCCTGGCAATCTTAATTGCTTGGGACAAAACCTTTGCAAGACCCAGGTGAGATCGAAGAATGCAGTTGTACGTTGCGATGCTAACTGTATTGGCTTTAGGGTAATCTGTGCGATTCTAAGACACCTTGATTTATGAACTAATTAATGGCACACAACAAAAATACTTATAGAAACTTGCTCTACCCCAAGCCAGAAAAACCTCCAAACAACAGGAAAATGGGTTTTGCATGTTAGAAAGTTAAATTCAATATATATTTATGAGGCTGTTCAAAATGTGGAGTCCTTTACTACTAAGTACCGAGTAAGCAGAAATGCCCATGTATCAAAACCTAATTGTGCCAGAGTCTAAGGCTTGGGGAATAAATTAAGTCTTAAGCTACAAAAGACATCAGACATTAATTTTAAGGCTTATTATAGTTCTGATGATATGGGCATTAATAAGTCCAACAGGAAGAAAGAATAGGCAAAACGACAAATATGATATACCATTGGTTTTCCTTGGCAAAATGTGGATTGTTGATAATTCATTTAAAGTTTCACAGATAATTCTGCACTCTAGGGTCATTGTTCCAGCAGCTTGTTAATAGGGACTGAATAGGGTGTTGAATATTTCATAGATTTTTGATGTCTACTTCTTGTTTCTGAGGTGGGGAGGAAATGGAAAGGATTTTATACTACTTAAAACATTCAACATTCATCCCACAAACCTTTATTGAGCACTTTGTATGATAAAGTGGTATTACAGGCTATGAGTAAAATTTGATGGGCATTCAGAGGAGGGAGACATTATTTCAGGATGGAAAGAGAATTGTCTTTAGAGCTGGTCTTTGAAATATCTGTAGGACTTGAAAATTAAAAAAAAAAAAAAAAAGTGGTTAGGAAAGCTTCCAGGAAGGAAGCAGTGTGAACAAAGATACAAGGATGGGAAAATGTGGGGCATGTAGTGGACATATTAAGTAACACAACTGTGTGATAAAATAAGGTTCATGAAGGCACATAATGCAGATAACTCTGGAAAGGTGGTAGGAGTCAGATTATGGTTAAGCCAAAAATCTTGGACTTTATGTGATAGACGATGCTGTTATCGAGCCAATTTTTACTGAGCACCTATTAAATGGGTGGCCCTATGAATAAGATATGCTACTTACTTTCAAGGCAATTTCAGTTTTCTGAGGATAATATCACAATGCAAAAAGCAGTTATAGTACGAAAGGAAAACTTCATGGAAATACAATAAATGCAGGGTCTATGCAGACATGTTACTAGGGTACCTAACATATTCTTTAGGGGTCAGAAAAGGTTTATTGGACAGATGACCTTAACT
This sequence comes from Balaenoptera physalus, assembly GCF_965194825.1. Classification (NCBI taxonomy): domain Eukaryota; kingdom Metazoa; phylum Chordata; class Mammalia; order Artiodactyla; family Balaenopteridae; genus Balaenoptera; species Balaenoptera physalus. The sequence goes on from NC_138882.1 coordinate 102,048,838, forward strand.
CTGAGGCCTGAGAATTTTTAAAAAAATATGGAAGTCATCTCATATTTAGGAAAACTGAAATTATCTCAGGAACATTGGAACTTAGATTGTGAAAGGGAGATGGAGTAGCCAAAGATGAGCTTAGCTGGATAAGCAGGGAACAGACAATGCAAATATTTGTGAGCTGTGGCAAGCCTTACTAGTGTTCACTGAAGTCTTGTTGCCCTCTTTTTCTGGGAACATGGGAGGACTGTCCTTCAGCATTCCTTGAAGTTAGGCATGGCCACATGATCGCCTTTGGCTAATGGGAGGCATGTGGGAAGAAACATTTAATTACTGGTGCTTAAGTCTATATCTGGTTCTGTTGTTATGAGATTACAAAAACATGTGTTGACAGGAAAATTCAACACTGGGCCATCACATGGAGGATGGTGTCCCTGGAGGGCCATTTGAACCCATATCAGACTTTGTGTGAATGAGAAATAAATGCATTATTTTAAAGGGCTCTGACACTGGGGATTGTTTGTTACTTCAGCAGACTGTATCCTGTCCTGATTGATACACAAATCGTGGTTAGGAGTCTCAATACTGTTATGAGGGCAATGAGGATAAATTAGAGTGTTTTTTTTTAAATAGTAGGGGAGTGGCATATGTGCTCAGAACTTATATTTTTGAAAGACTACTCTCAGGTCAGTTTATTGGAAAGCAGAAAAATATGTTCAATAATCCAGGCCAGAGACAGTGAGAGCAAGAATCAGGATGCTGACAGTGGAATAGAAGAGAGATGATAGGAGAAATATTGTCATGGCTGAATCTACAGGATTTGTTGAATGGTTACCGGTGAGAGGTGAGCAGAGTGTCTAGGATGACTAGGTTTTCCAGCCTCGGGTACTAGAAGAATTAAGTTGCCTTTAACAGAAATAAGAAATGTAGTAGGAACAATGAGTTGGAGAGGAAAGAAGAATTTGGTCCAGGGGCCAATTACAATTGAAGAATTCAGGACAGGGTTCAGAGCATAGGCATCACCTACGTCTAGGCGGTAACTAAAGTGAAGAAAATGATGACCTAGAGAAGAGGACTGGGAACGGAAGCTCAATCACACATTTAGGGGCAGGAAAGGAAGAGTAGACAGTAAAGGAGCAAAGGAGGTGGTGTTGCTGTGTCACAGAAGCTAAAGGAGAAGGGGCTTTCTGGAAGGAAAGGGTATGAAACACTGTAGAGACATTGAGAAAAATGAGGACTAAAATAATCCCATTAGAGCTGAAGTTCAATAACCACACTAGACCTTTTTGAGGAAGGGGTTTCATGAAAGATTATTGCGAGCAGAGAACAGATTTTAAGAGACAGAGAGCAAGAGCGTGGTGAGAATTGGGAGGCAAATGGGTAGAGATAGCTATTTTCAGAAATTCATCAATGAAAGGATGTACAAAAATGAGAAATTAGACTGGAAACAGAAATAAGATAAAATACAAATAAGACTGAAATTTCTATAGGCAATTGACTTATAATGGTAATAACTACAGTTAGGGATACATCATCATTGTTAAAAGTTTGGGCCGTGGGATCAGACTGGCCTGGATATTTGTCCCAGCTTTGTCAATAACAAGTTTTGTGACCTAGTGCAAAAGGAGGTGTCCCAAATCCTCATGAACAGTTTCTTTTTGATCTGGCCCCTAACTACCTGTTTGCCCTCACCTGGTACGTTTCTATCCTTTGCCTACTATGCTCCAACCTCACTGGCAAATAGTAAAGGGCTCAACAAATAAGAGTTGTCTATAGACCTTTAGATGCAAAGATCCTTTGACCAGAGTTTGGAGTGGGCTTAGAGAATTTCTGGCCTCAGACTTCAAAGAATTTACTGAATATTCAATTCCAGTTAATGTCTATGTTTTGAGGTGATGGTGGACAAGGCAGCATCTGAAGATGCATGGAATTTATCTCGAGAAGAAGAGAGGTCCTTGCCCAGTCATGAGAATAGGTGAGCGCAGGCAAGGCACAACTTGCTGTTTCCATCCTTATGACTGAATGTGGTACAGCCCTGGGAGCAGAGGGGACCTTATCTCCCCAGCCCTACCTCTGACCTCGTAAATCAGTACCTGACGACTGCAGGGCATGGAAGTGTTCCTGTACTGCTGTGGCATGATGGCAATCCTTTCCCAAAATTAAGCCTTTAAATCAATATCTATGCCTATGGAGTATAAATGCATTTTCCCACCATACTATGTGTCCAGGGTTGGGTCAGATGGCAAGAGATGAGATTTCACCAGCAAAGATTTCAGGAGCATCCGGTGTCTATAAAGTACATCATTGTTCTAAAAGGTAATGGTATTTTTTTAATAACACAAATTCTTGGTAGCCATGGCTATAGAGGATGAGGCTGAGCCCTCAGCTGGGGAATGGAGCTGCAGTGATGCTTCTGTACACACTGGCCTCTCTGAACCCACTCTGTTCTTAGGCAATTTAGGAAAATGGAAGCAACTTAATAGTCACCAAAGCTGGAGCACACCCTGCCACTCTCTAGGTCATTACTCCTCTGATGAATTGTTGCATTTAAGGGTTTCATTGGAATGCATCCTCGTCATTAAATGCGTTATTACTAGGAGGCTATCATTATAGGGCCCAAGGAACAATAGTTTCAAAGCCAGCATTTTAGCCAAGTAAATCCTTAGTCCCACTTCCACTAGGCATATATGACTAACTTTAGCCACTTTTCCATAGCACATGTCTACTATATAACATGGCAGATAAAGTTGTTCTAAGTATCACAAACAGCTTCCCAGAGAAACACAATAAGTATATCTTAAGAGTCAGACTTGCTCTCAAGAAGAGGTACGTGTGACTCATGGCAAAGAACTAAAGTCCGTGAGAGGACCAAATGTGTTGCCAAGAATCTCAATTTTGGTCTTAAATCTGGCCCTCTCACAGGCGAAGAGTTTACCTGACCAAGAAAAAGAATGTTGTCTTGTAGAAGTAGGAGGCTTCTCTGGGACTCTTAACAACTCAGACTATAGATCCAGACCTTTAATGGAAAGACAGGTCTATAGGGACTTGTATCTTTCTTTTGCTTTTGCTTTTCAGGGACAGCCTATCTCATCGACCATTCATGATATCAGGCCACACAGAAGGCACATCCATTTATTCACCAATATTCATCGGTCACCTACAATAGACTGGATGCTGTTCTGAGCACTGGAGACAGAGAGAGACAATAAAACAAAGCCTTGGGGCTTCCCTGGTGGCACAGTGGTTAAGAATCCGCCTGCCAATGCAGGGGACACGAGTTCGAGCCCTGGTCCGGGAAGATCCCACATGCCGCGGAGCAACTAAGCCCGTGCGACACAACTACTGAGCCTGCGCTTTAGAGACTGTGCTCTGCAACAAGAGAAGCCACCGCAATGAGAAGTCCGTGCACCGCAACAAAGAGTAGCCCCCACTTGCCACAACTAGAGAAAGCCTGTGCACAGCAACGAAGACCCAACACAGCCAAAAATAAATAAATAAAAATAAATTTATCAAAAAAAAAAAAAAGCCATGATCTCGTGAAGTACAAATTCTAGTGGGAAAGTCAATGCAGATAAATGAGTAAATGTATGTAAACTCATGCATACAGGTAATGCTAAGTGATATGAAGAAAAATAAAACAGAGGAAGAAGATAGTGAAAGGCAGGCAGTTTGGTCAAAGTTCTCTTTAAGGAAATGATACCTGAGCAGAGACCTCAGCAAGGTAAGGAATAAACTATATGGAAACTAGGAGGAAATTGTTCTAAGGCAAAGAAAGCATCAAACACAAAAGCCCTGAGATGTGAATATTTGTGTATTTAAGGAACAAGTAAGGAGTCTAGAGTGATAGAGCAGAATGAGCGCGGCGGGGGTCGGGTTTGGGGGGGGCGGTGATAGCTGGGGATGAACAGAGTTTCTCACAGCCCTTATCACCCATGAGATACGACATGCCTGGGGTTTTGTTGTTGTGCCTTGTTAGTTGGTCCTCTGTGAGGACAGGAACTGTTATCTTCACCTGTTTATCTCCTGTGGCGGTAACTGTGCCTGACACGTAGTAAGCCCAAAACAGGCTTTGGAGTCAGAGAGTCTTTATCGCAAATCCCATTTCACTACTTACTATCTGTATATCCTGGGCAAAGCATTTAAACTTCCTGAAGCATCAGTTTCCATATTTGGAAAGAGACTAAGAATCCCAAACATGAAGGTTGTCAAATGGATGAAATGTAACACACCATGTATATAGCCCTTAGACCAGAGCCTGTTGATGGTGAGTGGTCAATACAAAGCAGTTATAGGTGGGTTATAGATGGGTGACAGGGTTCCAGGGGCTACAGAAGTTGTCTAAGGGACAAGGTGCTGATCTCTAACTTGTAATTTTTGGAATATTTGCTTGGCAGATGATAAATAATTTGGGGGCCGCTCTATCTAGTTTATCACTTCTTGAAAATCTAACAAGACTCCTTTATCAATTAGCTTCACTGTGTCCTTCATTAGTGGCCATCATGTGGATCATAAACTAAAACTCTGCTCATCATAAACTCAAACGGCCTTTGGGGGATTTCCCTGGTGGCGCAGTGGTTAAGAATCCACCTGCCAATGCAGGGGACACAGGTTTGAGCCCTGGTCCAGGAAGATCCCACATGTCTCGGAGCAACTAAGCCCATGCGCCACAACTACTGAGCCTGCACTGTAGAGCCCATGTGCCACAACTACTGAAGCCAACAAGCCTAGAGACCGTGCTCTGCAACAAGAGAAGCCACCGCAATGAGAAGCCCGCACACCCCAACGAAGTGTAACCCCTGCTCGCCGCAACTAGAGAAAGCCCGCGTGCAACAACGAAGACCCAATGCAGCCAAAAATAAACAAACAAACAAACAAACAAACAAATAAATAAATTTATATATAAAAAAAGAATAGCATACAGCCTTTGGAAAATATCTTTTATCTGGCTCTAGGCACTGGTTAAAGTGAAATGGGGGGGCTTCCCTGATGGCACAGTGGTTGAGAATCTGCCTGCCAATGCAGGGGACACGGGTTCGAGCCCTGGTCTGGGAAGATCCCACATGCCGCGGAGCAACTAGGCCTGTGAGCCACAATTACTGAGCCTGCGCGTCTGGAGCCTGTGCTCCGCAACAAGAGAGGCCACGATAGTGAGAGGCCCGCGCACCGTGATGAAGAGTGGCCCCCACTTGCCGCAATTGGAGAAAGCCCTCGCACAGAAACGAAGACCCAACACAGCCATAAATATAAAAATAAATAAATAAAAATTAAAAAAAAAAAAAGTGATATGGGACTGGGTTGTACTTTCAATTATAACCAGTTTCCCTTGTTCCCTGACAGGTCTGAGGGACAGATATGTTTTCTAGTGCTTTTACAAGTAGACCACATGCTTATTCTCCATGTCAGCAAATAACACATTGTGTGGTAATTGCCGATTTACTGGTTTAGACTGAGAGCCACTAGATGGTTTTCAAATGGCTTCTTGATGTTCATTATTGAATCACTACCACCTGAGGTGTGTTTACCATAAAGCTAGTGTGGTTTAGGCTTCAGGTTCCCAACTTGCATTGTCCCTTTACTTGTGGGGTCTTTAACAAAAGTTCACATGGCCATTTATTTTTGGTAAACTTTGCATAAGTAAAATATTTCAAACACAATCAGTTAAACTTACAGGTCTTTCCCCACTGACTTCCCCTCCGTGACACTTTCCTCATGTTGAGAAGTGTTGATGTGACCAGCAGTGATTTTTTTTTTTTTTAACATCTTTATTGGAGTATAATTGCTCTACAATGGTGTGTTAGTTTCTGCTTTATAACAAAGTGAATCAGCTATACATATACATATATCCCCATATCTCTTCCCTCTTGTGTCTCCCTCCCACCTTCCCTATTCCACCCCTTTAGGAGGTCACAAAGCACCGAGCTGATCTCCCTGTGCTACGCGGCTGCTTCCCACTAGCTATCGGTTTTACATTTGGTAGTGTATATATGTCCATGCCACTCTCTCACTTTGTCCCAGCTTACCCTTTCCCCTCCCTGTGTCCTCAAGCCCATTCTCTAGTAGGTCCAGCAGTGATTTTTGAATTCAGCTAAGGGAGAGCTGAGTTGCATATATATTTAATTTTGGTTTAATGAGAGATATTTATGTGGTTCACATTCACTTTTTTGTATCATTAAGTTATTGCTTGCTGATCCAGTCTAAGAACGGCTTCCAGATAGGATCCTACTGTGTTCTGAGCTCACTCATTTGGGGTTGGGATATAACGATGAAGGACCAGAGGTTGTGCTTTGAAATGAGTGTGTTCCTACAGCTTCAAGCAGAGGAGTAAGGGGGTAGTAGAAGAGAAACAAGGTTTGAACTATATGGTGCCAGAAGTTAGTCTATGAAAAATTCTTCCAATCACTAGCTGTATAAAGTCATAGAGGGTTTTGTTCTCTTTGCTGGAACCAAATCAAATGAGAAGTTCTCTCCTTGATGAATGTTTTCCCCAATTTGATGGCAATTCTGAAATTTTATATTATATAACCAATAATGAGTTGTAAAGCTGAAAAAATCATTCCAAATTGCCAATTATCAGAAACAAACTTTGGTCAATGATGTCAAAGGAAAGACTAAAATATTACTCCTTTCTGTCTATAGAAAATAATAAAAAATTATTGTCATTGAAAAGGTGATCAATGAATATGCAGCCAAAATTGTCAGGTAAAGATATTATAAAAGTGTGATAGCTAACACAACATTGTTAATCAACTATACTCCAATATAAAATAAAAATTAAAAAAAAGAAAAAAGTGTGCTAGGCAATTAATAAAAATGTTTTTCTATTTTTCTGGATTTTGTGATGCTTGTGATGATTGATTGTTGGCTTTAACTTTTTTTTTCATTTGTGTTTTTCTATTATTCTACATGAGTACCTACTTTCTGACTTAATTTTACATTCTTTTCCTTTTAAAAAAATTTTTATTGGAGTATAGTTGATTTACAATTTGTATTAGTTACTTTATTTTCTCAAAACTATATAAGCTTCAGGATTCACAAAGCTGGATCTGTAACCAAGCAGGACCCCATGGGGTCTTCCTGGGACAGATCCCCCCATGTCCTCCACCTGCCTTTTGCATGAAGAAAACTTTAGTCTTCATGGCCTTCCCTGAGTTCCAAAGAATAAATTTAATCAGAGAAGTGAGAAAATGCAGAAAGAGAGGAAAATAGTCAAGCAAGACAAAATAATAATAGATTAGCAATTAAACAAAGTCAAGGACATTTAGTTCCTCCTCAAGGGCTATAGATAATATCTTGAGCCATGTCCTTTGAGCTGTTTTGCAGTAACTGAAACCCCCACCAGGTGGAAGAAGTTAACTATATGCTACCCACAAGCACATAGACCTCAGAAGGCTCATGATGTTGACTCCTGATTACGTCACCACCAAACCATCAGAAGAATGTCCATGAGCTGATCACACACCCCACAACCCTCTTCCTCACCCTGTCTTTAAAAACCTTTCCCTGAAAGTCATCAAGAAGTTTAAGCCTTTTGAGCACTAGCTGCCTGTACTCCTTGCTTGGTGCCCTGCAATAAAAGCTGCACTTTCCTTCACCACGACCTGGTGTCAGTAGATTGGCTTTACTGTGTGCAGGCAGGTGGACCCAAGTTTTGTTCAGTAACAGATCTACTCCTGCCTACTATTTAGCATGGCTCCTGGCTCATCATAGATGTTGATTAAATACTTATTGAGTGAATGAATGAATGAATACAAAAATATGACCAGAGGAATCACTTTTCTTCTTTGGACCTTGGTCTCTCTATCTGCAAAATAATGGATCTAGGGTAAGAGGGCTGGAGGTGATATATAACCAACATTCTTTCAGTTGCTGATGCTTCTAATTTAGGGTTTGGCATTTTCTTTGACAAGTAGGAATCACATTCCACGTGCTGAGTTTGCTTGTGCAATCTTTGTCCCTTGACTGATCATCTGAGTTCTGGTCTCTATTTTAGTGTCTTAACCTGCTACCTAAATCAAACAATTTTTGTGCTGTGTGACTACATTATTCAGTATTTCTATTACTATCACACTCAAACTAGAATGCTCTCATGCAATCACAGGATCAGATTTTGAGCTCTCTAATTCTCAAACACTTTTTTCAAATCCATATCTTTAGCCCACTGCCTCATTTCCCCAGAGAGAGTTTTAAATGGCATCTAAAAACCCCTTCTCTCCCACATGATTCTCTTAAAGATGACCCAGAGGGATATAACAGCTGAACGAGGACTGGCATTTGTATCTTATCTCCAATTAGCAAATTCAAAACAAAGAATCACACTACACAGAAACCTGGGTAATTTTTTTTTAAGAACATAATTCATCAACTAGTCCTTTTATGTTGAATTTTCCATCAGCTGAACATCCTACACACTTTTGCTGAGAACATCTGTGGCAGTTGGAATGTACTTTTCCCAGTGTTTGACTTAATGCTTCCTTTAAGTATCAGACACTTTCTCAGATCCTGTGATATATCTTAGTACAGTATTACTGAAGGGATGTCAGTTGTGTCTGTACCTTGAATAATGTCAATCTGAATTGAAAATATGCCTGTTTTCTTACTAAAAGAGCTTTTAATTCACAGCTGATGGTATCAATAATGGCGTTCATTGATGGTTCAATAATGCTGTTCATTGATGGTTCAGCACCCACAGCTGAGTATGTCTTCTACTATTTACACTTAGAGCTCCTTTAGAACCAAACAATTATTTTTCAAAGTAAATGAGAAATCCAGAAACAGCATAAAAGTAGTTGATTTAAGTTTGCCTTTCAATATGTAACTATCTGCCACCAATCAGCTCTAGTTACGATAGTTATTTGATCAAAAATTCCAGTATTTTTCATGGTCTGTGTTCATGTCATACTATTCATAAGAATTAATTTTAGCAGAAGAATGAGGATGGTACCTTTTTTATTTCATAGAGTTTTAAATATATTTGCACCTAAACAATTTAATATTGCTATTAGTCTGGCTCATTTACTGTAGGTATTGCCATACATAGGCTGACATACAATAACTTGTCCCCCCAGTGTAAAATGAATCACTGTGCTTTCAGGCCAACACTCACTGAGAAGCAGTAAGAATTTCTTTTATTTGTCTGGCCTTTTTCAGTAACTTGTTGACCTCCACTTGGTGCTCTGAGTAACAGACATACACCAGGGGTTGCAAGGGCAGAAGGCAAGATCTAGGTAGTGCCAGGTCTCAGCAGGAAAAGGTGGGAGAACAGAAAGTCATTTTATAATTTAGCAAAATAGGAATACTTGGACCACAGGTTTTATGAAGAATTAAATATTGCCCTTTTAAAAAATAAAAAGATGAAATTCACATTTTACTTAGATTGAAATAAACTACAAAAATATTTTTGTTTTCACCAAAAAATGAGAACAATACTTTATCAATTGCCTGTCAATAAACTACAATTTTTCTTTTTTGCCTTCCCTTGGCTAGCTATGTCAAGGCAAGGCATGGCAAAACATGGCACAAACACAGACACAAGAGTGTCAGTGTCCAGGGAACTTGTTTCTGATTCTGTGATGACTATCAAACAAATATCAAATACATACCTTCTAAGAAGCTTGCAAAACAGTTTGTAGGTAGGCTCAACAAAGGACTGGATGAAGTACCAGCATCCAGATGTGGATTCATCTCTGCTGGGTGCTTGGTGAATGCACAATAAGTATTTATTGAATGAATTCAATGACCTAGAATGTTATAACTCTTTCTTGATGCTTGATCATAGATATTTCCAACCACTCATGTCGAAACACATTTACTAGAGTCTTTGGGCTCCCTAAACTCCACCATCCCCAAAAGTTTGTTTCTGCTGTGGGAAAGCTAAGAACTTCCTTATTTCAAGATTTTATGGTCAAATGATTCAAACTACTGTTTAAGTAAAAAGCAAAAGCACTCTTCCATTTCTTTGTTGGCTGTATTCCATTCATCACAAAGAAGACTCAGACTACGTGGAAAGCATATGTGCTTTTGCTTTTCACTTGGGAAGGAGGGTGGTGGTGAAACCTTATACTACGTAAGCTATTTGCTATTCTCCTCTCCAGCTCTTTACACCTCACTGCAAATCGGTTTATATAGTCCTGGATCTGCACTAGTGGTTGGGATGCTAAGACTAGTGTCTCACAGGCAGTTCCAAAGTTATCTTTTATGAGACCACTAATGATAGCAGGTGCACCATAAATACCCTGGGGTGGGAGGAAGGGAAAATAGAAAGGGAACTTATACAAGATCATAAAAAGAGAGTTGCTGATTCACTTTGCTGTACACCTGAAACTAATACAACATTGTAAATCAACTATACTCCAATAAAAATTTAAAAACACAGAGTTGCAAGGATTTTTTTTCTGGAGTTTTTGAAGGCCATGTGTGATAAATAAAGCACCAAATACCCAACCCCGTAAGTTGAGCATATGTTAGGAATAAACACCTAATTCATGTGTCATGGTTAAACACCCATCCAGGGAGTCTCATCAGCAAAGACATTAATTAGGATCCTGTTTACTTTTCTACTGTCAACAGTTGTTTGTCTGAGCTAACCTATTCCACTTTCATTAAAGTAAAGCAGCACCAGTCAGCACATGAAACTGTCTCAATTTTAAGAGAGATTTAGGACCCATACAGAGTTTTTTTTCTCTACCTATCTTCTGACCATTCAATATTTTAATATATGAACGAGGCAGGAGGTTTAACTTAACAAGAACTGCAATGGAACTACAAATTATAATAACCCTTTTGTGGATATCCATTCATTCATTCATTCATTCATTTGTGTCATTCTGGGTATTAAGGATGCCCAGAACGATAAGACACGGCTCCTGTTTTCATGTGGCTTACGACCTAATAGAAATCAGATATGTCAATACATAAAACAGATACGACCCCAGCCTCACCATCTTGCAGGTACAAATGAGGTCAGGATTATATGAACCCCCTAAATCTCAATGTTCTAAGCCAGTAGTCTGCAAACTACTACTTGAAGGTCAGATCTAGCCCGCCACCTATTTTTGTAAAGTTTTATTGGAACACAGCCACATTCATTTGTTTACTTGTCTGTAGCTGTACTGTAGCTGTTTTTGTGCTACCATGAGAGAATTGAATAGTTACAACAGAAAACATATAGCTCACAAAGCCTAAAATATTACCATATGACTCTTTACAGAAAAGTTTGCTGAGCCCTATTCCCACGCCTCCAGAATCTTTGAGGTTCCCCTAGGGTGCTTACATGTCGGTTCTGGTCATTGCTCTACAGATGTCCGTTTTGGGGAACTGGGAGTTTGCATGTGTCCTTTGAGGCCGGGCTCAGAAACTGCTGGCCTCCAGTCATCCTGCAGAGGGGCCACTGCAGCAGGATCACCCACTCCTGCTGGCCATAGTTTTCACCACCCACCTCTGCACTGGTTACCGTGTTGCAAAATGTCCTAGTTGCTATTGGTAGAACCATAAACTTGTCAACATTCTGGGGTGCTGCCAACCAAGACAGAACAGGCCTTGACAGCGTCTCAGAGATAAGCCTAATTAAGTCACTTGGCTTGACTTCCGTGAAGAGTCTCAGATTTCCCCAATTGGCCAGGACCTTGGGGAGCAAGAAGAATGTGTTGCATGTTCTCCATGTGCACCTACAGACCCACCCACCACTCTTCTCTGCTTTCTTTCTGCCTTGGGTAATCCTTCATGGATCACATAGACTCCTTTGCCCTCTTGATCCCTATTGAATTTGGCCACTGACAGAGTTTCTCACTGATAGAGACTCAAGGGCAGAGAAGAACTGGATTTTTCCCCCAGGATCCCCTCCTGCAGGATGCAGGTTGGCAGAGGCTGGTTCCTCTATGGGAGCCCACACCTCTCCCGAAGCCACCAGTCTCTCCAGGTTCTGGGGATGGCTCACTACCTTTGCCCTTCTGGCCCAGGGGTGGTAGCTTTTTCCCCAAACCCAGATACTTCACCACTCCTTTTCTCTTAGCTCACGTCTGTGAACATAGGCCCCTCATTAAATTCTCCTCAACTGCCCCCCCTAGAGCGTGCCGTCTGTTTCCTGTTGGAACTCTGAATATACCCAGAGCCATTTCCCCAAGGCACCCCCCCCACGGCAGGAGGTTGACTGGACTGGACTCTAAACCTCTCCCCTGCATCTTAGGCTGTGACACTGACTCCAAAGTCATTTTCCTCCCATTGACCCTTATGCCCTTTCTTGGAATACGATTTTGGGTGTGATCCATTCCAAGTTAGCATTCTAATAAATTGGAGACTCAAATTGGTACATGGGGGTGGGGAGGGACAAGGATGGAGGACATTGCCTTACCCCACTCCTTGGTAGCATCTGAGCCCTAAACATTCCTGGCTGAGTGGGGGAAGGTGCCTCTTAACACCATTAATGAACAGCACCTGAGCTCCAGCTCGGCCATATGTAAATAAGGTCAGGGAGACATCACCTATTCTTCTTCCCAGGTACATCTGAAGCCCAGATCTGCTCAGCCCAAATGCCTTGTTTCAAAAGAAGTGCATCTGAGTATCATGAGGCTATGAGCCTGTTTTGTCTCTAATCCCAACACACACACATAGCTGGGAGTTACCTTCTGGTACAGGTTCAGAGGACGGAAACAAGCTGTGATTACATTATGGTATTTGCAAGGCCATGACACAGAAACAGAAGCATAGAACAGAAGTGGAATACTCAATTGAGAAGCAACAGTCTGTCGGCAAGAGGAGACTTGGCAAAACTTATAAACACCTACCATTTGGCTCTTTGCTGCTCTCTCAGGGGAACTTCAATTCTGCTTGATTTCCCAGCCTGGCCCTCTGCCCTGCCGCCGGACGTCTCAATCAGGAGGCACCTCTCGGGTTCACCATTCTGACCGATTTAATTTAGAGAATTTCCTCGCTCTTCACGTGGCAGCAAAGGTCACGTGGCAGCAAAGGTCACGTGGCTCAGCAATTATGTTGTTCCGGAAACAGCTTCTTTACTGCTGTGGTTCTGTAACATTGGTTGAAATTTCCCTTTTTGTGCTATTTTTTTTTCTCTTGGCCCTGAGATTATAAGGTCCTACCAGATAGTTTTATGGCCACATCTTGAAAAACACATTTTTTTTTTTCCTTAAGGCTTTATTGACAAAGGGGATGAGAATGTATATATGTACTTAAGCACATTTCTGTCTTCAGAGAACAATTTCCCATCTCATAGAGACAGGAGTAGGTCAGGGATGGAATATCATCTAGAGACTGTGAGTTGGTCTTACCTGTAGGCAGCTATACCAAGGAGAAAGAGGTCTTGAGAAAAAGAAGGGAAGGCTTGGAAAGCAAAGGGACCCAGGTGTCATTGCTTATGACTGTATTTTACTTAGAATGTTGAACTCTGCCTATAATTGGGAAATTAAGGTAGTATTGGAAACCTTTCCATGGTCATTTCTTTGGTTCTGTTTCTCCTGATTGAATAGCACCTCCATAATGGAATCTGTAGTGATACATTCAATTCCTATGATAACAGTGTGAAGTAGAATTATTAAACCCATTTAGCAGTGAAGAAACTGAGGCACAGCAAGGTTTAGTCAGGGTCCAAATAATAATGTTCAAATGATAATGCTAGAACATTCGACCATGACCTAAAAAGATGAATCAGATTTCTTCATTATGGCGATGCTGGTGTTTTACCCCCAGTTAGAGTGGGAGTCAGGATCTAGAGGAGACTCCTCTTGTACGTGATATGTCCTAGGAAGTATTGTTTCCCTTTATTTGTTTCACATAATGTGCTGATAATTTCATTGCACAAGTTGGCATTTCCAACCAATGTAATTACATTTGGAAACTGTTATAAGAGGCTATTATTAAAGAAAACAAACATTTCTCCTCTTTATGTCAAGTGGGGATAATAATTTCTCTTAATGTTTGTACCATGCTTGGAAAGCCTGGGCTGAAAGAAGTTTTACAAACACAAACCAGCATCCCTGTCTCACTTTGTCCTTATTTAGCACCTATCGCAAGAGGGCCATTCTGGCAAAAAGCAATGCAGGAAGCACAGTATCTTGGGACCTACTGAACGATCACGCCACCTGAGTGACTGAATGTTAACATCCGAAGACAGGAAATGTCAAATGTAAATTAAGGGCTTTTGTCCAAACTCAAGCATTAATTTCCTTAAAAGTTATACTATATATGTAAGCACAGAGTAAAGACAGCACTATTTCTTATCTCCCTGAAATTCAGGGAGAGATGCCAGCATGGAGTCACCGGCCACATCGCTCCAGCCTGTGCCGGGAGAGAGGCTGTGCTAATGAAGGTAAGAGGATCCAGGTACACTCTTCTCTGGAGCTAGCTGGTTAGCAGTGAGGACCACCTTCTTGCTTCCAAACCCTCAAATGAGCCACGGAGCAGAGAGGGGAGAAACACGGTGCCTGAGGCACTATGCTTGATACATACTTGGTGTCAGTGAACTATTTGCAGAATTAAATTGGGGCTACCATTTCACCGGTTAATTTTTACACATGGTAAGTCATCAAGGCATCTTGTGTACTTCTAGTCTACTGAGCCTGAGTTCAGAGAACACTTATCAAGTACTGTTAGTTCCAGACACTGTTAGGTACTGGGAATATAGAGACAAAACTGTTTTTGTTGTAAAGGAAGAAAACAAAACAAAAACAAAAGCATCCCACAGTTTCATTCAGGGGTGGCATATCCTTTTCATTTCTTGAACCAAAATACTCTTAGATTGTTAGTGGTCGCTTGGAGCACAGATCAGAGGGGTCCTAAGGCAAGAGCACTGTGATCCTTTCTTCCAGGAGCATTCATTAATTCCACAGATATTTATTTAGTGCCTTCTATAATGCCAGACACTGTTCTGAATGCTTGGAATGCAGCAGTAAACACAGCAGCCATTCTCGTGGAAGGAGACAGACAACAAACAAACAAATAGTAAATATAACGTCAGTAGTGATAAGCGGTAAGAAGGCAAATAAAGCTGGATGAAGGAATAGAAGGTGACTGCTGGTACTTCCCTGGCGGTCCAGTGGTTAAGACTTTGGTTTCCAATGCAGGGGGTACAGGTTCGATCCCTGGTCGGGGGGGCTGGGATCCCACATGACTTGCGGCCAAGGAACCAAAACATAGAGCAGAAGCAACATTGTAACAAATTCAATGGAGACTTTAAAATTGGTCCACATCAAAGGAAAAAAAAAAAAGTGACTGGTGAGGAAGAGGGGCCTCTCCAACGAGGAGACATTTGAGCCAAGTCCTGAATGAATTATGAAGAATATCTAGGGAAGAAGATTCCAGCAAGAGGAAGCAACAAGTGCAGAGGTTTGATTCGGAGTATGCTTGAGGGAAAGGTGGAGTGCGTGTGAAGTGGGAAGAGTGAGAGGTGGTGTGGTGGGAAGTCAGGGCAGAGATGTAGCTGAGGGCTATGCATGTAGGGCTTTGTGAGTCTTAGTAATCCCTTTGGACTTTCCGTGTGAGGAGACGCTCTTGGTGGGTTTGAGCTGAGGAGGAACACGGCCATATTTCCTCATATAAAGAGTCACTCTGCCTGCTGAGAGGAGATCTGAAGAGAGGTGAGCCTGGAAGAAAGGAAACCAGTAAGGACACTGTTGCAGTAGACCAGGCGGGATGGGTGCTGAGTTTGGAATGGAACTTGAAGGTGGAGCTGGAAGGGCTTGCTGACTGGAGGTATGATAGAATGAGAAGATCAGAAGCTTGGGGTCTGAGAAACGAGGGTGGGGAAGGAGGTACCACGACCTGAGATGGGGAAGCTGAGGAGGAGCAGATGGGGGTTGGAGGAGGTGGGCACCTGAGAGTTTGGTATTTTAGACATGCTGGTAGAGCACATCTATTAGACATCCAGGTAGATGTCCCATAGGCCATTGGACACGTGAGGCTGGATTCCAGGGGAAGGTTGAGATGGCAATGGCAGAGGAGAATGACAGCAAGATTGTGCCTTTGACAGCCCTGGTGGGTGTTTGATCATTACTGGCATTTGCCTTTGATAACTCGCCCTAAAAAGGTCGTGGGCTGTGGCCTCTGGCGGTCCCTCTCGCTGAGAAGTCTGAGCCTACATTCTCCTGGCCACCATGCCCTCTGCTCACAAACACTGCTCCTCCACACAGCACAGTGGGGCTGTGCTTGGGGCAGGGGTTACACACCCCTTGGTGGAAGAGTTTTTGTTTGGAATCTAAATGTAAAACAGACCCTCCATTTGAGAAGTGCTCATTAAGCACTTTTTGTCCAATGTCTTATGTGAGTTTTGCCAGGCCTTGCAAATACGATGCTGCTAGCATATCAGGGTCTAGTGTAGAAGCCAGTGGACTAAACAGCCACACAGTACAGCCAGAAGCAGGTGTTGATAGAGATCCCATGGTACAGGGGTGGGTAAAGGAGAAAGTACCACCCTATTTGGGAGGATCAGAGAAGAAAAAAGGTCCTCAATTCTTTGACACTTCTCCCAATGAGAAGCAGAGTCTGTCCCCTCCTCTTGAATCTTGTGACTGTGTTGAGTGATAGAATGTGAAAAAAAGTAATATTATATGTGTTCTGAAGCTGGGTCTTAAAAGGCCTCTGGCTTCCATATTGTTTGCTGGAATACTGAGCCTCTATATAAGACACCTGACAACCCTGTGGCTGGTATGTCAGTGGGGTCATGTGTAGGTAGTCTGGTTGATGATCCCAGCTGAGCTTGGCATTCAACCTCCCTGAAAACATGCCAGATATTTCAGTGGATCTCCCAGTCCCAGCTGACAGTCTTCCAACACTTGAGTCACTCCCAACTGAGATACCAGACATTGTGGAGGAGGGACAAACCATCCTTTCTGGTCTTGTTTTATCCCAATAAGTTTTTGGGTGGTTGGTACACAGCAAATAACTGGAATGGGACATGAAACAGGAGGCAGCTCCACTGGGTCTTAAGGGATGAGCTCACTAGATGGACACAATGGAGAGGCGCCCATCAGATGGAAGGGGCGACAAGTGCAAAGGTGCATGGGACATCCGAGTCTGGTGCCTTCAGGGAATTGCCATCACCATACTCAGCTGGAGCACAGGTTGGCAAGAAGATGAGGCTGAAGCAAACAAATAATAGGAAGTCTTATGTGCCTTGTAAAGACCTCATCAAGTTTGATTCCATTTGGGCTAATCTAAAATTGCCACTGTTCCACAAATCCTGCTGATTTATCCATGCCGTGACAACTTCTTAGTGAAACTGTTAGGTAATACTTTAGATGTTATCGATTATACGGAAACTAAAGAAGCTCCTTATTTCCTATGTCACCACAGGCTTTGAATTTTGCTGTTTTAACATATTAATCATGAGTGTAACTGTCTTGCCCTTGAGTGTCCCTTATGTTGCCCCCCAAAAGGGTGCAGGTGTCCGCCTTTTGGAATGCTATCACTTCAAGGGGACAGAGCGGGTGTACTGGGCTTGTGGGTCTCCTAGAGGAAGAGTTAATTCCCTGTGCCCTCAGAACACCTCCATCACATTTTTTCTGAATTTACCATCTCCTTTTACTTTTTACAGGGAATAAAAGCCCTTTTCCCTTCCTGGAAAGGAGCCTCCCCATTCTGTATTCTTGTTGAGGCAATTTTAGAAGTACCTTGCTCTGTGCTGAAGGATATTGTAGTGCGTTTCCATAACACATTTAAAGTCTCACTCCTTAAAACTGTCACGTCTGGAGAGCCCTAGATAAGTCAGCAAGGACACAGACGTGATCACTCTCTCCTGCCCCTGGTATTACAGGCAGCTATCAATTCCAGCTCATTTAGGCTGATCCAATCCCGGCATCAAAAGCCATTTCCATATTATTACACCAAACTGGAAATTACAGAGGCTGTGTATTCCTCTGTAAAGTCTCCAATTTAGGCTTATAACTTAGCACTAGGTTATTAGTGACATGCATCATTATTCTCAAGATACATTCTATCTGCAAAATTTTGCTCTCAAATCCTTCGGAAAATCTCGGCTGTGCCGCTCAGACTCGTGGTTAGGCAAGCTGCACTGTTAATGGGCTCTTAACATAGGCTTCAAAATTAATTTTTGATCATTGATTCCTTGCATTAATAGCCCCCTGAGCCCTTCTAGTGGGTAGAGAAACATCACAGAGCGAGGCCACAGAGTGAGTTAGAGGGCAAGCTGGAGTCAGAAGGAACTGGGCTTTAATTGTGATCTCACAGGGCCGCAGAGTTTCCGTGTGGAAGCTACAACCACGAGCTGACAAGAAAAATGAGAATCTTTTTTTTTTTTTCTTTTAGTCTGGATGGAGCTTGTTTTGGTCAAATAATTCAATTTAGGAAGAACCAAATATTCAAGTTGAGGAATGAGGCATGCAACCAGTTCAATTGTTTTGATCGCTTTATTGAATCAAGAAAGTAAACAAAAAATTTTGACAATTTACCTGGTCCAAAACATTTAACTGCTCCTTCCAGAAAATCTCTAAGTTCTTTGTCAACCGTAGGATTCTATTATTTTATCATTTTGTAGGTGAAATCAGTTGAATTTAGAGACCAGAATTTCTAATAGATAGCTTGAATTGCTGGAGTGAGCGAATCTAGTGATATAAATGCCTTTGCCTTATTTTATGGCTAAACTGAAAGTATGTGGTTTCAAATCACATTTCCTGAATGTGAACCTCAGATAAGACAGTTTCATGTACATTATCTCATTTAATTCTCATCACAAGCCTGTGGGGTAAAAATCATGATACCCATTTTAATGTTAGGTCACTGAGTCTCAAGGAAGGGGTTAGGTTAAGCCCTGTGAGTTTCTCAGGAAATTGCCATGAGGTTTTTAATTAGCTTAAAGCAATGTTTCTCAAAGGTTGATGTCTTGACCAGCAGCATCAAACTTACCTGGGAACTTGTAACAAATCAAACCTTTGGGCTTCACCTCAGAACCACTGAGTCAGAACTCAGGAGTTAGCTCTAGCACACGGTTTTACTAAAGCCCTCCAGATGATTCTGATGCACACTCAAGTCGAGAACGATTTGCTCAAGGGCAAAGTACGACAAAGAATGAGGAATACAGATGTTTCTATTTTAAGAAAAAGCAATGTATATCAAAATCTGAAATTAGAAAAGGTAAACTGGGATACATTGATGATATTATAAAGGACTGCTTGCTTTTTAAGAAGCATACACTACAGGTTTTAATTAGGAATACTCCCCTAAAGTATTTAAAATGATATTCAATCTGTAAATCTAATGTATACACATTTTCTCTTCAGAAATTCAGTTTATTTTATATTATTTAATATAGTAATTTACTTACATTGTACTATTTAAATATAATGAGAGGGGGCTTCCCTGGTGGCGCAGTGGTTGAGAATCTGCCTGCCAATGCAGGGGACACGGGTTCGAGCCCTGGTCTGGGAAGATCCCACATGCCGCGGAGCAACTAGGCCCGTGAGCCACAATTACTGAGCCCGCACGTCTGGAGCCTGTGCTCCGCAACAAGAGAGGTGGCGATAATGAGAGGCCCGCGCACCGCAATGAAGAGTGGCCCCCACTTGCCGCAACTAGAGAAAGCCCTCGCACAGAAATGAAGACCCAACACAGCCATAAATAAATAAATAAATAAAAATTTAAAAAATAATGATAAAAATAGAAAAATAAATATAATGAGAGGGACACACACTCAAATTTGTATTAGACTCTGTTGCTTCAATCATCTAGGTCAGTGCCAGGCACAGAATACGTGCTCAATAAATATTTGTGAACAAATGTACGGAGCCCTGTTATAAGCAAGATCCCGTGTGTGTGTGTGTGTGTGTGTGTGTGTGTGTGTGTGTGTCTATTTGTGTAACGTGTTAGTATTAACAATGATAATCTATTAGGAGAGATAACAAGTAAATCAGTATAAATCGCATGTAACAAGAGCTAAGTGGTGAGTCAGATCGTTAAGCATGAGTAGAAGTAGTGAGGCTGATTGACAAGGCTTCTTGGAGAGGAGGAACTTGAATTGGGGTAGGATTTTTATGGGTGAAGAATGTTGAAAGGCATTCCAGGTTTCTAAAAAGACCTAAACATGTCAAGAAGATGATAATGCGCAGGGCATTTTCAGACTTCATGGATTAGAGAGGTGCACTGAGGACAGTATGAAGGTGGGGTTTGAGTTCAAGGCTATGGAGTGAGCAGTTTACCTCAAGAGGCTATGAATGGAGCTGTGAGATAACAAAAGTGTTATCTCATGAAAACCATCCTTTAAGCAGACAGAATTTAAATTAACGAGAGGGTCAACACTTGAATCCAACTACAAGGCCTACCTTGGGTATCTTGCGGGTTTGGTTCCAGACCATCGCAATAAAGCGAATATCACAATAAAGTGTCACACACATTTTTTGGTTTCCCTATCCATATAAAAGTTATGTTTACACTACACTGTAGTCTATTAAGTGTGCAATAGCATTATGTCTAAAAAAACAATGTACATACCTTAATTAAAAATATTTTATTGCTAAAAAACGCTAACCATCATCTGAGCCTTCTGTGAATTGTAATTTTTCTGAAACAGTAACATCAAAGATCACTGATCACAGATCACCATAACACATATAATCATAATGAAAAAATTGGAAATATTGCAAGAATTACCGCCATTGGATACAGAGACACGAAGTGAGCAAATGCTGTTGGAAAAACAGCATTGATGGACTTGCTTGACTCAGGGTTGCCATGAACCTCCAGTTTGTAAAAAATTCACTACCTGCAAAGAGCAATGGAGTGAAGCGCAGTAAAATGAAGAATGCCTATATAGAAATCCTAACACCGTGCACATTATGATGCTAGAACTGTTATGCAAGTTTATGCACATATTGTCGACTCACATTTTGCCTTTGTCCCCTGAGTTGCTGTTGCTAAGTCACATTTTGCCATCTTTCATTCATTGTCTACATACAGAACTTAAAAACAATTAAGTGTGCAGAAAGAAAATGAGTCAGCAATATGCTCATAAACTGCACTAATAGAAACGCAGTGCGTTATTTAGAATAAAGATGGTAAAAATACGTAACACAGTTCCTGGCTCAAGGCTTTCATCAAAGATGTGTGTGGTTGCTATTACTATGATTTTTTACTACCATTAGTATTCTCTTTGTTGATATTGTTACAAATGTAAGCTTCTTGATCAGGTCATATGTCACATTCAAAACTTTTAAAACCTTGCATTCATTGCCCTGCAGCTCTTTTAGAGAAAGTTTTGGTGAGACCTCTGGCTGAGAATTTCCAGAGAAATCTGGAAAGGTGGAACTAGGGCTTGAAAATATCATCATGATTATCACCATCATGGTCATCAACACTCTTAGACACTTCCTACACTTTACAATTTGCCAATAATTTCACGCTCATTAGCTCACTTAGATTTTCACATGAACTGTGGAGAATGAATACTATTAGCCCTATTTTAGAGATGGGAAAATTAGGTGGTTGGAGCAGTGCTGTCCAATAAAAATATAATGTGAGCCATTTATGTGGTTAAAGTATCTCTGGTAGCCACGTTAGAAAGGAAAGAGAAACAGTTAACATCAATTCTAATAATATATTTTATTTAACACAGTGTGTCCAAAATATTATCATTCCAACATGTAATCAATATGAAAATGATTAAAGAAATAATTCACATTCTTTTCTCATTTGTTTTGTACTCTTTGAAATCCAGTGAGTATCTTATGTTCACAGGACATGTTAGTTTGGACTAACCACATTCAAGTGCTCAAAAGCCATAGGTGGCTAGTAGCTCCCGATTTGGATAGCACAGGTCTAGGGCACAGGGTGGGAATATATATCAGGGCCCCCAAACAGAACAGAGAGAATAGTACTCACAACTCAGGGAACCATACAGACAATTAGAAAGACCTTTGCTCCTGATCTGATGCTTGTAGCGAGAGTCACCATAAAAATGAAACAAACCAGCCAAAAGGAAAATAAGTTTGTGTCATTCAATCTCAGTGTGTTCCAGTGTCACACATATTTTATTTTTTAGAAATGTACAAGTGTGTACAAGTTTGAGCCCTTTCTAGTAAAATGTCTGCAACAGAGAAGTCAGAGTGGTTGTGCTTCTCACAGCCCTGAGAACAGCATCAGAACCCACATTATTTCTGACTGTTTCAGAGTGCGCTCATATTTCAGGTGACAGAAACTGACAAATGCGGAGGGATTTAAGTCTCAGTAGCAACATCTTCGAATAGGCAAGTCTCAAATCAATCTAGTGGCATCTGCCTTTGGTTAGAGGTAGCCCTCACTTACTCAATAGCACAGGTATGTGATGATTGTAAATGAAAATACGTTGTGTGCATTAAAGTGAGAATTTACATAGAAATATGTACATATTCAGATTGAATGAAAAATGATATATATCCAATTGCCAGAATTTAGTTATCATTTAATTGGAACTGATTATGAGGTATGAGGCTTTTATTACCAACATATTAATGCAGATATTTATATTATTCAGATTCTCCCAAGAGCTTTATTTGGGACTCTTTATTGGAACCAATATTCTTCAAAGCCTAAAGGAAGGTTGACCCAGGGACCCAGAGGAAGTGAGTGTCCATTGACACTACATGCTGCCTTGAGAAATATAGCAGAGTTGCCGAGACATTTTCATCATTTGCCACTCACACTACACTCCTGACCTAGGTTATTTTCACTTTTACTTCATGTGGCTTCCAGGACAAACATGAACATGTTAAAATATATATCTACAAAAGAGAATATAGATGCCCTTAGCAGCTCAGGAGAGATAAGGTCAGTAAGAGATGAAAAAAGAGCCAATTGCTGGAAAATACGTGCTTTCAAGTACCAATGTGTTATTTTCACTCATCCCCTTTCAACAGTTTATTATTTTAAAAAAACCTTCCATAGTTAGGGTAAATCTTAACCTGAGGTTTTAGTGCAGTCATCCTTATATTTTCAGGCCTTTTATAAATTAAAAATAAGAGAGAGTATAATAGACCCTCTGCCCAGAAAAAAAAATCACTTATACAGAAAATCTCACACCTAAGTTAAAGCACTTCAGTGCTGGAAACCCTCCATTGTCTTTCCCAAGTCTAGCTGGAACTCTAGATGCAGAAGTCCCACTTTTAAGTCACTCACTGTAACGTGTTGTGCTGGGTCTATTTGCAGAATGGGAACCATTGATCAGAATGCATTTAGTTTTGACTGCTTTCCCAATTATGAATTGTAATCACACAGGATGTAAACACAAGTTTAAGTGGCTGTAAAGCTGCTCCAATACTTGTCACACTATTAATTTAATAAACTAAATATTTAGCTGGAGTCTTCATAATTAGGCATCAACTAACTGAAGGATTCTTGCAAATGTCATTATTCTATATTTGGACCCATTTTGTTTTTTTTCCAAAGGGAGAGAAAAAGAGACGAAGAGTGATGCCACTAATCTCTTGCCTTTAGGTGTTTATCACACCATGAAAGCCAAAACGATTACTAAGGGCTTCATGGGGTAGGCACGACTGGTAAATAGCAAAATGCTAGTTCCTTGGAGAATGTTTTCTTGCCACGTTTCACGTGGGTAGAGGGAAAATCATACCCCTACAGGAGCGACCCCTCCTTCAGAGCAAAATACAAACAAAGATGACATTATGTTCTTGCCTGTCTGGGGCAAAAAGAATCACCTATTCTTAACAGGACTTCAGGTGTGTGATTTTCTGCCATTTTCTTTCTTTGATTAGATTAGAATGACTTCCCCCGGTAAGAGCAAAGCTGTAATGTGGTACGCTCAGGGCAAGGTGGCTAGAGGATACACACCATGGTACACTGTGTCTTTAACATAACCACACATTCTCATCACACAGGAATTTCGGCGTCTATTCAGACAGATGTAGGAGGGGTAGTAATTATTTTTTTTCTCTCTTCCAGTCAGGTTCTTTTTCCCATAGATTTCATAGTTCACTAATTAAATAATAGTTAAAAGTGACACCTCTGAAAAAACGAGACTAGGTTAAGAAAATGATACTATTTTTACTTCCAATTCGTTGCAGTTTGCTCCAGCCAGCCCAGCTAAATCTTTAGTGTTAACATAATTAGGTCTTGCAGAATAATGGCCCATTTTACCAGCTATCATTTCAGGTTAATAAAAACATCACATAATTTTAAATGTTACTACGCTATTTTAATTCAATCGTCAATTAAAAAGAGCTCTTGGGTGATGGGAAAAGGCAGAGAGGGGATTCCAGCAATAGTTAAATGCTCAACTGTATTAATCTAAACAACACGCCCTAAAATCATTTAAGCCTTCTTGGTAGACATATTCCAGGACCTACTCTAAAAATGTATTAGGGGTAGAATTTTCCTGCCATAATAGATCTCAAATAACTGCATTTTTCAATATTAATATACAGTTTTCACAGATGTTATTTTCTCTTTTCTAGTTAAACGCAATAACATGATTTATACAAGGGATATGTCTGTTTCTTAGTTATTTGATTCTTCAGATGCAAAATGAAGATGATAATATGTGAGTCACACCTTACCAGGTGTTGTAAAGAATAAAAATTCTCCATGTTCCCAAGATTGTTGGTGAAACTTCAAAGTATGATAACTGGCATTCTTAACTCTTTGTGACACCATATTATGTTTATGTGCAGTTTACGCTGAGAATTTATTGGCAACTGTTTTAGGTAACTAAAGGAAAAAACTACTTTTAGTGTAAAAAAAGGGAAAACATAGTTAAAAGTAAAAAATTCTTCCATATGGAAATGGTCAGAACTGTCAGAATATTTATGCCAAGTGGACATTTGATATTTCTTGGAAAGAAAATTGAGTAGAATCTAGTCCTGATTTCCTGAGGCAAAGAAAGAAAATTTCACAACCACATATTTGGATCCACATTCTAGGGTTGCTCCTTACCTGTGTTTTTCATTCCTATATGCCATTAAGGTGCCCTATTAGATTTTCTAAAAAAAAAAAAAATCCTAGAGTTTTACCTAGTTATTCAGATTGTTCTAAGATGCAGCTTAGTTGCTGTCACCATTGTCATCTTTATTGGTAAAGACTGGGAATCAAAATGGTGGGTAAGAAATTCTAGCTCAGAAGCTGAAGCTCTAAATTGCATCAGATCATAAACAGATAGAATTCAATGCATAACAAATATATAGAACATGTAGTTCAAAGCTCCCACGTATTCTGTGTAACTCTCTGAGCAGATAAACTGTTAAATAGGTGTTTTATTTAGTATTTAACAACAGGTGAAGTGCAACAACCCATTTCCCGTATAACACAGAGCATCCCGTCTCAGAATATGGGGTCCTTATATCCCAATAATACTGGACTATTGATGGCGGAGAGTGAAGATGATGGGACAAAAGATCTGATTTCAGGGTTTCCTCACAGCTGCCCCCAGCCCCCAGTCCATCCAAATGTTCTTATATTCAATAAGGCCACAGGTTGGAGAAAAAGTGAAGTGGAGCATTTACTATAGGAATTGTTAAACTGTGACCGGTATGCCTTCTCCCAACCTGTACCTGGGTAAGTGATTTGACCCATTTAGTCATTTGACTCAAGGGCACCTCATGCAGTGTTCATCTCCAGGCAGACCCACCAGGCAGGGGCCAGGACAAAAGTACCAATGGAAGCCCATAGGCCACATGTCTAAATATTTAAAAGTTATACATCAAGCTAACATAGTGTTAAATAACACTACGTTCCATTCTGCTGCTTTAACACAAATACTTTCATAACAACCGGAAACCCAGGTATAGGTTTAGAATCTTTTAGACTGCTCAGAGTTCTGTACTGGACCCTGGCCCTGAGGCAGCCCTACTCTCTCTCCCATCCCTTAGCCCCTTCTTTTCCATCCCTGAGCTCTGGGTTTCACTGCAAGGAGCCTCTTCTCACTGGCGTGTGAATTCCCCAGCATATACTCCCAGGCCCAAGTCACTAATCTATCCATACATATTCACCCTTTGCCACCTCTTGCACTCAAGGATGTGCACTCATTATGCTGCCTGCCTTCAGGAGTTTGGACCCCCAGAAGAGGCGTATACACCCTAAAAGTAGGTGGAGGACACCTGAGTAGGGAATTCTAGGTTCCTGGCTACTGAGACAAAATGGGAGGAGGGTCAGAATGGGCCCCACTAAGCAAGGGCCGCTCTTTTCTGGGACTAAAGTTCCCCCTCTACCCTGTGCACAGGCTCAGAAATGAATCAATCCCACATTGAGTCTAATTACTTTCCTATAAATACCAGCACTTTCTATACAGACGAAACTTGGGACAAAGATTTCTTTGAAGTTTTATGTTCATCAAAGGTGTTGGGCTTCCCTGGTGGCGCAGTGGTTGGGAGTCTGCCTGCCAATGCAGGGGACACGGGTTCGAGCCCTGGTCTGGGAAGATCCCACGTGCCGCGGAGCGACTGGGCCCGTGAGCCACAACTACTGAGCCTGCGCGTCTGGAGCCTTTGCTCCGCAACAAGAGAGGCCGCGATAGTGAGAGGCCCACGCACCGCGATGAAGAGTGGCCCCCACTTGCCGCAGCTGGAGAGGGCCCTCGCGCAGAGGCGAGGACCCAACACGGCCAAAGATAGAAATAATAAATAAATAATTAAAAAAAAATAAAAGGTGTTGATGGAAGAAATTGTATTTGTACTTTGTGGTAAAGTTGCTAGATTAACCAATCCTAAGGGCTAATCCAAGTAGAGACAAAGCAAGAATTAGGACCTTAAATACGTGAACAACTTAGTATCCACTTTTCACCCCAATCCTGTCCTTAGACATAATATTGCAGATGGAACCAGCTTTGCAAGAATGCTAGAAAACAGTAGACAAATAAAATCTACTGGTTTGGGGTTTCACCAAAGTAATACACCCTTTAGAAGAATTTGAGAATCCAAATTAAAAAGAACATTTCATTTCCATTTGTTATATACCTAAAAGTGAATTTATTAAAAGCAGATCACATCACTTCAGGAAATTCAGAAAACTATATCTAAGTACACTGAATGCAAGATATTTCTCATCAATTTAGATTCTTATAGCTTCATAAAGATAAAATGCAGATGAATTGATTTAGATCAGGCCTTCACTAAATTTTAGAATTAGCTTTCAAATACCATGTATTGAAATATGCAATCTGATTCCTGAGCCTGGTGACGAAGCCATGAGTGGATAATGATAAAGTGCATCATTGCTGGAAATAACACAGTCTGCCTTTGGTTTGTGCTAATAAACTATAAGACAAGTCCAATTTTAATATTAGAAATCCACCTCATTATAAGTAATCTCAAACTGTATGTTATCGGCATTTTCACGTGTAGTCTTTGGTGAGCCTGAAATATAATTTGCTGTTTATGCTTCTAATGTAAATCTCCAGTTTCTGGTTGGCCACTCCGGCACTAAGCCAGAGCTCTAATTTATTTCCATCTTTTCTTATTTCTTACATCAAAAGAGATTGTGGGTTTGAATAACAAACATTCAATCGACTTAGACGTGGGATGGCAGGCAGCACAGGCATTACCTGTTTACCTTTTATTGCCTTCTTTGAATTTGTTTTTCTGGGAACAAAACCAGTAAGACACGCTGTTCCTTTGTCTAGTTTTTACCGAGGATATTTATCAGAAGACTCCCCCAACCCCAACTGCAGCAAAGAGTGGCGGGAGGGTGAAGAATTCAGACTGGAAGTGGGCTTCCGACCTAACACCATCATAGGCTACTGCTCTACCAAGTCATGTAGGACTTCACTGTCCTTCAGACTCTGGCTTGGGCTGTTAATTGTTTTTGATGCCAGAAGATGCTGCAGCTAACACATTTGTAACCTGTAGGACAACAGTGTGCTGGGAATGGACTACACACTGTTTTAGTCACTTTGAAACTTTGCAGTGCTTCTCCCCTCCTCTCCCCGCCTTGCTGTTCTGCATAGTAATTGGCCTAATAAAAGGCAGAAACAAGAATTTATTACACCTTGGGCGTACTTAAAACAAAGTTTATTCTCAGGAACAGCAGTTATGGCTACTTGCTGCTGTATATTTTGACATTTCTGTAAATACTTAGTCTGAATATATTCAAAGTCAGATTGCTAATCACTCAATTTCCCTGCGACTTTCCTGGTTCCCCAGGTTGCCTCTTATGATACGCCATGTAAACACTGTAATTGGAAAGATACATAGATCAGCATCCCTAGAATCACATGATCACATCAATCTGTGAAAATAGCATGACTTAAAAATAAAAATCTCTTAGTACTCTGCCAACAGGCTTTGGCATAATCTTGGCAATCACTTAGATTTTTTTTTTTTTTTTTTTTTTTTTGCTGTTATAATTTTTCCCAAGTGGAAATAGTCTCATATTTTGCAGAAGTTGTCCGAGCTAGTGAACACCAATCCACCTTTCTGGGTACTAAATTCATCGGCTGAGTGTATTCAGTCCACATAGAAATCAGTAAAGTGAGTGTGAATCTGGCTGCTCCTTTCATCTTAAGAAATCGCAATACAAATTCCTGAAATCGTTTATGCGGGAATTTTTATTCTTTAAATCTTCCAGTGTTAAAGCAACAAGAAAACACTTAGAATGTCCTTTGGTGGAATCTTATTACACTTGTTATATATGTAAACTGATATTCTTTGATGCCAGCAAGTTCGTTGCCCTTACAGAGAAATCTCTGCACAATGAAACAAAATAGAAGGAAAGAGGACAAAATAAAATGTCAGTCTTTGCTGATTCGAATTAGATACATTAACAGATTGTCTGGTAACACAAATTGGCAAGAATACAAAAAATCTACATATTACAGTATTTCAAGAAAAATAACTTCATTTGAATACAAAAGGATAGATACACTTTCTTTTTTTCCTACAGCCACTCTTGGACAGTGGATGTGTGCTCTCACTGGGTGGACCCAGTGCTGCTAAGATATACGGGGTACGACTGGCTTGAGCTTTTGAAGGGGGCTGTTACACATGTGCATTACTAACATCAGACAAAGAAATCTTTCAACCAACAAGGGTTACAGAGCAACGTTCACCAAAGCACAGGTTGGAAGGGGTTCAGGGACTGAAGCAGGCCAATATGGCAGCTTGTAACACACTTCCTTAGACCCACAATGCACTGCCAGCAAAGGATGCTTCAGTTTGGTTGGTTCACACACGGGGCCGAGTGGTGCGGGGGGCACACCACGTGCGAGTAGCAAATGTTTTTAGGTTGGTTGATTTGTTGTTGTTGTTGTTGTTTTGTCTTTCCTTTTGGGGGTCTGTCACAGCCTTTCCAATCGGCGATAAGCTCTGCAGCGGGCAATGTGATTTGCAGGGATAATATCAACAGCTGCCAACGCCTCTGGAGTCGGAAATTACCAGTCTTGACTCCGGTGTGCTGTCCACGGCTGTTATATATGGCTTAGCTCAGTTGGGCCTTCTTAGTTTGTACACTGTGTTTGAGTGGGGGGTGTCTGAGGGTGGGTTTCCTATGTTAGTAGCGAATGCTGGGGCTGTGTTTGCTTCCCCACGGCCGGACCCGTCTGGTGGCTGGATGCGCCGCCTAGATCCCCAGGGGGCCGGCTGTCCCCAGCAGAGCGGCCAGCGGCAGCAGTAGCGCGGGGGAGCCGCGCGGGGGCGCGCCCTGGCCCGAGTCGGAGCCGCAGCTGCCCGCTTCCTCACAGCGCAGCTTCTCGCACAGGATGCCCGTGTACGCGGCGGGGCACAGGCAGCGCACGTTGTTGTGGCACGTCCCTCCGTTCTGGCAGTGCAGGAGCTCGTTGTCGCAGACATTCGCTGCAGAACGAGGGGGGGGGGGGGGGGCGCGGGGAGGAGAAGCAGAATCAATTTAAGTTCATCTGCTACATCATGTTTTCAGCTTTAAAAAAATCTCTATCGATCTTGTGCTCCCCCCTCCCCTCCGCAAACTAAGCACGTGACTCCAATTTCCAAACAAATGTAGTTTGCTGCCTTTGTTTTGATCATATTAATTCTTTTCATATAGATTTGTGCTGCAATCTTGGATATTATCATTGTCCATTTCAGGCTATCAAATACAAAGTAATGTGATACTCCTGGTTTGGCAGTATCTTCTCTTCCTGGAACCGGGACCTGTTGTGACCTCCAGGGTGTTTCAAGGATAATGCCTGATACAAGAATGCAGAACTTTGAGGCCAGATGAATGGAATTAAAATGCAAAGCAGTATTGCTAAAATGACCAAGAACCTCTAAGGGGTGGGCCATTCTCCCCGCAGGTGATTCCAGGGCTGCATGCAGGAAGGGAGGAGGAGCCCACGGGCAAGCACGGGGCAGGGGGCAGGCAGCATGCTCCGGGGGAGGCAGCAGCCAGATCCGAAGAGAGAAAGCTTTTCACGGGAGGAATGTGAGGAGGAGCAGTCCCATTTGCCCCTAACAGCCTATTAGGATATTTATTGCCTTGTAAATATAGCAAGTAGAGTCCAAGGTTACCTTGATTTCCAGGAAGAATAATAAATGCAATGGTGAAACCCTGATTATCAAAATTTCACTTTGTCCATCAATTTATAGAATCAGTTGCAATAAATCAAGCAAGCAATTCCAGATACTAAAATTCATTCACAGTCCCTGTCATGTAACTTGCATCTCTAATAATTTCTTATTCCTTCAAAAAACTAGTTATCCTCATTAATTCCATGTCTCCTATTATTTTAGATAATCAAGGTTTCACTGATTTAGCAGAATGATAAATAGAACACAGAGAAATTAAAACAACACCAAAGAGCAAAAGAGCCAAGAACACTTGCCAGCAACATATGCTGCTTAAGCGCTTAATATATAGAACCACTCTGGAAGGGGGGTGGGGGGCAGGGCGCAGAGCAGAAAAAGTAGCTTCTTATAAATTATAACATTCTTCATTTTTTAAAAATGTCATAGTCAAATTTCCCCAGGGATACCACACGAATTAAACACACACACACACACACACACACACACTTACTATTACTATCAAGTGTAAAGTATTTAAAAAACCCTCATCTCCCAAGTAATAATTAAATAGAGAATATTGCCTTGTCCATTAATTATGTTCAATAGTATGTCACCTTCAAAAGAAGCTTCTTAAACGCAAACATGCTAATGCTCTGTGTGCAAATGAGCTGAAAAAAGATGGTGGTGGATGCTCACAGAGTTAATAACAAAGTGCCCTAAACAGGGCCCTATTTTCCCACCTTCCACAACAATTCCTTGGCGACCTCTAATATAGTTGCATAATGGATTGGCATAATTTTCAAATGTACCCACATTTGCTATCTGTAAATGTTAGAAGTGACTATTAAGGCCTATAAATCCTTCAGGCTCAAAATATTGATATACAAGGTAGTGTTCCAGGGGTTCTAATGATTATGTAAGCTACCTCTCATTGGGTGGCTTAGAAACCATGAATATTAGACCCAAATTATAGTATTTTATGAGTCATGGTTTAAAATGTCAAGATCTGTAGCTTTGAGGCTAAGTGTACAAGGGTAGAGTGGTTAAATTCACGGTCAAAACTGACAAAAAGTCTCTTTTTTTGGTGGCTGTTAATTTGGAAAGCATACATAGGTTTTCAGGATTTTGTTTTGCTTACACTTTAGGAATATCTGTTTAACTGGGGCAACATGGAATAAACAGATCCAAATAACTGTTTCCATTTAAAGTTAAAGATTCTCAGCATTTCTTGTTCCAGGCAGCAGATCACTGAATGGGATATTTCCTTTCATTTGGGCACTACACATAGGGAAATATTGTTTCCATCAATATCGATAATTGCTTGCCTTGAATAATTGAGAAGGAATCGATAGTTAATTAAATATCACTCCCCTTAAGAAAAAAAAAAAGCTATTTTTCTTCTTCTTGGACCTGAATGTAAATCAGTTGTTGAACAGAGGTTTCTTTTTTTCAAGAAGCTTGTGATTAAGTTAAAATTCAATAACTTTCCTACATTTAAGTAATCTACTACTTGATGTTGATGACTGTGAGAAATTTAATAAATATTCAAGGACCAGATGTAACCCAGGATTAATAATCACATCAGTTGGGGCAATATGTTTTCTGTAAGAGATAAGCAGAAAAAATGAAACCTAGAATATATTTAATTACTTTAGAATTCACTTTAAGACACATTACATTTGGTCTCTTGATTGTGCTATTCAACAAATACAGAACTTTACCATATGCACAGATCTCTCTGTTGGAATCATGTGCTAGAAGTACATCTAAACCTAACTACAAATCTTACCTGCTATTCATAAACTTATGCTCCATCTTCATGTCATTTTGAATCAAATTTGTGGTGCTTAATGAATAAACTAGGTGGTTAACAAATATCATTGAGCTCTTCTTCAGCATATGAAACCTTGTACTGACCACCATGAAAAAAATAAAAGAAATAGAAAGCATGATCTCTGCTCTTATAAGGTTCACATCTGGTTGGGAAGATAAAATATATACAAGAAATGATCTAATATTAATTTCATTAAAATGCTTTTATCATTTCCATCCAGCTCAATCAACATCTGCTGTGTGCCAGGTGCCCTGCTAGACTGTATGGCTGTAACTCTGCCTGCCCTAAAGGAGCTCACAGTTTTGCAGAAAACAAACAAATGAACATACACAGAAGTAATTATGATACAATATTAAAAAAAGAAACTATAAAGGAAGTACTTGCCAACTGCTAGGGGAACTAAGATACTGGTGTAAATAATTATTTGAGGGAAGATTAGAGAAGACTATAGAAAGGAGATTGTATTTGAACAATGACATGCATCAGGCAGATATTGGTAGAAAGAACATTATGGGTGGGGAAACTATATCCGTAAAGGCAAGAAGATGTGAAAATACATTGTGCTGGTTATTAACCATTTGTCTCTCAACTCTAAATCCACCTTTCCTTCTGTTGTTGAGGCTGAAACCCTGCAAGCTGTCTCCTGGTTTCTGCCAACAGGGCACACTAGAGGGAACAGAGGAGGTAGGAGGAAGGAAGCAGAGATTCCCCTTTTCCTGATTCATGGCTCTTCCTAAGAGTATTGCCCCAGCAATGGCCCTACATCCCAAAAGCAGCAGTTGGCTCTGGGGCTCAGCCTTTTCAGAACCAGTTTCAATCTCACCCTTAGAGGTTTCTGCACCAACCTGGCAGCATTCCTTCTCTAGAGGTTTGAGCCCCAGCTCCAAGGGGCCCCTGCCCAGCATTTCAGAGGTAATAGCAGCAGCCAGGACTTACCCCTCCTAAGAGGTACGGGTCCCACATCTGGGGGGTCTCTCCTCCAAACTGTTAGTTTCCTTTTTTTTTTTAATCATTAATCAGTGGTTATTTATTGATAAATCAATTACAGAGAGAAGTGAGAGGATTATCCATGAGGTCTTTCGTTGTTGTTGTTGTTTTGTTTTTCTTTTTTAAATTTTATTTATTTTTATACAGCAGGTCCTTATTAGTTATGTATTTTATACATTTTAGTGTATATATGTCAATCCCAATCTCCCAATTCACCCCCCCCACGCCCCCCCCCCACTGCTTTCCCCCCTTGGTGTCCATATGCAAACTGTTAGTTTCTAATAACCCCATCCTCTTTCCTGTAATTCCTCAGCCCAAGAGGGATAACTGCTCCCTACTTACACAGTTACTATCTCTGTGTTATTTCAGTGTCCTCTTCTCATGTTTAAATTCTAAGGCACCTGTTTAACCATTCCCCTTAGTAAATTCTCTCTCTCTGTTGAAACACATAGTGTGGGTTCAGTTTTCTGACTGGAGCCTGACAGACACGTGGAAAATGTTGGTGAATGATGAATGAGGAAGGAATGGCATGGCCTGGATCTGAAGGTTCTACGTAACATTCTACAGAGTTTAGATAATAGGCAGTGGGAAGCTGTCAAAGACCTATCTATGGGCAGGGTGGTGATTTAAAGGGGGAGAAAAGGTGAGGCTAGACCTGAGAAAGGACAGGCTGGAGGCAAGGTGATCAGATACTTCAATAGAATAGGCTTGGTCTGGGTTAGAGCAATGGGGAGAAGGAAGAAGGAACAGATTTGGAGACAGGTTATTTGAAACAGGTAAGAGAGAGTCTGAGGTTCTTGTTTTTGGCATTTGGATGCATCATAATGCAATTTATTAAGAAAAGAAGATTGGAGGAAATGTTTGGTCAGGGAAGAAAATAAACTTTTTTTTGGACCTATTGACTTGGAAGGATCTGTAGGCTCTTCTGCAGGGGTCTTGTTATTAGTTGGAAAAACTAGTTAACAGTTCAGGAGGTAGTTCGTCTTGGAGATGCAGATTTGGAGCAGGGGCGATGGTGGTCATTGTTACAAAAAGTGAAGAGAAAGGAATAGAAGACCTCATCCTGCTAGAATATAGATTAAGTCAAAATGAAAACTGCAGCCAGAACCCTGAAGAATATCAGCATTTAAGCCATAGGCAGAGAAAGAAAGACCAGGAATGATGCTGAGAAAAAAAGATCTCAACAAAATGCAGTGATGAAATGAGGTTATAAAATTAATCATAGAAGTCTTCCTGCTGTGGTTCGCTGTAGCTAGGAATAAATAGACAGGAAGAGTATGAGAGGAAGGGCACTTTGAGCTGGATAAAGGAAATATGCAAAATAAGCATTGCATGCTCTTGATAGAATCTGGCAGAAGGGATTTTAGAATAGAGAAAGGATTGGAGGAATTTGAGGAATTCACATTTAATAGAGGTCTTTGGTTGTCAGTCTAATGTAGTAGTTTTCAACAGTGGATGATTTTTGTCTTCCAGGGGACATTTGACAATGTCTGGAGATGTGTTTGGTTGTCACACCTCGGGGGAGGGCATGCTACTGGCATCTAGTGGGTAGAGATGCTACTAAATATCCTGCAATAAACAGGGCAGCCTCCTCCCCCACCCAAACAAAGAATTACTCCTCAATTAATGTTGGTGATAAAAGGTTGAAGGTCTGGATCAGGGTATCAGCCACAGCAAAGAAGATGGGCAGTTGTCTTTATGTATATTGGGGAAAGGAGAATGACGATGCCTTGGTGACTTCAGATCAGAGAGAGTGAGTTTTCAGGTGCAGAACCATAGGAATTCAGACGAATGTAGTACTCAAAGCTGAAATATAAGAGCAGATTGTCTTCCTGGGGGAGTTAAATCAGAAGACTGGGATCTAAATGGTCTAAGACAGACCATTTAGTATTGCTCACAATTAAAGAGGAACCAGAGTCACCCTTGTCATGTAATTCATCCTACCTTGCTCTGATAGAAATAGTAAAATCAAAGCTTGAGGAAACTTCAAAAACTATCTAGACAAGTCCTAGACGAGGAAACCAAAAACAAGGGTAGCTCTAGATCTAGCATCCAGGTCTCCCAATTTACAGATTACTGCTCTTCACATAGAAGAGAACAGTCAGGAGAAATGCAGTGAATGTGCTGCACAGTGTGAAATGCATTCTATGCTCCCCAAGACAACATAAGTAACTCCTCTGTAGATCCTCAGTAGACTTTCATTTGTATTGACCAACTGATCTGTTTTCATACCACACTGGGCGGAGGGCTTTGTTGATAGCATTAAATTTCACATCTTCTAGAGTTCCAACACATTCTGGCAGAGCTCCAAATGCAAATCAGCTCATACATAAAATACCAAAAATATCAAGGTCTAGCTTGGGAACGGCAAATATGTTGCATATGCTCTGATGCTCTGATTTCCTCTTCCTCTATGTAGAAAACATAGCTACTTAATCAAGGCATTCTCTTGCACTAAACTTCAGAATTCCTTTCAACACAAGGTTTTGTAATAAGAACATTTTGTATTCTATTACAAGCTAATCACTAAAGGGATGTCGCCTATAAGCTGAAGTTATACATAATGGCCCATCTCTGGGAACCCTGCCTCCCAGGTAATGAGCGTTAAGCTAAAATACCTTTGTTTAGCTCACAGGAAACATCCTGACCAGGGCCACCTGTGAATGACTGCAGGGAGGAAGAAACTAACACATCCGTTCCAGAGGCTGACCAGAACCAGGAAATATTTGACTTTACTCCCTCCCCTTTCAGAATAAAAGAAGCCGGAATTCTGACACAGGCAAGATGGTTCTTTGGGGCATGAGCCCACCATCTTTTCAGTTTGCTGGCTTTCTGAATAAAGTTGCTACTCCTTGCCCCAACAGCTCCTGTCTCGATTTATTGGCCTGTTGTGTAGCAAGCAGTATGAGATTGGACTTGGTAACAGTTTCAGGCATTTACCACCAGTTGATAGAACTGGCATGAGGATAAACACCCATTTACAAAATCCTGGCATTATCTCCATTTCATCTTGCATATCATTGCAGATTAAAAATCCAACTAGGGAGTTCTACCCAATAAGCACTTTGCAGTTATCACTTCTTTATTTGGTGCCCTTCAGTGTAGATTTGCCTCAAACTGAAAACGCTGACCTTATTTTGTTAAGTGTTTACATTAAGTATGTCCCGATTCTTTCTACATTGCTATTGACATATTAACAATGTGCTATCTCAATAAACAGTGAAGGTTCATTTTTAAATCTCTTACACAAAACTTGATCTAGTAGTATTGGATACAAATTGTTATTTGCTAGACACAATTCTTTTTATTATAATAAAATATAATCCTTAGATACAGAAAAAGCTAATACTACTTTGGTAATAGCTTGACTATATTCTAAAGGATCATTTTACTACTGATAGAAATAAATTCATTATGGTGTGCCCAATATCACACCATATATCCTATAATCCCGTGATGTTTCAATATTAGGAATGCTTTCAAACCAAGATAATCTGTGGCCCTTGATAGATAAGGTTATAGTATTAATGTTAGACCCAAACAGAGTTATGTTGCAAAAATATGAAGTGTGGAACCCTGATGCAAAGGCTGAAGTCAGCAAGGTGTTCTAATAGCTCTGATCATAGCTTCAGTAAGCAAGCCACCATAGTAGATAAATAAGCCCCCACAGTTGCTACAAGTTTATAAAAACACTAGGAATTTTCACAGTGAAAGAATAGGGACAAGCAGCATTTCTTCCTCCTTCTTTCACTTCTTTTTATTTTTATTTTTCTTCTAGCTTGGATAATGAGAGTCACAGGGATGTGGCTAAATCATTTGCTCCTTCAACTTGTTTTTTGTAAGTTTCTTGATTGTCATTCATTTTTTTCCTCTTCCTAAACTGCAAACTATTTTCAAAATGTGAATTATAAGACCTTGATTCCTTTTCCCTCTATTAGTCCTTTCTGGAAGGTATGGAAAAGCAGACCTAGAGAGGGAACCCAAATGTGCAAAGAGGGCACCAGCCAGGACTTAGTATAGCTACTTGTTCTATTCTTCTTTTCTTTTATGACCTGAAGGGTCACTTATTCCCGTTATCTTCATGATGACCCATTACATTACCACAGGGAGGGTTTCTTTCTTCTGTTTGGGTCTTGTTCAAAGCTATACATTTAGGTTTGCCCTGTCAGTGAGCTGCTAGGCTTGAGCAATGCTGGGTCTGTATTTATAGACTTGAAAGTTTCTCTTTTTTGGCTTTGTCTCCCGCACTTCAAGGAATCGAGGCAATGGGTTACCATGACAGCCTTCCTTGATGGCTGTATTAATAAAGTGACCTCTACCTTCACCACCTGAAACGAGCCTAGGATTGCTGAGGGAAAGATGTTCCAAATGTTCCCGTCCTTTTCAAAGAAACGTCAAAGAGCAAATAACCTCCACCAAACAGGCTAATAACAAAGGCATGTGTGCAACATTCAGTTCTGATTTAGGCATTTGAGAGTCTGTGGCAGGGAGATGAAGAGCTGTGATTATGACCCATTTATTCAGCCTTGGCGGCTGTTTTACTAAGTTGTGAGATGTGAGAGGTAAAACTGAACCTGCAGGTTAGCTCCTGGTATATAGAAGACACTTTATAGACTGTTGTCTAATGGCCTTTTGGGGAATTCTAGGTACATTTTTCCTATCTTTTCTTACTTATGTCTGGCCATGATTGGGGATATGGCTTAGTGGTAAAAAACACTGATTAAGAGTCATAACACCTGAGTTCTAGTTCTGACTAGTCATCACTTTGCTGTAAGGCCTTGGACATACCACGAAACCACTTAGTGACATCCATCCATCCATCCATCCATCCATCCATTCATCCATCCATCCAATCATTCATTCATTCATCCATCCATCCATCCATCCATCCATCCATCCATCCATCACCCAATCAGGTACTGTTCTAGATGCTGGGCCCACAGTGTGAGCCAGACGGACCATGCAGCTGCTTCTGCGGACCTCACATTCTAGTGACAGCTATAAAGTTAGAGAAAGAGTTTGAAGTAGGTGTTTCTAAAGTTCTCTCGAGCTCTGTGATTTGCATGAATATTTCTCATGGAAAGCCTATCATCTTAAAAGGCAAAGAGTGAGGAATTCTTCCTCTTTTTCATCAAATACATGATAACAGTTGGACTTCTCCAATATTATAGTCCTGGTGATGATTTAGGTGGCTGCTTGGCTTGACCAGTTTTGCCTGCTGGTGCCCCACTGAACAGAGATAGTTTTTCTCCTCACTAAAAGCATGAGGTGGTATGAAGAGAATTAGGTGAAGAACTTGTGATTCAAGTCTGGTCTCTGTGGTTAATGGGCTGGGTGAACTTGGGGAAATCGTTTAACCTCTTTGTGCCTCTCTTTCCTCACTTCTAAAGTGAGGATAATAACACTTGTCCTATTCACCGACCTCACAGTTGTTGGGAGCTTCAAGAAGAATTATGTGGTGGTGCTTTAAAAAATATAAAACACAACCTAAGTATACTTTGTTAATGTTCAATACCTTCCCAATCTCTCCTAATGCTAGAAGCTCAGAGTGGAAGAGCAGGGTGCTTATTTTTATATCTGCCAGAATAATGAATTAACCACTACGTATCTAATGCAAGGTACTTGAAGCGAAAAGGAAGTAAATTTCCTCGCTCGAAGACATCATCTGTATATGTCCTCTGTAGATATGAATCTTGAGACAGCATGGGGTCAAACAGGCAGTTATTGAATATTTGAATTCAATTGCTGTGTACTTGCAAGGTCAGATTGGACCAGCAGTGCCTGTTTTCTCAAAGGTGACTTGTATACTTGCATTCAATGAGCATTCTCCTGTACCAATCAGAGTACATAAGGTGTGTTTTCAGAATACCAGGGGTGTACTGCCCCTTGGCCAACCTTTAGCTTCTGCAATGGTAAAGCAGGGGATAGAGTATCTATCTACACTGAAACCTGGGAGCCATCAAGTGAAAACATCCTTGCTTTCCTGCTCTCAACCTACACTCCTGTCTGTGCCTGTATCCATCATGGGACAGTGATGCTGGTGGCATGATCCCCGTGTGACAGCATCCAGCCTACTTTGTTTCAGTGTAATGAGGCCAAGGAGCAGAGCTAAAGGGGCTGTAGGGAACAATGTGGAGCTGTCAGCAGGTGGTCAGACATGTCTGGGTAATCTAGTACAGCAGGTTCTGACATTAGAGAGCAGCCATTCTATTCTTATTCATCTAATATCAAAGCACTGATTATGGGAGTGACACTTGCTCTTGTCCAATCAAAGGAAATGCGACTCAAAACATCATAAGAAAGCCATGTTCATTTGAAGGAGCCTATGCCTGCAGTATGCGGTAACCCAGCTAGCGTGAATGAGATAACAGGTGACTCGAATGCAGGAGCTAGAGGCACTGCCCAAACACCCCCAAGTTTTTAGCTGTTGCAAACTGAAAAAAAACCTTTGCTGATGTTGAGAAATAATTAATTCGTTGAGAATCCCACAAGCCAAAGGCTGGGCACCTTTCCTAAAGCGATCTTTAATGATGTATTGAAATCCTATTTAGGTCAACACCTTCAGACACAGACGCAGGCAAGGTGCTCATAAAAACGGTGCTGAGAAATCACAGAGTTTCTCATCTGGTATCAGAAAATGCACTTGTCTAGTTTAATAAAAAGGTGCAACCTCTACTCTTTTGCCCAAGGCGAAAGACGGCGTTCATTGGGAGGCGTAGTCACACACGATGGCAACATACATCAGGGTATAAACCATCATTTCAAAGTACACGCCATTATGTCAGAAGAGAAAGCAGTACAAATATTTATCTAGTGTGATCCCCATAAGTACAACATATACCTCGCCATGTACCTTTTGTAACATAAACTTTAGAGAAAGTACTGGGACAGATTCTAACGAAATGTGACCAGTGTTCATCTCTGGCTGGTAGGCGTACAAGTGATTTCAGTAACTTAAATTTTCATCTTTATACTTTTTACTCTTTCCAAATTGCCTGGAATAAATGTATAGTCCTTTGAAAATATTAAAAATGTTAATAAAAAGAATTTTACTTGAGAAAATAAAAG
This sequence comes from Balaenoptera physalus, assembly GCF_965194825.1. Taxonomy (NCBI): domain Eukaryota; kingdom Metazoa; phylum Chordata; class Mammalia; order Artiodactyla; family Balaenopteridae; genus Balaenoptera; species Balaenoptera physalus. The sequence continues at coordinate 102,089,104 of NC_138882.1, forward strand.
TATCTTTTACTGAGATGATACAGGTAATTTCAATAAATGAATCATGTGACCACATTTTGCCACATTTCAGTATTTCTTATTAATATATATTTCTAGTCAAACTACCAATTATCTTAAATGTCTACAAAAACTATCTCAGGAAAGGCATAATCCTATACTCATACACAATCCTATACTCATACACAATCCTATACTCATACACAATCCGATACTCATACACAATTCTACACTCATACACAATCCTATACTCATACACAATCCTATAATCATACACAATCCTATACTCATAAGAGAAACTTAGACACAAGGATTCCTTGCCTTGCAGAGCACTGCACAGCCTCAGGTGTGAATGGAACCAGTAGGGTCTCCTGAGCTAAAGTGATCTGTAGCCCAAGGGCCATCTCATTGTGAACTAGTGCAAACTGATGCAAAATGAGGGGACATTTTTATATTTGAAGATCAAGCCATAGTGAGGACTGTAATTGAATTTCCCACCACCTTTCCAGTAGAGGGGCTCATAGTCAGATTTAACCTAAAGAAAGCATATTTCATACTACTTGAGTTTGTGGGAGACTCATACCTACTACACTTGTACATGTCTGCACTATATCTGTGACCTGTTCATTGTGGCTGTATCATGAATATTCAGCCCTGTCCCTGGCACAAATAGATGCCCGATAAATATTTATTAAGCAAGTAAATAAAATTCATCCTTTGTTCTCTGCCTCCTTCTGAGTGGTGGATACAAATCTATTATTAGTAGACTGATATCAATACAAGTGGATATACAGCTCAGAGGTTGGAGAGCAGGAAGTAGAAGGAACTTTTCCTTGGTGGCCTCCTTTCAGTTTCCGTGGAGTGGGAGGTAAGGCTTCTGCTGAGCATGAGAGGCAGAGTTAAGCTGGGGTTAACTCATGCTCTGGAGTTAAGGGAAGGGATAGATATTTGGCGGGGAATGGGAGGAAGCTATCTAGGGGCACACCGAAAAATCGCTCGTCAGCTTTGACATTGCAGCTCAGCTTGTATGTCATGATTTGTCAGGGCTTCTCATAAGTGATTCCATAATGAAGAATATTAGCTAGAAGAGAATGGTGATTAGTTTGGGGTTTCTTCCTTTAATGATACAATATATGCTTTGGGAAGGGATGGAGGGAGGGGAAGAAGCAAGGGTAGGCAGATGAGTTAAAAGATCAGAAGCATTCCCTTCATGTTTCATTAGTCACAACGTATTACCTCTCATGATCTTGGCATTGTGGGTAATATGAGGGTAAAGAAACGTGGCCCTGAAGGAACTTAGTGACATGTTTCTTTTAATTGGAACGTGACTAGTTAAATTTGGAAAACAGGCTAAAGGAAAGTGCAGCTGGAGCTGTTCTATGTGGCACTGGGGTGGAGGTGAGAGATCATCATGGCACTTAGAAGAATGCAAGAAAAAGGACTTGGTGTTCTTTAAGAATTGTAAAAGACAATCCACACAGCCCCATTCAATGCTGAAGACAGATCTGTAAACCAGTTCACATTCTGAGTAAGAGGAGGAGCCACTATCTTCGGCACTAAGATATTCAAGTATCTGTGGCTGAAAGGAGATAATTGTGTCATTAATTCACATGCGCGGGTTTTTTTTTTTTTTTGGAGACAGAATTTCAATGTCTTTGAGCACTTTGTAAAGCTAAAATATAATTTGGGGTTCCTGTTTGTTGAGCTATAGCCAAATGTCTCCTTAGAGACTTAATTTTTCCTATATATACTTGGCAGGAGTGTTCTAAATACGGTCTAAGCCCTCTTAGGATTTTTAAACAGCAGGGATATTTAAGTGTGAAAAATAGCTACTGAAATCACACAGCAGTAAATTTCTTAATGATTTTTTTTCCCCCTGGGAATCACTGTAATTCACTCTTGCCTTCTGTGGCCTTGCTGTCACCATAACCACCTCCTGACAATGTCAAACCAAGTCTTGGGAGGTGATTTTATAATGTCAGGATGAAACAAAGCCATTTCCCTGTTAATGCCAATGTCAAGGCAAAATGAATTGGTGTCAATAAATTCAAGGTGAGGAAAAAAACATTATGGAATCAAGAGAATGTGCAAAATGATGACGAGTAATTTAGGGAAGCCGGGATCCAAACAAAATGACCGCTAATTTTCAAAAATGTACTTGTTACTGCACTGGGGACCAGACATTTAAGTAATCTAAGATACATTAGTGGGGTTAGGAAAGGACAAAGGGGTTACAACTATAGACAAGTCATAAGCATACCTTTTCAATAAAGTCACAACGCACCATTGCAACTCACATTGTCTTTCCCCAACTCCTGAGACACTCAAAATTTGAACTGCAAAGTTTAGTACTTAATTGTTTACTGTGGTGTTGTCCAGAAGTCTGGGTTCGAATACTGACATCACCACTCGTGGCTCTCCAATCTGAATTTCTGCGCCTCTGTTTCTTTATCTGTAACAGAGGCCATTTCACAGGGCTGTTGTGAGCATGAGAGATCATTTAACTCAATGATTATTATGAAGTGCTTTTTTAAGTGCCAGGCACTGCTCAAAGCCCTAAAATAAAAAGACAGAATGGAAGAGCCACAGAAATAGTGTTTATTTTTATAGCTTCATGTATTTATGTCTCATTAGATAATGTAACTTCACAAAGTGGATGCTCTTGTGTCTTTTAGTTCATTTTCATCATTAATAATTTCAGCTTCTTTGGTGCTTAAATACTCTTTGATTTGAAAATTATCATCTTTCACTCCTATAGTCCCTTGCATGAAAAAACACGGCAATTTATTTAGTTTCCTTTAATGAAGAGGAAAACAGACAAAGGTCCTTATTAAAGAAAGTGTTTTAAAAAGACAGGGATGTTAGACTAGCTCAGGAGTAACATGAAGTAATTCTACGCAACATAACTTTTACTAAAACTGAACTTCAAACATGAGGCATTAGAAAGAGGTACTCAGAGTCCTTTCTCAACATTCAAAGGAGTCCTTTCATAATTGGTTAAGAAAATGGTATAGAGATGAGAATAAACCTATACAGTAGATGACCTAAAAAGGAGGGAATAAAGTCATTGCAAGTATGTAGAAGGGTGTTTTAAGGCTTTCCCTAAGAAGAGCAAGGCTGTTGTATCTCAGGAGAGAGGAGAGCTAGTTAGACGGAAGTCAAGAGGCTAGCAAGCAATGTGTGGGAGCTTTCAGATCCAGCGGCAGAAAAAAAAAAAAAATTATAAATTGGTTTGGATACAACTGGGAGGCTGTGAACATTATTTAAAACAGTGAAAAGATGTTAGCGCTTCTCTTTGAAGCAGACTAAGGCATAGCAAGGTTAGATGAAGCAGGGATGAATAAGATTTGGGTGGGCTGGTTAAAGAGAAATCATATGATGTGCTTTGAAAATATCTTGTTCTAACCCATTTCACTTTCTTCGACATCTCTAACTCTTATCTTTGAATATATATATAATCTTTATATTAATAAGGAGTTATTATAAAATATAAGCTCTGTGAAGATAAGGATTTTGACTGTGTTGTTCCCAGTTGTATGCGCAAGCCTTGAAGAGTGCCTAGTATCCAATATCCAATGAGTATGAGTATCTTTGAGTGAATGAACAAGTGAATTTTATAGAAAAAATTCACATATTCCGTATCCATTGCTTCATTTCTTCTTCTAGAATACTTTCCCATGGTGTTTACTCTCTATCCCCTAAATCAAAGGGATTTATTTATTTCTAGCACTTCCATTGCACAGAAGTGCTACAGCCAGACTGAGTTCTCACTCACAGCCTTCAATGGTTGCTAGATGGATAATTCTGAAGTCAGAATCCTCTACCATGGGGGGACATCAGAATCTCCCCACGGTCTGCTTTCACTCCCCAGTATGAACTTGCTACTCCTGGCTAACCTATTCACTATCTTAAACACACACACACATACACACACAAAATTAAAATAAATTATAAATAAGAGGCTAGACACTTTTACATGTCATCTTGGAGAATATTTCCACTAACCTGGCAGGATAGGTATTTATTATTATTATTATTACCATTTCCATTTTATAGGAAAACTGTGGATCTTATCCAAGCCCCACCAGTGACTGAGCACAGCAGCAGGACCAGAACTTAAACTACTCTGACTCCAAAGCACTGTCTGTCCCTGATGCCTTCCTGTTCCTCGACTGCTGTATCCTGGCCTCTGAGTTGGTGCCTCTACTCCTGGCCTCTCCTTCCCTAAACTCCCCACGTATTTTTGAATGTCTAACTCATGGACAACACCCATGGCTTCTCTGACTCTTCCAGCCTTCAGACATCAGTTCTGCCTTTCAAACCTTATGGCAGATGATCTGGATCTAGATCTGGACATAGATATAAAGGTAAATATAATTTGGATGGCCTGGATTTAAATCTTGGTTCCACCAAACACCAGCTGGGTGAGCCCATGCAAATCACTCGACCTACCTTTGCTTCACTTATAAAATGGAGATAATCTCATAGGACTGTTATGTTGATTACATAAATTAATTAAGACATATAAGGCAATTGCAACAATGCGTGACATAAAGTCCCTCAGTAAATGTTAAGTTTTATTTGACTCTTCAAAACCTACAAAAAATACTCCTTTTTCATGTGTATTTCTTATCTCCTCAACTAAAGCATAAGCAATGTGAGGGCAGGGCTCTTGTTGTCTTGTGCCTCATTTCATTGTCTGCACTGAGCAACGTGGTGCTTTGTGCAGAGCAGGTGGGCAATCTATAAACATTACTTCCTGAGGGTAGCAGACCTCACTTTGTGCACTCGGCCATCTTTTATCTTTGTATTCTAAGCATCTATGCTATTTTCTGGTACATAAGAGGAAATTCTTCATGATGTTTCTTCTAGCGATTTCTGCATTCCTAAGATCATGTAAGAGTTAAATCGGTCCTGAGAATAGAACTGAAACAAATCTGAGTTTCATTACTAACTCCAAGTAGTGGCTTCAGAAAAGTCCCTTAGCTTAGCTTTTAATACCTTTTGTTTCTGTTCCTTTTGTCATGGAGCGAAGGAGAGCAGCTGGGAAAGAGGGGCAAGGAGGACAGGGAAGGAGGGGAATCATGGAGTTGGGTCGATTGGGAGAGAAATACCCATAGAAACCTACCTGGAGATGCAGTGCCAAGTGGGGCTGTCTCCAGCTCTGTTTGTTTTGGAGCTATGGATCGCATTTGAAGTTTAAAACCTTCAAGATCTTAAGCTGAACTGTTTCTTGGATTTAGCTCCTATCCAGGCTATTTCACTCCAAGAATCAGAAGGATGAATGACTCCCATGTGCTCCCCATAAAAGAGCACAGAAGGGTGAACAGGCCACCCCACAAATTCACATTCAGACTTGTCCTGAGGCCAAAGCTAAGACCTTGATTCAAACGAAAACGTTTCTTGTCACTGGCTGTGCTGCTTGGTATGCTGTGTGATCCCACATGGATCGTCTTATCTGGTTTTATCTTCTAGCATTCTAATTGTTTTGTTCCATGTAGGCCTCTGGTTAATCTAAAGTTCTATGCTCTCATTCACCCCTCTTTCCCTGGACTCCTGCTACCTATCACTAATGCATTAGACCTTTTATCTGTGCCCAGTCACTCATTTCTGTGCAGTGCTTGCTTTTTACACCAGGTGTCCCTAACTAGTCAGATCTTTTGAATATCACTCTAGCCTATTAAGGTCTGTTTCAGATACCTCTCCAACCTGTTCAACCAGGCAATTCCTTTGTGCCAATGATGTTGCTGGTTATACATTTTTATGCCTCTTAAATCAACCTACAATGTTTAAATGCTCTAGTCAAAAGGCTAGCCTATGTCTGGCCCAGCTTTGTCAAGACAAAGCAGGCCAGTTTATTCACAGACTGCAAAGAAAGAAAAGAATCACAGAGGTAGGGGTGGGCAACGAGGTTTTTAGAGTGTGGAAGGATTATGTCTCTGCTTATGTTAAGTAGAAGAGAAGAAATATAATTCACAGGATGTTAAGTTGAAGGTAAGTTAAGTTGCTTTAAACTTGAATACTGAAGCCATTAACTTGCTGCCACTCATTGCTTTCATATTTCCAAAATAATGATCAGAAGCCTCTTTTTTATAGTCTAAGAAGGAAGTATCTAATTTCAAAATAACCCTAAATCTCCCAAATCCATCAAAATGGAAATGTATCTAAAAATGAATACATTGCATTTTTACTGTATTGTGGGCATTTGGCAATTTTTAGGGTTACTGATGACGTGAAGAATAAATAAGTCCTACGATTTGGAAGTGACTCCTAAGGACATAACCAGGCTCTTATATAGACGAGGTAGCAAACTGCTTGAAAAAAATCTCTCAAAACACAAGTAGATTTTAGTTCTTGAAAATTTTCTGATGAGAACTCTTAGACTTTCTTTTGATAGAATGCTTAACTGCCTAAAAAATGTTTTAATTAATATTACGGATTATTCATTTACTGTTTTAAATTCATCCATTTTCTGAGAACAAGTTTAAAAAAAAAGAAACAAAGGTACCATGAACTGAGATTGCGAATTATTTTTCCTAGCATTACATAACTAATGTGATGAAAGTTTATGGCAAAAATTCAGTCAGGGAAGAAGAATGATGCCAAAATTTCAAGGTAAATGAATTGGTATGATCAAGTTATAAACGACAAGTGATAGATTTGTTTTTGAATGTTAATATCAATAGATCCTTAACTATACTGCCAAGAGCAATCTTATGAGAATAATGGGAAAAGATCGAATGACCACATGAAAAAAGTAAAGGATTTGCAGTGATTTCCAACCTTCATCAGTTTATTTCCTAAGAAGCATGTAGTGAATTCATGTTGATGATGGGTACTTGCCTAATGACATCAAAATGTATTATCAATCCATGCTAATTAGACCAGGATTCTAGCTGGGAACATTTTTTTTTTTTTTTTTTTTAATAAATTTATTTATTTAGGTATTTATTTTTGGCTGTGTTGGGTCTTCGTTTCTGTGCGCGGGCTTTCTCTAGTTGCGGCAAGCGGGGGACACTCTTCATCACCGTGCACGGGCCTCTCACTATCGTGGCCTCTCTTGTTGCAGAGCACAGGCTCCAGACGCGCAGGCTCAGTAGTTGTGGCTCACGGGCCCAGTTGCTCCGCGGCATGTGAGATCTTCCCAGACCAGGGCTCGAACCCGTGTCCCCTGCATTGGCAGGCAGACTCTCAACCACTGCGCCACCAGGGAAGCCCTGGGAACATTCTTGAATAGAAACCAGTCAAGGCACACATGAAGACTTGAGCTGGCAGTGGGAAAGCAAGGGAGAACCTCATTTCCTGGCTTGTCTGATGATGAAGCTAAGAGAACTGGAATTAGCCTGGTATGGTTGGTCTCTCACCTACTCTTTATAAGAAATAGCAAAGACTGTGAAGTCATGCAGAGGTGGATCAAATCTTGGGTCCTTGTGTCACTAGTTATAGGGCTCCATCAGGGCAAGTAACCACCCTGAACCTCAGCTTCCACATCGGTGAAACAAGCAGAACATGGTAGAGTACTTTTGAAGATGAAAATAGATACTGCATATAAAAAGCCTACCAATAAATGGTAACTATTTGGATTATAGAGAGGTTTAAATGAGGTATGATTGTTTATGACTCATCTGGCAAGTAACAAGAGCTTCTTAAATGTTAGGGTTAATTCCTCTTCTTTTTATAAGAGATTAAAAAAAAATTCTCTACACCATCCTACTTCCTGTTTGGTAACTAAAAAGAAAAGTCTCTATTGATAGGTCAGTATATGTGTCACTTTTTGGGGGGAGGGGTTTCAGTTAAACCAAACTAATAATAACAGAAGCTAACATTTATTCATTAAGCACTTAGTTTGTACCAGGCATTGTTCTAAGTACTTTCCATGCATTGATTTATTTAAGCCTCTTAACAATTTTATAAGGTAGGTACTCTCATTTCAACAGTTTTACTGTTGAAAAAGAAGCCAAGACTCAGGGAAGGTAGATAACCTAAGGTCACACAAGTTGTAGGTGCCAAAACCTGGGATCTCACCTAGTCCTGTGGCCTTAATCCCTTCATTATTCTGTCTGATTGCTATGCTCTCCACCTGTATGCTGAAATGCTGTGAAGACTACTACTTTTTGTCCGTTTCCTTCTCTACCAAAGAGAATCAAATACTAATCAATTATAAGGCATCCATGTGGTAAGGGCAATAGAAAACAGAAAAAGCACATCTCTGTTGCAGATGCCTCAAAATTTAGATTTAATACTGAGTTTCTCAGCAAAGGCAGACTCAGACTATAATAGGTCCTTAATCCATCCATTTTTCTTACCTATTTTGCTCCCAACCTAGTCCAAGCCACTAACACCTCTCACCTGGACTACTGTAGTCTTGTTAGTCCCATTCTTACCCTCCCTCCCTTGCCCCTTCTACAATCCATTGTCCACACAGTAGCCAGAATTATTTTTAAATTTAAACCCCCATATCATGCCACTCTCCTGCTTAACTTCCACTGCACTTAGAATAAATGCACACCTCTTGTCCTAGCCATCAGGGACCTGTGATCTGGTGCATATCCATCTCCTTCTTTTACCTCATCTCACGCCACCTCCCTGTCACTCACTGTGTCCCAGTCACACTTGCTTCTTTCCATTTTCTGAACTGGCCAAGCTCCTTTCTGCCTTCCGGGTTTTTCAGGAGGTGTTTCCTCTGCCTGGAATACCCTTCCTCCACAACTTTCCATGGTGGGCTCTTGCTTGATACTCAGGTCTCAGCCAAAGTGTTAACTTCTCAGAAAAGCATGGGCTGACTGCCAGTCTCAAGTGGTGTCCGCCTGCCCACTGTTTATTCCTTTCCTTGTCTCCCATCTGCCTCCCACCAGCTCATGGGCTCTTGAGAGCAGGGTCTATGTTTGTCTTCTTACCACCATATTCTCACCCAGAGAATGTGCCACCCAGAACAGCGCCTGGCACAGAATTCATGCTCAATACACATTTATTAAATGAACTGAAGCCTTCTCTGGCTTGTTTCACCCAGCATCCTTCCTTTATGGGCCTAAAAATAGGGCAGGGATAATGGATTGTGTGGAAGCTTTCCTGGCTGGGATGGATTTTAATTGCTTTTCTACCCCAGGATTAGATAAACTCTTCTGACCTTCCGGGCTTTAAGCTGTGATGATAACTCGAGAATACAATTAGCACCCCCGTGCATTAGCTGCCAGACCCTTAGAGTTAAATATCACGGGACGTGTCACAGCAGTGTCGTTTCATGCAGACTTGCTCCAGGGGAATATTATGCACTTGGCAATCCAGCAGAAAATTCCCCTCAGAGAAAGAATCGTTGCTCATGATGGACGGACAGCTTCCAGCATCGGTTTCCACAGCTAGGTTACCCCCTAATTTTTAGTTTGGTATAAAAGTGAAAGCTGAAGGATGTACTGCTGTCAAAAAAAGGAACCTATCAAATAATTACAACTATTATTTCAACAGAACTGCCTTTTTCCCTGGCAGTGCAGCTAAGATGTTAGGAATATAAATATTCATAAGAAGTCAATGTTAAACCATGGGCCATAGAAGAAATAATTTCATATCACAAACAGGAACTATTGGATTTCTCTGTGAGATTTAATTGCCAGAGTTTTTCCAAATTCTAAATATCTGTCCTGCCTGATAAAATATTATCAGCTCACCTCTTTCTGAGTGAAAGAGCAGAGGAATGATGTCATGGCAAAAGAGGCCAATAATGGCCTGAGAGTGCGCTCCTGGTGAATTGTCAGCATGGAACGGTGCAGGGGCACCGCTTAGTCGTGCAGCACTAGGCATGACGTGAGTGTGGTGATGAGAACCAGGACCAGCCATCTGCACCTCTGAGGAGGGTCTCAGCCTGCACACTCATTGTGCTGAGAAGTGTTCTGAGCAGAGCAAACTGTTTTCTACTCTCAATGTTCGAAAGAAACGGAAAAGAACAAAGACAGAAATCAGACAAGAGGATCCACCGTTGTACTTTAACTCATCAACTCATTTGCACTCCCTCAGTGCTCATCTGGCTATTGGGGAAGGAGGGGTACTGATTTGTAATTTAAAATCGCCCACTGGTAAATCCACAAGCAAATAATTTGCTCTGGGAGTACCTGGGGTGCTACGTCTGAAAACGCTGCTGTGGGCGCGTCTCTTCAACATTCCAAAACCCTGTGTTGGAACAGCTCCTTTGTGCCAGATTCTAGGTTAAAGAACTTCCTTTGGAAGGTGTTTTAACAAACTCTCCCCTGCTGGTTTCCTGCTAGCATCACTGCATAATGGGTTTTGTCAGGAGAAACTAGTGGGGATGCTAAGGCTTACCCCTACCTGTAAGGAATCATTAATCTTTACTGTGAATAATTTCAAAAGACTTGACTGAATAGAAATAACCTCAAATGGAAAATACAGTTTTTTTTCTCTTGGCGACTTACTTCCTACTCCTGCCTTGCTCCCGCCCCTTCCTTTCCTTTCCTTAATGTAGGCTGACATCTGTATATACTGGCAAGGGTATTTTCAAAGACTCTCTAACAGCAATGAATGCAGAGAATGGGATCTTCAGAAAGTATGTATTCTATTTTGAGGCTGAATGAATAGCATAACCTGAAGCTAGTGGCCTCTGTGTTAGGAAAACAAGACATAACACCACAGAACCTGGGTTTTACATAGAATATAGGAATAAAGTTATCCTAGGTTTAAGACTCAAACCAAATTAATGCAATTTCTTTCTCTGTCTTCTTGAACGATATGTTTAGAAGTCCTTTCAAAGTTGCCAAAGCAAAAAGCAATGAACTGCTCTAACTTTTTTCTCTTTGATACACTTTAGGTAATAATAGTGTGAGCTGATGCTATATAATAATCCAATAATAACATTTTTTCAGAGGTAAAGTGTTTAATAAAAAGAAATAAAATAAAAAATATGCATTGAAAATGATTTTAAAACAGCATTCATCCAACTTTCCAAACTATTTTGATGCTTTCTGAGATTGTAGGAAGTAGGACAAAATTAGGCAAAAGTTAGATTATATTTCTTACTGGGGGAATAACACTTCCAACTTAAAAACAAAGTTTATATTCAACAAATGGGATTCCATGTATAGGTGAACTACAGTAATTGGAATGATAAATTTGGCCTACCAGGTTTTGGCATGCAAAAATATTATGCAAAGATCCATCATATGGAAAACAGTAACAATAGGTACGGTAATGGTAAGACATTACATATTTTTTTCTTTCCCCTGAGTTGTTCGGCTTCAAAAGGCCATCAGGCGATTTTTTGGTAACTGTTTCATGAGGACCATTAATGTGTGAATTAACTGAATTTGCAGGTCCTTAAAAAGGAAGCTGTGGACACTGCTCACTTCTGCCCATGTCACAAATGATACCTATTTTTTAGTTTTAAGCCAGATGGTCAATGAAGGCAGTGACCTCAGTAATGGACAATGTAATTACATACTTTATTTTCACTAAAATTGAAACTTCATTGAAAACAATTTTGTCTCTCAGTTTATTTATCGTGAAAAGTGCTTTTCACCTTTTGAACTCTAAGACTACTGGGCTGAATATAATGGCTAGAGATCTCCTTTAATTGTCTCTAACGACTTCAGAGTAGGCTGAAGTTAAATTTAAAATGATATAGAGTTCTTTTGCTTCCCCAGATTGGCAGTTCCTAATTTTAGAAGATTGCCAACGGAGCGGTATCACAGTGGAACTAATGTGCCATCCGCATTAATCTGACTAACAGATTGAAAGGGGATTTTGAACTAGCTTTTGATTGTACTGTGTGTTTTAATAGTTGACATTAGACATATGGTGAATAACATTCCCAAACTTTCAGATGAGAACATGTCAGAATTGAATTTATCTGCACTTGGGCTATTAGAGCAAATTTTAGATCAACTTTTCATGGGAAATAGAGCCTTTCCCTTTAATATAATGAATAAAGACATACAATCCGGAGGATGTGTCCATTTTCTAATATCACTAACTAAGGAGTCTGGGATATAGAAATGAGAAAAAAGTCTTCAGCAAAACTTCCTCACGCTACTCATTATACAAAAAGCCAAGAAATTAATGTTCTTAGATATTATGGCAAAGTATTAGATTCATGATTTTCTAGTACTTTAGGAGGCGAACACATCCTCACACTATGAACTCATGTCTACTGATATTAATAATTTATTCTGGCACTTATGTAGCATTCAAACTGTAATATTTATAAAAGAATGTTGCAATTTTCTTGTTACAAAAAATCTTAATAAAAAATAAATTATCATTAGATAAACCCTCAAACAAAATATCTATTTGCCTCTTAGAACATTACATGACTATCTGATAGACACATGTGTGTTATACTTAAGCACAATATTAAATACTACTCTCAAATTCTCTGTTAGTTGAGTGTAACACATTCATTGTAACTATGTTGGATGAATGCTAGTATCTATGTATATCTTCAGCACTGAGCAGAGTGCCATGCACATGGGTACATGTGGAAGGTGAAAATGGAATTCAAACCCATTGCTTCCAGACTTTTCCAAATATGTATTGCTCTTTGTAGTTAAAGCATTGGATTGGGAATTTGGTACCAAAATGCCCAGAAATTCATACTGGAAAATAAGCCAAACGATAGGTGCATGTATGGTGTTTCCTTCCAACATGGGTATGTTGCCAGCTGGCCTTTATTTCTCCTAACAAATGTTTTTCTTTCTTTTTTTTTTTTACACAAATGTTTTTCCAGTGAAGGAAAACAGACTGGAACAATTCTATGTGTACACATATACTTTACTTGTGAATTCCTACCGAAACAACTTAGAGGCGAGACCTTCGAGAAAGTACTTATCCTCTCTGAGACTCTCTTTCTTCATCTGTAAAATGGGCATGATAATACTTACTTCAAAGAATTGTTGTCAGGACTAAATCAGATGACCCAAATAATAAATAATGTGTGTTTGTGTGTGTGTGTGTGTGTATGTGTGTGTGGTGGGGAGAATGAAGGTTGTCAGGGGGTGTGGGCTTCCACTTACAGGACAGATAGGTTATGGGGATTAATGTATAGCATGTGACTCTGGTTAACAATACTGTGTTATATATTTGAAAGTGGCTGGGAGAGTAGTGGATCTTGAGATTTCTCATCACAAGAAAAAATGTGTAACTGTGTGAGGTTATGGATGTTAACTAGACTTACTGTGGTAATCATTTTGTAGTATATACGTATATAAAATCATTGTGTAGTACACCTTGGACAAATACGTTGTGTGTCAATTATATCTCAATAAAACTGTGGGAAAAAGTTTAAAAAAAAAAAAGCAATACAAAAAGGATGGTGCTAGCCACACAAGTCTGAGGCTTGAGGTTTATATTTTCTTCAAATAATACAACTTAGATGTGCCTGTAATTAGATTCATAATGAAACAAAAAGGGAGCCATTTCCTAAATGTGTGGATGGTGTTGTATGTAGAATTTGTGCAGAATAATCACCGATTCATTTCTACGTTGAGTTACATGACACATCATACTCCAAATGTGTAATTCCATGGGCCTAAAGACCTAGCATTCCAGTATGGTCTTATGGAGATTGGTTTCACGGTGGTCTGATAGCTAATGGTATATCAAAACACACATGTCATCCAACTGGGGATTAAAGTCTTACATCATGTTATGTAAGCAACAGTATTGCAATGTGTACCCAGACAGAGGTATTTGTTGACCAACATAAAAACAAAATGGAACCGCTAACCCTGGGTTATAGGGTCCCCTGGTTAGTACCAGGTAACTGAATCTACTTCAGGAGTAAAGAGTTGGATGAAGAACAGTGTGTTATCAGCAGCCACATAAAAGGCTTTCTAAGATCCAGACAGAAGTCCCAGTAAGCAAGTAGGCTGGGCCCCTTGGTGGGTCCACTTGCTTCTGGTGGGAGCTCTCAGAGAGGTCTGTCTGATTTACTTGACCGAGAGTGATCCCATACCAGGGTTTCCAGGATTCAGTGTGGACTTACAACAGACTCCAAAGTTAGTCTGGGTGAGAGGAAACTTGCTTGTGCCCACTGTGCCCAAATCCTGCTCTCTCTCCTAAAGTTTGAAAGCAGGGATGTGGACATCTGCTTGATGTCCAAGGAGTTTCATTTTTGTTAAACTCAAGTAGCTTACAGTCAAGTTAGCCTATGGCTTATCAGACCAGCCCATGGGGGGCATCAAGGCTTCCTGTGGGTCACATTATTGTCCTTCTACTTACTGTAGGCAGACCCATTCACCCCACTTAAAGCCCAAAGTGATTCCAGGGTGGCTTCCACTGCCCTATTTCATCTCCTTGTCCTTCATTGCTCATCCCCCTTTTTCCATGAGATGGTTTTCACTTTCTAAGATAAAATGACCTGTCTCCCATCAGGATGGGTCACAGTGTTATGGCCTGGGGAATATTCTTATCCTTTCTAGAAATAGATGCATCTTTCCAAACCTCACTGGGGACAATTCTGTGACACCTAGCCAAGTTTTCAAAGATCCTGTTTATAGTATTTGTAGCCACTCTATGGAGCCATCTCCACTCCTCCTCATACACCCTTCCAAAGGGATGACAGGCACAGGACACAAGAGCTGAGACAGTGTGTCTGCCACCAGTAGCTAATGATCTGATAATGAAGAGAATTCTTGCCATTTCTTGTCTCCAGGGCAACAGAGGGAGCCTGACCATATAGTACTGACATGACATCAAGAAAGTTGATATGACAACGTATTGTTCTTGCCATGCTGTCACCTCATTTCACAAGAATGGCTGCAATGCAACGGCAGTCACTTTCCATTCCACCAGATTGTTGCCCAGCAGAGTCACTTTGTAGTCGCCTTGCCTGGCTGCGAATATTGGACCCTAAGTGTGAGTCAGGCATGTATTACTTTTCACGAGCACTAACACAGCTGGTGAAGAACAAGCCTGCTGCTTGAGAGAAGATGGACACCTTCCTGTTTCCAGCACCCGACAGTCTGTTTTGTTTGATCCTGAGGGGCTAGGCTAATGGACAACATTGGGAATAATGACTTTTATTGCTTCTGAGAATCATTATGCAAGCGTCTGATGTTCAGCAGTCTTCCTCATCACACCTCGCTTTTCGTCTGGGCTTCCCTACGGGGCTCAGTACTGAGTAGCTGTAGCTCAGTGCTCTGTGCACAACACCTGAATGATGAATACATGTTGGAGAGACCTGGAGAGGAAGAGAGCTGGGTTTGAGTCCCGTTCTCTTCTCCTCTAATTTCGTAACCTTAGACCATTTGTGTCACCTCTCCAATTCTTAGTTTCCTCATATGAAAATGTAGAAAGTGACACCTTCTATTATAGGGACATTGTGAAGATTAAATAAGATGTCATATACGATCCAGTGACTAAATATCTGACAGCTGTTTATGTATGCCATTTCCTTCTTTGGGGTATTAACTTGTGAACTGACATAGGGTCTGCTAATCAGGCCACAGTTTGATGTCTATTGATTTAAAGTTTTGACAGGCTTGAAGAATTGGTTAGAAAATATTTTAATGGCTATTTTGTGTGATATTTTTGTGTGAAAAGGCACAGGATTTTTGTCTTGAATCACATGATTTGCATCCTCGAAAGATGGCACATTCTTTCTAACATCCTAGGCCTATATGAGATGTTAAGTCTCAGCAGTGTTTGTACATTACAGCAGGAACGCTCCTCTGTATGCATCTAAGCATTGACCTTGTGAGCTGGGAACCTGAGAGTATAACTTGCTTCTTCCAAGTGTGCATGGTTAGACCAGTTGTTGATTCTGAGAAATAAATTCACTGCACATGGAGGGCACTGAATAAATTTGCTCCTGTTGGCAGACGATAAAGTGATGATGAGAGAGAGTTGGTAACCTTTCTCAATTGATGCTTGTTTTTATCCAGAAGTCTCTTTCTCTGTTGTGTGGTGGTGTTTGTGTTCATGAACACTCCTATTAATAAGTATTGAGGCTTGTTTCCATCTCACTGAAAGCAAACTGATCCTGTAGCTGGGCTGTGGTCCAAGACTAGAACATTGCAAGCTCCAATTACCCTCCCGGCTCTAAAGGAGGATTGAGCTTAAAGTGGGTTTATTTTGAACCCACTGTATTGAGTTTGTGTGGTATTTGGGGCAAGGAGTCAGATTTATATCTTGGTTTTATAACAGCTCTATCACCTACTAACTGTTTGCTATGAACAAATTAAACTCTCTGAGTTTGTTTCCTCATCTATAAAATGGGTATACTAGCACTTCCTTGCACAGTTATTGGGGAGAATAAATGAAATAATACATGTGAAATGTCCAAGCACGCTTATGGCATATGGTATATTTATTATTGGAATATTTTTGAATGCAATTTAATTTATGAAGTGTTTATATTATGGCTGTGTTTATTTGTAAGACTCTTGCATATATGGCATTCATCTTTCCTGTTTATTAAAGGCATGGCAGCTTGAAAAGAAAGACATGGTCAGCAGGAAAAGCTTAAATACACCAGAGGAACAGAAATAGATTTATGCTGAACTGAAGAGACCACCTGGGGGGTTTCAGTCATGATCTCTAGCTGTGTTTTCAAATGTATTCTTTGGTGAGTAATGCATACTTTTGTAGCTGGAAACTAGGTACCTGCTAAGGGAAAGAAAAGATCCCCAGTGAACTCCTGTATTCTCTTGAAAAGAAATGTGTTTGCAGTATCCTTTTGGGCTGTCAGTTTTGGGATGAAGTTTTAGACAGAAATCCATGTCTAAAGCATTGTTATTTTCTGTATTAATGTTAAATTGGGGGCTAGGAACAGGCAGTGCCTTGTCTTCTTGATTAAAGAGAAATGAAAATACTAATTTTTCCTTCAGATTCATTACCAAACTTGAAGTTCACTGTATGTCTTACAAAACAATACAATTCTAATTTGAAAGCGGACACAAGCGAGACCTTGTCTTCTACTATACAAATGGCTAATGCTGACCATTGTTTTGCAACGGAAACTAGTATCAGAGAAGTGAGACACAGTTAATGGAAGCTCCATCTTCTTACTCCGAGGACCCAGAGGGAAGTGTTCACAAATCCTGAGCAAGGCTGGGGACTCAGGTACTCTCTAGATCTTAGTCGTTTCCCTAGGACCAGCAGACCTGCAACATCAGGTATCTCTGAATATAGGAAGAACTTTCAGCTTTTTATCTTTCCTACACTTTCATTCCCTATTGAATCTTAGAGCATCAGGGAACCCATATTAAGGTCTCTGTCCATAATTAGAGACTTCCCACATTCCCCTGATGGCTACTGGACAGACAAAAGTTAATGTCAAATATTGCTTAAAAAACCAACATTTATGATTGGCATCTCCATTTACACGTTTAATGACTCATTGCCAGTTGCACATCCTTCCCAACTCTTCATCAAGGTTCCCTGTTACCTACTGGGGTTTGCTTACAGTAGAGCAGTATCAATAAACAGCGATCACGTATAGAGCTTACCATGTCCCAGGAGCTGTGCTCAGTAGTTTATAAGCATTTCATCTAATTCCCTGACAACTCTATGAGGTGGAATCATCTCTTTTAGAGAAGTAAAATCTTAGGTTTTAGAGATTATATAATTTGCTCAACAAGATACACGGGAAGAAGCAGAGCCAGGATTCCAACCCCTATACAAGAGAGAGTTACTCAGATAGAGCAGACCTAGAATAGTTTCCAGTTTCTTTTCACAGCCAGAGCCATTAGGAGGACCTTATGTACTTTGGACAGGAAACCTCTGCTTTACTCTGTGATTTTATCTGCTTTATTCCAATCTCCTTAAGTTTGGTAAACTCCTTGAGGGTGCAGGCTGTATTAAACTTTCCTTTTTTCTTTCTTTTCTTCTTCTTTTTTTTTTTTTTACTATCATGGTGTGAAGTCCATAAAAAATGGTCCGTAAATATTTGGTTATTTATTAATGAATCCCTCCACCCAGGGTCTCTCCTCCTGCCATGTTCCATCAGAGTGGTACTTCTTACACCATTTCTCTCCCCCTTGGTGATTCCCCACTCAGTATGTAGATGCAATGACTAGTACATTCATGTTAAAACATAAAGTAATATGCCAATACAGTGTGTAGAGAGACAGAACATTTCAAATGAACAGACTAAACCAAGACTGGCTGACCCTGACAATGAGCCCCATGTAAGCTAGTGACAGTCACACTTCTCTCATACTCTCCTTACTCTTTGGGGGTTATGTTTCCTTCTCATTTTCACATGTTGTAGTGACATTATTAGGGCTGCAGAAATATTAACATATCCTCTGTTCCTCAGTGTCTTTTGGTTCACTATAGAATTTAGTCTTCCTTCTTCAAGGGCAGTGTGACGTGTGGTTAAATTGTTACTCATCTTATTATTATTTTTTAATCTTCTGCAGGAATTAACAACCTTATTTCCTTCAAAGTAAGAACCTCAATTTGAGTATCTTTTTAGTATAAAAAGAGAAATCTTAACTTTGCTGAAAAATAGCACATAGCATGAACTTGCTAGGAATAGCCAAATAACCCTGTGGAAAGTCTCTTGAGGAGTCCCAAAAAGAAGAAAAAAAAAAGAGGGAAAAAAACAGAAAAAAAAAAAAAAAAAAAAGAAGGAGCTTAATACATTTCTGACATACAAATCCATAAGGGTGTCAACAGTCATCAAGCTGAAAATAGTCAAGTATCCAGTAGGTCTGATGGTGACTCAGTGTATTATAACTGTCCAATCACCACTCCTGAGATACTGGTTTATGTCCAAGTACAGAACCTGCTCTAGCTTTCAGTTTGTTTAGGGGTCACCATAATTCAAGACCCAGCTAGCAGGCAGGCATTTTAACATTACAGGGTAATTTCCAAGATTTAGGATGATCCTGAAATTGATAAAGTGCTGCCAAGGTTAGGGTGAATTTAATGGATAAAAGTTTACTGGAAGGGCTTTATTTCCCTTTTTGGAAGGTGCAAAATAAAAGTCACTGATTTTAGACAAACTCTTAACTGAAATTTTGCATTTGCACATGGCAATTACAACTTAAAATAACCACAAAAAAAATGACACAACAAGTGTTAAATGCCATTCATTTTTAGACTTACTGTTTTTTTTAAAGGAAGCAGCCATGGTTATCATAGCTTTCACTTTGTCACGTCATTTGTTTGTAAATTGATTGCTTTTTTAAATTCATTGACCCAATCCCCACCATTTTCAATGAAACTGTGAGGGCAGGTACCATCATTTATAATTTTATTATCTCACTATGTGCCCTTACTGTGTGACAGAACTTGGGTTAAATATTGTTATATTATTTAATTTTCACAAATAGTGAGGTAGATACTATTCTTATTTTCATTTTACATGAGCAAACTGAGGCTAAATAAGAGTAACTATTAGTACAGGACTGACGTTTTTGCACACAAAATATTTGATTGCATCTATAAGGATTTAGGCACATTAGTCTAAGTTGCACATATTACTTTTGTTTCATTATCTTTAAATTTCTATCATTGCCCAAAATGTTCTTACTTCTTTATCCCAAGATTAAAAAATTAACAGATGTTAATACATTTAATAATCCCATTCATTTTTAAAAACATAACTGAATACAAAAATATTTTTGAAGAGGATAAAGCTATCAACAGGAATAAAGCAGCCATATTTTTATCTTTATACACTAGCTTTCTCTCTGTCTTAGAAATATTTTATCAAGACAAGTATGCAGTGAGGAAGTGGATTTTAAAAAATGGTAACTGGGGGCTTCCCTGGTGGCGCAGTGGTTAAGAATCCACCTGCCAATGCAGGGGACACGGGTTCGAGCCCTGGCCCGGGAAGATCCCACATGCTGCAGAGCAACTAAGCCTGTGTGCCACAACTACTGAGCCTGTGTGCCACAACTACTGAAGCCTGTGCACCTAGAGCCTGTGCTCCTCAACAAGAGAAGCCACCGCAATGAGAAGCCCCTGCACTGCAATGAAGAGTAGCCCCTACTCGCTGCAACTAGAGGAAGCCCACATGCAGCAATGAAGACCTGATGCAGCCAAAAATAAATAAATAAAATAAAAATAAAAATAAAAATTAAAAATAAATTCCTTGGGCTTAAAAGGCTTGCATTGAGTTCAAGAAATTCAACATAATTGGAAAGAAAGGTAAAACCATTAAAAAAAAATGGTAATTGGTAACCTGGCAAAATATATTTCAGAGTAACGCTAATCATGTGTGTCAAGATAAAGGAAATTAAGGTGGCTTAAGTTTTCAGTTCTCTTCAGAAAAATCAATTATAAAGCAGTTACGCTGCTGACAGTAAACAATAAATCCCTGGATTTAGTTAATAAAAAAAAGCTTCCACTTTTTGAAGCTTTGTTTTTTCATTCAACAAAAGGAACTCATAACATTGATTCTTTTGGAGAAAGAAGGGGCTATTTACATCAGGTATCTTTAAATCCAGATGTATTCTTGATCTGTCTGCCTGTTTGAATCAGAAATCACTTGCCATCTAGGAAATACATCCTTATAAAGCCACCCAAGGTTTACAATGCTCCTGGCATAGAAACCGAGTAGGACCCTGTGGGGTTCCTGTGTACGAAAGCCATCCCATGTCCCCTGTTTCTTGTTTGTAGGGAACAGATTCCAGCCTCCATGACCTCCCCCGAGTTCCAAAGATTCAACAGTTGCTAATCAGGGAAGACAGAAGCTTGAGTCTGGCACCTTAGACCACTGCCGTCCTGACACTATGACAACAGTTGCTAATCAGGGATGCAGAGACAAAGGAGGAACAGCCAAGAAACAATAGTGCAGCCTTGGGGCAGGGTCCTGGTTCCACCTCCAGGGATACACATAACAATATTTTTGAGCTCTTTTCAGAACTAAAACCCAACAAATGGAAGATGTCATCATTCTTAATTCCAGAGAAGACCACCTGAGGCCAGATTAAAGGAACCAGAGAAGCTCATCAAGAGATTACCCAAGACCAGATTAAAGGAGTTCAGGCTCTGCACACACCCTAATCTTGTCAGCAACCCCACCCTTGAACTATTGCTATAAAACCCCTCACCAAATCCTCCTGGGTTGGGACACACAGTTTATGAGGTTAGGAGCCCATTGTGTCCTCCTTTGCCTGGCAAAGCAATAAAGCTATTCTTTTCTACTTCATCCCAAACTCTGTCTCTGAGATTCGATTTGGCACTGGTGCACAGAGGCTGAGTTTTTGGCATCAGCATTATTTGTGTGCCCTCCTGCCTCAAAGTCTAACTAGGGATGGCAGACTGGAGCCCAGCTTGCATCTCACTTGGGGTTCAGAATATCCTGAGTCAAATTCATGTGTGGTTTAAATCTCTTTGATAATGTATAATTACTGAAAGTGTGGTCCTCAATCCTGGCTACATATTGTTATTGCCTAGAGGGTTTTGTAAAATACCGATGCCAGGGTCCACCCCCCAGAGAATCACACTTAAGTATGCTGGAGTGGGGCCAGTGATAACTATTTCATTTCAATCTCAATTAACCTTTATATAGTCACTGAGATGTTCACAGTCTTGTCACTTTCTAGTTTTGGACGATTAGAATCTTGCTGTCATTCTTTCCCTCTTGTTCTCATAAAACCAATGACACAAAGGTTAAAGCCACTGAGAAAGTTTTTCAACAAGTGCAGTTCTGCTCATCACTTTTCAAATGAGCAATTAATAATTCATAACAATTAACTGAGTTATGAGTTTCTCTTTCAATACATTTCCAAACATGAATAGATTAAATGGTAATTGCTATCAAATTTTATGTTCTATTATTTTATGTGCCCAATAAAAGTTTATCTTTTGGAACTCACTTTGTATTTCCTTTTGATATATTCACAACCAAATGCAATATACTGTATTAAAATATTTATTATTAACCTATCAAATATTAACCACTTTTAAATTATAGGGATGAAAGAAAACAGATAGACTACTTGTTTAAGTTTTCATGATCCTCCTTATTTTAATATGATTTGGATTTGTAGAATACATGCGGGTAAAAACTGATAACATGAGATACTGTATGAGTTCCTGCCCCTTATAAAATTTTTCCAAGGCATATGTATGCCCTTGATTTCCCAGTCACCATTATTCTATGAACAATGAGTGACAAAAACAAACAAAAAAACTTGGACTTTGAAGTCAGCCTCCTAGGTTAAGTCCATGAATATTATCTCATCCTTTGATTCTCAAACTTTAATGTGCACATGAATCACCTGATATCTTGTTAAAATGCAGATCAGTAAGTCTAGGGTGTGGCCTGGGATTCTGTATTTCTAACAAATTCCCAAGTGGTGCTGATGCTATTGGTTGAAGGATCACACATTTAAGTTGTAAGAATCTAGATGACTGTACACAGGTTATCTAGCCTCTCTGAGCCTCAGTTCATGTATCTGTAAAATGGGGACAACTGCTAATGGGGTTTTATGCAGATTAAACAAGGCAGTATAAATGGCTTGGCACAGTTCCTGGCACATGGCATGCACTTAATAAATAGTGACCATTGTCCTCATTGCAATTAGGAGAGCTAACCTATGACCTAAGTGCTAAACTAGGATATCTCTGAGACGCCAACTCAGATATAAGATTCTAAGGTTATAGGTCAAAGCAGGGGTACCTATGATCAGAAAAGTGAGCTAGAAAAGTGGTCCTGGAAGTCAGTCTTCTCAGATTTCAAAAAGAGTGAGGCACTATCAGATTTGACACCTCTCTTGTACTGTCAGCCCTTATTAGAGGGCAGGGATCACATTTTATTTGTCTCTTGGTGCTCAAATTTAGCACAATTCTTGACACATAACTAGTATTGTACTATTTGTTAAGTGAATGATAGTATGCATAAATGAGTGAGTAAATGAGTGAATGAATGACTGCATGAACCCAAAGCCAGCCTAGTTTGCTGGGGAGGAGAATTCAAAAGGTTTAGCAAGGCTCTGTTAAGCAGCCCTTCTATTACCTTCGTTAAAATGAACTTAGTAACCAAAGATGAAATAAAGGGCAGAGTTTTTCTATAGAGTATGGGATGATCTGATCTCATCTGTTGTATATGAAGAACATATTGAACATGATTGATTTAATCATGTCTTATTAGATGTGCCTATCAATAGGTTAAGCATAGTCTCCTCCATCCTAAGACACCAGACAGTCTTTAGTAAAACTGTGACTTCAAATTTCAAGGTCCGATATAACCTGGTAGAATTCATACATTATATCTATATGTCCATAAGTAGTTTAGCATCCTTGTTGCAAAATCAGCAACTTTATTTTCATTTTAAAGAAATAACAGGCAGATGGCAGCTAGACATATCATGGTGATCATTTTGTAAATGTGTAGAAATATCAAATCACTATGCTGTACACCTGGAACTAACATAGTGATATAGGTCAATTAAAACAAATGTAGACACAGACAGAAAATATATAAAAATACTAATGATGGTTATTTCTGGGGGGTGGGGATTATGGGTGATTGTTAATTTTGACTTTATGCTTTTATGTATTTCTAGTTGTCTGCAATGAACATGTATAGCTTATAAAATTAGAAAGAAAACAATAAATGTCATTAAAAAGAGAAAGAACAGAGGTGTGATATCTCATGAAAGACCTCATAATACATCCAAGTATCTTCCACATGAGTACTAGTAAAAGCTGGATCAACAAAATCATTGAAAATGCAGTGATTGTCGTCTCTGTCATTACGCCATTAATATATTGCCAAATTATTCGGTAATAAGCCCTCCTGTAAACTCCCAAACTTTGTCTTTTTACACTCAAAATCCATGTGAACAATGTAGTTGTCCATATTATTGATTTTCATGATGAAGCATATAGATTAATGTAAGACTAAGCCCATAGGGATAATAATACTAATTAAAAAGAGGTCTGAAGGTGATTCTTAAAAATAATTACATCAATATTTCCTTATTTTTGCAGTGTGTTGTCTTTGAGACATATGCTCATTTCCCCCAAAGAGTTGTATAATAGCTTAGAAGAAATAACCACAATACATAATATTAATCCTATACTTTTGCAGAATATGGGAAGGAATATTGTTAAAAATACATCTTAGCAATTGTTTCTCTTTTAAAATATCCAGCGATGTCTGGATGATCTTGACTTTGAAGCATAATGATGAGGTGGGGACTGAGGTTGGACGCAGAGCAGATGAACCACGTGTGGGTCTGAATTTCTGTGTATATGTGCCTGTTGCAGATGAAATCCAACTTTACTGGAATTTACATCAAGGTAATCGATTGCCCTATATTTACACATACCTCTTCTCCACACCTTGCAGCAGCAGGTAACTGAAGGTTGACTGTAATTTTTAAAACTAGAAAACTTGACAAAGATGGGATGGAAAGCATGCAGCGCTTAAATAGAGATGGGTCATGACATTCCATCCCTGTAGGTAGAGCTACATGATTTAAAATATCCTGGATTCGATAGACTCATTCACGCTCAAAAGAGCATTGGACAGAAAAGGCAGGGGTTCACAGCACTGATGTGCACTTTATTCAGAATAATTACACCTGATATCAAAGTTGATGATAAAAAAACAAATTCTCGATATGTTCTGTATGTATTTTTTTTCCTGTGCCCTTAATGTTGTAGCCAGTGTTATTACTGTGATTCTCCCTTAGCAGAGCTTTTTGCTGATATTCAAGGTGACGGGTGGTTCCTGCAGAATGCAACAGAACGATTCCTCACACCAACATGAGCAATCCTGATTGTATTATGGCCACTCAGACTTCGCTTTCATTAGTTGCTGATTGTACTAAATTGATGCAAAATTGACTTGGCTGGCTTGTAAGCCTTTAAACAGTTGGCACTGACTATGTCTGTGATCTTGCTCTGGAAATTATATGGTCAAAGCCTTCATGTTGCTGAAAATCCTAACATTTTTCTTAAGGTCAATTAGGGCCTGGTAAATATGAATCAGTAAGACCGACTCCCTGTGATACTCATATCAAGATAGAGGACACACTTTAATGAAATGCATGGTTTGGGTTTTTTTTTTTTTTTTTAATGTTCTCTCTTGCTTCCTGCTTCATATTCTCTCCATTTTAAGTAAGAGGTCCTCTGTGTCTTCATTTTTAACTGCTGTGTGAGTTTAAAATAAACCAAACTATGGTCTGCAGGCCAAATCCGTCCTGTCTACTATGGCCTATGAACTAAGAATGGTTTTCAAGGTTTTTAGTGATTGAAACAAAATCAAAAGAAGAAGAAGAATTCATGGCACGTGAAAATTATATGAAATTCAAATTTCAGTGTCGGCAAATAAAGTTTCATTGGAACCCAGACACATTCATTTCAGTGTCATCTATGGCTGATTTGAGGCTACAACAGCAGAACTGAGTAGTTGCAACAGAGACTGTCTGGCCCAGGAAGCCTAAAACACTTACTATCTGGCCTTTCACAAAATAAGTTTGCTGACTCTTGGAATAAATCACCAAAGCCTCTGTCTCCATCTGCAGAGGAAAAATGACAAAATCCTAAAAATGCAATAGCAACTCAATTAGCAATAAATATTCACTGGTTTGCCACTTATCAGGTGTTTGGCTTGGGAGAATTACCCTCTTTAAGTCTCAGTTTTGCTGTCTATAAAATAAGGGAAAAAATGACCTCTCTGGTAGAATGAGATAATGTATACATGTTCCTGACACATAGAAAGTGTACAATAAATAACAATTTTTATTATTTTAAAATAATTATTGTTCCTCAGAAATTGGTGCCTATGGAAACAGGTCAGACCATGCTTGAGACTTCAGGATCACAGAATTTCAGACCAAGAAGGAGCCTTAAAACATCCAAACCATGTCTAGAATTTCACAGGAGGAGCTGCATAGGAAAGGCTGAGCTGGTGGAGCAAACATTCCTTGGACAGGTGGTAACAGTCACACCCAGATCAAGTCACTGTGCTGACTCCTAGAACTTAGTTACAAGGGATCCCCACCCTGGTTTATCTGCATCTCCTATACCTCAGAATTCGGTTCTGATGGTGGCTGAGGACTGGCCCTTTACTTAAATGAAAACATTTCCCCTACAAGTTTCAGGTGGGTTGGCCCTTTTCCAATTGAGCTGATGTTCATACTTAGACATTTTCTTTATGTAACTTTCGAAGATTTTGAAATTCTCTCTCTTTCACACACACGCACTCACTAGTGTGTAAAGAATGATGGCTCAAGGTGAAACTCCACTTAGGCACTGTCTAAAGTAAGGAAAGAACTTCATGTATTGTGTTTCTGCTTGGCCATCGGATCATTTCACTATCAGATAGGCCCAGGTTGCTGCTTTGATTCTGGGCACCTAGTAGATACAACTGTACCTGCATTTCTTCATGAGCTTTGGCCTTTCGCACAACTTTCACTGTTAAACTTGAATGGTTCTACAGTGAGAAATGGTAGAATTTGTGCATACTTGTCATTCTCAAGATTCTCTTCAAATAAAGGGGTGAACATTAGGGTGGGTTGCCAAGGTAATGCGGAAAGTTGCCCAGCTAGGTCAGAACTGAGGTCCCTCTCTAAGCTGAGCACAGGTTAGCAGAGTAGTAGGCAAACCTCAGAACGTCAGGAGGGAGCCTGGAATTGCTGTTAGTATGTCCACTATTTGTATTTGTTCTACGCTGAGCTTCAGCAACTCAAGAGCCTCGGGTTTTGAATGTATTAGGATATGATCCTGCTGTGAAGGGCATTCTGAAAAACTCACTTTCTTCCACCTGCTCCATCAGCCTTTGCTTCTGTGGTGGTTCCGAGCGAGCCATTAGTGGTGCGAAGCATTAGAGCACTCTCCGCAGCGTAAGTGTAAACCCCAACTCCTCTGCTCATAGCTGGCATTGGGTCCCTGATGTATTAGAGGTCAGTGGATTTTCCTATCAAACCCAAGTTAAAGAATGAAGGGAAAACAGGACCGTCACTGGAAAGTGATGGCTATTAGCATGACTGAGTAGTTGGGCACTGTTCTGCTGAATCAGGAGAAATTTCACAACTGGGAGCAACCCTGGGTTTGCTCTTCTAGCTGCCAAAATGAGCCATTTCCCCCCAGGAGGACAACCCAGCATATCTGTAATACCTACAAATTGCCACTTTCTATCTTCCTTCCTTCTAATATTTTCATTTCTAAATTACCTCTGGGAGGCTCCTACTGGTTTTGTTTAACGAGCACTTCATTCCCACACTTAGGAGTTGAAAACAGTAACATCAAGTGCCCTTCCAAGTATTTATTTTTCATCACTGTTATGTATGTGGGGCTCAGCAAGGGAAATGAGACTGGTGTTCAAGTTGACAGCAAGGAAATTAAAAACTGGGATTCGGTGATGCCATTCACTTTTACAACAGAGATATAAGAACCACATGAGTGAAATCGTGTGTCTAGGATTGTAAATGTTCTGAAGCATCACAGACATCCTTGTTTAAGTGACATGCCGCCTGTCAATGGATTCAACATGTGAGGGCAACTGGTAAAATGTGAACTGGACATTTCAGCGTAACACAGCAAATGGCAGGAGACTCCGACTAGAGCAATTGAAAAATTACAAGTTAGGTTTAAGGTATTTGCCCAAGGAGGTATAATCTTCATCTCAGAGAAGCAATTGGAAGCATCATCTTAATGATCACAAGTCGTCAGGCTTGTAGAAGTTAATCTCAGACCAAAAAAAAAAAAAAAGAAAGAAAGAAAGAAAAAGAAATCCCCCTGAACTATGGTAGCAGAAAAGCTATGATGGGAACCAAGTAATCTCTAGGAAAAAGAAGTTATATAAGTCTTAAGTCTGATTCTTGGAAACCAGAAGTGAGGACTGAGAACAAGGCTAGTGAGAGTATGAGAGTCTGTCTGTTGGTAAGGAGATTACAGAGGACAGCTGAGCAGCTGAACTGGGGTTCTTAATACAAATTGAGCTGGGTCTCTCACTCTACCTTCCCTTTGCCCCATGGTCTTGGTCCGAAAGTCAGAGCTGGAAAGTTGGGGATGGCCTAGAGATCTTTTCACTTGACTTTTCTTTTAAGCAGAAACTCGCCAAAAAGCATCACTCACAGGAGCCCATTCAACTTCTGTTTGAGCTTTTCCAGAGTCTGGGGATTTATCATAACTCAAGGCATTCTACTGTATATTCTCAAACAGCTGGAGAGAATAATTGTTGGAAAATACAAAGCTGAAAACCCAACTCTCTCTTTTTACCCAGTGGTCCCTATTCTATCTTCCTGAAATAACAAGTCCTTCTGTTATGTAATAGTCCTCTAAAACTGGTTGACAACTGTAACACGTTAAATCATGTGCTTACCAGCCTTTTTAAACTCTCTTTCATGTGAAAAACCCTTCGTCAAAGACAGAACCCTCCTATACCACTGCTTCGTTAAAATGTTTTTTTTTCCGATGACTGGACTCTTGCTGTGGGCAGTCCAGGGCATGTGTCAGGGGGACTAAAACTGTTTTGGTCCTTGTTTAGTCTGAAATTGTGTTAGCTTCTTAGCCACTCATGACAAAATGTTGTATGGAATTGAACTTGAATGGAAGCTAAGATTCCCACATATTTGCCAATTGAACAACTTGTTAACACAGCTCTACACCATTCTACATTTTTGCAGTTTGTTTTTATAGCCTTAATTTGTAGCACAGTGCCTAGTATATAGTAGGGACTTAATAAATGTTCACCAAAAGCTCATAAGAAATCCTCATATAGCCATGTTGGTTAGTTTAGAAGTCTCCCAGTTTTCTCTAGGTAGTCTATTGGAAATAGTTTGTGATTTTATTTCAAATATTAACTTGTGTGTTTTTGTGTTTGAAAGAGGGTCTAAGATCTTACGTTTTCCCCCCAAGAATATTTTGTATTCTTCTTAAGGTTTGGGACAGTATCCCTTAAAGGTTTTTAATAGCATTGGTCTCTTATGTGATGTTGTTATCTCTCTACTACCAATAAGTGATACTAGCAGTTCACTGACTGCTTCTTCCACTCTTTTGGGTGAAGAAATTCTCATCAATGCAAGCCAACTATTAGCAGGACACATCTTTTAGCAGATATCTTGATATGTGAATTCACCCATTTTGGAAGATTACAGAGCATTTAGATTTCCTAATTTGGCTTTAGACAATATCTATATCCTCTAAATGGTTGTATCATCTATAATATACACTCACAATGCCTTTTCTATAAGATCTTTGATCTTCACTGAAAAATATTTCACTGTCTCTAATTCACAGTGCAAGTCTATACCTTCTTGACATACATCTCTCCTTTCTAATCATATTATGTATTTCTTTCAAAGTTTTACCCTTGAATATCTTTATTGCAAGCATGCGTTACATTCCATCTCCATAATACCTGCATATTTATCCCTGGAATTAAAAGCTGGTATTCTTGATGATTATTGTGGTGGGTGGAGAAAAATGTCTCCCTAAAGATGTCTATATCCTAATTCCTGGAACCTGTTCCCTTACATGACAAAAGGGATGTGATTAAATTAAGGGATTTCAGATGGAAAGATTATCTGTGTGTCTCCACTCTAATCACATGGCTCCTTAGAAGTGGAGACTGTGTCCAGCCTGTGGTTAGAGAAAGATGTGGTGATGGAAGAAAGGCACAGAGAAATGGAAAGTTCCTGGCTTTGAAGGTAGAGGAAGGGGCCACAAGCCAAGGAATGCAGGTGGCCTCCAGAAGCTGGAAAATGAAAGGAAACAGGCTCTCCCCTAGAGCCTCCAGCTGGGAATGCAGCCCTGTCGACACTGTGATCTTGGCCCAGTGAGACCCTTATTGACTTCTAAATACAGAACTGTAAGAAAATATATTTGTGTTGTTTTGAGCCACTAAATTTGTGGTAATTGGTGGTGATTTTCTACAGCAGCAGTAGAAAATAAATGTACTTATTATGCAATCACTGGGAAGGGATACACATAAGCCAAGGAATTTTGTTCCCCAAACTTTCTCTTATTTTTCTCCTGAGAATAACTGTTGCCTTTTTTTAACTTTGTGGTTTGCCACAGTGTCTGGTTTTACAGTTTTATAAGGGTGTTTTCACTATATTCCTCTCAAATTTAATTGAAAAATCTTCTTGATCAGGCCATTGAGCCTCCTACTAAATACATGTTTTCCTGTTCTTGGTAATATATGTACTGATCCCTTCCAAGAACACATATTCTGATACTATAAACCATGGCCCAGCAACTTAATCTCAGCCTTCCTGTTGCTATGTGTGCTTAGTTCTTGATTTCCTACATGCTCTGTTACCTTCCAAATCATAACATTTAGCTACGTCATGAAATATTTTGACTTTAACCCAAATATTCACACTATAAGTTCTTCTGAAAGCACCATTAGTATTCATACACATTAGGTAAAAATGTGGGGAAATTGCTGGCTTTAATAGACATTGCATGATATTCCAGTGTAGCTTATACATTCACCAGGAAGACAGTACATCTCCTCATTAGCCCCACTGGTTCTATGTGTGAGTATTCCTATTTCATTTTCCAAACCAAAAAAATCACATACCTGACCTATGTCTAGTCTTCTTGGTGCCATTAACAAGTGTTCCATTATTTTCCAATACAGGTTAACAAACCATATTTTGTGTGAAGCACGAAACGTTACTTTCTCTTTAGAAGGTTCAGTTTTATTCTCTGGGATGTGGCTCATGCCTCTTCTCAGATTTCAAAGGGGTGCATTAAAAAAAAATCTCTTTCTCCTCAATCTCATTCTTCTGCGGAGCAACCTCAGTACTAAGTTTGATTCTGCCTGTCCTCTTTGAAATCTTTTAATTTCTGCTTTCTTTCCTGAATTGCGCATCCCATGCTGTCTAAAGTCCACTCATTCTGATGGTTTTCAAGTGTTTCACTTTTGTCAGAGAGACCAGCTTACATTCATGGTGCACACAATCAGTGGCCCCCTCAGGAGAAAGTTCACTAATGAGCCTGGAGTTCTTGATTTCCCCAGCTGAAGACACACAATTGCTTTTGGGGTCACCTTTGTTTCAATCGCTTGAATTAGTCTTGTCTCTGATCAAGGGATTTTTAGAATCCCCTAGGTCAACAATTTGATACTCAATAGTGGCCATTCTTGCTGCACTTCCTGCACTATCATTGTACAATTAGTTTTAAACATGGATTCTTACCTCGTTCTTTGACAAATCAACTTGTGCTTGGAACTAACTAATAATAATTGAGATCTTACTATGGACCGTGAGCTCCACATTATTTTCCTTGAATCTTCACAAGTACCATATGTGTTAGGTCCTAGTATTATCCTAATTTTTAGATGAAAAACTAGCCTTAGGGAGCCCAAGTAATTTCCTCTAAGTCCTGCAGGTAGTAAGGGGTGGAGATGGGATTCAAACCCAGGTCTGTATGACTCCAGAGCCTAAGTGTGTACTCACTTAGTTCTATTCATAGGATGTAAGCGACAGTGTCAGCAACTGAATCTCTTTCTTTATTTTCTATTCCCAAATCCAAGTCCTTTTGGACTGCAGTGCCACATTGCTCCTCTTGCCAGTCCACTGGGGGACTGGAACCCGGTGTCTGGATCCCTCGGACTCTGTCCTGATACCTACGACATCTCCTCCCTGGCCCTGCTTACCTAAATGTGCACTTAATCCCTGCTCATTGCTGCGAATGCTGCTATCGGCCCTACTTGACCGCTGTGTTTCTTCTTGGCCTTGATTTCTTCTTGCCAGGTTAATATCACTGCCACTAATAATGTAGCCAACCCAAGGATGGGTTCAACTCAGGGCAAGCAGAAGCGTGTGTGTGTGTGTGTGTGTGTGTGTGTGTGTACGTGCGCACATGCGTATGCGTGCACATGTGATGTGGGGAGTGACTGGGGGGGGAGAGAGAGAGAGATTGATTTGAGATGCATTTTTGAATGTATTCATCTATATGCAGACAAAGGAATGATATGAAAAATATTTATCAACCTACAAGCACTAACTACTTAGTATGAATCCCTGCTCTAGTACTGGTATCCAGTACCAGCTGGTGCTGAAGGCATACCACTGACAGGTATTACCCTGTTAGTTGCTAGATGTTGGGGGGCACCTAAGAGATCCTAGGGAAGGCACTTAGGGATCTTAAATGGCAATAGCCATTTACCAACTGGCAAAAGGATTTCTATATTTTAACACAGAATATCAGTCCTGTGTGGGTGGGTCGAGGAAAGAAAAGAAGATTTCAGAGTGAGATAAAACGATTGTGTGCTCAAAGGTGTATTTGAAATATATGAAATTTATATAGTAAATCCAGTCTCACCCTGTTCCAGTCCTTCCTTTACAGAATAGTTAGAATAATCTTTCTAAAACAGAATTTTATCCTTTCCTCTGCTTGAAACTGTATGGTGGATCCCATATCTCCCCTGTATGATGGTCCTCACACCTATTCTCTGATGAGATAAAACTTCGTAGCTTGGCATTCAAGAAACTACAAGATCTGGTCTCTGGTTGCTTCTTCAAAATTTTCCCTCCTTCCCAACACACACAACACACACCACACACACCCTTTACCCTCTAATCATATCAAAACCATTTGATATTTCTGGAACATAGTGTATTAGCTCATGTACCTTTTTGCCCAAGCAGTTCCATCCTGGAAAGCATCCACCAATACTAGAGTACTCAAATAAATGTCACCTCTCTGGGAAGCCTTACTCCCCATCTGGGCTTCACTAAAATCAGGTACATAGCGCTTGGCTCTGATCACCTTCTAACTGTTAGGTGCTTGTCAGCCTCTCACTCCAGATTGTGAACTTCATGTCCACATGTCCAATGCAGCTACCTCTCTTCATTCTTTAGCCTCTACTGCAAGCTCAATATCTAATTAATAGTAGGTACTCAAGAAATACTAAAGAGGTTTTTGGAACCAAGGTGGCGGAGTAGAAGGACGTGCTCTCACTCCCTCTTGTGAGAACACCAGAATCACAACTAACTGCTGAACAATCATTGACAGGAAGACACTAGAACTCACCAAAAAAGATACCCCACATCCAAAGACAAAGGAGAAGCCACAATGAGATGGTAGGAGGGGCACAATCACAATAAAATCAAATCCCATAACTGCTGGGTGGGTGACTCACAAACCTTCAGAGTGAAGGTCCTGAGCCCCACGTCAGGCTTCCAAACCTGGGGGTCCGGCAATGGGAGGAGGAATTCCTAGAGAATCAGACATTGAAGCCTAGCGGGATTTGATTGCAGGACTCTGACAGGACTAGGGGAAACAGAGACTCCACTCTTGGAGGGCACACACAAAGTGGCGTGTGCATCAGGACCTAGGGGAAGGAGCAGTGACTCCAGGGGAGACTGAAACAGACTTACCTGCTAGTGTTGGAGAGTTACCTGCAGAGGCAGGGGGCGGCTGTGGCTCACCATGAGGACAAGGACACCGGCAGCAGAAGTTCTGGGAAGTACTCCTTGGCGTGAGCCCTCCCAGAGTCCTCCATTAGCCCCACCAAAGAGCCCGGGTAGGCTCCAGGGCTGGGTAGCCCTAGGCCAAACAGCCAACAGGGAGGGAACCCAGCCGCACCCATCAGCAGTCAAGCGGATTAAAGTTTTACTGAGCTCTGCCCGCAAGAACAACAGTCAGCTCTACCCACCACCAGTCCCTCCCATCAGGAAACTTGCACAAGCCTCTTAGATAGCCTCATCCACCAGAGGGCAGACAGCAGAAGCAGGAAGAACTACAGTCCTGCACCCTGTGGAACAAAAACCACATTCACAGAAAGATAGACAAGATGAAAAGGCAGAGGGCTATGTACCAGATGAAGGAACAAGATAAAACCCCAGAAAAACAACTAAATGAAGTGGAGATAGGCAACCTTCTAGAAAAAGAATTCAGAATAATGATAGTGAAGATTATCCAGGACCTCGGAAAAAGAATGGAGGCAAAGATTGAGAAGATGCAAGAAATGTTTAACAAAGACCTAGAAGAATTAAAGAACAAACAAACAGAGATGAACAATAAAATAAATGAAATGAAAAATACACTAGAAGGAATCAATAACAGAATAACTGAGGCAGAAGAACGGATAAGTGACCTGGAAGACAGAATGGTGGAATTCACTGCTGAGAAACAGAATAAAGAAAAAAGAATGAAAAGAAATGAAGACAGCCTAAGGGACCTCTGGGACAACATTAAACGCAACAACATTTGCATTATAGGGGTCCCAGAAGGAGAAGAGAGAGAAAGGACCCGAGAAAATATTTGAAGAAATTATAGTCGAAAACTTCCCTAACATGGGAAAGAAAATAGCCACCCAAGTCCAGGAAGCGCAGAGAGTCCCAGGAAGGATAAACCCAAGGAGAAACACGCTGAGACACATAGTAATCAAAGTGGCAAAAATTAAAGACAAAGAAAAATTATTGAAAGCAGCAAGGGAAAAATGACAAATAACATACAAGGGAACTCCCATAAGGTTAACAGCTGACTTCTCAGCAGAAACTCTACAAGCCAGAAGGGAGTGGCATGACATATTTAAAGTGATGAAAGGGAAGAACCTACAACGAAGATTACTCTACCCAGCAAGGATCTCATTCAGATTCGATGGAGAACTCAAAAGTTTACAGACAAGCAAAAGCTAAGAGAATTCAGCACCAAAAAACCAGCTCTACAACAAATGCTAAAGGAACTTCTCTAAGTGGGAAACACAAGAGAAGAAAAGGACCTACAAAAACAAACCCAAAACAATTAAGAAAATGGTCATAGGAACATACATATCAATAATTACCTTAAACATGAATGTATTAAATGCTCCAACCAAAAGACAAAGGTTTGTTGAATGGATAAAGAAACAACGCCCATATATATGCTGTCTACAAGAGACCCACTTCAAACCTAGCGAAACATACAGACTGAAAGTGAGGGGATGGAAAAAGATATTCCATGCAAATGGAAATCAAAAGAAAGCTGGAGTAGCAATACTCATATCAGATAAAATAGACTCTAAAAAAATGTTGCAAAAGACAAAGAAGGACACTACATAATGATCAAGGGATCAATCCAAGAAGAAGATATAACAATTATAAATATATATGCACCCAACATAGGAGCACCTCAATACATAAGGCAACTGCTGACAACTATAAAACAGGAAATCGACAGTAACACAATAATAGTGGGAGACTTTAACATCTCACTTACACCAATGGACAGATCATCCAAACAGAAAATAAATAGGGAAACAGATGCTTTAAATGACACAACAGTCCAGATAGATTTAATTGATATTTATAGGACATTCCATCCAACAACAGCAGATTACACTTTCTTATCAAGTGCGCACGGAACACTCTCCAGGATAGATCACATCTTGAGTCACAAATCAAGCCTCAGTAAATTTAAGAAAATTGAAATCATATCAAGCATCTTTTCTGACCACAACACTATGAGATTAGAAATGAATTACAGGGAAAAAAATGTAAAAAACATAAACACATGGAGGCTAAACAATACGTTACTAAATAACCAAGAGATCACTGAAGAAATCAAAGAGGATATCAAAAAGTACCTAGAGACAGATGACAATGAAAACACGATGATCCAAAACCTATGGGATGCAGCAAAAGCAGTTCTAAGAGGGAAGTTTATAGCTATAGAAGTCTACCTCAAGAAACAAGAAAAATCTCAAATAAACAATCTAACCTTACACCTAAAGGAATTAGAGAAAGAAGAACAAACAAAACCCAAAGTTAGCAGAAGGAAAGAAATCATAAAGATCAGAGCAGATATAAATGAAATAGAAACAAAGAAAACAATAGCAAAGATCAATAAAACTAAAAGCTGGTTCTTTGAGAAGATAAACAAAATCGATAAACCATTAGCCAGACTCATCAAGAAAAAGAGGGAGAGGACTCAAATCAATAAAATCAGAAATGAAAAAGGAGAAGTTACAACAGACATTGCAAAAATACAAAGCATCCTAAGAGACTACTACAAGCAACTCTATGCCAATAAAATGGACAACCTGGAAGAAATGAACAAATTCTTAGAAAGGTATAACCTTCCAAGCCTGAATCAGGAAGAAACAGAAAATATGAACAGACCAATCACAAATAATGAAGTTGAAACTGTGATTAAAAATCTTCCAACAAACAAAAGTCCAGGACCAGATGGCTTCACACGTGAATTCTTTCAAACATTTAGAGAAGAGCTAACACCCATCCTTCTCAAACTCTTCCAAAAAATTGCAGAGGAAGGAACACTCCCAAACTCATTCTATGAGGCCACCATCACCCTGATACCAAAATCAGACAAAGATACTACAAAAAAAAGAAAATTACAGACCAATATCACTGATGAATATAGATGCAAAACTCTTCAACAAAATACTAGCAAACAGAACCCAACAACACATTAAAAGGATCATACACCATGATCAAGTGTGATTTATCTTAGGGATGCAAGAATTCTTAATATATGCAAATCAATCCATGTGATTCACCATATTAACAAACTGAAGAATAAAAACCATATGATCATCTCAGTAGATGCAGAGAAAGCTTTTGACAAAATTCAACACCCATTTATTATAAAAACTCTCCAGAAAGTGGGCATAGAGGAAACCTACCTCAACATACTAAAGGCCATATATGACAAACCCACAGCCAACATCATTCTCAATGGTGAAAAACTGAAAGCATTTCCTCTAAGATCAGGAACAAGACAAGGATGTCCACTCTTGCCACTATTATTCAATACAGTTTTGGAAGTCCTAGCCACGGCAATCAGGGAAGAAAAAGAAATAAAAGGAATACAAATTGGAAAAGAAGAAGTAAAACTGTCACTGTTTGCAGATGACATGATACTATACATAAAGAACCCTAAAGATGCCACCAGTAAACTACTAGAGCTAATCAATGAATTTGGTAAAGTTGCAGGATACAAAATTAATGCACAGATATCTCTTGCATTCCTATACACTAATGATGAAAAATCTGAAAGAGAAATTAAGGAAACACTCCCATTTACCATTGCAACACAAAGAATGAAATATCTAGGAATAAACCTACCTAGGGAGACAAAAGACCTGTATGCTGAGAAGTATAAGACACTGATGAAAGAAATAAAAGATGATACCAACAGATGGAGAGATATACCATGTTCTTGGATTGGAAGAATCAATATTGTGAAAATGACTATACTACCCAAAGCAATCTACAGATTCAATGCAATCCCTATCAAATTATCAATGGCATTTTTTACAGAACTAGAACAAAAAATCTTAAAATTTGTATGGAGACAGAAAAGACCCCGAATAGCCAAAGCAGTCTTGAGGGAAAAAAGCAGAGCTGGAGTAATCAGACTCACTGACTTCAGACTATACTACAAAGCTACAGTAATCAAGACAATATGGTACTGGCACAAAAATGGAAATATAGATCAATGGAACAGGATAGAAAGCCCAGAGATAAACCCACACACCTATGGTCAACTAATCTATGACAAAGGAGGCAAGGATATACAATGGAGAAAAGACAGTCTCTTCAATAAGTCGTGCTGGGAAAACTGGACAGCTACATGTAAAAGAATGAAATTAAAACACTCCCTAACACCATACACAAAAATAAACTCAAAATGGATTAGAGATCTAAATGTAAGACCAGACACTATAAAACTCTTAGTGGAAAACATAGGAAGAACACTCTTTGACATAAATCACAGCAAGATCTTTTCTGATCCACCTCCTAGAGTAATGGAAATAAAAACAAAAATAAACAAATGGGACCTAATGAAACTTCAAAGCTTTTGCACAGCAAAGGAAACCATAAACAAGAGGAAAAGACAACCTTAAGAATGGGAGAAAATATTTGCAAACAAATCAATGGACAAAGAATTAATCTCCAAAATATATAAACAGCTCATGCTGGTCAATATTAAAAAAACAAAAAACCCAATCCAAAAATGGGCAGAAGACCTAAATAGACATGTCTCCAAAGAAGACATACAGATGGCCAAGAAGCACATGAAAGGCTGCTCAGCATCACTGATTATTAGAGAAATGCAAATCAAAACTACAATGAGGTATCACCTCACACCAGTTAGAATGGGCATCATCAGAAAATCTACAAACAACAAATGCTGGAGAGGGTGTGGAGAAAAGGGAACCCTCTTTCACTGTTGGTGGGAATGTAAATTGATACAGCCACTGTGGAGAACAGTATGGAGGTTCATTAAAAAACTAAAAATAGAATTACCATATGACCAGCAATCCCACTACTGGGCATATACACAGAGAAAACCATAATTCAAAAAGACACATGCACCCCAATGTTCATTGCAGCACTATTTACAATAGCCAGGTCATGGAGGCAACCTAAATGCCCATTGACAGATGAATGGATAAAGAAGATGTGGTACATATATACAATGGAATATTACTCAGCCATAAAAAGGAACGAAATTCGGTCATTTGTAGAGACGTGGATGGACCTAGAGACTGTCATACTGAGTGAAGTAAGTCAGAAAGAGAAAAACAAATATCGTATATTGATGCATGTATGTGGAACCTAGAAAAATGGTACAGATGAACCGGTTAGCAGGGCAGAAATAGAGACACAGATGTAGAGAAGAAACGTATGGACACCAAGGGGGGAAAGTGGCGGGGGGTGGGGGTGGTGCTGTGATGAATTGGGAGATTGGGATTGACATGTATACACTGATGTGTATAAAATAGATGACTAATATGAACCTGCTGTATAAAAAAATAAATAAAATAAAATTCAAAAATTCAAAAAAAAAATAAAAAAGAAATACTCAAGAGGATTAAGCATTTACTCCTATAATCTCACTGATCTACATACCAAGGATGTAGGGTGCTGGAGCTGAGGCATGGAGGGTTTTGTACACCATACAGCCTTTATGTGGTAGGGTCATGCTTAAATCCAGTCTTCCAATGCCAGAAGGAAAAATTTGAGGACATTACATTTTTTATAATACTTCAGGAAATTAACACAGAAAAATCAAGTTAGGCCCTTTTTTGGGCATACATTTCCTCTAAGGCTAGATTAATTTTCCTTTCCAATGTCTTTCCCTGATTATACTTCAGGAACCCATTCATTAGGTCCTGTTGCATCAGGTAAACTACATGAGACTTTTCCTTTGAGAAGGTGTGTCTTCATTATAAAGTCTCCTCATTCCTTATGCTTTGACTCTTGGTGCTGGTTTCGGCCCCTCCTTTGTCTCTCCTTCTCTCCTCCTGACTGTCAGCCTTCTTTGGGCCTCTACATCTAGATGTTCCAGGACTGATGACTTATCCGCTGAGTCCTGGCTCCTCACATTGTTTTTGGGATCCCAAACTCATTCAGACCCTTAAGGTGCTTTCTGGGAACCTACAGTGTGTACAACGTTAAAACCATGGCCTTATCCAGAGCTTATGTGCAGAAGTGCTGCCTGACTTCTCACTATTTGATGCTTTTAATGATTCTCCAGCATGGCTGGAGATGTTCACCCTCCAGCTTCTAGATCCCATCCTAACCTTGGCCTGTTCAATGCCAAATCTCTCAATTATCACCATAGTTCACTGCTGCCCATGGCATTAGTATGGCAGTAAATTTCACTTTGGCTTTATAATATGTAGAAATGTAGCCTCCAGATAACTATACATTCCATAAGTAGCAGATAAAATATTCTGTACATCCCTGGTAGAAACCTGCTTTAGACAGTTTGTGCATGCTGACAATTTTTCAAGTGAAAAGTGAGCAAAAAACCTCTAGAGCTGTGCTGTCCAATATGGTAGACTTATGTGTCTATTAAGCCTTGCGATATGGCTAGTTCTAATTGAGAGTTCTGTAAGCATTAAACATCTGATTTCAAGGACTATGAAAAATGTAAAATATATCCTTAACAACTTTAACATTAATTCTATGTTGAAATGATAATATTTCAGTTTTTTTTTTTTTTGGATAAAACAAGTTGTTAAAATCCACTTCTATTTATTTTTACTTTTTTTAATGTGGATAACAATACAGTTAAAGTTACATGCGTGGCTTGCATGACTTTGTATTGGACTGCGCTCTCCAGAGGCTTTGCCTGGTGGCTCTTTGATATTAGTAAGCTGACTGTGTACAGATAGAGGAAAATTAATGCAGAATTAAAATGCAAAAAGGGTTATGAATGACAGGAGGAAGCTTCTGCTCAGATTTTAAAATTTCTGTTCCCTGAATACACCAACATGCCACCTGCCTTGACAAGCTTTTAAGAACGCCTGATAATCCTCAGAGAAATGAAGCTGAACCAAATGGCATCTGTCTAAGGCTCACTGCCTGGTGCCTAACCTCAGAGGCTTAAAATCAATATTGATTTTCATCATTTATTTTATCCTGGCATTTAAATATCCCTTAGATTTATTACCTTTAGGTTTTTGGTTCAGATCCAGTGATGGGTATGATACAAGGGTGGTAATAAGTTATGTAGATATCATTTAATTTATGAACTCTGGAGCTCCAGGGTAGTTCAAGAAATATATTAACCGCATACACATCACCCTTCATTTTGCAGTAAGATTTCTAAGCTGGGTCCCTATTGTGCCACTTAATTTATGGTCCGGCCAGGTACATGGATCTGCGTACAGTATTTCAGTATAAGTTTCTCCAGCCATCAGAGGGGACGAAGAGGGGCTTCAAAGGAGCCAGCTGGACAGCTGATGGACTGCTCTCTCTCCTATCCGTAGGCTGAGGCATTATGTAGTTTTTAAAGCTTGTCAGCGGTTTGGGCCTTTTTCTGCTCTGAGAAGCTGCACGCACCGGCCTAGACAAGCAGAATCCGCCACGCTGCAGCAGGCAGAGGACAGCTCCCAGGGTTACTTACGTTGACAGCCGTAGTGCCAGGAATTTCCCGGCAGACACTCGTCACACTTAGGCCCTGTTGTTCCAGTCTTACACTCACAAAATCCTGAGCCATTACAACGATCATGGACTGAGCCCAAAGGGTTACAATAACACTCTGTAGAAACAAGACAACACACAGGCTGGAGACAAGTCCGCATGGCTCATAAGGTATCAACACAGGAGTGCTGCTTACTTAAATGCATCACTTAAAGAAAGGCGTCCACTAATGAAATGCTTTGGCAAATATGGCTATTTCAGGTCCATTTATTTATTTGCTCAGCCTTCCATGATATCATTTTTCTGTTATGGGAGGAAATCATCTGAAAACCTCTAAGGAAATAAGACATCATGCTCTTCGCTGGTAACAGATCGTAATGGAGTTTCCATTTGTTAGGGCATTTTTAGACGGTTTAATGAACGCAATGAGAAGTTTACATATCAAGGATAAATCAATATGCCATCAGTGTAAAATCTGTTTTAAATTATTCAAATGAGCTTATCGGCTACACTCAAAATTTGAGAACTGCTGAACGTTGTTAAAGTGGAATATGAACGCACTTTGTTCATTCAAAGTCAGTTTTACTTTATGATTTGGGATGGTGCTTTATATATATATTTATACTATGTTGTGATGAGCCTTTAGATATTCTATCTGCTACACATGTTAAGTTAGTATAGCTTTTATGCAACCTAGATTAACAATCATGAAAGGAAGATGAATTTTGTAATCCTAAATAAATTTCAACATAGGCATAATTTGAGACTTGTATCATTATAATGTCTATGGACAGAACAATATAACTTTGTGTAATACAAAGTAAATAGAATAATTTCTTGATTCCTGACACATTATTATGCAGGATATTTTTACTTCTGAAGCTCTGTTTTTCTTAAAGCCTGAATCAGAAATAAGAATTCCTTAGGCTTCCATTAGCTTGAAAGGTAACAGCAGCTAGTTTCCAGCGTTTGGAATTTGTAGGCCAAAGTTACTTTCTTTGTAATCCCACTGTATAATACTGGGCAAGTTATTATGCCCCTCTGTCTCTTGATTTCCTTTATTTTAAAATGGTCCCATTAAGAGGTTTTCATGTCAAAAAACCAAAATCACACCAGCAACTAACCAAGCAACCAACTGTGAGAAACCCTGAGAATTTTAGTTTAATAACTTTAAGTTTAGCATCTTAGATTGGCAATGGAGATTCAGGGTTTACTGTTAAATCAAGAGGTTTGGTTCTGTTTTTGTCATAGGGACTAATCAGATAATTTCTTCAAAGAATTTGAAGTACCTTAGAATCATTATTTATTTCATGTTGAGTAAGTCAGTTTTGAAGCTCAGCATTCTTAAGATACAAACATTTGTATGACTAAGAGTAACATACATAGGTAAAAATAAAACCAAATAAAGTCTAAAATGCTCTCTCCTTGTCTGGACTGATTTGCACTTAATAACTGGAGTTTTATTTTAAATTGGCATTTTCTATTTTAATGTGTGTATATACAGCAGTTGTTTAAAACATTTTTAAATAGCAATTTTGTTGTGGCTTTAAAAATACACACATACACACACACACACTATAAGTATATACCTATAGCAAGACTACTATAATATGTTTCTTACTATTTAAAGTGTATAAGTTGACAATGAATCACCAACATTTCATAAGCCGGGGAGTAGAGTTACATCTGGCCAATACGAATTCACATACTGTGTTAGTCAATTAGCCCGTAACAACTGATTAATATAAGGTTTTAGATGTAAAAAAAAAGTAAACAAAATTTTTAGAAATGTGGAACATCTAAACCACGGTACATCTCAGTGGCTGTCATACAAAAGGCGGTAAGTGTAATGTTAGTCAGGAAAATAAGTGACAAGGAGAGGTGGGGTCTACAATCCACATTACATACAAATAATTTAGTTTAAAAAATATCATTTCTGGAACGATGGTCAATGGTAGATGTTGGGGTGATGAGGATGGCCTTGGAGAATTATATTTTATTCCATGAAACTAGGAAGAATATGCAGGACTGTTAGACCAAAAAACAACATGAAATACTTTTGGAAGTCTGATTAAAAAGTTATACTACAATTGATTTATAAGTATTAGAAGTGTCTTATGTTTGCTTTGTTTTACAGAAGGTACCTCTGATTACCTGATCTTGGGTTTCCAGGGGAATGAAAACAATAATACATCATAATTGGAGATATGTTTAGTAGCAACTGCTGAGCCCTGCATTTCATTCAGATGTCAAGCTTGTTATCAGGGATTATTAGCAGTGATTACCCAAGGTCACATATCCTCTAGCTTCCTGCTTAATGTT
Source organism: Balaenoptera physalus (assembly GCF_965194825.1). NCBI lineage: Eukaryota > Metazoa > Chordata > Mammalia > Artiodactyla > Balaenopteridae > Balaenoptera > Balaenoptera physalus. Next base: position 102,132,174 of record NC_138882.1, read on the forward strand.
CGAGTTTATATGAAATGGAAGCATGCAAGGGTGTCATCTTCATGAAATTGCTGCATCATACAGGCTAATCACATGCATCTTTGGAAACATGGCTGGCTTGGAATTTGTATGAAAATGGGGAAATTTACCAGGAATCACAAAGCAGCGATCACTGTGACAACACGGAATAGCGTGCATTTTATATTTGCCATAATATAAAATGATGCAAATAGTTTAAGACATCTATTTCAACACAGTCAACATTGTGTCAAAGATATGTGCTGTTCCCTCATAGCCAGGGTGGTGGATTTCATTGCCAATTGTTAAAGAAATGGCAAAGTGCCTTTTCCCCCCTTAAGTTTAGAGACAGCTTAAATGAAGCTCAAATTTTCAGAGATTAGTGCCTAATTCTGTGAAAGTGAATTGGGTAAATATCCATTCATTTTCATTAGTGCTTTCTATACAAAATGGCATTAAAATTAACTCTTAGCTACTTGTGGTATATCCTCTCAAATTTAATTCTCAGCCCTGCTGCAAGCCCTTTGGGGAACTTAAATGTAAAAAATAGCGAATAGGTTCGTGCTGCCCCATAGGGCAAACCCTGGTAATGGAGCCACAGGCTTCCAATGGCCTTCAGAGAGCAAACCTCAGCTTCTGTCTCATGCCCAGGCAGCCTGACAGCTCTGCCCTTGGTCCCTCAAGTGGGAAAAGTGGAAGCTATAACTCTTTTAGGAAACTTTTGTACGCTTATAGAAACTAAAGACAAAAGATAGACTGTACATAGCATATACCAGCTAGCCAAATTTTTCAGTTCATTCTTTAAAAACAATTTTACCCCTTAGGAAAGAGAAACAATTTAAGGAATTTTGGTATGTGGAGGTATACTGTAGCTAATTTTAATGGTATCTAAAAATACTCATCTTTGTGTTTATCTATATCCACTTGGTTTGAAGAGTACAAAATACTGAATAGGGGTATGTTTACCTCAGTAATATAAAATCCTCTCCAAGATTTATAACTTTAATTAACAAAGTTTCTAGAAAGGGAGAAAAGAACTGCGTTTGATTTTTTTTAAGTAGAAATAAATACAAGAATGTATATTAAGCTTTCCATTCATCTGTATTTTACATGATTTAAAAGACAAAAGCTGAATGGCAACTTCTTGTCTGTGCATAATCAAATATGGATTTATAACAGAACTATGCCTCTTAGAATTAGACAGGAAGTGTGGATTTTGTAGTTTATAGATTACTTTAGAACAGGAAAAGGGGAGGACTTCATTAGAATAGAATACTTTGAGTAAAATATATTGGGATATTGTTAAGTTACCTGCTATGAGAAATTTTATGGAATAAAATCTTTTCTTTTAAGGTCTTTTTCTTTGATTTATTGAAAATAATATGAAATTGATATTGCAAAACATTTACATCTTATTGTAATGTTTTGTACTTTGAAAAAACTGATTAGGTTTTATTCCTGTATTCCTAGTGTTCCTATTTATTGTACCTTTTCCCTTGTTAACATATTTATAGTATGACATTTATATATTTTTACAAATGACATTCAGCAAAATGTAACTGCATTCAGAATTCAGACAGCTATGTGCCTTTTGGTTTTTATTAATATTCTCAAATCTTTGTAACCCAAATGTTATAAAGGCAATTGAACTTCTGTTCACAAGCTCATAGTGGAATTGCTGCTGTCATCCTAAAAACATACCATAAGTAAAAGTCTGACAAGCTTAGCTTTGCTAATTGTGTCAGGGTAGTTGGGAGAAAGCGTTCAAAAGCTTTGAAGTCAAGAGACTAACTCTTTACTAAAGCTGTATGATTTGGGTCAATTTGCCTTACTTTTCTCAACTAGAAAATAGGGGAAATTATCAGTGGAGTACTTACCACCATGGTTTTGTTAATGAGGATTAAGTAAAAACAAAACAAACAAACAAACAAAAAACATACTTGCAAGTCAGTTCACAGTTTACCAAGTGTTTCCTGTGCATCCCATATGACACCAATTTGACCAGGAGTTTTCAACGACTTACCTAAGGCACACAGCTATTAAATAGCAAACTGGGACTTGAACCCAGCTCTCCAGCCTCTAAGTCCAGGGATTTCTCCACTAATTCACAAATAATAAGGAAGCACTTTGAAAATTAGAACATACTATAGACATAAACAGTATTATAAAAACTTGGCCCATTTTAACTGAAAAAACTTGTCCAGCTATTTTAAATGACACTTGGCAAATAACTATATGACCTTGACAATCCAATCAGAAAACAATGATTCCAGAATTGCAGATTGATTTGATTTCTTTTTTGATGAAAAGATCACCTTTCATTTTTCAGCTTGTGTATTCTATCTAGTCTTTATGTGAAAAAAATCTACCTTTAACATTGGTTGCCTATGTATTACCTATTGGTGTGGTAACAGATACATATGTACCCGTCACCATTTTGAATATATGCACTTCTTCAAAGTACATTATGAAGTGAAATTCCATTTCTTATTTCTTATTTTTCATCAGCTCCCTTTCTTAAAGATAGGTTCTACTATGCAAAAGGTAGGAGAAGCTTCTTTGGATGGGAAGGGCACCTGGTTCTCTCCAGTTGACATGATCAGTCATCACAGGGGGTGGAAAGAATGCTCAAGGGAATTCTGTGGCCCCAGTTTTCCAGGGCTCATGTACTTTGGAAGCTAAGAGAATTGATTGTCTTGAATAGTTTTGAAAAATTGCTTCTCCTTTTGAGGGCTATAGGAAAATTCAATAAGTGGAATTTCATTACTATGGATGGAAAAGCCAGGCAAACTTCTACATTACCAATTGCTAATGGCTTTCAATTCCAAATGGGAATATTTTAAATCAATATTAGTTGATTACCAATTATTTACAAAAGTTTGTATCCTAATCTCATATCTATAATTAAAAACCTTATAATGAGTTTACATTTTGAAAGCTGAGTGTACAACTTAAGACTTTAAGATCAGGTTGAAATGACCAGGTGTTAAGATTTCATGCAAAAAAAAAAAAAAAGAAAGAAAAACAAAAAGAATTACTTCATCTCTTAAACATGACTTTTCAGCTCATCATCTTTAAAGCAACAATTAGACAAGGATTCAAAATACATCCCCCAACTATGATTTCAATCAGCACAAGTGAAATCTTTAAGTCTACCACAAGGATGTTTTCTCCATTGAGAAAGTTCATTCTGGCTCAGCTGTGGTGCAAATCACCAGCCTCTCCACCTTAAATAGCTCCCCATCTCGTGAAAGGCACAGAACAATAGCTGAAATTATAATGGAACTGACCTATGCACACATTCTCATCGTCCAGCTGTGCAGAAGCATTTCTGAAGTAGCCCAGCCTGCATAACTCACAGTGCTGCCCTCTAGTGTTGTGTTTACAGCTCACGCAAATGACTGTATTTAGCAGATCGATATAACTGCATCGATTGGAGTGGCCGAAGCATTCACAATCTTGCAAGGAAGAACAGAAATGTATACAGAGTGTATACAGTCGCAGAATAACAGCACACTACATGCTTGGATAAAATGAGAAGTGGAGAAAAGATGGCGGAATGGCATTACATGTATGTGATTCCACATGACACATGGTGAGCGCAGGTGGTTGTGACTGGCATGGAAGTAGCATCTGTTTCAGGCAGGAGAGAAAGATTGGACATTCAGAACATGATCGGAGAGTGTTAATTCTTGGCAGACAATATGAACAGAAGCATTTGCAGGTGTATACCTTTTAAAATTTGGGAAGACTCTGTTTCCATTGATGCAAAAGTCTAATTTTTGCACATTGAAAACTTCACTGTCTTTGCATCACTCCCCTCATTTTCTCTTCATATTTGCAATCTTAAAAAAGAAGGAAGGATGAATGTCGGCATCTAAGGCCTGAGTCTGCCATCACCCATGGTTCCTTTGTTTAGAGTCTTACTATCATTTGTGTCAAGACAGTAACTCAGTCAGAGTTTCACAGAAGAAATCACGGCAAATTTAATAGGGATCTAGACAACTAAACAACTCTTTATTTTTGTTTTTTCCAAATGGTAAGAGGAGAAGATGACTTCTGTAAGCCTTTCATCAGGCCAAATCTGCATGTTTGCTTATGTGTGAGAGAGAATACAAAAAACAGGGAGATGATTGGTATGAAAAAAGTGCTCTTAAGATTTCCTTTTCTTGCAAGTTTCAAGCTAAGTCTGCTACAAAAGAAGAGTCAGGCAGCTACTGTACCCTCAGATAGCTTTTCCTTTGTCTCCCCCAAATGTTGGAGGTGGCTCTGAGGCTTAGGGGTGATGGTGATAAGAACTAGACCAGGAGACGTAGGGAAGGGTGGAGAGTGACTAGATCGTCTCTCTTTTGCACCTCAACCAAAGCAAGTCATTAATCTAATTCAACCTTTTTAAAAGAAGTAAAAACAAAGCCTCTATTGGTGCAATAGCTACTAGATCAGACAGAAAAAAATGTGTGAGAAGTAACTAGGTAGGGAATCTGTTTCATCTCCTCAAATATGGGGGCAGGCCTAGCTCACATTTATAAGGGAGGTCAATTATGAAACTGCAAACCTTGTTTGCCTAAAAATATCCCGCTCATTAATGTCTGGCTTTTATTTTATCCCACCAGGAAGCCAAACACAGTCACTATTTGAGCTCATTTATTCATTCACTCAATAAATAATATATTCGGTTGGTCTATGTGTCAGGCACTATGTGAGGTACTGAGTTACTCTTTTGGCCTAGATTAAAATTTTGGAAGTATTGCATTTGATGACCAGAGTAAAAATGAGTAAGTGTTGTCAAAATTAATAAGGAAGGGTGATTATCTTTTTTTTTTTTTTTTTCTATTGGGTTGGCCAAAAAGTTCATTTGGGTTTTTCTATAAGATGTTACAGAAAAACCCCAACGAACTTTTTGGCTAACCCAATAAAGTAACATACTGACACTCATCAGAACAGTGTGGATTCATTCGTATGAGAGCCAGTTACTACAGTAGAGAGCTGAGGTCAAGGTCCCAACAGAATGAAATCAAATTTGGATAGAAGCAGAGGAGGACACTGGAAATGGTGAAGAGTGGAAGACACCCAGGAATAGGGTTAGCACCTTGGAGACCCCAGATGCTTAAAAGAAAGGCAAGAAGAATGGGAGGTTCCTGAAGGCAAGCCCCTGCCTTTACAGGAGGCTAGCTTTGTCACGGTGTGCATGTGTGCTAGGGGTGGGGAGTGGGGGTGGGGAGTTGGAGGAACCAGCGGGAGAAGGAGAGTTCTGGGAGAAGGAGGCCATATGGGCGATGGGGTAAGAAAATCCTGCAAAAATTTTGTAGTTAAGACATGCCAAATTAATAATAATAATAGTAACAAGAAAAATAATAGAATTACATATCACCAAATTAAATTCTCTTAGAAAACAAGCATTTCACACCCATACATTCTATCTCCCTGAGTTCAACCTTGTTTAAGCTGGCATTTCTGACTCCCTAGGAAACCTAAAGGGCCTCTCCAACCTTCCTTAGTTGAGGGTTTGGAACAGGGAGAATCTTTCTGGCCTGGAGCCACCTCAGAGTAGTAGTTGCAGGGAGGAGACCCATGTCCCAAATCTAATTGCTTCCCAAGGACTTCTTCAGAGCTGCCTGGAATTCCGGAGGCGTGGGCACACACACCCTGTCCTCAGGCTCTCCCTCTCTAGAAGAGGCCCCCAAGTGGTTACTGTTCTTCACATAACCCCATCCTAGGTTGGTTCTTGGTGTACCTAATATAATTAATCCAGATTTTTTCAAAAGAATCTTTTATGTGCATAAATTCATCCTAGGAACTTTTCAGAACCACATAGAAGTAAGTCCTTGTTGTCAAGAAGCTTGTTTAGTGGGTAAGACAAACATGTGCTCAGATAACTAGAAAAAAAAGAGGATGTGCTTAAAAACAAAAACAAAAACAAAAACAAACAGAGACACAAAGTGATATAAGGAGAAATTCATTTCACTTGAGAATTAGGAAAAACTAAGTTAAAACTAAATCTTCCATGAGGGCCAGTAAGGTTTATTTAACAAAAAAAAAAAAAAAAAGGAGGAAATGAGCATTTCCAGTGAAAGGAATAGAGTGTGCAAAGACATGACATTGGGAAATGGGAGAGAACAGGGCTGGAGAAGTTTCATAACATGGTTCCTTTGTGGATAAGATCTACCCAATAGCCAATACTATTGGAAGTATTGAATGGTTCCTCTGTGGATAAGATCTACCCAATGCTGGGCTTCATCTGACAAAGCTTTACTCACCAAAAAACGTGTCTGTAGACATCCAAGTTCAATCAAGACCCAATTCATGAATCTCTGTAGACACTGTTACCTACTATTCTTTGAATTTAATGAATAGTATGCATTTCTGTGACAGTCACTATTTGTTTCTGGGTTTTGTTTGAAAATCAATTTATTAATTTTGATAGGAGAGTTAAATAATGTAAATTCTATAAATAATTATATACAAAACCATACACAGCTAAACACTCAATATCACAAACTTCTTCCAGAAGATAAGTGGATACTTTAAATGTCTTATAACCTAAGAAATGAGCTAATAGTAACTTTATACCTTTAAAACTTCTAAGACTCTTCTGAGACTTTGATAAAACTGTCTTCTCTGACCATGGTGTATTTGAGAATATAAAATGATAAAAAGATCTTTGAAAGTGATTTGAAACACATGAGAGCACTATATAAATGCAAGACATTTCAGATGTAATTATTAGACTGCTGTATTATTTCTCAGTTTTCTGTTAATTTCCCACTCTTTAGGAACTGTTCTTTCCACATAGGCCCAGAATCCATGAATGATCATTAATGATAGAGTTAGAGCTGCACTATCTTATTAAGATCTTGAAGGGATGATATTAATAGTTCAATAATTCTTTGATCCTCTAATTCACTGACCTACCATTTCCTCCTTTCCCTTTTTACAAAATATAGAGTTCATGGTCCATTCTTACAATCATTTCCTTTTATATGCTCTCATCTCCCTCACCCTCAACCCCCCGCCCCCAATTACAGTCTCCTGGGAAAATCTGATCCTGGTTAAATCCAACTCTCCACTTCTCCATGCCTACACCCCAGCAGCTAAATGTGGCTGGAGTTTTTTTCCAACTATTTTGAAACAAGTCTCACTTTAAATTCATGACCATAAACTTCAATAAGGCCCTCAGGGCATTCTGGCAACGCTTCCTGAACCAGGAGGCTTCTGGGCCACCACTCTCTCTTGGTTCACCTCCTTCCCCACCTACCATTGCTTCTTCCTCTCTTCTGCTTTTTGTTGTATCTTCTCAAATGACTCAGGGCTTAGCCCTTGGACCTCTTGGCTCTTTAGGCTCACTAAGAGCCAGGGTTTTTTACCCAACCTCATGGCTACATAAACCATCAATATGCTGACCTTTCCAAAATAGTTATTTCCAGCCTGGACCAACTTCCCAGTTAGTTAGTGAGACTTCATCCAGACTAATATATTCAACTGCCTTCTTAATGTCTCCATTTGGACATTTAATAGATATCTCAACTTTAACATGTTCAAAACTGAGCTCATAGGTTACCTTCCCAAGCCTGCCACTTACATGGGTAGCCGGCTCTGTCTCAGTAAATGACAACTCTATTCCTCCAATTGCTGAGGTCAAAATTCCTGGAGTTGTTCTTGACACCAATCTTTTTCTCATCCCTCTCTACCCACGCCCCCAACCAATCAATCAGCAGATCCTCTTGACTACACGTTTAAAATACATTCTAAATCTCACCACCTCTCACCATCTCATCTTTAGTTAAGGGCACTTGGATTATTGCTGTTGTCCTCAAACTGCTTCCCTGGCTTCCATCCTTGTGACAGTCTCCTCCACACAGCAGTCAGAGTGACTCTTTTAAAACTTAAATTAGGTCATGACATCCTTTTGCCCATAATCCTAATGGCTTCCTGCCTCATTCAGAATAAAAGGCAGAGTTTGAATTCATTCATTCCCAATTGATCTGGGCTCATTGCTATCACTCTCCTCCTCACTCACTGTACAATACTTTCAGCTTGCTCTGCAAACATGCCAAGCACTTCCCCAGGGCCTTTGCATTTGCTGTTACCTCTGTCTGGTCTACTCCTCCCCGAGACTTCCCTATGACTTGCTTCATCACTTTGTTTTTAGGTCCTGCTCAAAGAAAATGCTGTGACTACTCTATCTGAAATAACAGCTCCTGACCCAAACACATGAATCCCCCCTCCCACATTTACTAATCCTGTTTAATTTTTTTGTAGAACCTAGAGTATCTGAAAACGAAATTAAAAAAAAAATTCTCCCCTATACTTTGAGTGTAAATACATGTGTGCAGACTGTGTCCATTTTGTCCACAGATGTAAACAGAACTCAAAATACTAAGCACTCAAAAAATGTTGTCTAATGAATGAATCAATGAGTCAACAAATCAGTGATGATCCTGAGGCATCTTACTTTGGGAAACAGAGGAAGACACAGAGGAAAGTTATGTTTAAATTCATTCCTCCACCATTCAAATTCTGTAAGAGAGTCTGGCTATATCCTAAATATTAAAGAGCTGAGAAAAACAACAGCCATACACCACACTATCACTGAGTTATTAAATATTTTAGCTGAAAATTGACTATATGTCTATGCAGATTAGTTTAGGTAGGAAAAAGGAGATTTCCAAAAATTGCTATGGTTTTATACACTTTTGCAATCTCAAATCACACTGTAGGCTATATTTTATTTTTCAGACAAGTTTTAATTACTGTTGTGTAAACAAGCTAACAGGGTTCTCTAAAACACATTTTCATGGTGAAGCATGGCATGCGTTGGCAATGCATATTTATTGAGGACCACCTTATACCAGGGGACAACTTGAACGAGGCCCAGTCCTAACCGAGAATCATAGCCCTAGACCAACGAGCCATGTTGGACCATGAAGCCCAGTCCTGAAGAGTCCAGTGCAGAGTTTCTCAACCTCAGCACTACTGACATCTTAGGCCAAATAATCCGTGGTTTTCCCATATGTTGTAGGATATTCAGAAGCATTCCTGGCCTCTACCCACTAGAAGCAGTAGCAACTCCCAAGCTGTGACAACCAAAAGTTCCCTGGGGGAGCAAAATCCCCCATCTGATGTATATGACATCATATAAGGCAGTTATGATAATATGGTACGTAAGAACTGACTAGTTAAGCGAGCAGCATTTTAGAAGAAGGAGAGTTCAAAGTTGTCTTTCTAGATCAGGAAAGATCCAAACCTCTTCTAAGGTTTAAAGACACTTTCTGACTAAGACTGGCTGGGGAAGGCCTGGGGAGGTAAGAGTTATAGAAAAACAAAAGGTTGGAGAGAAAGAGAATGAAAGAAAAAGAATATTAAGAATAGGAAGGGGGGTGTTTGTTAAATGTCTTGGTATCTTCTTTCTTACTAGTCTCCATGTTGCCTCTAATTCCATTATTACGTCACCAATGTTCCGTAATATGACATATGTTACGGAATATAAGATAAAGTACTCTGAATGTGGCACAGCTAGGTTTATTTATATATGTTGGGGCCAAATGAGGAAAGTTTATTCAAAGTCAGAGCTGGTGGAAATTTACTGTAGTCACTCAAAAAGAAAGGATTTGGAAAAAAAGACTTTAGATAGACAGAAGGCGAAGGAATTAGAATTCTTATAAAGTATTTTCCCTTCACTACATTAGCAAAGTCACAAGCCTCCAGGGGCCTCCCCCAGGGATGGGAATGAAGTGGCTGCAGCATTTTCCTGATTCTTACCCACCCCCAACTCTGTCTTGCAACCTTAGGTAGCTTTTGAAGCCCTTCCATGTACATCATTTGATAACAATCTGGATTATTCTATGATAAATCTACTTCATTAGGTGGCTTCTTCCTGCCTGTGGAAATGTGTTCAGATCTCATTAGTGCTGTGACCCCAAGAAACTAGAGATTCAATGATACAGGGTCAAATTTCAGGTCAAGAGTCCTCTTGTATATCCAGTGCTTGATGTGACAGAAAAAAGATGGACTCTATAAGGTCCCTAATGCTTCCTTTCTCCTTCACCTCTTTGGTTTCTCTGTGTAGGTTTGCATATCATAGATAAGGAGGGACATCCCTACTGTGGCATCAACGACTAGCTTATTATATGCACACATGCCCAAATAGGCTTGACACCCTATGAACTTGTGGCTGCTCTGTTCCTAAGGAACTTCGTTCCCCAAATTTCAAATCCACTTGGATTCCCCTCAAAAGGGCACTGCCAATGTTTGATATGTAAAAGTACATTGTGAGGAAAGTTTAAGACATGGTTTAAATATCATCGGTTTCCCTTTTCCATCTTCTGACCAGCTTCCTCCTTTTCTCTATATGACACAGAAGGAACAATTCAAGTTGGTTAAAATCTGGAAAATGATTTGACTCTTTTCAATAAGGAATAGGGAAGCTATTATGGTCATTTTCACCAAGTGGGTCAAACCAAATTCAGGTATTGTTAATAAATATATTTCTTTGTAAGAGGTGTTTCATGAAAAAAAAACCCAAAAACTCCCTAAAACATGACATATACCCAACAGTCAAGGGTGGAAAACAAGACACACCTGTCACATAGGACATTTAAAGGAAAATGGTGAAATAAAAACAGAAGTCTTTATGTTTCCTGAAAAATCTTCAGTCTGTGAATGACAGATGCTAGCTGGAATGGGCCATTCATGAGTCACAGATGAGATTCTGCTCACTTTCATTTAAAGAAAGTAATGTAACTATTATTTTTGGGTCATAATCAATGCTTAACCCAGTGTAGTTCTTCACTGGTATTTGTTCAAATTCATTTCAAACAATATTTGGAAGTAGAAATTCCAAGGTATTTCATTTGTCAAATGGGCACCATACATGAACCTACCATTCTGTTCTCATGAAAAGCATCCTTGAAACTCACTGTAAGTGAGTTTCCTTATTTTCAATGCAAATGAGTGACAATGTTAATACTCTAACATTCATGTTCCAAACAGGAACCTAAAGTGTTACAATTCTTATTCACACATTAATCTTTCAGAAAACAAATATTGCAGCATTTTAAATTTGCAGCAGTCAAATTTCTGAGTGAATCATTTTTTTTCCTCTTACAGATGACATTCTCAGTACTGTTTGATGCATTGATCGTTATCAGTCAACATGCCTCACCAATAAGCTGATGGGTACACTTCACAGATATTCCAGATTCATACAGTGTAATGTTTCACAACACATAACACCATGAAATCACTGTATGAATCCAAGAATTCCTACCTCTCTTGTGGTTTGCAACTTGAACAGAAGAAACTGTTGACAAAGCTAATTTGGGAGCAACTGGATAGGTTTAAAAGAATGAACAGCACATTAGAAACAATAGTGAAACGTTCAAATTGTAATTACTTATCATCAACCCGCTTGAAAAGTGGCCCTATATGAAGAGAATATTTGTATTTGTTGTTTCTGGGAGTTTGCTTCAATCACAAAGGAAGTCTTGTATTTGGCTGAAAATGGTTTGACCTTGTCAGTAATAAAGTTTAGAGGTTTTATTTTCAGAGGCAAAAAGAATTACCATTTAAATCAAGAATCCAGTTATGCAGAGATTATTCCAATAACAATATGCATATTAGGATCCCCTACTGTTCTTCTCTTAAAATAGTAGTTGCGTTGTTGAATTACTTAGCAATATCATTGCCTCAATTCACCATGTCTTTCTCTCTGTGTAACCATAATCTCATCTACATATAAACCAGTTAGATTATTTTTGCTGAATTGATTAGACATGACAGATAGTCACAATGGTCAACCATTCAGCGGACTCTGGATCTCAGTCTCAGAGTCATCTCGAATCTGTCCACCTTTCAAAAATGTAGTCTTTTTCTCAACATTTATTACCTATATGATATCAGTTTGTTAATGGCAGGAATTTCTGTCTAAGTTTGCCTGCCTTTCTTTTCCAATTGTTCCTGAAGTGTTGCTTGTGAAAATAGCAAAAACAAGATAGAGCCTGATGTTCTTTGCAGATGTTGACCAGATAAATTATGTTTGCACAGAACTGACCTCTGCTAGAAAGTGCACCTTTAGCTAAAATGTCAAGTTCAAGCACTTTATTCAACTGTGAGCTTCTCAAATAAATTTATTTGAACTCTTTATCCACATTCTAAAAAAGTGCAACTGGCATTAACTAAAGATATTTCTGAAAGCTTTTAGTCTTGCGACACTCACAGAAAACATAGCAAAATAATTAAATGGGTCTGTTTCAGGTTTTAAACAATGCATAATCTTGTTCAGCACAAAACTTACTGTGGAGAAGTGTTAAGTCTTAGATCCTGTCTTGTATAATTTGTTGAGCTATGAAATTCAATGGGAAATACTGAGTGACAGTTCACTGAAGATGCTCTCATTGAACTTGCCAAGGAACAAAGCCACTAAACCTTCCCACAATCCTCATAGAATTATACTAATGGGTTGAGCTTGATCTGTATTTCTTCTTCCACATATGTATGCAGAAACTTGAAAAAATTCATTTGGAGCGGATGATTAAGATAATTCTATTTGTTAGTAATATATGTATCTAGGACAGTCTTGATTTCATCACTCTGATCAAGGACTGAAAATGCAGCCCTTCCAATTTGACTCCTCAACAAATTGCTAATATATTTTGTTTTGCTTAGCAGCTATTTCCTGGTTCCTCCTTTTGCTCATTTCCTCCTCCATCTGTATTCATTAGAGCTTGAAAGGAACATCCTGTATATAACAAAGGAAGGTGGAAGCCAAAGATGTGCCTTTTTTTTGTGAGAAGGAAAGACGCAAAAGAAGACAACTTTCTTTCAATATAAACTATTTATATACGTCTATGTATATCTATAGGCTAGACGTTAATGTAATTTTAACATTACACTGAATCTTATGAATTTTATTGGTCAGTTTTTAAAGGTTCTATTTCTTCCTGTGTAATCACACTGCTGTCTGTCAGTTTCTTTCATTTATTTATTTATTTATTTATTATGTTAGAAGTCAGAAAATAATTACTGCTCTAAGGACAGAGAGAAAACAGGTTGTTCTTAATCCTGGCAGAAATTATTGGTAATTCATAAAGGATAAAAGAGGGAAAGCCTCGGCAGAGAAAATACACTATGACGTTGAAGGGGGAGAGAGAGAGAGAGAGATCCAAATTCCTGTCAGTCAATATGGAACGACAGTTTAAAAAACAAAAACAAAAACAGGTCTTTTAGGGGTTGCAATACTGCCTTTATGTATTTTCCCTGACCCTCAATACAACTGACGTAACAGCCAGTTTACCAAAGCAAAGTAAAAGTGAGACAGTGGAAGGAAACCTGTGTCACTCACAAGTTTTTATGATATATTATTTATACTCCCCACAGAGATGGCAACCAAACTCTAGGCTTCTCTTGGGATGGCTGACATCCCATGTAAATTTGATAAAGTGCTTATAACTTTGATGCTTTCTAATTTTTTCTACATCTTTTACTATAATATTTCTGGGACACTTCATATTAGAAAAAATATTTGAATTATGATTCTTTCAAAGACATGGCATTTATGATAATGCTCTTATTTAGTGCTAAAAAATAGAATATGGGATTTTCCCCCTAAACATGTGGGATTTTCTATCAGTAGGAATTTTACATGCTCCTACCTTGTTTTGGATTAGAAACCTCAAGGGAAGAAATATTCGGCCATATCCTATTAAACTTTGGAGGATCTGCACGCACCGGGAAAAATCAGGGTATGTTACTTTCAGCTATAATGTCATTTGGTCTAAACAGAAAACTGTATGGACAAAGACACAAACCACATGTCTGCTTTTTAACTTGGTTGTGATGCACTTGACAAAACATACTCCCACACCAAACAAGAGCAAGCAATTGATGATTCCCAAAACATTGAATGGACATTAAATATATAGCCTGTTCCCTAACAAAGCTATATACATTAACTTGTGCAATAAAGTAGAGTGTTCTTACAAATAACCAAACAGGGACTTCAGCAATTCAAATCGTTATATGAAGCTGGTGCCTGAAACTAGAAGATAACAGGAAAGAAATAATTTCTCACTTGAGGATTCCGTTCTCTGCCATTTATATTTACAGATACGAGCTTGTTACATTAGTCTTCGGGAGAGATTCTTTAGGGTATGTTTTAAGTGTGAGCCATTATCTCTGCAAAGAAGTGGATTTATTTCCTATTTTTATTTATGCGATTTCTCAGAGAAAGAAAGAGAAAGATGACTGGTGGTTCTGGCTTAAGGAGAATAGTCCAGGGTGCTTCCAATCATATCTAAGGTTTGTATGTATGGGTGTGTATATATTTTCTTTTTTTAAATATATATTTTCATGATGTTTCTAGCTCAAAATATATTTCTAAAGTTATTGGTTCCAATCTAATTATAAGCATTGTTAATTTAAGAATTAATGTTATTTCTTTCTTAGATTCACCTGTATTAAAAAAAAATGACTCTGGAAAAGCAGGAGAAGAGCCAGCTTTAAGATTGGGTGCTTTAAAGCTATTTTTGCTAAGGTACATAGGCCATGACAATTAAAGCAGTCATTTCATGACTCAAATCTACCATTCACTGAGATCAACTCAAAACCATATCTTTAGTGTGGTCCTTTGGGACCACCCAAGTCCACAAGGAGAGTTCTTGCCTCTAAACTCCTATAGCATATTACCTTATGTGCTCCTTATTTCTCACTGATATGTGGATAGGCGTAAGTTTCAATATTGCTAGTTTAAATTTTATGTCTATTTCTTGTCTCTGTAATTAGATTGAATCTCTTTGAGGAAGGGCAAAGCCTTCCAGAAGGCCTCAGTAAATATCTAATAACTGAGTAATTGATATCAAGTGGCTAGGCTACTGTAAACAGGTATTATCAGATTGTTTCCTCCATAATTAGATTATAGTGAATAACATTCTTGCAAGACATGGAACTTTCACTATAACTTTGGTTTTTTAACATTTGTTAGAAAAGCTGAACTACTGTTACTCTGTGTGTGTATGTGTGTGTGTGTATACACATAAAAGCAAAGGAAATCTTAATATTGATATTGCTGTATCCATCAAAATTTATGAATGAATAAAGAATGTAACAATTTTCCACATCTGTATCCAGGTGTTACTAAATAAATAGATATTTGGTAACATGTAGGCAAAATATGCAAGTTATTGACTGAATGTTAAGCCTACTTGAACTGCAATGATCACTTTTGAAAAACAAATGATTTCTAGAAATCGGGGTTTTTTTTTTTAAAGGTTTTTTTATGTGGACCATTTTTTTTTTTTTTTTTTAAAGAAATTCATGTTCTTTTATTTATTTATTTATGACTGTGTTGAGTCTTCGTTTCTGTGTGAGGGCTTTCTCTAGTTGCGGCAAGTGGGGACCACTCTTCATCGCGGTGCGCGGGCCTCTCACCATCGCGGCCTCTCTTGTTGCGGAGCACAGGCTCCAGACGCGCAGGCTCAGTAATTGTGGCTCACGGGCCCAGTTGCTCCGTGGCATGTGGGATCTTCCCAGACCAGGGCTCGAACCCGTGTCCCCTGCATTGGCAGGCAGATTCTCAACCACTGCGCCACCAGGGAAGTCCATGTGGACCATTTTTAAAGACTTTATTAAATTTGTTACAATATTGCTTCTGTTTTACGTTTTGGTTTTTTGGCCCCGAGGCATGTGGGATCTTAGCTCCCCGACCAGGGATTGAACCTGCACCCCCTGCATTGAAAAGTGAAGTCTTAACCACTAGACCACCAGGGAGGTCCCTAGAAATTGTTTATTTAGAAGAGATTTCAAATCACTGTTATAGTTTTATATAGAAAATATATTTATTTATATTATTAGCATCAAATTAAGAAAAATTTAGTTCTTTTAAATGGTTCTCTCCATCTTTTTCCGTAAGAGAGGTAAATACAGGTCATATGTGGGGTGATGTTTGTAAACTTAATGTTAAGTATTCAGTGGCTTGACTTTCTTGATGAAATGAAAGTAATAATACAATTAATCATTTTGTTAATAAGCTTTGCCAAAAAATTTAAGTAAAGACAAAAATTTTATACTAAATAAGTTAGAAGTGAGCTTTGAAAATTAATTTTATAAATTAAGCTTTATTCCATATTCTAATGTAATAAATATTTTATGCCTATATTTTAGTATACTCTTTTATGATTTTTCCCTAGGATGCTGAGGTTCCGTTTGGAGGATCTTCCTACATGTATAAAAAATTAATGTAGGTCATTCTACTTTTGAATTGTTAACTACTTGACCTGTATGAAATTATCAAGATAGACACCTCAGTTACAATCTGATCCCTACATGGAAGGTATTTTCTTCTGTATTGTGTACTTATGATAGTTTCTTGGGGGATGGGAGAGTGTAGCTTTTGTGTTTGCTTGGGAATATAATTAGACATTTTTTTCCAAATGATTTTCATTATGTGGGATGCCTAACCTTCCTGAAAAATTAAAACTCAGAGCCACCAGCAGTCATCATGTGGAAATCCTAATCTAATCTATACATATCTCTAGTGGGACAAAATTTTATGCGTGATGTCTTTTCCTTGGGAGGAAAAATGTCCTGAAAAAAAAAATATTGAAATTTGTGGACCCTAAACTTCTATAGCATGTTACTGTCTGTGCTTACATGTTTTAATATTTGGTCATCATGCAATTTTTAATTTAATATCTCATTTTAATTTTTTTAATTTTTATTTTGCTTTATAATTGCAAGGCCAAGTAAGAAAACAACTTAAAATTAGCCAGTTACTGTCTGGCTACTCTTGTTACTCGAAGATCCTGGCACATATAAATATTCAGTCAAAGTTACTAACAAATGTTTAATTCCCAGAAGTAAATTAGGCACATTGGAGGGTATATTCGTTGTATAACTGGGACAAATTCTGTGTTATCATATTCAATGCTAATAAAAGTCTTTGCGTAACATGAAGCCTCTGAGAACTTTTAGCCAGTGGCCGCTTATTTCGAGTAGTCAGAAATTGCAAATACAAAAAAATATTATAATACGTCAAAGGTATTGGTATTGCTTCTAGGTGAACTGTTGCAGAATTTATTAATTTCATTCTTTAATGAATTAACTAAGGAATATCTTTGGGTCATATGAAGGTCTCAGAGTGGTAGTATGTTGCAAGGCAAAGGGTCCCTGGAATCAGAGGATAAGGGATCTGGTCCCAGTTCTGTTGAGTAGCTGTCTGGCTATTAATTCCCTGGACTTCAATTTCTTTACCTGTAAGATAAAGGTGCTGGACTAAAAGATCTCCATGGTTTCTCTCAGCCATTAAATCCCATCATTCCAATGGTTCTTTCCTGGCCTAGCAGTGTCACACTAAAGTTCACAGAAGGATGAAGCCTGTTGGAATGAAGCACATGCCCTTTGGAGAATCTAGGGGATTTAGGGGATTAAGAATCCCCTGTGTGGAGGGAAGATTATTGCTGCACGTTGTAACAGTGGACCTTTGACTATCATAGTGAAACCCAAACTGGAGTTAAGAAATTATTACTGAGGAAAGGGGAGGGATTATCATATGTGTCCAGTGGGACTATAGATGGCCAGTCCTTCAAGAATAGCCTTTTATGGAAATCCCTACTTCTCAAGGCTCCTGGTCCCACACATCTGGGAAAATGGATTGAACTCATCTTGATGATCTCCAAAGACTTTGGCTTGAGGAATATGGAGACCAAGACTACATACTCAACCACCGCCCCCTTTAAAAAGAAACAAAATATCTGAAATGCCCATCTTATGCTGTTACTCTATTGTCATTGCTAAAATTTCAAATTACATCTATGGGAAGCCTAGGAAATATCTATTTAGGGGAAATTTATTTAAGATACGGTGCATGTAAATAGAGCTTGGACTGGATTCAAATCCCAGTTTTACCACTTGGACAAGTTCCTTCACTTCTCAGTGCCTAAGCTTTCTTATATGGAAAATGGGATAATGACACTACCTACTGGTTGTTGTCAAGGCTGAATGAATGAGTTAATATTTGCTTGTCATGGTAGTGAGCATTTAAGAAATGTCAGTTCTTATTCTTTTTTTATTGAAGTATAGTTGATTTACAAAGTCGTGTTAGCTCTTATTATTCTATTTGTGGTTGCTGTTGTAATAAACATATTATTGTAGTATAAACAGTTCTTACTGAATTGAAGTAGAGGTAATAACGTGCTCCCCCTATTTCGTGAAATCTTAATTGTTCCCAAAGCAAGTGATTTGGATATGTAAAAATCTCACTTAAGATACAAATTACTTTAGGGAATAATCTGGTTCTAGGGCCTACATTGATTAATACTATTGTTCAGAAAGCAATAGGAATTATTTTGGAATACCGTGGAAAAGATTTGATTTTTAACACTTAACGATAAAATGTTAATTTTCAAGTTTCTTTCAGTTTAGAAGCATATCAATTTAGACTATGAATCATATATATATATATATATCTTGCCTGAATTTTTTTTTTTCCATTAAGGAGAGATTCAGAAAACTGTTATGCGACAATTTTGTTGTGGCACTTGAAACTCCTTTTCATGAATCAGAAAAACTGAGATTCTAGTTATAAAAATTAGACTTTGGTAGAAAGTTTTTCTCCTCTGTGCCCCAAGGAAAACTCTTTGCACTGTAAGTTGGAGAGAACTAGGTTAGAATTGCTAAACTTGACCATCAATTGCTGACACCATAATGAATCAATCTGAAAGGAAACTTGAAACAGATTTATTTACATCAAGAAAGCTTTAGAGTTAGGGTTTTAGAATAGTGTCCTCTATCACACATTCACTCACTTAGCATGATTCATAGGCAGCTTTCAGCTTATTTTGTGGATACCCTTTAAAACCAAAGTAAATTGTGACTATGCTTTCCCATGTTTTTTCTTTTTTTCTAGAATAGTCTACTTTATAGTGTTTCATACATTAGTCATTTAATTAAATGAGAAAGGTGGATGAATTCTAAAGGGTCCTAGTTTGGAAATTGGACATTGAGCTAGAATCCTGCCTTGGCTACCAGATGACTTAGGTGATTCAATTAAGCCTTAGTTGCCTTGTCTGTAAAATGATGATGTTGGATGAGGGCTCTTTAAGTTTCCTAAAAAGACTAATTTTTACATAAGTTTTTGGATCTAAAATACAGTGGGAAACAGGGTGCCACCATGGATATGAAAAGCCACTGCTGAGAGGATGTTAGTGAGCCTTCATTAAACATCCTTCTTCCAGGAGTGTATGAGGAAAACGTCAGGAAGAGACAAAGTCACAAGGTCCCTTTGGATTTGTACAATTATTGCTCTTGTTCCTCAGGGAGTTTGGAAACCACATTATTGATGTCTACAAAGGAATCTACAGAAAACCCTAAAGCTCTTCAGAAGAAACCCCTAGGGCCTTGGAGGTAATCTTACCATCTTTACAGTGAGCTGCCGACTCTCAGAAATACAGCATCATTAAACTGCTGGGGAAGATACAGTTTAATGTAATAGTGGTAAGGCTGTCCTTGAGATGGCACACAGAATTTTTTTGGCTATGAGCGACTATGTCAATAAAGTAAACATTTGGATTTTTACAGTCATAGAATATGTACAAGCATGTTTCACAATTTGCATAGCTAATTTCATGAACTGTCACATGTTCTATAATATATGGAACACCTTTACATTTCCCCTCTCCCTCAGCTTACTGAGGATGTTTATCATTGATGGTGGTAGAGGAAGGGCACATTTTAATGTAGCTTCTGTTGACCACACAGTGAGGTAACAGAAAATGAACTTCTGTTTTTCTCCAGGACACTAAAGTTTCCTGCGCAGAAATGGGTCAATTCAGGGATCAACAGGTCTAAGGTGCAATGTATTAGATTGGAAAGAGTCTGAAGTAGGAGTTAATAAATCTAGAATTTTTCTTTCTAACCTCTTCCACCTTGTATAATGTTACAAGCACAGCTTTCGGAGTCAGACAGGACTTCCTGGCCGTATTACATTTGGTAAGTTACTCAGACACTCTGAGCCTCCGATTCACCATTTGTACAATGGAATTCTGTAGACATGTGGGGACATTTCCCTCCAGTTCCCAGGAAGTGGAGCAGTTAGCTGGCCAGCTCTCTATTGATATTCTAAGAGGTCTTCGGTGATACCCCACTCTTAGTTCACAGTTACATGTTGGAAGGTTCATCATAGGACCTTTCAGAGATCTTGGCAAATCTTTGTTTAAGCTAGGAATTTCCAGATGCCCACACACAGAGATAACAGCAAAGGTACAGATATCAGCTCACACTTAAAAAGTGGCTTGACATTCTAAAGTTATCTGGGAAAAGGTTAATACATGAAAAAAGTCAGCATTGCTCAAGGTGGGCAATTGTTGTTCGCTAAAGATTGTTAAACCTCTTGGATTTTTTTTTTTTTAAGGTAGGGGATACTTCCCCCTTCTTCATTGGAATATTTAATTTATTCTTCAGGATTAAAGAAGCAGCTATGTCCTAATGTTCATTCAATTTTTGGATAACCACAAAGGTTTCATGAATGTGAAATGCTAGTTACACAAATATGAAATGGATCTGTGATGAGAATACTGGGTACATGATATAAAAAAGTCCCAAAGGCATCTCACTTGGGACCTTAGCTTTCCTTCTAGAACATCAGCAAACAGTTCAAAATTAATGTAGCACACCATGCAATTTGCCATACAGCTACACTAGCCTGATAATTTTTTTCTTCATTATATAAAACCTAATTAGCTAAAGGGCGATTCAAATGAAACTTTTATTTGGGGATTTAGAAGTATTAAAGCAAAGGGAGGAAAACAAACAAACACTGAAGCTCTCTGGATAGAATGAACAAGATTACTAATAACCCTTGAGCGGGGAAATGATTAACCTTGTTATTTTCCTCACGATCCAGGTTTCTACAGTAAATCAGTTCTGAACAAAAATATTTGGATGCTGTATGGAAAACAACTTTTACAAGGTCTCCAACTGGCATCAAATGTTTTCAAGTATGAAAACATCTCTGAGCTTTCTCAACAGGCTGATGAATCCCTGCAGGTAGCACTTCCCTTGTTTAATAGTCCTGCCAATTAAATCAAATTAGAGATGAATTTTTAACTCTGTGATGAAGGCAATGCTCATTATAAGAGAAAGCAGGAAAATGGAATATTTCCCTTAAGTGAACTGTGGTTTCAAATTGAATAAATTGAAGAGGAGGGGACAGCCAAACACCTCCATCAATTTCTACACTTTATAAACCATGATGTCAATCATTTGAAGGTAATTTAAGGAAACAGTGTACACTTGGGTTCACAAAGTGTCTACACATGTCTTTTCTTTTGTTACTATTCTAAGAAATGGTTTTGTTTATTTAAAAATTCCAAGTTTTTTTAAAGGGTGTTTCCTGACGTGAATTTTCAGTGGATTATCTGTCTTTAACCTCTGACTTTGTTACCTTTAACCTCTGTTATTTGCTTTTTAAGTGATAATCACTCACACAAAGCTATTTGCACATTAGGCCAACCCTTGTTGTCCTAATTATGTTTTTTAAAAATAATATACTGTTTAACATAATTAGTGAAATCACTTGCTTTTCAAGGCTAAGAATCTGATAATATATGTTCGAACATAATGATTAGTTTATCACTTTAACAAAAACACCCACACCAAACCAAATATTAATTTGGATCATCAGCATCAACAAATATTCACTTGGATAAAATTGTGAATGTTTACTTATAAGTGCATGATACATTTTACATAAAAAATGAAACCTGAATGAATTACTACTACATCAGGTAAAGGAAAAACAGAGCTCATAAGGCTCAAATGGCTACAGATCTATTTTGGGATTCATTAATTGCTGACATTATCACCAATATTTTTTCAGCCATGGCCAAAGCACATCAAAATGACTGAGTTTTAGATCAAGTACTTTTGGGATGACTGGGAAACCTATTTCCTAATAGATGGACAGCAGCAGGTACAAATGACCTTAATGGGAAATTTGTTTCAAAAACATTTTTAGCAGATGATCGGAAAGGATGACCACTCTGTCTATGCATTTGAACCTTAATACAGGTGTTGACAGTTTGAAATCTATACTGAAATCTAATAGGCCTCTAAAATATTCAGTCACTGTGTATATAGCATATGTATATGAACTTATGGTTACCTACATCAATAATTTATGTCGATAATATGCATCATTCATTTTCCTTGAGATACTCTTTGATGATGGGAATCTCACGGATGTTACATCTATTATAATGGCATCTTTCTATGTACTTGGTGGAATTAGGTTCATTGATTCCTTCCTTGGGATAAAGGGAAAAGCCCTGGCAAACACCCAAACTTAGTTAAAAATCCAAGCAGCTCTCTCTTCTCTGGCTTGTACCTTGGAAACCCCATTTCTGTGCCCTCTAGAACAGGCAGTGAGTCATCTATGCATGAATTCTTGCCCTTTGGAGAGCAAAGGAATCCATCCACCAGTGCACACAGCGAGCACCTTATGAGTCCTCAAAGAAGGAATGTGTAAATGCCATTAAAGCAGCCTAGAAGATACAATCATGTTTGATGGTTTCATGGTAAATCTCTTGACCTTAAAGCCAGGCAATAAGCAAGCTAGTCGTGTGTGATGTTGGGTGACCCCTGAAAGCGCTTATATCCTGTTTGCCTGAGAACTCTGAGGAAACACCCATTGCACTCCAAGCAGAGCAGCCAGAGGCATCATGAAGGCGGGGTACAAGCTATCACTGTATTTGTTAGAGGGTTTTGGTTAGGTATTAAGGAGTTAAGTTTTCCTAGTTTCCTGATAATAAAGGTTAATACATTTTCCAAAGGCACAACAAAGCATCCTTTCAGGTCACCACTGATTTCAAAATAAAACAAAGCAAAACTGGAATTTCCCGATTCAGTGTGTAAAAGGTCAACATCTGCTGATGCTCAGAGATGGGGCATGTGGTGGAGGCGGCCGAATGAGATGTTGAGTGAGCAGTACAGTCAGAAATTCCATGCAACACACGATTGACACTCCGAACAGAAACACACCCTAGCACCAAAGAACTACTTTCCATCCATCCATTTCTGAAACTTTTGACAGGTCAGATCACCATAGCAGCCTCAATTATCTGTCTCAGCTTGCTTCCATTTGGTTCCCTTTTGCTCCAAAATGTATGCGCAAGTGCAATTGTCAAGGCCTGAAAGGAGCACAATGTGGCATATTTATACAGTTAGGCAAATGCCAAGGGAGATACTACAGCAGAAAAATTAGACTATTAGATCTGAAGGTTTTCATTTGCAAGTTTGTAGCACTGATGCCATTTCCACAAGATCACAAAGAGGAAGCTGCAGCGTTAGTCTGGTATCTAAATGAATGTGAACACGACTCCTATTTCTATTTACAAAGCGGCTGATTTTCATGGCGTTTAACATGTCTAGTGCTTAACAAACCCACGTGTGGGCCTATTCTCAAGCTTAAGTAAACTAGGTTGACTTATAAATTGGGAGACCTGACTGTGCATTTATAAGAAGCGGGAAGTTGTTTTATCCAAATTATGAGTGTATTGCTTTTTAGATGGATGTTGGGTATTGGAATGCTCCAACCACTTCTGTTTACACTTCTATCACCCTGCGTGGCTCAGCACCTATGACAAAGACTGTGAGGGTTGAGACCCCAGTGAAAATGCTTCTTTTCATTTACAGTGCATAATCTTGGCTTCTTCAGTACTTTATTTCAAATCAGTTATTCAATAGCTGTCCAAAGGTTTTAGCCATCAGAGGGAAAGGGAACAGTATTTAAAAATATGTGAGATTCGCCTCTGAAAAGTTATGGGGCATTTCCTCAGTGAGTATTTCAGGCTTGGTGTTTGGTGTCCTTGTTTTAAATGTAAAGAGGGAGCTACAGCCTGTTTCTCCCATGACAGCTGGTAGAATTCCCTTTGCAATGGTGCTAGAGAAATGTTCCATAGAATGTTGAAGAGAGATTTCTCTTTTCAATTGCTGATATTTCCACTAAAATATTTCTTGCTGGAATTTCTAGTATCTTTACTCTTAAATTTTGCATGTATTTTTTCATACCCCTTCTCTATCAAACTTGAACCTAAGTAGTCAGGAAAACATGGATAATTGTATTTTAGGAGGGAGAAATGGACATACTGATGATTTTTTTCCTTCATTCCTCCAGTAAGACTAATGATCACAAACGTACCTCTTTCAGGCCTTCACAAAGGCTAAAGTTTAATGCACTAATAAAATTCCCGCTCCCAGGTTGCATGGTGATTTCTTTCAGTTCTAATGAATAAGCCTAAAACATTTATTCTCTGCTTTTCTAAATTATGGTAGAAATCCGTATTCAGTCCTAGGGAGAGAGTTCAATTTGTTTGTTGGTTACCAGGTATGGGTAAATAGGACTGTTTATATTTTTGCTAAATGAGTTATGGTTATGTAACTAATTGCACCTCTGTAAAGGTAGCTTTCATCGATCAACAGTAGTCAGGCAAGCGGTGGCACTGCCATAGCCACAGAGGAGTTATACATAGATAACTATTTTATCTGTGCTCTCACCATATCTGTGCAGAGAACAAACACAGCAATTCGATTCACAAAGGAAATACTCTCCTACGTCAGAAATGGACACTGGGAAAATAGATCTGAGGAGCTGAACAACAAAGCAAAGCTGGCCTAGACTTGGATTGGTGATTTTTTTTTACTTACTGCCAATACTGGAAATACTGGGGATACCTGGAGAGAAAGAAAACAATAAAGAAAAGCTGTTAGACATTTATTAGTATGTGACATCTTTAACATAATATAAAAATCTCAGAAACATAAACACTTGATAACATTCAGATCATTAGAAAAATAGCACCAAAAAACCCCAAAATATATATCCATCCATTGAGACCATTTTGCTTTATTCTAGAACTCCTTGAACTCATCAGACTTGGGAAATTAATGTTCAACTTTAACAGCTTATTCAAGACAGCTTCGTGATATCGAACATTTTGTGCTTACTTATAAGGTTAATGAAAATTTGTATGTGGTTCAAAACAGATATTAAGCTAGGCTTGTGTTCTGGCCACAAAGCACCAAGTATGCATTATATGGGCCTGTGCAAATATACCACATATGCAATAGACCTCTTTAAATGTGTTGATATGCCTGTGTTAGGTGTTGAAAGTCATTTGGCATTTTATCTGATTAACTACATATAACCATCATTTTTAGTCTTCTTTTACTTGTCAGATATTTGGATTAAATTCTGTAATAGAAATTAAATCGAGCAGAATAATTCAAGAGTACATTAGGTTGTTCACATCGACCATGGACTTCATCGATTTTTCAGCTTCTACTTTAATTGCCAAGCTCTGCTGAGGTGGTAGAACCATTTCAGAATGTGACTGAACTTGGTATAAATGTGGACATGAATTTAGTCTGTATCCAGATGAAAACCCCTAGCCAAGAGTAGGGGCATGAGAGCCAGGCTGTCTCGGTTTGAAGCTTTGCTCTTATACTCATTGACTGTGTGACCCTGGGGCCAGTGGCTTACGCTCTCTGTGGCTCTGTTCTCCACCTCTTAGAGTTGTTGCAAGGATTACATATATATAATTAAAGTACTTAAAGCGTTGCTTGGCAGGTAGTATGTGTTATAACCAACCATCTTTGCTATGATTACTATTATTGATATAGTTGGGTCATCAAGCAAGCAACACCAGGATAGATACTACTAATTAGAAGTCAGAGATTTGTAACATTTCCACTAAATTCAGGTAGTGGTGTGGGTGAGAGCATGAGATGTGAATAAGACAGAACTGAGTAAGAGTCATGCTTTGCAACTGACTAGCTGGGTAATTTCAGGCAAGTTCCCAGCCTCTCTAAGCCTGTTTCCTCATCTGAAAGGGGCTAATAATATCTACTGCACAGGGCTGCTGTGAGAATTGAATGAGATAATCCATAAAAATGTCTGACACATGGTACACAGTCAATAAATGATAGCTGTTAATGAGCCATTCGGACTTGTCCTCCACATCGTGAAGCGTGCTAACAGGTGGTAAATGTAGGAATCATTACATTTCTATTTTAGTGTTTAATCTTTGAACAACTGCCCTCTGCTTATTTTAACTAATCATTGTATCTTGCTCCGAGGTTTCTAGCTTTGTAGTCTTTAAAACCAAGAGATATTTTCCTATTTCTTAGTAAGGAGGGGAGAAGGAGAAATTAAAGCTTACCAAGATGTTTTAAAAAACCCTGGAAGGGACGAAATCTTATTTTCAGTTATTAGATATATTCAAAGTCTCTTGATTTTAAATGCACGGAGCTTATGATGCTTCAGCTTAATTACTGATCGTTGATCAACCAAAACTGGAAAGCTGAATTTTCATTTCCATGTTTTAACTTTTTCTGAACTGAATTTCAAGCTGGATGCGATTTCTGCAAAGGACTGCTGGATTCCTAACCCGACATTTCAGTAGACTATCTTTGCCACAGTGTGACACTGACTTGGTACTGAATCTTTATTTTTTTTCCTTTGCAAATCCCCTGTTGAGTGAGGTATGATGGCAGCATAATAATTTTAGTATCAGTTGCAGAAGCTCCAAATTTCCCCATGATTGAAAATCCTGCTCCATTACAAGGAACTGCTATGCCTTCATAATCCGTCAAAGAGAATGGAAGTTGGGATGGCAGGAAGAGGCTTTTCATGTGTTCTCAAACTTGCATGGAGTTAGAGGGCCATGCATAATGCAAGGCAAAGTTCTCAGGATGTTAGGCCAGACACAGTGGAGAGCAAACCTGTAAACTGTTTGATGCAGTACTTGCTGCAGTTGAATACTTTAGAAAGATGCAGAAATGTTTCCATTCCTTTGGGGATGCCAGTGCTGGGAGAAATGTTCATTGCAGCTATACAAACCTTGCCAAGCAAGATCATTATGAGATCCTATTTTCCTCATGAAGATGTTTTCTATTAACTAACATTTGGATGTTTAAAATTCAGGCTCTTTCTCATTTTGTGGTTTAAAATTTTGTGAGGTGCTACCAGGTGAGTCACTTTCTATTCCACTGTTGTAAAATGGGAATTGCTTAGAAAAGGTTTTTAAACTGCTCATTGGAATAAAGATTTTTGAAGTTGAAAATACCTGAACACCAAGGGATGTCCATTAGTATACTGTCAAATGTTATTTTTTCCCTAATGTTTCTTATTGTAATGTTCAAACACCTTGCTTTAGGTTCTCTACAAACAACTAAAGAATTTAATAAACCAGTTATATGCATTGAAAAGGCTATGAGTAAGTCATGAGAAATCTTTCAAATGCTTAAGAAACTAACACAGGAAGGTTACAATGCATTTCATGAAAGGTGGGTTTCTTTGGGGTCTGTAAGTGCTGAATCAATGAACGCAACTCCATCTTACAACAGTGATGGTTGCCCATAAGCCACAGGAATGATAGTCAGATTATGTTCAGGATAACTGTCTAGACATGTGTTGGCAGTTTTCTTAACCATTCCCTGTGCAGTGACAACTATTATGTAAAGAATATTTTTGCCTTTAAAATTGAGCTCAGAAGTTATTTCTTCCCTTCCTTCTTTACCTCCCTGATGTGAATTAGCCAGTGTCCTTTGTGATGGCACACCTCTTTGTGCAGGCCTCTGTGAGCAACTTACCAACTTATCTTTATGATTGTGTGTTTGCCTGAGACCTCTGAGGGGACGAGCGTCATGTCTGTATCTCTGTTGTCTGCCCAGGACAATGCCTGGCACAGAAGAGTTGCTCAATGTATATTTGAGCAAAAATTTATCACCTGTTTCTGATAGAAGGTTTCTTTCAGAGTGAAAATACCACTTTTGGTCATAGTACGATCTTGTCGCCTATAAAATGTTCCACTGAGACATTTCTCAGAGTGCAGTATTAATAAATATTTTTGTTCTCTTTGGAAATTTCCTCCATTCTAATAGCAAGAGTTATACAATATGTAGATATGCCCTTCACCATGGCTTATTTTCTTTCTATTCTTTTTTTCTCACACCTTCCTTTTATATTCCTATTTGTATGCTCTTATTTTTATTTGTCGTTTTCCCTAAGCTATCCAGGGGGAAATGCAGATTTTGTGGGACCTAAAGCAAATACAAATCTAGGAGCTCTTTTTGGGAATATTAACTTTAAAGTATAAAATCAGACATGAAATTAAATTTTTTTTAATTTAGAAGGAGTCTAGTGAGGGGCCCTGTAATTTAAGCTTCATTAGCTTAAATCTATCTCTGAAACAACCTCAAAAATATTGGGGAAAGATAGATGATAAGTAGATAGAAAGGAAAGAAAAAAGGAAGATACCAGATAAGTTAATTCAGAAAGAGTGACCAAAAATGGAGAGCTGAAAGGGAGTTAAGAAATAATCGTACTCAGCACTTTAATTTTACAGAAGAGGAAATTGAAGGCACAGTGAGAAGTAAGGCCCTCATCCAAATTGACCCGTTTATAGTCAACACTAGAGCAGGTAATTCCTAATCCCCATCTACTGAGACACTGCTAAACTTACACCGAGGAAATGAAAAACAGGTACGAATGAGCTTTAAGGGAAGGTCCTGCAATATGTGGTATATGAGTTTAGGACTTCTGCTTCTTCTAGAATAGATATGCTCCTTCAGTCAGAGATACACATACGTGTTGAGTAAGCCAAAGGGCCAAAGAATGTGAAAGTGCTAAGCTTGTAGATACTTACAATTTTTCCCTCCTCAACCAGCCCTCCCTACTCCCATATTTATTTATTTATTTATTTATTTTTTTAAGGAATTCTACTGCAGTTGGGGGATGAGACCCTAGTAGACTTATATAGTTTGTTATTTTCTCCCTCCTCCTCCTCCTCTTCCTCCCCTCCCCCTCCCTCTTCTTCTTTCTCCCCTCTCCCTCCTCTTCTTCTCCTTCTCCGTCTCCTTCTTCTTCTTCTTCCAACTTTACTAACCCTCCCACCAAGTATGTGGCTAAAGGGGACATAGTTAAGCTTAAGGAAGACAACCTGATGGAGACCTCAAAAATAAACACTCTGATTTTTCAAAGCAGATGAATGCAGTGCTAAAAGTCATAACTCCTTTTGAGAATCAAAAGGAAAGGAATCAAAAGGAAAGTTCAACAGCTTCTCATCAAGAGGGAGGCAGAAAAGACAAGGATTCAGCATGCTTTAAACTGAGAGAAAATATTACCATTGTTGTGTTAGGTGGTTTGAAAAAAGCCTATCAAGTAGGTGACTAGATTTTCTTCTAGCCAGGCTGCAGCCACTGGGAGCTCTAACTCCAAAAAGCCCAGTTGAAAAAGAAGTAGGTGATTAGTAAGAAAACATTCTGCAGCCTCATTTGTATTCTAGAGGAACTACTTCCAACGTCCTTTCAACCCGGCTCCCTGGTCCAAACTGCTGTGGATAGGAGGTACGGCGAGTTGTCTCCCAGGAACTTGAAAGTGAAGGAAATAAGATTGCCTTCACAGAATTGTACTGTTAAATCAACACATAAATGATCCAATCAGAGTTAGCTAAGTCATCTTAGAACAACAGAATGGCTCTGGGACCTGAGTGTCTATGACAAATTTGACAGAGGTGACATTAATCTATTGATAACTTAGTGTATTAACATATCTGAAGATTGGAAGAAAAGCTAGTCAGAAGGTAAAAGCCTACAAAGAAGAGCATCTTCAGGCATGTGGTGGCAGTACTGGCCTAGCACTGTCTCAGGAAGAGGGAGGGGTAACCTGTAAACTTTCAGGCCTTCAGTGTTCTGTTGGCATTAGGGAGGCTGACCCTGGGGTAGGATGGATGTGTCCGATGTTTCAGCATGATGTTATTAGCATTGGAATCATTTAAATTTTTGAATTTAATTCCCATGCTCACTAAGCAACCTTCTGATTAGTATCTGGCTCTACAGGGAGACTTAATTACAGGGGAGAGAATACACTGATCATAAGGAATTAAATATTCTGAACGCTGTAACAGTTATTTCATATTGTGGATGAATAATCTGGCATTTGGGCACAATTTATCTCCCCATACAGTTGTTGTCTCCAAAGAGAGAATTTGCTCTTTAGACTGGGATGGGTCCCATGCTAGATTTCAGTGCAATTATAATGATAATAACAGCTAACTTCATTGTGTGCTTACTATGTGCCTACCACTGTTCTAAGTATCTTACATGTGTTAATTCATTTAATTTTTGTGACAACCCTACGATGTCAATACTCAGGTTTATTTTACGGACGGGGAAAAACTCAAACACAAAGAGCTTGCCAAAGATCATTGCAGTCAGTTGGGAAGGAGACTGAGATTTGAATCCACAGGTCCAGGATCTAGAGCTTGGGCCTCTAACAGCTACTCTATATTATTGATCAATTTATTATAGGCCCCTATCTCTTATCTCTAATCCTCAAAAAAACAAAACAAAACAAAACAACAACAAAAAAACCTCTGAAGACACAAAGTTTTTTCACCAAAATTTAGCTGCAGCATGACATAATGTGATCTGAACTAATTTGGTGACAAAACCTGACTGGAAGGGGTATGAGGTCTTCTCCTTTATCTCACTCAGTGAAAATAATCGTAGGTTTGCTGCAGAAATATTAAGATGTTTGATTAAGTGGTGCTACCTGATATTCTGCTGTGGGTATTGATGTAATATAATGTATGTACACTGTATTACCTTTTAAAATTTAAAAAATTTGAATTCCAAATCAGATCTGGTCCCATAAGCATCAGATAAGTGACTGTGGACTAGTGGTTGTCCATGAATAACTTGGTAGGTATCCTGGTTCTATATATTGACCCTACAGCTTGGTTCATATATATAAGGCTCTTAGAGGAAGGTCCTCTCTTATTGTGCTGACAGAATCAGGGTATTGAGCCTGAAAAACTGGTAGTCAGAGCCCAACAATGGTCAAGTCACTGAGGCCATGAATGCCACTTAGGGAGGCCTATAAAAACCAGCCAGCCAATATGTCATCTCTAGATGGCTGGATGGGTCATGAGCACCCATGAAAAATAAGTGATTCTCTTTCCTATTGTATTTCCTCCAAATCTCAGCTGGTCTCTTCCTATGCGAGACTGAAGGCCCTTGTGTTAGAACTGCTGAACTGTGAAGGCCACATATTCCAGGGGACATGGGAAGATCGATGGAAGGTCAATGCATCCACAAGCACATTTCAAGACTGTATAGGTTTACTTGTTCATTCACCAAATAATTAATTCCACAAACATTTATGAAGGCCAAGAATAAAATATGGTCCCATTCTTAAATTGCTAACATTTTAGGTCCTGAAGTCAGAATGACCTGAGTTTAAATCTTGCTCTGTCATGTATTCGCTGTGGGATCTTGGGGCAACCTTTATGTGCCTATGTTCCCTTATCTGTAAAATGGGGATAAAAATAGTACACACCCCATGGGGACATTGTAAGGATTTAATGCAAGAAAGTACATAAAGCACTTCATAAAATATAAAAAGCTATGGTAAGCTTAATAAATATTAGCTATCATTATTATCACTATCATGGTAATTTTGATTATAGTCAACCAATTGTAAGTGCACATACATTACCAAGAATCTATCTTGATATACATACATTATCAAGAAAAGAGCAGCTGATTCTGCATAGGACAGTCTAGGTAGGCTGCATCGAGGAGTTCACATTGAGGAGCAGTCTTAAAAAATGAGCAGAATTTCAATAGAAAGTGAAGAAAAGTGATTTGGGGAAAAGAAATGAATTCAGTATCTTGCATGTTGACCTTGAGATTTTCATAGACAGCTGAAAAAAATGGCCTGGGTTCATTAGAAAGATTCAGGCTATAATTTGTTTATTAGCATTAAACCAATATTAATAAGATCTAAAACCACAAGATTTGATAGGAATATCAAGGAAAACAACTGTACACTGAGAATGAAAATTTAAAGCAAGGTAGAAGGGGAGTCTTTGAAGGCAGAGAAATAACAAGCAGCAATCTAGGAAGAAAAGTGGGAGAGAGCAGATTTAGAGAAGACTGACTTGTTCAAACAGGTGTCAGATGGAGTCCACACCCCAGTGGAGGACAGAGGAAGTCACTGAACTTTAACCTGAGAAGCAATATATTGAGGTGCACAGTCTTTGGGCTCAAGACACACCTGGGTTCAAACCTTCCTTCTCATTCTGACTAGGTAGCTAAACCTTACACAAGATACTTTTCCTTAGTAGTCATCAGATTCCACCTCTATAACATGAAAATAGTAGCATCTACCTTATACAATTGTTGTGAGTTAAAAATGAACTAATGCATGTAAAGCACTTAGGAAATTGTCTGGATAATGACATACACATGTATACCTGGGAAAATATAAATTGGTCAATGCAAATTTGATACCAGAGAAAATAATAGAACAATCATTAAATTACTTTCCATCGCTCAGAGGAGACCTAGATATTGTGTAACAATTCAAGTTGGATTTCTGAACAAACAAATAATGTCAATGTCAGACCAATTTAATTTTCTTTCTTGGAAGAATATTAGACTGTGTAGGTAAGAGGAAAGTAAAAGATTCAATACAGCTGAACTAGCTGGGCTTTCTGTCTGTCTCCGTGACACTTCTATCAGTAAGCTGAGGAAATTATTTACAGCAGCATGTCCCCAAAACAGTGTTTTATAGAAAGTTTTTAAGCGTTCCATGAACAATAAAGTTTGGGAAACACATGATAAAATAGATTACTTATTTTAGGGTTCTCAAATGTTTTTAATAAGGTAATGTGAATATCTAAGAGTCAGTATAATGTACAGCATTTTCCAAACTTATTTGGCCATGGAATTCTTGTAAGGGTCATAGAACACAGTTTGGCAAGCAGAGGTGTAGATAATATTATATTATCTTTTTTGGAATTACTATTCGTAAAGGTTAATTGTTAAGTTTTCAGCATCTATAAGTAGGGATCAGAATTTCAGGAGGGATCAGAATTTTATTCATGAGCTAGACAAGGGGAATCAAGAGAATCATGATTAAGCATGAAGTTGGACAGAGTTTCTATCTACTTGGAAAACAGAAATGTAATTCAAAGGACATTCAAAATAGAATTCTATCAAAAATAGAAGGAAGATCAAGAGGGAGAAGAAGAAAGATGTCTTACAGATAAAACATAAGCTTTGTTGAAAAATAAGTAATATATTGATACACATATATATGGCTTTAAAGAACCAAGAAAACACATTGAGTCTTCAGTAAAAAGCACAATGAATAAAAATATCATCACAAGAGTTATTACTTCTGCTTCTGCCGAGTCTATTATAATGAAAGGCATAGGGAAATGTGGTGTGTCTCACAGATTGGGGTGGCGGTGTTTTAGAGGGCTGGGGCTCTGTATTCTTCTCTCC
The DNA here is from genome assembly GCF_965194825.1 of Balaenoptera physalus. Taxonomy (NCBI): domain Eukaryota; kingdom Metazoa; phylum Chordata; class Mammalia; order Artiodactyla; family Balaenopteridae; genus Balaenoptera; species Balaenoptera physalus. Next base: position 102,165,513 of record NC_138882.1, read on the forward strand.
TGGCTCTATATGCTCCATACAAAAGTGGCCTTGGAGTTGCTCCAGAATTTAGGACTTCCAAGCCATAGTATTCCCAGCAAGGTCCCAGTTTAAGGACCTTCTGAGTGATGGGCTGAGTGGTTTGGAAGGGAGATCTTAAAATTTCCTGATGTAATGAAGCCTTCCTAGTTTTTATGCTAAGAGTGGGCAGGAACTGATCTTCTTATTCAAAAATCCTGGCTGCTTGAAGTTCTGCTAAATCCAGAGATTATCCAACATGAGTGTTATTTCTAGGCTACTGAAGAGTTGGTGTTGAGGGATCAGAGATTGTAGCCACTCCTTTTTACTTCTTAGGTTTTGTATTCCTGTATTAGGAGACAGCATATCCTGAGTGTCCCTCTTAATATCTGACTTGTAATGTACCAACTCGAGTCATGTATGTGTGTGCACATGAACACGTGAGTGTGTGCCTGTATGCATGTGTGTAAGAAAAAGTCAAAATGACAGGAGAATCATAACAGTGCTAGAAGTCCTGTGTTTGGCTTAAATTTCCACAAAATCAGAGGACTTCCAGGGCAAACAACTAGGTAAGAGAGTTGAAAATCTTATCATATGAGAAATGGAGCTGATAATGTTAACCTGGACAAGGAAGAAAACTGGGATTGATACAGTGTCTTAAGACTTAAAAAGAAAAAGTGGTTGGAAATTAGGAGACACTCAGTATTGATGTTAAGAAATAAGTTTTATAACAATTAAAACTGTCCAATAATTGACAAGTCTGCCTTATGAAAAAAAGCCTAAAAATAAAATTATTTTTGAACACTTATTTTGTGATAGGTGTTATGCTAAACACATCGCATGCATTAGCTTATTCACTTCTCTCAAAATCCTTATGAGGTAAGAACTGTTATTATCCTCACAATACAGATGGGAAGCCAAGTGTTAGAGAGGTTAATATTGATTCTTTACTTTTCCAAGGTCACTGAGCTAGTGAATGGACAAACTGGTATTTGATTCTGGAACCTGTGTATGAAACCACTTAATTGCCTACTTCCATCCTTGGACATTTGCAAGCAGTCTGATGTGGCGGAGATTTCTTTAAAGGGGTTCTTTCCATTGAAAGACTGGACCATTGCAGATTATCTTAAAATCTTCAATCTAGCTTCTGCCATATTGAGGATTGAAACATTGAATTCAACCTCCTTGGCCATTGTGTCCATCTGTCACCTTCATATTTTAACAGAAATGGGGAAGAGTCTAGAGAAGGCCAAGAAAAACTAAGGGATGGATAGACAATAGAATCCACGTGGACAATTGAAAGAGGTTGCATTATATTAGGGCTAGGTAAGTCATTTCCATGGAGAACATAACAAGAAATCCATTCCAGTGAAAAAGCTTGGCTGGCACAAGAAGGTCTTTCCAGTGAAAATGTCTTGAAATAAGCAAGACTTTGAAGCACAGTTATGGGTAGAAAAAAACCGTGTCGTGTTAGAATAGAAGCCAATGCCTTCAACAGCAGTCTCTCCCAGCTGCCTTTCTAGAAGCCCTGACAAGTTGGCTTGCCCTGAGGACGAGCCAGAATGCCACCAAGTGTTTGTAAACATTGTTCTCTTCTATCCTGTCCCACTAAAGGAGCAGCGACATCAAAAATGAAATCTGAGTCATTTTCACTTGAGGAAACCTTTAAACTAAATTTGACAACTGTGGTGATAGGAATTCTAGCTAGTCACGGGGTATGGCAACAAATAACCTCCTGAGATTCCTCCTGAATTCACGAGTCTATGGCTCTCAACAATTGAGGAAAGCCCACGGAGTCTCTGTTAACAAAATCGCCCTGAAAAAAAATCATCATTTCTGCTCAACAGAACTTTATGTATTAATTTTAGGAGCTAGGCTGTCAGTTTTTTCTTTAACACAGAAAGAAACGGAATACCTTTACAAAGAGGGATTTTTTTTTTTAAACCTTTGACGGATTTTTTTTCCTGCTTCATAGAAATTTTAACATAATTTCATGCCCCCATTCTTTATGGCCTGGTCCATTACTTTTACATTTAACTTGATAAGGTCCTGGTTCCTGGCTATTAGTTTTTGGGGTTTGGTTTCTCACAGCTGCTGCTTTGAAGTGCCTGATAACATTCTTAGCCTTACACAGAGCTGGTGGCTTTTCAAGGTGTCATTCTCTCACTGCTCACTTTCCTGCTATTTCTGTTACTTCTCACTTGAATGGGTGTATTCTCAACCTCACCCTTCTCTACTTTTAAAAGAGGTCAAACCTTGGGCTTTTGTGAGTGGCTAATTGGTCCATGCATGGAATTGGGCAATTTATTCTGGAAGTAATTACTTGTCTCCTTGAGCGTGTCAGAACGTGTTTTCCTAGGGATGTTCAGGGATTTCAGAGGGGCACCCACGTGAGCGGTAACGGGGCATCTCTCATGCTTCCTGTGAACACAGATAATGCCTGTGCTCTTTTCACATGCACACAAACATCCCTTTTCTTACTGTGGGCCCTACAGGCCTACAGTCACACTCTTTATCGAAAGGCAGCCTCTCCTAACAGGATACACGCCAGGCATGACATCAACTCCTGGCATTTGGAAAAAGCCCACCGTTTCACTGAGCAAAGTCAGGCTGTAGCTAAATTTGGAGAGGGAAACATCTTCTAGACAAAGCATCTCTTAGGTTACCCAGTATGAGAAATGGGATTGTAAACATTTAGAGAATTTCTGGAAGTAGTTTATGGTTAAAATTAAGTCAGGGTTGGGAGTTTTGAACTCTGTTATTTTAATAGGAAATTAATTTGGGGAAGGAAAAAAAGCAGCTCCTGTTTCATCCACTTAGAAAAAATTTCTCCTGTGGTTTCTATCATTTCCCAACACATTGATGTGAATGTTGGAAGACTGAATTTAACAGATGATCCAAGTGCTAAAATGTGCTTACAAGTGACAAAATAGGGATGAAAGCTTTAGCTGCATTTTGAAGAGGAATGGGGCTACTGGTAAGAGGAGTGAAAGCACAATTGCAAGTGAAATTGAGAGGAACGCTCAGCTCATCGTGCACAAAATACAGTATGACCGAGCAAAAGTTACTCACAGGTATTTGCAGTGCCTTTGGGGATGGGGAGATACGAGCCTGGACTCCAAGGTCGGCCCTGATAATTCTTCTTGCATTTCCCACAGTCTGGACCTGTAGTGTTGTGCTCACATTCACAGGTCAATTTGCTGTTGTCATACACACACACAGTGGCATGGAGATTACATTTGCACCTAGGCAGAGGAGAGACAAGAGTTCATTGTTAAGTCCAGTTGTCTTGGTGATCACTGAGGCTTTATCCATCTGTCTTCTAGGATTGTGGCTCTCACAGTTTGTAGTGCTTGAGCGCTATCTAAAGACTTAGTAAAATGTAGATTTGCAGGCCTGACCCTCAGAATCTTTTAAACAAGTGTCCTTGGGGGGTAGGGGTGGGGGAGGGATTATGATACAGCCTGACCTCATCCCACACTTTGAGGAATCCTAAAACCAGTCAGTCAGTTGAGTGGGGTCTGACGCTCCCCTAAGGCAACTGTGCTCTGAAATCAGGGGTTTCCCAACAGATATCCAAAATATTGCCACTAGTGAGAGGCTTTTCTGTGCTATTATCAAATCTACAATACATCTGGCTTTGAAGAGCAATGTCATCTTCTGTTTTTCCTTAAACCAGAAGGACAATTCTCATTTGTTTAAAAAGAAATATAACCATTGAGATAATGTGCTATTCAGGTTTATTTTATAGACCCCAAGAGGTTATAAACAGATGTTCTCATTCTGGGCTCTGAAATGACATTCCTCAGGCAGAAGAGCTTTTCCACGAAGGCCTCTAAGTAACCTGAATAATCCTCAGATTTCCTACTCACATAAAATAATCACAAAGGTCTCTCATAAATGGGTCAAAGGACTCAGGAAAAAAGATGCTTAGAATACTAGAAAATGAAAACCTATGTGTGGCAGGGGTTTGAGGTCATTAGCCAAGGCCTTCCCTTTGGTGCCCATGAATAAAGCTGTAATATATGAGAGACAACAATGGAATATGCAATTTCTACAAAAATACATTTCCGTATCTAAAGTCTCTGACTGTAAAACTGCAAAGGCCAACTTGATATCTGTTGAGGTAGGAGGTTATAAATTATAACATACAAAGTACGAGCTGCATCCTCTGGAGAAATAAAGCCTAGGTCAACAGAATGTCCATGACCAGAGGGCAGAACAATGTACGTGGGAAGAGATGTGTCCACACAAAGGAAACAACCTGATACCCAGACCTGGAGATAAAGGGCCAAGATCTGTCAGGGTCAGAAACTGAACGTGTGTGTGTGTGTGTGTGTGTGTGTGTGTGTGTGTGCATTTTTAAACTAGTCTGGCCTTTTCTAGGAACTAGGACAAAAATATAGAAAGTCGTTTCATAAAAACGAAGAAATATAGTGCTTTACATTTGCTTTCTTTTTTGGCAGATGTCATGAATTGGGAAAAGTAACAATACTCTTTCTTAGGTAGGAAAATAAGATTCTTTAACAACTGCTGTTGGTCTCTATAATGTCTGTATGGTAACATCCAAATTTCTTTCTTGTGCACCAATGGTCTGTTTGGAACACTGGCCCATACTTATGGTGAGGAAACAAAGGAATGGCTAGGACTATTCCTGAGGGCTGCTGGGCTCTCTTCTAGGTAAAAGGTGTAGCCCCTAAAGCAATAGCCACCCACTCAAACCTCCCTGGGTAAGGCCAAGCCTCAGCTTCCTCAGGGGTCGACTACACTTCATAGTACTTATAACTACACTCTGCCCTCTGTATAGTTGTAAATTATAATAAGCTGAAAGGCTACCATTTAAACAATACTTATTCAACATCAACACATAAACAGAGTCTTTAACATTCATACAATCTTTTAAAAAGAGAAAAAAATTCAGTTAAGTAAAATAGACAGTGTTTAATTATGAGCTAGGTCTTGTAAAAATCTCCTACATGCAGGGAGTTACTTGCGTTAAGCTGCTTATTAAAGAATCTTTCTCCTTCCTTCATTAGCACCTTTATTTATGGGTGTGTTTATAAATATGGAAGATGTTAGAAACTTAAGTGATAGAAGCACCAGCTTATACTGATTTAGCACCCTATCTGGTGTTTAAAAATTCCAAATGAGGAAATGAACAATGTGACCCCAAAGAATATGCTGGTTTCATGTGTGAAGACCAGAATGCAAGTAGTAATTGTAAATTGGATTATATACCTTGTAGCTATTAATACTTTCATACTGGTAGTCAGTCTCTGAGTTATAGGCAATTTCTATTCTAAAGACTTTATATTTGCTGAGAAAATATTTTTCGAATAACAAAAGGAAGTGAAAGAAGAATAGATGAATATTTAGTCTTATTTTTCCCAGATTTCTTTCAATTAATGGTTTATTTTCACCTGTCCAAAGCTTTTTAATCATTCAAGGCTCAACTCAGTTCATTACTCTTTCCTAATATCTATCTTACCTACTGTAGACACCCTATCTCTCTAAGCTTCTGATTCCCTCAAGTTTCTGTGTGTTTGGTTTGGTTGGTTGTTACTTAAGGCTCTTTCTGCTTTTAGAATTTTTACTCATTGCATCTCTCTCATCTTAAGGAAGAAAAATATCTACTTTGTACCCTAGTCATCTTTTCTCGCTACCACTTTAACACTCTCCTTCCCCTTCTTGAGTTTTCTACGCTTGCCATCTCCTTTTTCTCATCTCCCACACACTCACTGTTTCCAACTAACGACAACCTCTCTTGCCAAGACCACCCATGACGTCCTTGGTGAAAATCTAATGGATTTCCTTCCTTGCTTTATCTATCTCCTTAGGGGATTTGACTCTGTGGGACCACTCCATTTCCCCTGACACACTCTCCCCACTGGATTCTCAAGGTCATTTTCAGAACCCTCTTCTGTTGTTCTCTTCATGTGCTGTTCTTTGGGTTCTGGATCAGCATAGTCAGCCTAAGTGACTCTCCTTGGGCACTCTTATCCAGGTTGTCCCTTCAATTTGCTCTGTGGTCCTCAACTACTTTTGAGTTACAGGCAATCTAAAGCAAATTTGCATCATTTTTTTCCCTAGAAAAAAGTAAAAACATGCAAAATAAACTCAAACATTTGGAACTATTTTAGGAGATTCAGATTCTCTGTTACCCATAGGAATCCACAGAACTCTCTCCTTCCATTACCACTAGGTGAAGATCATCTGCTCAACATGTGGATAAGTCCTGGTGCTGTAACATCCATCACGGATCTCTCTCCTGAACATGTCAACTCCAGCATATCCCAAACTGAATTATTTGGCTTCCCTCCCCCACCTACTCATCCTTCTGTGTTTTCTTTCTCAGTACATTGCATCACCTTCTAGTCAGCTGGTCAAGAATGACCACTCCCACTCCCTTTCCTACCACATCTAATTTGTCTTTACTCAGTCTCTCATGCAGTTCTGAAATTCCTCCTCCTCGATAACTCTCAAATACATACAGTTCTAGCCATTGCCACGTCCCTGTTGACATCATCATCATCTTTGATCTGGTTTATTACAATGGCTTCTATAGAGACCTTTCTGCCTCCTCTCATACTCTTCTTTAGCCCAATCTCATCACAATAGTCAAAACAATCATTTACACAAAAATACCTGGGTCACCTTGGCTTAGAACCATTGAAAAATTTCCCTTTATTCTCAGAATAGAGTCCAAGCTCTATAACATGGCCTACAAGTCCCTTTGAAATCGATCTCTTGTTCTTTCCCCATTTTTATTTGCACCACTACCAATTCTACAATTAGTTCTTCAAACTTTGCCTTTGGGTAATCTTTTAAGCTGTTCCATATGCCTAGAACATAACTCTACCTCTTTTACCTGCATAATTTTTACCATTCAGATGTCAACTTGGAAATCTCAGTGTCTGGCTCCTAGGTGACATTCAAAAACCATCTGCTGATTAACTATCTGAATCCTTCTCTGACCCACCAGAATGCCTTTCCTATGGGCTCCTCTGACATGAGGCAAGGCCAGCCACAGGATGAAGTCCACACTATCTTTGCTCTACACTTTGGCTGTATTGTAATTGTTTATTCTTCTGTCACTCTCACTGGAGTGTAAGCTCCTGGGAGCAGCAGTCATATTTGCCTTATTTATTGTAACATCCCTAGCATGGGTCAAGCTACTTGGCACATAATAAGTGTTTAAAAAATATCTGACAAATAAACAAGTGACTAATAAACAACGAAACTTCCTGAAAGCATGGACTTCATGTGCCTGTTCTACTATGATGAATACAGCAATGGACTATGAATAGAGAATTAATAGGCATTGTACTAAGTCAAACACTCCATGATGTGTGCTGAAAATTGCCCTCACCACTGGTTTTCACAGCTAACCTTATATTGGGCAAAAGGAACTCTAAAATTGGTGAGACCTTGTAAACTCAATTTAATTTAATTTAAACTCCAGAGGATTTGCCAAATGTCTGAAAGCTAATACAAGAGCTATCCTAAAAAAATGCCTAAAAGACCCAGGAGAAGAATGCAACTTAGAGGAGAGCATTTGGGTAGCATAATTATTCTGGAATGTGCATCTTTTAGTTTCAACTCCTTCCTGGAAGGATGGCCACCTTGGTTCGGCTAAAGTTTGGCAGAGTGCTGCTTGGGTGATGGCTACAGCTCTAACTTCTCCAGCAGTAAATCTGCTGACCTAGCTCGGCTCCTGGGCTGTCTTTCTTCAGTCATTGTGACAACTGTTGTGCCGGGGCTGAGCTTGTGAAAGTGGGCGCTGAGGTACAACGACGTTGGCCTGTATTTGGAAATGGCTCCCTTTCATTTTCCACAGCTCAGTTTATTCTCATCATCCCATTCCAATCAGACACTGAAATCCTTTATTTAGAGCGTTTGCCAGAGTGGCTTTTCCTCCAACGGAAAAAAAATGTATTTCACAATGCTGGGAGATTGCTCTCAATTCCCGGTGTTATGAACTCCGGCCTTGTGATGGGGTGGAGGGCAGACTCCCGTGACATCCACTCATCTCTGACAGATTCATTATCCATTTCCTTGGCCATCCAGCTGCCACATTTGCCATCACATTAGGTGGGGGAGGAACTGTACAAGTGGAGACCTAACAGGCTTCGCTAGCGGTCACAGATCTGATGTTCTGGAGAGCTGAGCCTATTCACCGATTCTGTTTACACGTATAGAACTCACACCAAGACACTGCAGATAGAACTAATTGACTTGCTTGTACCTCAAAGATCCACTTGTGTGTAAGCGACAAATTGCACACGCTGTCAAATAAGGGCATTGCTAAGACAGACCTTTAACAAAAAATAGTGAGCTCTATTCTGTGATGCAAACTTAATGAAAACCAGTGTGTTCTTGCTTTCAACCAGGTCTGCACTTCCTGTATTTTAGTGAGCAGCTGTCACAAGTCAATTTAATCTTGCTTATAAAAAGGCTCCAACATTTAGATCTGTGCCACCTGCCAGTAGGTATGAAAAACCCATCTAGTCTGCCTGGTTTTTTTTTTAATAACTTAATATATTTAATCTGGGAAGCATGCTATCCACCAGAGTTTCCTGTGAGTTAGAGGTCTGTACATGTAGTCTGTCAGTAGTGTTTCAAATAAAAGTATCAAGACAAAGAAGTTTAAAACTGACCCTTTGTGAAACAAAACTGGAAGGGAAATCAGGCTTGCTGCTTTTTGGCTACTTTTATGCCATAGGAGGATCTACCCTGAAGTGAATGAAGTTTAAGTATCAGGCGGCCCTTCCAAAACCTTGAGAAGGACCTTAACAATGTGTTCATACAGTCATATGATTTTATATTATTTTCACCAATAAGACATTATTATATTTTTTAATTAATGAAGGTTTTTCCTTAATAAGCCCCCTTCCCAAAGGGCATACATTTCAGGCACTACAAAACCTGGATCAGGTTTGCCTTCCTTGGATCAGCACTTGCTACACAAATACTTGTAGAAAACAAGTCAGCACAAATATCAGGCATTTGGAGATGTCTTTTTCAAAAGGTGACAAATTATAAAATGCCTCTCACATACTTTTTCTCCCTCTGCAGCCCCTTGACCTTTCTCTTTTTACTTTGACACATGAATTTTCGATTTCTACTTCAATACATTATTTGAAATGGGAGACTTGTGGCAAAATGACTTAGAGATTATGAGTTATGACACTGAATCAGACAGCCTGGGTTCAAATTCTGCCTCGGCCACTTATTTGTTGTGAAGCTATAAATGAGTGACTTAACAAAGAAATAAACAGAGCTAACCTTGACTAAATACTTCCAAGCACCTGGCATTGTGCTAAGTGCTTTTTGCATATTTCACATAAACTACAAAATAGTTACATGGAATTAGCACTATTAATAATTATAGATGATGCATTTGAATACCGAGGGACTAAGAAATCCACGTCTCCCAGGCAGTATGAGCTGGAGCAGGGATTCGAACTATGGGCAGTTAGCCTTTAGAACTCAGCTCTTACCAATGCAGAAGTCATGCTGTCTTCCTAAGTATGGCCAGGCTTCAGCTGCCACAGGGACAATAAATGAATGTGTTTCAAAGAACAGTTTTGGGGACTGAATGAGATTATCCATGCATACACTTAGCATAATGTCTGACAGAAAGGTATTAATAAGTGTTAGTTTCAATTATTATTATTATTTCTACTGTCACTATTGTTACCGCTGCTACTGGAATGGGCTGTCTGCTTCATTCCATAAGCTTTAATTAATAACATATTCTATGGATAACACTGTGAGAGGTCTCATGCATTCAAAAAGAAGACAACGTAGAGTCCTAATCTCCAAGAACAAGCAATCTGTTGAGTAAAGGAGATGAAACATACATAGACTAACTACAGACCACCAAGACTGAATACTCTATTTAATCATGACTATATAGGATATTAGGGTAGTAACACTGAGTTGTCTCTACATTGATAAGGATGTATTTGTACTAAACAGTCAGAGGTACAGCCCCTATCATTTAAGGCAGGTGGAAAAAAAAATCAACACTTACCAAAGCCCACTATAGACCTGGAACTGAATAGATGCTTTATGTATGTTATTTCACCTCAGCCTCGTCACCACTTTGAGAAGGAGGAATAAGTATCTGTGATTTTCAGATGTGGAAGGTGTGCCTGAGAGCAGTAAAGTAACTTGCTCAAAGAAACACGCTGCTGGTAAGTGGTAGCCAAGGGTCAATTCCAAAAGCTGGGCTCCTTCTAGGACATCACTTTATTTGAGGAAGAACAAAGCAAACTGGTTCAGAGGAGAAGTAGACCCATGGTCTAAATAGCGTATTAATACTAATTCTCTAACACTTGCTAGTCAAGGTGTGGTCCATGGGCCAGTAGCTCTGGGATCACCTGAGGGCTTGTTAAAATCTCAGTCCTCCCCCAGGCTTTCTGAATAAGAAGCTGGATTTTAACCAGATCTCTAGGTGATTTATGTGCACAGTAAAGGTTGAAAAGGACTCCTGAGCTCACCAGTGGGTCAAAGTCCTGCTGAACAAGAAAACTAAAATCCATATTGTGTGGAAATCTCTGACCTAAACCTGACCAACACTAAGGCTCTAGCTGTACTCACAAACTGAATATATATATAGTATGATAATATAATATTATATATAATATATAACTTATAATTCAATAATAAAATGACAAATAACCCAATTAGAGAATGGATGAAGGATCTAAATACTTCTCCAAAGAAGATACGTGCATATGGCCAGTAAGTACAAGTAAGCACATAAAAAATGTTCAACATCATTAGTCATTAGAAAAAATACAAATTAATATCACAATGAGATACCACTTCACATCCACTAGGATGATTATAATTAAAAAAGACGGACAGCAGCAGATGTTGGCAATGATGTGTAGAAACTGGAACCCTCATGTATGGTTGGTAGGAATGTAAAATTGGGCAGTCACTTTGGAAAACATTCTGGTAGTTTCTCAAAAAGGTAAACATAAAGTTACCATATGACCTAACAATTTTATTCCTAGACATTTACCCAAAAGAATTGAAAACATGTCCACACAAAAACTTGTACACAAATGTTCATAGCAGCTTTATTCATAATAGCCAAAAAGTGGCAACAACCAAAATGTCTACCAACTGATGAATGAATAAAGAAGATGTAGATAACAATAGAAAAAACACAAAGTAATGAAGTACTGGTACATGCTACAACATGGATAAACCTTGAAAACATGCTAAATCAAGGAAGCCAGACACAAAAGGCCACATGATATATGTTTTCCTTTGTATGAAATACCCAGAATAGGCAAGTCTATACAGACAGAAAGCAGATGAGTGACTACCAGGAGCTGGGGAGAGGAGTGAATACGGAGTGACTGCTAATGGACAGTCATTTTAGAGTGATGAAAATGTTCTGGAATTCGATAGTGATGATGGCTGCACAACTTTTTGAATATACTAACACCCACTGAATTGTGCATTAAAGAAATGAAAAAATAAACTAAATGGAATAGGGCATTTATCCAAAAGAGACGACAGAAAACAGTGGATAAGAGTTTGGGCTGTGGGGTTATGTAGTATGGCGTTAGCAGGAACCTTAGGCAACTTCCTCAAGCTCAGTTTACTCCTCTGTAAAACGAGGATAGTAAAATACCTACCTTAGGGGTTGTTGGGAGGGTTGAATGATACACTGTGATAAGGCAGAAACTGCTAACTGATCTTTGTTTTTCCACACCAGAACAGTTTTAACTGGGCATATGGTCACAGGCATAAAGACTACATTTCCCAGCACTTCCTCTAGCTAAGTGTGGCCATGTGACTACATCCCAGCTAATGGCATGTTATCAGGAGTGGTGTCTGTGACACTCCTGTTGGGCCTGCACTCCTTTCCCATTTCTCATTTCCTTCCTGGAACATGCACAGGGTATTGAGTCACCTCAGACCATGTGGACTTTGGTAGCGGAACCAGGGCCCTCAGACAACCTCCCCTGCAGTCAGAGGAAGGTGGGTCAAGGTGGGTGTATGGAGCAGAGCCACCATCCCAGCTCTGGAGCACTGACCTCCCAAATGCAAGGAGAGAGAAATAAACTTCTACTTTGTCTAAGGCACTGTTAATGTCAGTCTTTCTTACACACATCTGAAAGTATATCTGAAAACAGCACCTCATAGGTAATAAGCACTTAATAAATATAAACTACTACAATTATCATTTGTATTTTTAAGCACAGTCTTATAGCAAAAGACTGGATCTTCAAATATCAAATGGGGCTGGTCTGATCCTAATCCCACTAGGAAAGAGAGGGCTCCAACCTTTCCAGCATTCTACTACCTCTTCCTTCATTAATTAAATCTAGAGTCTCATGCTACTGATCACTGGTAAGCAAAAATGTTTTCAGAAGGTGTGTATTTATAAGCTATGCAATGGTCAAAGTTCAGTGTGAAACAGATATCTGCTTATAATTTTTTGAAAGCAGTGACACACCAACAGACCAACAAAGAGGCTGGACATCCGACTTGTGTTTGGATTCCTGTATTATGGGAGAAGCATAAATGAAAGAAGCGGTGTTAGGACTCTAGGAGGCCACCCTGCAAATCCAGAGGGCAGGTTTCCATATGGCTCTTGAGCTCATTCTTTCACAATATATTGAGTTCCTGGTTGTTGGGGGCCCTGGTTGATGGGGGCTCCACTCTCCTAACCTTTGTTCTTGGAAGAATTATTTTTGAAAACCGAATTGTATAAACTTATTTTTTTTTGAAGCAGAGAAATGTACTGTTATACAGTTTTCTCTGGGAGTGTAAAATAAAAACTGAGATCTTGATCAGCTCTTCACTGACTCTGGGATTTTAAAATGATCTTTTAAAAAAATTTATATAAGGCAATTGGTTTGCTCCAAAAATTGATGGAAAAAGGACCAGAAAGTCTTCTTACACATTTTGCAATAAATGACTTAGACATCCTTATGGCACTTTTAAAACCCTCTAAAAGTTCCATTTAAACCTTACTTGAGACTTTAAACTTACTCACAGTGAAGCGTCAGATTACATGATTCACTAAACTGCTGATTCTTGTATGTAATATTAAAAATAGTCCTTTTCTATTTCTAAAGCTTGCCAGGGAGACAAGAGTACCATGACTATAAAATAAAAATAGGAGCTTATACATTTGAGATAATGCATTGTCCAAGATTGGAAAGGGTATATGATGGTGCTCTGTGACCCGTTTACTACACCCAAGGGAAATCTGGTTAGACAAGAGGTGCCAAAGGATAAAAGACATAGCAAGATAATCATCGCAATCCAGACTGTCACTCTTCTCTGCACAACCAATCAATCTGAAGACTGGCAGGTAAAGAGCTTGTTAAATTAAAACTCAACTAATCCAAGACCAATTAGCAATTAATAGATGATCCTAGATGCTTAATATGTGCATAGTAAACCATTCTAATTCTTTTTGAGAAAACAGAAAATCTAGGGGTCTCCAATCCTAGAAATACAAATGATCACTGTTCAAAGAACCAGATTCTATAAGACAGATAGGGCAACATGGTATTAAGAGCTTGGACTCTGGACACGAAGGGCCTGAGTTTAAGTCCTAGCTCTACCATGAGCCTGTTGGGTGTCCCCAACTGAGTGTCAGTTTCCTCACCTATAATATGGACTACTGTTAGTAACTATAGTATAGGATTGCTATGGAGATTAAATGAAATAGTCCACATTAAATGTGTATCACAGATTGTGGTAGATGGTAAGTATTCAATAAATATTAGCTATTATTATAGCTATTATTATAGAGAGGAATGGCAAATTCATGGCTATCTAAAAGTCCTTCACATTCCCTTCTCTCTTACCTTCCTCTATAAAACATGTGGGAAAACTAAAACACTGATTTTCCCAGACTGCCCTTCCTCTGGGGTTGGCCGAATTAGGTAGTTCTGACAAATGAGATGTGACCAGAAGTCACTAGGTAGGGTGTTCAGGAAAGCTTTTAAAAAAGGACAGCTTGGGGCTTCCCTGGTGGCGCAGTGGTTGAGAATCTGCCTGCCAATGCAGGGGACACGGGTTCGAGCCCTGGTCTGGGAAGATCCCACATGCCGCGGAGCGACTGGGCCCGTGAGCCACAACTACTGAGCCTGCGCGTCTGGAGCCTGTGCTCCGCATCAAGAGAGGCCGCGATAGTGAGAGGCCCGCGCATCGCGACGAAGAGTGGCCCCCGCTTGCCGCAACTAGAGAAAGCCCTCACACAGACACGAAGACTCGACACAGCCAAAAATAAATAAATAAATAAATAAACTTGAAAAAAGGCCACAAGCAAATGTTTAAAAAAAAAAAAAAAAAAAAAAGGACAGCTTGAATGGAATCATTCCTTTGGCTTTTTGCTTCTTTCTCTTTGCACTTTCCTCCTGTTCTGTTGTCTGGGGTCCAGACGGAAATGCTAGAGGGACTTAAAGCTTTGCAATCATAAGAATGGAAGTTCTGCTTAACGACAGGTAACTAGGAGGCTAGAAGGAAACCAAGGCCCGACCATGTCCTCACACACTATGTGAGCCCCCAGCAATCGACCTCCCCATGTCCTCTTGCATGCAGAAAACAAGCCTCACCCTGTTTAAGACAGACATTCGCCTTCCTCTTTGGGAAAACTGAATATATTCCTGATATAAGAAGCAATTATAAAGATTGTTGACGTGCTCAAGTTATGTTCACACATACTTGTCCATTCTGTGGTTTATAGTAACCAACTAAGTTAGATTTCTTTCTTTTTTTTTTTTCTTTATAGAACCACAAAAGTGAAATATATTTTTCACTTATTTTTTAAATTCCAATTTGATATGAACTATACCATGATAATTTCTTATATACTTCCTTGTATTGAAAAAATGTAATTCTCCTCTTGGAGAAATTGGGACATAAGAAAAATTGGGCAGGAATAAACCTAAAGTTCTCTTGTGCTCTGCAAAGCCACAGAGTTCAGTAAGGCTCTGCTGCAGCGCTGAGCCACCTGACACTGTGGGATTCCTTCATCAGGCTGGATTGTCAGGTACGTTTTCGAGATCTCTTAAATATGTATACTTATCCACTTAAAAAGGTCTTATTTCTTCAAATGGTTACCTTAGAGTCTGATTAGAAATGGATCAGGCTGAATAAATAGCTTTATGACTAGAAATAAAAGTCAAATCTGTGCAAAAGAATACACTACAGCAACCTTATTCTATACTTTTACTTTTCACTACAAAATTTGAGAGGAAATTGAATTAGATTCCCATGGGTGGTATGGAAAATTGGGGGTAATAGCTTTCTTCTAATTCTCCTTTTTCTGAGAAATAAAATAATGTCCAGTAGAGAAGAATGCACCTAGCAAAGCCTTTGGCTTTTTCCCCTTATTTGGTGGCCTACTTTTGTTAATAAGCCTTGGAAAAGTTGAAGTTTAAAGACAAAAAAAAAAAAAAAAAATAGAGAGAGGTAAAAGAAAAAAACCCGCCCACTAAAAGAGCATGATCTTACTTGCTATGACTGATGACCTGAACTGTTTCACTTAAGATTAGAAACAAGGGCTTTAAAGCAAAGAAACAAAGAACTCTGAGACTATAAATGAATCACAGCAACAAGCTCTGAAAAGATCCATTAGATAGGATATGGTCAGGAAAAAGTAACTAGATAGTACTGATACTGTCATAATCACATTCAGTCTTTCCATCGATACGGTTAAATCTTCAGACATAGGGTCTGTACCAAATGTGTGAGAATATTTTAATGAGAAATGAAATTTAAAGTAATTTAATATGGATCAGGGTCATATTTTAGAGTCAAATGATATATGATCAAGAGACCTGGACTCAATCACTAACTAGCTGATTCATTTTTGGTGAATTAAACCGGCTTCTGTGACCCATTTCTTTGAAAGGTGAAGGATTTGGTCTGTGTTTGAAAAATGCCCTACATTGGCTGCCTGACTGACCCACCTTCTGGCAATATCTAAGCTGTGGTGGGTATGCATGTGTTTTTGCACACCCCAAATCCCTTCTTCTTCCTTTGGTAACAACCCTTTGGGACCATCCTTTCTCATTCTCAGGCTAAGAGGATCAGGTGGGGGATTTCAACTTGCAGCTCCAAGGGTGAGCAGAGAAGCTGGGCTCAGCCTACTAATGCATTCTATCTTCTTGGACACAATAATTGGTTCAAGGATGGGAACATGACTCAATCCCTTAGAAAACTGGTCCTGGGGCTTTTGCTGAGATCATGGGAGTAAGAATTCTTTTTCCTTATAGTATTGCTACACTGGTAGTAGGTAGCCTGGAGCTGCTCATGGCCATCTTGGCCACAACATGGAAAATCCTGGCTTAAAATAAAGCCAAGACAGAGGAGAGCAAAACTAAGAGACACGAATAATATCCTGATGACTTTGTGTAGACCATGCTGCCAGCTTGTCCGAATCTAGCTGTATCCTGGATTCCTAGTAATGAGCCAAAATAGTATCTATTTGTTTAAACTAGTTTGAATTATTTTCCTGTTACTAGCAACCAAAAGATCCTAACCCAAAATACCATGTTACTTTTCCATGACTTAACCACCTCCTGAGCTGACTGAACTAGACTGGATGTAAGACCCCAAAGCAGTCATTACATACATTGATCAACAACCCAAAATTTATGGTCTAGCTTGAAAAGATGAGCTGGGCCAACCAGATTTTTCTGTCAAGGATTTAGAATTGGAAAATGGAGAAATGTTATCACCAGGAGGTGGGCATCAGAATATGCTGGATAATTTCAAAGTTCATTTCAATTCTAACCTTACACAATTCTTATTAAAAGTTTTTTTTGGTTGTTGTTGTTGTTGTTTGGTTTTTGTAAAATGAAGTGACTTTTTTTTAGACATCTTTTTTGGAGTATAATTACTTTACAGTGGTGTGTTAGTTTCTGCTGTATAACAAAGTGAATCAGCTATATGTATACATAGATCCCCATATCCCCTCCCTCTTGCGTCTCCCTCCCACCCTCCCTATCCCATCCCTCTAGGTGGTCACAAAGCACCGAGTTGATCTCCCTGTGCTATGCGGCTGCTTCCCACTAGCTATCTATTTTACGTTTGGTAGTATATATTCACTTCACTTTTTAAGTTAAGGTGAAAAGTGTGGTATTTTGGAGTTAGTTAGAAAAGATCTGGATTTGAATATTCCGTTGATCACTTTTAAACCGTTTGACCTTAGGCTAGAGACTGCTTCTCTAAGACTGGTTTCTCATTTGTAAAATAGAGATGATGAGTAACTTCATTTGGTTTGACTTTTGAATGAGAGAGCATGTCAAGTGCCACCACAGATGGCTCATGACTAGGTTAACTTCATAAATTTTAGTCCCCACTTGACTGTCATCATCCATCATTATGAAATATTTGCTGAACACTTACGATATATGAGACTCTGTGGCTAAGATTTTATTATTTCTGAGCATTGAACCATTAAAAAAGTAAGAAAAACAGAACAAGCAAAACTTCCAGTTGAACAATATCCACAGAAAGAAGGGACCTGTTGTCTTAACTACCCCAGGGTCACTAGGTCTTCTCATTCTTGTTCTGTATTTAACAGAAGGATGAGAAGAAGCCTTGGTGGACCGTGAAGACCTGAAGTGTGGAGGAGAGGGACCAGGACTGTGGCCTTCATGAGGGCAGGCCATGGGCAGGGCTAAATCCCAGCTCCTGAATGGAATCCTTCATGGTGCCTGGTGGGCAGTAGGCGCTTCATGAATATTTGTTGGAAGAATCATCCAATCCCACACCCTCACTGTGGAAATGTGGAAACACAGGATCAGAAAAAATAATAACAATAACAAATAAGCTAGCATTTTTGAGCTTATTCTGTGTTTAAAAGCACATTCAAAGGATGCATTTTCCTAATGGTGTTTTATTTCATCTCTACAGCAACTTTGTGGGAGAGAGATAGGCTGGTATCACTATCTTCACTTTACAGATGAAGATAAAACTCAGATGGAGATTGTTTACATGTAGGATATAAAACCAAACTTGTTTTAATATGGAAACATAATGGTTTAGTTTTTCTCCACACACCTCCCTGCCTCCCTCTCCCTGAATCCCACTAGCAATACTTTAAACAAAGTAAGCCAACATTTTTTCTTCAAGTGCTTAAACACTGAGCTCTTTCTACCCTGCTTTTTGTTGCCAAAGACTTCAGCTCTGGTTTGAACAGGTTCTCAAAATCATTTGATAGGAAGGAACAGAGAAGGGGAGAGGGTTCTGGGTAAGAAAAGATAAAAAGTGTGTAACAAAAGCATCACTACCCCTGCAGACAGCAGACAGTTCCCTCAGAGCCAGCTTCCTGGTCTCTTACCTCAGTGTGCTTGGTGCTTGGCCAGCAAGTTGAACAAGCTAGAGGTGGATTACCTTCCCAGCAGCAACCTTCAGCCAATGAGGGCTGGATGCTTGAGGAAAAATACTCCAGCTTCCTTGCCTCTCAAGGAGAAAGCTCTGAAAACAGCAACTTTATTGACTTTCCTTCCTGCTCTACTTACTCCTCATTCCCTCACAGTGCTTTCTGGAACTACTTCCCAAATATACTATTTGCATCCAAATCCTTGTCTCTGGTGGGGGGGTGGGGGGGGAGAAAGCTCAGAACTAGGAAGACAGAAGAAAGGAGCCAGAGAAGACTTTCTAGACTGCAAGATGGACCACAGGAAGGGACACCATTAGACTGTTAGGTCGAAGACCTCAGCAATCAATCACCTGCCTTCCCAGGAGTAAGGAGCTCCCAATACCTATTCTCTGTCTGTTAGTCCTTTAGTCAGTAGGTGGAAGGGATCGAGATTTGTTCTTTACGTAACAGGGCTTCACTGATTGACTGCCTTTCCCTAGGGTTCCTGAAATCCTCCTGGGGTGCTCAGGAGAGCCCTGCACCTCAAGAGGCTAACTGATCGAGCCTGAGGACTCTCTAGAAACAAGACGTTAGTTAGTGAAATACCCTCATTATATACACAACTTGTCCAAATGCAGCAGGATCCAAACTTCTGTCTCTCAAGTCCAAAATGCCTCAGTTTGGACTCTAGCTCTACTACTCGCTTGCAGTGTGACCTTGGGCAGGTTCCATAACTTATATGCCTCAATTTCCTCATCTGTAAGACTGGATAATGATAGTACTTAACTCATAAGGTTCCTATGAAGAATAACATATTATTATCTTCAAAGCATTTAAAAACAGTGCCTGGCACACAGTAAATGTTTATTAACCTCATCATCATCTCCATCGTTATCATCGCCTTTATTATTTTTGCTGTTGCTTTGGTTGTGGAAAGGAAAGCTAAAAGGGCAACAGAGAAACCCAGGCTCTCTTTGACTTCTAGAGTTCTATATAACACTAGTGATAAATTATCACACAAAGCGTTTTTGGGTACACCTGGTTCACAAGAGAGCTTAAGCTTTTACCAGTGACGCTAATATTTTCTTCTCTCTTACAAATTGTGTACTTTGGACACTATTTGAAACTTTCAGGTGCTTGAACCAAATCTGAAAAAGGCTGCTGATCCCTAAAGAACACACTGGAGGCAGGGAGTAAGGATATGTCATCTGAAACTGAGGTGGAAGGTTCTGGAAGCCTTACAGGCCCCCGTTCCTTAGACTCCATAGAGATGGCCATAGAAATGGAGTGACCTGTGCTTTTTCTCATAAAATCTACATGACGGTGACAATAACTGCCACAAAGCAGTCTTGGGCCTTGAGGTTTCCCTTCATTTGAAGGCCTGCCCGAAGAGCAGGGCTGCAACAGAAGCAGATCAAAGCCGCCTCTCCTGCAGAACTGGAAATATCAGATGCAGAGTGTGGTGTAGCCTCTTAATCCACAGGGTAGCAAAGTAAAGGTCAATTACCTCACTTAGAGGAATGAAAGGCATGTAGTAAAAGTCAAATAGATATGCCATTAGATACTATATTTCAAGCATGAAAATGAGGATTTTTCTCTTGCAGGGTTATATTTAATGCACTGGTAAACACAAGAGCTTTATGACAAAGAGTAAGATAGGAGGCTGACAATGAATCTGCCCGACAGAGTGCCCTCTGCTCGATGGAGGTGTCTGTGTGGGGCCGTGCAGTCACCATTGATTGGTATCAGGACCTTGCCCGGAAGCAAGCAGGCTGGACCCACAACCCGCTAGACAGCGCCAGGAGGAACAGGTGCTTCTTGTGGTGGCTCTAGGGATTTAAGCCTGTCAAAATACTCTCAGCTGTGCCAGACTAGCCTCTCTGTCTCTAGTCTGTCCTGATCTGTGAACCTGTACCTTGGGCTTTTCTCCTTCCCCAGCATTCAACTCATGGTCCTGACATTGGCAGGGCCACCAGTTCTGCTCTCCTGCAATGGTGCCTTCATTTAACAACCTTATTCCCAATTCCTGGGGCTGTGACTCTTCATTCCAAGGCTGTTCCCCTGCCTCATGTACCTCCGGTTCTAATCTCCACTTTTAACTAGGATTGTTGTGCATCCACCCTGGTTTCTGCATTTGTTGGTAATTAGACTTGGTGTTGAACCCTGATTTTTTCATTCTGATCACTTCCAACACCCTGGTTCTTTAGGAAGGGCTCTTTCTCCTAAAGCAATCACCTTTATGTCTCTGGATTGATCTTCTCCCCTAGCTGTGCCCTCAGTTTTTCACCTCATCAGAAACATCCTTAAGGGTCACAGGCAATATGCTGAGACCAGAGGAGGGGGCGGTGTGCTTCCATTACTGACATAGTAACTCTCTGTGAAACTGGCATTATTTCACCTGTGTCTACTGGCCACCACTTAAGAAGCTGTGTAACTTCAGGGATGTCGTTTCATTTGTCTGAGCTTCAGTTTTAACAGAAGCATTCAAAATAATTCCATTTTTCATTTTTTAAAAATAAGCATTTATATTAAATGGGGATATTCATTAGAGAATGCATCTTAATATTTATTGAAGTTGCAAAACTGTCATTTGGGGGCTCTGCCAGAAATATCTGCAATGAATTATATCTGGTCGGCAAAATCTTCCTTGGTTCTGGAAACACCCTTTGGTGAGCTTTTCATTCATGCAATGGAATGCAAGTACCCACCCACTCTTCTTTAAAGAGCCTTGATCCTGTGAAATAACTCAAATGCAGCTGCTTCGGCTTGAGATAATAAGCTTTCTGGTTAGTGATGTAAATATGGTGTGTCCTTTGCAGATCCAAGTCTCTGAGGAGACTCACCACTAACTCACAATTTATGCTGCCCGAAAAATTCCCTTGCCCCTGGGAGATACGTGCATCTTTTTGCCCAAGCATGTGCTCATAGGAAATTAGGGGAGTGTATGAAATAAGGAGGAATGTGGTGGCCTGATATCTTATCCTCTTGGAGAAAACGCTATGAAGAGGAACCAGACTGAGCTTGACACACACAACATTGACTGGATTTTGATGCCTCAAAGATGATGTTGTGGAGGAACAGACAGACTTGAAGAAATGCATTATTAAATAGCACAGTTGTTTTCACGTGGGCCAGAAGGTCTGGCCTCACTCTCTGGTTAGGGGTGGGAATTTCTCTTGAAGTAAGGGAATATTCTCAGACAATCTTCCTGCACCGGAAATTAAGTGGGCTTTGAAGAGAGAAAGGAGGTCTTTATTCCCTCTCCAGAGCCAGAAAGTGGGGAACCCAGACTATGAGGCATGGTGGTGTCTGGAGATGCCAGCTAGAGGTGATGGAGATGTTCCTCCCTGCCCTGGCCACCACATCACAACTCTGTGACACCTTCTGGGAGTTGGGAGCTGTTTAAAACTGAAGGTGAGAGCTTCACTTTCAACATGGTACTTCAGTGCTCCCCAAACCTTCCTTAAAGTGTTGTTAAATCTAACAATCTCATTTTAAGGAAGTAGGTGTCCATGATTGGAAAAAACAGGCATGTGGCAAGCAAGCTAATTACCCCCTTGTAAGCAAGCGAGAGAGGTTGGACAAATCCTGGAGCCACATATTGAAGGCTCAGAGCACTTTAATCTCTCCCTGGCAGAGATGTGTCTCCTTGATCCTCCTGCCTCACTGTTATTTCTAAATGGGGCTCTGCTGTGGAACCAATGAATAAGTGGGCAAAGGCTGTAATAATTTAAGGAGAGGTAGTACTCAAATAGTTCTGAGTGAACAGAGCTGTGAATATGAAGAGTAGGGAAAGAGTATAAAGAGCAGGCACTTAGGTGTACCTGGGTTGGTGACTGGGAAGCAGCAAGAGAAGACTGAAGGTTGGGACCAAGACAGCAAAGAAATTATTCAATAAAGTTCACTATAGGTAGTATGTCAACAACCAGGGTAGAAATCTCCACATCATACAAATTGAACATCAGAGTAAAGCATGTCAGAAACTCAGGAAAGTAACAGAATTTAGAGCAGATGTAAATTCCAAAGTGAAGGGAGTCTGGGCAGAAGAAAGGGAACACAGCAGAGTGGTAGCATCTTGGGCTATGGGGCAGGGTTTCCTGGTTGGAATCTGATCCTTTTCCTTTTAACTAGCTATATGACCTTGAACAATTTTCTTATCTTCTCAATGCCTTAACTTCCCCATTTATAAATTGGGGATAATAACAGTAATATTGTTATAAGGATGTTGTGATGATTAAATGAGTTAATAAAAGTGCTTAGAAGAGTTCCTAGCACAACATAAATAGTCAATACATGTTAAATATAACTGTCACTGCTATTATTATTTTCTAGGCAGAGATGAGCTAGGAGCAACTGATTAAAGGCCAAATGTCCTGACTAGTGGCCTACTCTCTATTTTCTTCTCTTTAAAAGGAGGGAATGGTGGACAGGAAGGAAGAAGGAGGTTGGGCACATGCACTTAAAGAGCACAAAAAACAGTCAAAAGAACAAAAGCATAAGTACCCAAAAGACTGATTCTGAGCTGGTATGATGTCTAAAATAGTGAATTTTACATTTACTTCCTGTTGGCATAGCTAAAAATCCTGCTTGCTATCAATTCCCAGTCAAACGATTAACCTGATGGTGGAGGCACTAAAGTGGGTTTAGTTGTGGGGAATGATCCCTTCGTGGCTCAGAACACAAATACGTCAACACATTTGGCTTACACTATAATAGTAACTTTAAAACTCTCTCATATCCAATAAGGGCATTTTGGTTAATCAATCTACCACATACAAATGCCTGATCCACAGTACCCTTTAGATCATTCCAGAAATCACCCGAAAGCATAATTAAAAACACGGGACTTCAACTTCCATACAAAATGGAGTAACAGGGTCAGTGTTTACTCTTCCACCTGAAATAACTCCCCAAAAGATGAAATCTGTGAAATGTTTTCAAGACACCAGACACCAGGAAAGAAAGGACAATGACTCCCAAGAGAAAGCAAACATAAATAAATAAATAGATAGATAGATAGATAGATAAATAAATAAATAAACAAACTGAATCCATGGACTGCCTTGGCTTGCTGTCTTGAGAGAGTTTTGTGACCATGGTACAGACAGGGGGAACCCAGGCTGAGGCCAGTGGACTCCTTGATCAGAGGAGAAGGAGGTGAGAGTTCAGGAGACTAGGGCAGCTAGAGTCAAGAAAAAGTACTGGAGGGGAGAGAACTTCACAAAGAACACTGGAGATCTGCACACGGACCCCTCAAGTACTCAGCACAATACTGATCTGTGTATGTGGATGAAGAAACTACAGGAGGGGAGGGAGAAAAACATTCAAAAAGAGTATCTGGAACTCACACAGGACTAGAAATAGTGCCTATTCACACTAGCCAGATGAGAAAAACTCTTAATTCATGGGGCACTGGATAAAATAGTCAGGAAAGTCTTGCTTCAGTAATGTGTAATAATCAGCCCTAGACTAAGGACTGCTCCAGACCAGCCTAATAGATCACAGCAATAAGACCCCAAAGGATCAACATGTTTCCAAATAACTTAATTAAATCCCAGGAAAACCTCAAGAACATTCATAGGAATACAAAAATACCCAGCACTGAACAGGGTATAATTTACAATATCAGGCATACAATCAATGATTACCAGCCATGCAAAGGAGCAGAAAAATGATGCAAATAATCAATAGAAACCAACTCAAAACTGACACACATATTACAATTAGCAGGCAGGACATCAAAACAGTTATGTACCGTTATTATAATTGTATTTCATGTGTTCAGAAGTTAACTAGAGGGATGGAAGATATAAAAAAGATCCAAATCAAAATTCTTGAGACAAAGAAATACAATTTCTGCAATGAAAAAATACACTCAATTGGGATTAGCAGATTAGACAACACAGAAGAAAAAAAAGAGCATCAGTGAATTACATGACAATGTCAAGTGACCTAAGACATGTGTAATTAGAATTCCTAAAGAAAAGAAGAGAGAGGGGTGGACAGAATAAATATTTGATGAAATAATCTCCCATATTTTCTAATTTTTACAAAATCCAAGAAGTGCAATGAACCTAAGCATAAGAAACATAAAGAAACCTACCCCAAGGCGTATCATAATCAAAATACATAAAACCAGGCTATCTTAAAAGCAGTAATAAAAGAAAAAACATGTTACATACAGATTTCTCTTTGGAAACAATGCAAGTAAGAAGACAATGGAGCAAAATCTTTAAAGTAACGAAAGAAAAAAATAACCTGCCAATCTAGAGCTCAACACCCAGAAAAATATCTTTCAAAAACAAAGTAAAATAAAGTCATTTTCCAGCATACAAAAGCTGAAAGAATTCCTCACCAGCAGACACAAACTATAAGAAATGTTAAAAGAACTCCATGGAAACCCGGATTTACACACAAAGCAATGAAGATAACTGGAAATGATAGCTATGAGGGATAACAGAGGAGATATAAGGAATCTTAAAAAATTACACCAATCCAAACAAATGCAGAAAAAGAGGAAAAAGGAACCAGAAGAATGGAACAAATAGAAAATAAATAGCAAGATGTTAGGCTTAAACCTAACCATATCAATAATCACATTAAATCTAAAACTAAACACCCAATTAAGATACAGATTAAAAAGCAAGAGCAACTATATGCTACCTGCAAAAGGATTGAAAAATATATCAGGTTAACACTAATCAAAAGGAAGCTGGAACGATATGTTAATATCAGATAAAATAATACCTGTGAAGGACCTAGACGGATACTGCCCACTGTGTAAATCACTTTTATGGTAGCTCTAATGAAAGAGGCAGTGAATCATCATAGACTTAGAAGTCAAACGTAGGAGTGGACCTGGAGCCTTAGATTCAACTCAAATCTCTATTTACAACTTTAGGTACGTTACTTAACTTCTCTCAGCCCCAGTTTCCTTATCTGTAAAATGGGGATAGAAAACAGTACTTACCACATGGAGTTGTTAGGAAGGAAGGTGAAATAAGCAAACTTGTACTAAAGAATTCCACCACCACTTTGTTTTTTAGGTAAAGGAAATAAAGAAATGTATTTTGCACACTTGAGATTGTGGACTGCAATTCATCCCTTTGCACACACTGTATGTTCATGTGGTGAAGAGGGAAGGGAAAGGAAGCAAGAGGGGAGAGACAAAATGAAGACAGTAGAAATAGGAAAATGGAACAAAAAGTAATGAGGAGATAGAAAAATCCTCCAAGAACCCTGGAAATAATGGGGATATGGGGATAGAGTAAAGGGTTTCCTTCTCTATGTTGGGTGGATGTTTCAGCCATTTTTATTTAAAGATCTTAGTATAGGGTAACTCCAGAAGTCTAGAAACTAGGGGAAATCTAGAAGGCTCATATATTGATAATATATATTTTTTATTTTGTGGCAGAATTGCCTGTTTTACAAATGAGAAAAATTTGGGAATTTTTCATTCTATGGGAATACCATTGACATTCCAGGCTTGATCGAGATGCAACAGGAATATTCTAGGGTTTAAGAATCACCCAGGGAAATGTTTTCTGAAGGTAAATCTAATCACAGGTACAAATGAAGTTTGTTAGGCCCTAAGGATAATCATCCACTCAACAATTATTTACTGAGTATCTGACATGAACTAGGCATGCTGGCGTCCGATATTCAGAAAACTCAGTGTCCTTCAAAGAGTTTCAAATCTGCATGTTTCTACTTCCTACTTCCATTATTCAGGGTCCTGTATGAAAAAAAAAATCAATTTGGGGCAAATATTAAGATGTATACTTCCTGTTTTTGGCAGGCACAGGTTTAGAATGCCCAAGTCTGCATTCAGGATGCAGCCCCTTTTCCATTTATATCTGTAGAACAGTAGTGATTTATCATATGGCTTAACATCATTAAATATTTATTAAGCACCCATAGTGTGCTAGACACATAGAAACAGATAAAAGACATTGTTTCTGCTTAGCAGCCTTTTGTAAAAGAAGACTAATGAATATATGCTTATTCAATAGATCAAGCAAGCAATATACATTTTAAGAAATTTGTAAATATTTAATCAAGATGTTGTACAGTAAATCTGATGGAGAAACCTAGACTTTTTGGATTACTAAAATAGAATTCTACATGACTAAAAACTTAGTGGTATACAGCTTTTGTGTAAAAAATGAACTGAAAATATTTTAAAATAGATATTCCAAAATTATTCCATATAACTTCTCCAAAATTTCCCAGAAAAAAATTAAAAATCAGAGAATATCTTAAATCCCTAGTAGACAAAATGAATTAATTCTGCATCATTTCAATCTAAAGTGTGGAAGATTTCATATTATCCCAGGAGCTTATATGTTCATAACTTGGAAAAGAGTTGAAGTCTGGCTTTATCCTTTCATTTTGAGTGCCTTTAAATATAAGCACACACACACGCAAACACACAGAGCCTTATAGAACCTTTTGTGTACAGATCTATAACTCCATCAGTTTGGCATTTTGTGGCCCTTTGGAACATCATCCTTGACTTTAAACCCTTTTGTTCTAAAGTTAATTATAGCTATGAATTTCCAGGTCTCTGGAGAGAATGTGTCACAACAAACTTTACTTTGAGACAGATTTTTGGGTCTATATTTAATTAAAAGTGCCCTTACATCTGCTCAGTAGCCATCCTAAAAAAGTCCTTCTGAGATGTGAGTGATGACCCACAACTTCCGATCTATATTTGTAGGTAGCATTCCACAGCAGCAACTGCCAGCTGGTATCCTGCAGTTTTCTCCCTACTGTGCCACTGAAAGGGAACAATTTGTTGTGTGGGAGGTCTAAAACTGTGACGATTAAATTACCATCTGAGTGGACATGGTTACAATACCATTCAAAAATATTACTTAACTGTCTGCTATGTTTTTATTTTCCCCCCACACTAACAGAGCTACCCAGGTGAGTTGTTAGAGATCTATGTCAACTGCTATTGTTACGTGGAACAGACATGGGTAGAAGAATCTTCATCTGTCATCAGCTTACTGGAGAGGCAAATTAGAGATGGTACTTTGACACAGTGGGGAATATAGCACATTTATGAACTGAAAGAAAATTGAGTTTCTGTTGAATTGTTTGCTGCTGGAGAAACAAGAGAGGTTAATTTCATACTGTTTAACACAGCTTTGAAAGAATGTAAAATAAAATAATGCTTGAGCATAACAGTAGCATGCTTAAATTCTGCCCTCCCCAAAGCAAAACAAACTTGGTATAGTTTTAGACCTTTAAAATAGATTTTAAATTCTTATGAATTCAGATCCTGAGGGATTATGTTAAGTAGTTCTTACAAATCATATCTTGTGCCAAGTGACATATAGAAAAAATATGCAAAAATATGATTATGTTTCATTGAAGATTTTGTCTATTCCATATTATGGCTGAATTTGAATTTTTATACTTAGAGACATTATGACATCACACACGGTAAGTGACTGTAAAATATGCATATATAAAATTATATTGGTTTACCTATATGCACATGAATAAATATATTCATTCATGTGTATAATTTTTAAAAATTATCATTTAAGTTCTCAGAAATGGGGCTGGGATCCAGTTGTTTCTTATGAGGCCTGGAGTGCCAAGCAGGATTAATGTGTACCATCAGTAAATCACTCACCACATCGGTGGCCCTTTGGCTCTCCTTTATTTGTAGAGATCATCTGGTTTTTTGTTTTTTGTTTTTACAATTCCTATTACAGGCTGACGTTGTGGGGTTATAGTGTGAATGAAGACCAGATCCTAGGGTTGACTTTGATCATTCTTAGTGAAGTCTTTCAGAAGAACTATGCCCCATAGACCCACACAACATATTGGATCTCTACTGTTTTTAGGTCAGCACTCTGTAATAGAAATGTAATGTGAGCCACAGATGCAAACCACATATATAATTAAAAAGTTTCTAGCTAGACACACTCAAAAAATAAAAAGTAATAAGTGAAATTAATTTTAATAATACATTTAATGCAATATTGTTTCAATATTTTTTTAATGCTCATTAAAGTGAATGTATAACTGTACATTGTGCAAAATTATTTTGCTTCTCATCAGTGCTTTAGGTACTAAATGTAGAAATACATTTCTAAATAATGAGGGATGGGGGTGACAGAAAGTAGCAAGATAATTAGGTATATATCAGACAGATCTGGATTGGGACTTCAGGTTGTGTATTTGACTATGTAATTGACCTTTGGGAGGTAATTTAGCACTCTAAACCACTCTGAACTGTAAAGGGAGCATATTAATACCTGATTCAGATGAGATGAGCATTCAAAGCACTTAGAACATTGCCTGGCACAGAGCACTTTCTCAATAAATGACAGGAAGAAAAAGATGATGGTGATGCTTTCTGGAGTGTGAACAAAGGGGTACAGTTTTAGCAATCTCAATAGGAGCTTCTCTACACACTTGAGGTACTCTGTACCATGCTGGACACATTGTAAATGGTCAAAGTTTAATAACGAATGAATAGCTTGATAAAACTACGGTTTACCCATACAAGGGAGTATTGATTATGCTGTATATTATTATGCAGTTAACATTATAATCATGAGATTATGTAAAATTAGCAAAATGATTATGGCAAATATAGATGACAGAATACAAAACGGTAAATGTACTCTGATAATGGTTGTATAAAATACATACGGAGGTGGAAAAGCCTTGGATGGTAATTTGCAAAAGTAGAAATAATCATGCTAGAGTGAAGTGACTTAAATTATTATTTAATATTATTATATCATATTTCAATAAAATAAGTATAAGCAGTTTATTATAGTAACACACATTCTTATTATTCAGTGAAGCACAAATATTTACTTAGCATCATTCTATGTTATCCCCGTCACTGGTCACAGTGGAGCAATCCAAAAGGCTACCAGAACAACAACACAAAATAACATGATCAAAACAAAAATGCAAAATGTAAAATAGGTATGTGGTTATGTCTTATTATACCTTAATAATAAAAACATTGTATACAATGTCTCAATAAATATATATTATGTATGAAGTGAATAAGTACTTAATTGAAATAACTGAATTGAGTTCAGATAAGAAGGAAGATCAAAGTAGAACAGTGTCTCTTGGTGGAGATTAGCCTTGAGCTGAAGTTTAAAGGATAGGCAAACTCTATATAAATAGCAAGAGAGCATCCACATTCTAAAGGGGAAAAGCGAATAAAAGCATGGAGTGAATGGAATTAATCAGATAAGGGGCTGATAATATTAGCAAGCTTTTTTTGAAGGGGGAAAGGATAGTGGGTTAATTACTCATTTTACTTAACTAACATTTATTAAGTGCAAAATATGGTTCAGATAAGGAGTGATCAAATTAGGCATGACGTTGAAAGTAGGTTAAATTGCAGATTAAATCATGTTCCCTGTGTATTGTGGACGGTGATCCTCTTGGACTGGAGGACCCGCCATATCCTGCACGATTGTGAGATTCTGTGATGACACACGCCGTACAGCTCGTGGAAACAAAGACTGTACAGTGCCTTATTTCCTTCACAGGATTATATCAGGATGCTGTTCTACTGTATTTGTACTTCAAATAGGGCTTTTTTTCATTGTGTTCCCCAGAAAACAATCCAAAATGTAAGCCCTGCCTTCACTGTATCATACATTTATGAAATTTAGATGAGTTATGTTTTATCTTGAAAAGTACAATTAGATAAACTCATATTTACAAAATAAAGAAAAAGCCCCTTAACTCTAATTCTTTGTTTAATTTTTGAAAAGGAAGAAACGAAATGATGGAACCGTGATTGTTAATTTGGCAAAATACACAAAAGGCTCTTCAGGAGTACTCATAGCCAACTTCTTGTATGACAAGAGAAAGCCTGGAAAAAGCCAAGAAACAGACAAAGTGAAAGATGAGGCACTCAGATAAACCTCTTACATTCGCTCAGAAAGGTCCCCTGAGAGCACATCCACAAATATTCAGACATAATAAAAACAGATTGTTAAGAAAGGTAGAGAAACTAGCACAACATTGTAAAGCAACTATACCCCAATAAAAATTAATTAAAAAAAAAAGGTAGAGAAACTTAAAAAAAATCTAAAAGAAGATCTTGAAATCTTCGTCTGCCCTTATCCTATTTTTGCTTAAATGAAAATAGCACCATTTGCCTTGTGCTTTACAGTTTGCAAAGTGTTTTAACATATATTCTGTATTTAAGTTTCACAACAACTCCGTGGGATTTTACAGATGACGTAAGAGTCCCAGAGGCTGAGGGGCCTGCCGCACACCTCTCCTTCTGTAAGCAGTGGAGACGGAACACATGCCTAGGTCTTCAGACTCCAAAGTTCTTTCCAACACACCACGTCATGTGCCTGTCAGCTTTGCCTTCACATGTGCTAGGATAATGCACAGACAAATTCATTTTCCTACTTAGATCCTGCCACACGACAGTGTGGCTAAAATGAGGGTTAACTAGTGAACACCTGGCCTAGCACTTAACACATCCAGCCAGGGTTTTAGGCAGTAACGTGTACCCAACAACCACATGTGTCTGGTCTGCCTCATATAAGACATCAGATGATGATATTCCAAGGGGAACAAAAGACCTCTTGCCTGTATCTCTCCTATGCTGCCTGCTAATGCATCTAGAATTTCCACCACTCAAGTTATTCCTTTGCGTAAGACATAACCTTCCCTTTTAAAAAGCAATTATGTTATTGAGGTGGAAATATCATGGCACACAGACTTGGGACACTATCAGAGGGAGGGCTCTAAAGAGAGGGGATAGCGGTCAGAGTAATTCTGATAGGTGGGTTTCAGGGATGGGTGCTTTGTGGGCTGTCCAGGGAATTCCTGACGGCTGTACAAGAGCACTGGATGAGTGAGGGGTGGGTGTAAGATGACCCTTCCTGCAACTTTGTTCAGGACTCTCTCTGTCCTTGTGCTTGTCTCTGTCATATATAAACTAGCCTGTCCTTGATGAGTGTTCTATAGACCCTGTCAGTCATATTCTAATATTCCAGAAAATAGGATAACAGGAGCCAAGATGCTAATTTGATATGACTCAACAATTATGAAGTGATCCTCAGAAGTGAAAAAGCAAGCACTGTCTTTCATTGGCTTATTGTAGCAGGATGCACACTGGTTTATCATATCTTCCATACAGAAATCATTTCCTGAGTGTCAAAAATGACATCAGCTTTCAGCAGGATGAGGAAGTGCTGACAGTGATTAAAAGATATGTTTTCTCAAACCCATTTCAAAGGTCTTTTGCCCTTTTTTTTCTGGAGCTGTGAACTTCCATATTACAACATGCTTTTCTTTGAAGTGATGTAATTAATAAAAGTGTTAAAGGAATGACAGGAGTTCTGTGTCAGCCTGTGCATCATATATATTGATCAATAACAAAACTAAGGTTTTGCTTTTTAGTAATAATAGGAAGAAAAACGTAACAAATGTATTTTGGAGGCATAGTAGAAAATACTCAGTGACTGGTGAATAGATGCTAGAAAGTGGTGTCTAAGCTTTTTGAGCCAGTGAACATGTATTAAGTGATGTTTATACTGTAAACAGAACTCAGCATAGGGCCTTGCACATAGTAGGTGCTCAATAAATGTTTTCTAACATACTGGTGAGCTGAGCACATTAAGAATACAGATACAATTTCAGGAGCATTATTTAATTTTGCAAATATTTTAAGAATTTAAAGTAAGTTAAAATATGTGCTACCTGTAAACTAGAAGTTATCTATTTATTACCATATAAAGCAAAATACTTGATTTCTTTATTAAAAATTTTCCAGAGGCTTCCCATTGTCTTGAAGTAGCCTATAAGACCTAAATAATCTAGCATTAGCTCAAGTCCCTTACCTCAGTTTCTATTACTTTCTACCTCACATATGCCACACTGGTCTACTTCCTATTTCTCTTCAGGGTCTTTACGCTTGCTATTCCTCCTTTTGGAATGTTCTTCCCCTAGATCTTTACAAGGCTCACTCCTTCACATAACTTAACTCTTGCTCTGATATCCTGCCCTCAGAGAAGGCTTCCTTAGATCCCTCCTAAAGTGATTATCTTCTCATTCTCTTTCCCTTACCCTAATTATTTTTCTTCATGGTCTGTACCACTGCCTTAAATTATAAAATTGATTGTTTTGCTCATGTCAAGTTCAGTAACTGGCATATAATATGTACCCAGTAAGCATTTCCCTCAAAGAGTCAATGTTTCCAAATCAATCTAATGGATGGTGTAGACCAAGGGGTCACTGCTCCACTGCCTTCAGTTGTCAGGCAGGTAAGCAGACCCTGGAGAAGACAACAAGGTATGGCAGGAGCTGCAACTACCTGAAAAGTTTAGGATCTTTAATAAGGTTAATAAGGTACTTAATAAGGTACTTAAGTTAATAAAGGTACTTAAATTAAAAGTAATTAATTAATAAGGTACTTAAATTTAAAAAGTAATCAAAACACTGTGTTAACCAAATAAAATACATTTGAGGACCACATTGGGCCTAGCCTTTTCAGATTTACATAATGTATGCATTTATAGATAGCAATGATCACCTAAAGGTAGTTGGTTTTGGAGAAAAATATTGTTTCCAATAAATATTCATTCCCACTTCTCTCCCTCCCTTTCTTTCACCTTCTCTTCCTTAGCATTTTTTATTAAGACCTGAAGGTGAATTAGCACAGTGTATGTGTTCAGTTCTTAACTGTTCAGCAACCTAATGATATGGGCAGTGACTGTAAATGAAAACATCTCTAGGTTTTCTAGTCACAGAAACAGGAAGCTTCAACTCATGAACATACACAAGTTATGGAAATGGGAAGGGTGGGGGCTTGCCAAAGACAGAAAATAGAAAATGCCACCCCTAACTTCTTGTATCTACTCTCAAGGCTGCAGAAAGGGTAATTCCCAGAGGAAGGATCATCTTATGAATAAGGCTAATGAGGCTATGAAGCTTTTATATGATGGCTGGACCTGTCCACTTTGTATCCATGGTCTCTTCTTGGGAAGCTGAGATTGATCTTTGGTGGTTCTTTGATTCTCTGATGCCCTAACTGGTCTGTGATAGGGTTCAGATTGAGTCAATCAATCTTATCATCTGCTATTCATATTTCTCTGCAATCCATGTCCATGCCACCTTGCTTCAGGCTGTGATTCACAATCATAAACTGTGGTTTTATACTTATCAACTTCAGTTATGAGAAAAATCGAGCAGGCAGGATGTAATTACATTGTCATGAGCAACTAAAAGACAAACACAGAGGCTCACAGCAGTGACCACAGAAGTCAGGCATATACCAAATTTCTATTACTCCACCAGCACTGAGGCTGTGCTGTGTTTTTAGTTGCTTTGTTTAGGTTTCTACCAAATTGGAATAGCATTTTGTGATAGAGATGTCAGCATTTTCAAAAGTACCTTATGATTTTTTTGCAAGACGATGATCGGCCTTGTAGGAGTTTGCCATCATTTGGTTAAATGACCGGGGGGTGCTGTCAAGCCTAGAATTAACAGGGAAAACCAAGCAAAAACTAATCTGCAAATTCAAGGCACGGACCTCGATCCTTTAATCACAGCTAAACCCTTTTACTTCTGGGGCACCAACGCTGTCCTCACAGCAGGGTGTGATGGCGAGTTTATAATGTCTAAAGGGTAGAAATATGCTCAAGTTTCAGTTCAAATTGTGTGTTTTCAAGCAACATCAGCTTGTGAATATTGTTAAACTCTCTGCCTTTTTTTCCTGGAAAGATTTGATTGTCATCTTAAGATGTTCTTTAGAATTCACTACTTTCAAAGCAGATTCTAATTTAGACTTTTTTCGTAGGAAATTACTTTGGAAAAAGAAGACCAAATTTTCAGTGGGCCAGGTCAACACTATGCATGCAGCAGACAAACTGGAGATGAAGAAACATCTTACTGTTGACAGACTCGCCCAGAACAAAAGAACAGAAAGCCTCCACTCGTGACCAAACCTATGTGCAAGTGGCCACTGGTTGTTGATAAATTCTAGCTTCCTCAAATAGGGAATCACTGATGTCAAGATAAACAAATTACATACTATGTCTTCACACCCATCTATTTTCCAGGGCTCAGCTCTGCAGTATCACCTTCACCAAGAAGGCTTGATGAACTGAACTTTAAAAATAACTCAAATTGAGGTGTTGCCTTAGTCAAGAGAGTAATAGTTTCTCCTAATTACTTTTTTCCCTCACAAAGATAAAAACTCCATTCATTTGATATTTACTTTCAGATTTTGCATATTGTTGTATCTAAAATATCTCTTCACTGCTTTCTTAGGACCTGTAAACATTTTCTCACAGTGTTTAAAATGGAGTTCACAAGAATAGTTCATTTTAAATTCAATATATTTCAAAATCTTAATCATATATTTGAATGAAAAAATCCATTATTTAAGAGCAGTCAGAAATTTAAAAGAAGTAATTTGACTTACACAGTAGAGTAAAATATAATGCTATTAACTCTACTGTTAGAGTTTTAAATGTTCCTTAGATATAACAAAGTGCAACTTCAGTATTCTATCCAACTAAATGACTTCATCTATATTTCAAATGTTTCCAATCAATATTTTCCTTCATTTTGTACCAACTCACCATTATAACCACATATAATTGAAAAGTTAAGGACGAGAAAGCCTATCATAAAATATATTTTTTTGTTGTCACTGTGAACAAATTGTTAAATACCACTGACAAAAACATTATATTTATATTTTTATGTTAAAAATACACTTTTTTCCAGTTTCTTTCCTTCTCTCTCAGCTTTTAAAGCTAGCCCATCCTCTTTCTTAAAACGTTAACTTTGTGATCCAGAATTTCTGGTCATTTCTCAATGATTTCTATCAGATCAGTCAAGTAAAAGATGAAATTAATTCAAGTTTTTAAGGAACTATGAAATGTCTATGAAATAAATGAAATAGTTAAAATTAAAGCCTGTCTAAGCTTATATACCTGTGTAGAGATTCTGGGGCCCAACACTTAAGAAGCAGATATTAAGGTATTTAGAAAAGATGTTATAATCATAAGTCATCTTTTAGCCTCTCTTTCCTTTCCTGTGCTCAGTGCACATCTGCTCATCTCCTCTGGTCCATCTAGCACTCATATACTGTAGGCCGGCGCTCTGTAAACTGGGAAAGGAGTCCACACTCACAGTTGTCAAGTTCAATTCTGATTAAATGGGGCCTGCCAGAGAAGATATTTACAAATCATAATTGTTGATTTGGGAAGTGTTGTTTGATTAGGAATTGCTGGTATTTGTTTGATTAGGAATTGCTGGCTCAGATGGAGAGAGGCTAGGTGAAATTCTCCCCAGGATGATCATCAGCCTTTTCTACCTTTTCCCAAAGGATGCAATACATATCTTCTAATGACTTGACTACCTTTAGAAAATAGGCCAACTCTTCCTTGGGGGGTTTCTCAACACTCATTAATTCATTCAATAAATATTTGTTGAGGATATACTCCCTGCCAGGTATATTCCAGATCGATGTTTCTCAATCCTGGCTGCTCATTTAAATTTCCTAAAAAGCTTTTTAAAAATGCCTATGTCAGGCCCCACATCAAATGCATAAGCACTGGGTATGATCCTAAGTATAACCAGAACTGGGAAATGCTTTCTGGGCACTGAGGTTACAAAGGTGAGCAGAAGAGACTAGATCCCTAGTCTCATGGTACTCATATTTTAATGAAGAAAACCGCCCAAAATATTTATAAAGACTTTTGTTTCTGCCTTTATGGCAGTCTAGAGCGCACTAAAACCTTCTTTCAAAACAAGATCTAAAGATACTTGATAAACACTTTTGAGACTGCAAAAGAGTGTAAAAAATCCACTGAAGTCAGGAATAAATCATAAAACCAGGGAAGCAGGTGAATATTGAAGCCAGTGGATTATTAGAAATCTATGGTCTAGGTGGTAGTGGTGAAGTTAGATTGGTACTGGAACAAGACATTGAGCCCAGCGGATCAAAGATTGGCCTAATGAAATATGGAATCCAGGAAGGGTTAGTCTTGTGGGAAAGGGTAAATGAATGTGTGCGTGCATATACATATATATATATATTCATACGCACATCCACGCTTCCTAAAAATGCTCCAGAGACAGTTGGTAAGGAAAGTTACTTTTCTTGGCTTGGCTCTAAGTAGTGGTTAAAGCCAATAAATATCTGATTGTTTGTGGTCAGTGCCCAGTCCTAAGGGGCTCTGGGGTTTGAATATACCTTATTTACATAGTCCTTAAAACTGTAAGCTTTGAATTATAAATTTAAATAGACTTGTGTCTATGTTTCCTCTAGGTGCCTGAAAGAAGAAAATATAAATCCAAAAAAAGAAAATATAAATCCATTTTATTATTTAACGAATTACTATAGAATACTATCAATTATAAGCTTAGAATTAAAAAAAAATCACAAAGCTTACAGGAAACAAACTACCATATGTGAGAGTCAGTGGAAAAAGTAAAAAGAACCAGACCCACAAAGACTTCAGAAATTGGAATAATCATAAGACACTGATGAAAGAAACTGAAGAAGACACAACTAAATGGAAAGATATTCCATGTTTATGAACTGGAAGAATCAACATTGTTAAAATGTCCATACTATCCAAAGCCATCTACAGATTCAATGCAATCCATATCAAAATTCTAATGGCATTTTTCACAGAAAGAGAATAAACAATCTTACAATTTGTATGGGGCCACAAAAGACCCTAAATAGCCAAAGCATCTTGAGGAAGAAGAAAAAGCTGGAGGCATCATGCTTCCTAATTTCAAACTATATTACAAAGCTACAGTAATCAAAACAATATGGTATTGACATAAAAACAGACACATAGGTCAATGGAACAGAATAGAGAGACCAGAAATAAACCTACACATATATGGCCAATTAATATACAACAAAGGAGCCAAGAATTTACAATGGGGAAAGGACAGTCTTTTCAATAAACGATGTCAGGAAAACTAGACAACCACATGCAAACTTACACCATACACAAAAACTAACTCAAAGTGGATTACACACCTGAAATCATAATACTCCCAGAAGAAAACATAGGCGGTAATCTCCTTGACATTTGTCTTGACAATGATTTTTGGATTTGACACCAAAACCAAAGATAACAAAAGGAAAAATTAAAAAATGGGACTACATCAAACTCAAAACCTTCTGCCCAGCAAAGGAAACCATTAACAAAACAAAAAGCAACCTACTGAATGGGGGAAAATATTTGCAAATCATTTATCTGATAAAGGGTTATTATCAAAAATATATAAAGAATTCATACAACTCAATAGCTAAAAACCAAACAATCCAATTAACAAATGGGCAGAAGATCTGAATAGGCATTTTTCCAAAGAAAACGTACAGATGGCCAACAGATATGTGAAAAGATGCTCAACATCACTAATCATCAGGGAAATGCAAGTCAAAACCACAATGAGATATCACCTCATACCTGTTAGAATTGCTATTATCAAAAAGACAAGAAATAGAGCCTGAACAAAGATGGCAGAGTAGAAGGATGTGCTCTCACTTCCTCTTGTGAGAACATCAGAATCACAACTAGCTGCTGGAAAATCATCAACAGGAAGACACTGGAACTCACCAAAAAAGATACTCCACATCCAAAGACAAAGGAGAAGCCACAATGAGATGGTAGGAGGGGCGCAATCACAGTAAAATCAAATCTCATAACTGCTCAGTGGGTGAATCACAGACTGGAGAACACTTATATCACAGAAGTCCACCCACTGGAGTGAAGGTTCTGAGCCCCACGTCAGGCTTCCCAACCTGGGGTTCCGGCAACAGGAGGAGGAATTCCTAGAGAATCAGACTTTGAAGTCTAGTGGGATTTGATTGCAGGACTTTGATAGGACTGGGGGAACAGAAACTCCACACTTGGAGGGCACACACAAAGTAGTGTGTGCATCAGGACCCAGGGGAAGGAGCAGTGACCCCTGGGGAAACTGAACCAGACTTACCTGCTAGTGTTGGAGGGTCTCCTGCAGAGGCGAGGGGTGGTTGTGGCTCACCGTGGGGACAAGGACACTGGCAGCAGAAGTTCTGGGAAGTACTCCTTGGCGTGAGCCCCCCCACAGTCTGCCATTAGCCCCACCAAGGAGCCCAGGTAGGCTCCAGTTGGGTTGCCTCAGGCCAAACAACCAACAGGGAGGGAACCCAGCCGCACCCATCAGCAGTCAAGCGGATTAAAGTTTTACTGAGCTCTGCCCGCAAGAATAACAGTCAGCTCTACCCACCACCAGTCCCTCCCATCAGGAAACTTGCGCAAGCCTCTTAGATAGCCTCACCCACCAGAGGGCAGACAGCAGAAGCAGGAAGAACTACAGTCCTGCAGCCTGTGGAACAAAAACCACATTCACAGAAAGATAGACAAGATGAAAAGGCAGAGGACTATGTACCAGATGAAGGAACAAGATAAAACCCCAGAAAAACAACTAAGTGAAGTGGAGATAGGCAACCTTCCAGAAAAAGAATTCAGAATAATGATAGT
Organism: Balaenoptera physalus; assembly: GCF_965194825.1. Lineage (NCBI taxonomy): Eukaryota > Metazoa > Chordata > Mammalia > Artiodactyla > Balaenopteridae > Balaenoptera > Balaenoptera physalus. Next base: position 102,204,387 of record NC_138882.1, read on the forward strand.
GAAGATGATCCAGGACCTCAGAAAAAGAATGGAGGCAAAGATCGAGAAGATGCAAGAAATGTTTAACAAAGACCTAGAAGAATTAAAGAACAAACAAACAGAGATGAACAATACAAAAACTGAAATGAAAAGTACACTAGAAGGAATCAATAGCAGAATAACTGAGGCAGAAGAATGGATAAGTGACCTGGAAGAAAGAATGGTGGAATTCACTGCTGTGGAACAGAATAAAGAAAAAAGAATAAAAAGAAATGAGGACAGACAAAGAGACCTCTGGGACAACATTAAACACAACAACATTCGCATTATAGGGGTCCCAGAAGGAGAAGAGAGAGAGAAAGGACCAGAGAAAATATTTGAAGAAATTATAGTTGGAAACTTCCCTAACATAGGAAAGAAAATAGCCACCCAAGTCCAGGAAGCACAGAGAGTCCCATACAGGATAAACCCAAGGAGAAACACGCTGAGACACATAGTAATCAAACTGGCAAAAATTAAAGACAAAGAAAAATTATTGAAAGCAGCAAGGGAAAAATGACAAATAACATACAAGGGAACTCCCATAAGGTTTACAGCTGATTTCTCAGCAGAAACTCTACAAGCCAGAAGGGAGTGGCATGACATATTCAGAGTGATGAAAGGGAAGAACCTACAACCAAGATTACTCTAATCTGCAAGGATCTCATTCAGATTCGATGGAGAACTCAAAAGTTTACAGACAAGCAAAAGCTAAGAGAATTCAGCACCACCAAACCAGCTCTACAACAAATACTAAAGGAACTTCTCTAAGTGGGAAACACAAGAGAAGAAAAGGACCTACAAAAACAAACCCAAAACAATTAAGAAAATGGTCATAGGAACATACATATCGATAATTACCTTAAACATGAATGGATTAAATGCTCCAACCAAAAGACACAGGTTTGCTGAATGGATACAGAAACAAGACCCATATATATGCTGTCTACCAGAGACCCACTTCAGACCTAGGGACACATACAGACTGAAAGTGAGGGGAGGGAAAAAGATATTCCATGAAAATGGAAATCAAAAGAAAGCTGGAGTAGCAATAGCAATACTCATATCAGATAAAATCGACTTTAAAATAAAGAATGCTACAAGAGCCAAAGAAGGACACTACATAACGATCAAGGGATCAACCCAAGAAGAAGATATAACAATTATAAATATATATGCACCCAACATAGGAGCACCTCAATACATAAGGCAACTGCTAACAGCTATAAAAGAGGAAATCGACAGTAACACAATAATAGTGGGGGACTTTAACACCTCACTTACACCAATGGACAGATCATCCAAACAGAAAAAAAATAAGGAAACAGAAGCTTTAAATGACACAACAGACCAGATAGATTTAATTGATATTTATAGGACATTCCATCCAAAAACAGCAGATTACACGTTCTTCTAAAGTGCGCATGGAACATTCTCCAGGATAGATCACATCTTGGGTCACAAATCAAGCCTCAGTGAATTTAAGAAAATTGAAATCATATCAAGCATCTTTTCTGACCACAATGCTATGAGATTAGAAATGAATTACGGGAAAAAAATGTAAAAAACACAAACACATGGAGGCTAAACAATACGTTACTAAATAACCAAGAGATCACTGAAGAAATCAAACAGGGAATCAAAAAATACCTAGAGACAAATGACAATGAAAACACGATGATCCAAAACCTATGGGAGGCAGCAAAAGCCGTTCTAAGAGGGAAGTTTATAGCTATACAAGCGTACCTCAAGAAACAACAAAAAATCTCAAATAAACATATCTAACCTTACACCTAAAGGAACTAGAAAAGAAGAACAAACAAAACCCAAAGTTAGCAGAAGGAAAGAAATCATAAAGATCAGAGCAGAAATAAATGAAACAGAAACAAAGAAAACGATAGCAAAGATCAATAAAACTAAAAGCTGGTTCTTTTAGAAGATAAACAAAATTGATAAACCATTAGCCATACTCATCAAGAAAAAGAGGGAGAGGACTCAAATCAATAAAATTAGAAATGAAAAAGGAAAAGTTACAATAGACACCACGGAAATACAAAGCATCTTAAGAGACTACTACAAGCAACTCTATGCCAATAAAATGGACAACCTGGAAGAAATGAACAAATTCTTAGAAAGGTATAACCTTCCAAGACTGAATCAGGAAGAAACAGAAAATATGAACAGACCAATCACAAGTAATGAAATTGAAACTGTGATGAAAAATCTTCCAACAAACAAAAGTCCAGGACCAGATGGCTTCACACGTGAATTCTTTCAAACATTTAGAGAAGAGCTAACACCCATCCTTCTCAAACTCTTCCAAAAAACTGCAGAGGAAGGAACACTCCCAAAGTCATTCTATGAGGCCACCATCACCCTGATACCAAAACCAGACAAAGATACTACAAAATAAGAAAATTACAGACCAATATCACTGATGAATATAGATGCAAAAATCCTCAACAAAATACTAGCAAACAGAATCCAACAATACATTAAAAGGGTCAAACACCATGATCAAGTGGGATTTATCCCAGGGTTGCAAGGATTCTTCAACATACGCAAATCAATTAATTTGATACACCATATTAACAAATTGAAGAATAAAAACCATATGATCATCTCAATAGATGTAGAAAAAGCTTTTGCCAAAATTCAACACCAATTTATCATAAAAACTCTCCAGTAAGTGGGCATAGAGGGAACCTACCTCAACATAATAAAGGCCATATACATCAAACCCACAGCAAACAACATTCTCAATGGTGAAAAACCGAAAGCATTTCCTCTAAGATCAGGAACAAGACAAGGATATCCGCTCTCACCACTATTATTCAACATAGTTTTGGAAGTCCTAGCCATGGCAATCAGGGAAGAAAAAGAAATAAAAGGGATTCAAATTGGAAAAGAAGAAGTAAAACTGTCACTGTTTGCAGATGACATGATACTATACATACAGAATCCTAAAGGTGCCACCAGAAAACTGCTAGAGCTAATCAATGAATTTGGTAAAGTTGCAGGATACAAAATTAATGCACAGAAATCTCTTGCATTCCTGTATACTAATGATGAAAAATCTGAAAGAGAAATTAAGGAAACACTCCCATTTACCATTGCAACAAAAAGAATAAAATACCTAGGAATAAACCTACCTAGGGAGACAAAAGACCTGTATGCTGAGAAGTATAAGACACTGATGAAAGAAATAAAAGATGATACCAACAGATGGAGAGATATACCATGTTCTTGGATTGGAAGAATCAATATTGTGAAAATGACTATACTACCCAAAGCAATCTACAGATTCAATGCAATCCCTATCAAATTATCAATGGCATTTTTTCTGGAACTAGAACAAAAAATCTTAAAATTTTTATGGAGACACAAAAGACCCCGAATAGCCAAAGCAGTCTTGAGGGAAAAAAACGGAGCTGGAGGAATCAGACTCCCTGACTTCAGAGTATAGTACAAAGCTACAGTAATCAAGACAATATGGTACTGGCACAAAAACAGAAACACAGATCAACGGAACAAGATAGAAAGCCCAGAGATAAACCCACGCACATATGGTCAACTAATCTGTGACAAAAGAGGCAAGGATACACAATGGAGAAAAGACAGTCTCTTCAATAAGTGGTGTTGGGAAAACTGGACAGCTACATGTAAAAGAATGAAATTAGAACACTCCCTAACACCATACACAAAAATAAACTCAAAATGGATTCGAGACCTAAATGTAAGACTGGACACTATAAAACTCTTAGAGGAAAACATAGGTAGAACACTCTTTGACATAAATCACAGCAAGATCTTTTTTGACCCACCTCCTCAAGTAATGGAAATAAAAACAAAAATAAACAAATGGGACTTAATGAAACTTCAAAGCTTTTGCACAGCAAAGGAAACCACAAACAAGATGAAAAGACAACTCTCAGAATGGGAGAAAATATTTGCAAATGAATCAATGGACAAAGGATTAATCTCCAAACTATATAAACAGCTCATGCAGTTCAATATTAAAAAAACAAACAACCCAATCCCAAAATGGGCAGAAGACCTAAATAGACATCTCTCCAAAGAAGACATACAGATGGCCAAGAGGCACAAGAAAAGCTGCTCAACATCACTAATTATTAGAGAAATGCAAATCAAAACTACAATGAGGCATTACCTGACACCAGTTACAATGGGCATCATCAGAAAATCTACAAACAACAAATGCTGGAGAGGGTGTGGAGAAAAGGGAACCCTCTTGCACTGTTGGTGGGAATGTAAATTGATACAGCCACTGTGGAGAACAGTATGGAGTTTCCTTAGAAAACTAAAAATAGAATTAAGATATGACCCAGCAATCCCACTACTGGGCATATACCCAAAGAAAACAGTAATTCAAAAAGACACATGCACCCCAATGTTCACTGCAGCACTATTTACAATAGGCAGGTCATGGGAGCAACCTAAATGCCCATCGACAGACGAATGGATAAAGAAGATGTGGTACATATATACAATGGAATATTACTCAGCTATGAAAAGGAACTAAATTGGGTCATTTGTTGAGACGTGGATGGACCTAGAGACTGTCATACTGAGTGAAGTAAGTCAGAAAGAGAAAAACAAATATCATATATTAACGTATATATATGGAACTTAGAAAAATTTTACAGATGAACCGGTTTGCAGGGCCGAAATTGAGACACAGATGTATAGAACAAGCATATGGACACCAAGGGGGGAAAGCAGTGGGCTGGTGGGGATGGTGGTGTGATGAATTGGGAGATTGGGATTGACATGTATACACTGATGTGTGTAAAATTGATGACTAATAAGAACCTGCTGTATTAAAAAATAAGTTACTTAAAATTAAAAAATTAAAAAAAAAAGACAAGAAATAACAAGTGTTGGTGAGGATGTGGAGAAAAGGGAACCCTGGTGCACTGTTCGTAGAAATTTAAATTGGTGCAGCTGCTATGGAAAACAGTATTGAGGTTCCTCAAAAAGTTAAAAATAAAGCCACCATATTATCCAGTAATCCCACTACTCGGTATCTGAGAAAAATGACAACACTAACTTGAAAAGACATATGCACTCCCATGTTCATTGCAGCTGTATTTACAATAGCAAAGATATGGAAACAACCTAAATGTCCATTGATGAATGAATGGATGAAGAAATTACACACACACACACACACACACACACACACACACACACACACACACACACACACACAGAGGAATATTATTCAGTCATGAAAAAGAGAATCTTGCCATTTGCAACAACTTGAATGGACCCGGAGGGCATTATCCCAAGTGAAATAAATCAGAGAAAGATAAATACCGTAAGATCTCACTTATGTGTGGAATCTAAAAGAAACCCCAAACCAAGCTCAGATAGATACAGAGAACAGACTGGTGATTTCTAGAATCAGGGAGTTGGGGATGGGTGAAATGGGTGAAGGCAGTCAAAAGGTAGAAACTTCCAGTTATAAAATAAATGTCATGGGGATGTAACGTAAAGCTTAACCACTATAGTTAATAATACTGTATTGCATATTTGAAAGTTGTTAAGAGAGTAGATATTAACAGTTTCCAAGAAAAAAAGATTCTGCAACTAAATATATTGATGAACATTTACTTGACTTATTGTGGTGATCATTTTGCAATACATATAAATACCAAACCATTGTGTTGCACCCCTGAAACTAATGTAAGGTTGTATGTCAATTATACCTCAATAAAAACAAACAAATAAATAAATATTTTTTAAAAAATCAAATTAGAAAAAAGGAAAGAAATTGAAATTTAACTCTGAGTCAAGTTCCAGCAGTCATCTTTTGAAGGATCAGTGCAGGGTCAGTACACCCGTAATAAAAGGAAACTTTTTTTCTCCAGGATAGGAAAGGGATGATGGCAGGGATGGGGGAGAGTAAGATGGAATTACTGTTTTATGAATTCCTACTACACGTGGGTTCTTTACAAATGCAAATACAAGATAAAGTCCTGGCTGTTATGGGGGCAAGACTGAAGACACAGTTAAGCAATTTTGAAGGAATGTGTTAAATAAAGATTGCCTTGCAATAACTTCCAAATGCTATTCTGGTCCCCTAAGCCTGATCAAAGCTTCTTTTTAAACCAGGCACTGAACATTTTATCTTGGATATAAATTTTTTACTTGTTTTGACGTCCCTGAAGATTTTTTTTTAAACTTGCCAAAAAATCTAAATATATAACAGATTTGTGAGTGCACCTTGAGAGAAATATATTCTGCATCCAGAACAGCCATCCCAGCCTATGTAGTCAAGCTGTCATCAAGGAAGGGGCCACAAGTCGTGTCTGTTCTGTTGTCTGGAACACACTTTCAGGGTAAACTCTCACCTGGCATCTGGGTTGCTCTCAAATGAGTGGTCTTTTTCTCCAGCCTGCAAAGCCCAAGGGTGCTAAAATGGCTGACTTAAGTCCCCTTTTGCCTCTGGCCAGCCAACAATACTAAATTCATACTCGAAGACAAAGAAATGCAGTTTCCTCATAGAGCCCGTGTCCAGGGAGCAATCTTCCCCCAGAGCCGTATTACTGATGGAGAAAACCTTCAGCAACTTCAGGCTGGAAGTAGTTCAGTATTTCTTAGTCTCATACATTTCTTCTTTTTGACACTTATGGAAATTATATGCCTGGGCAAGTCAGACTGCAACACACCTGCCACAGTGGCAGGAAGACAGGGAGACCCCAGATCCCAGCCCAAATCCAGGCTTCTCTGGTGTGCCTTTTTGTTTGTTGCTTGTTGGCACAACTGCGCTTTTTCTGATATCTTGGGGCTTGAGCATCACGCGAAACCCCTTCTCAGAAAACAGGTGAGGAAACTACACAATCTATGCCAGGTGAACTAATCAACAGTCTCAGTTCTGAGAAGACTGTACCCTCAATCTGGAAATGAGAAGAGGGTATTGCTCACCATGTCAGATACACGATGTAGGAATGAAAAGCTTTCAATTCAGAAAGTTTTTAAAAGAGAAAGAAAGAATAGCACAAACCTAGGGCAGGCAGCACACTTTTCATTTGGGGATTGGGGGGGGGGCGGGAAGAATCTCTAAGGTACTTAAAAGGCTGCATTCTGACTATTGGAGATGAGGACAGTTATCAGTCTGTGGGTGGGTTTTCTAGAACAGTAGTTCTGGGCTGAGGGGTTGCCATCATGAATAATATAAAATGCCATCTGACATTCCCATCGCAGAAAAATGCCATTTCAAAGAAGGCCGGAGTAAATACAGCTTCCCCTTGCTGCTGTATTTGTGACTCTATGCCATGGCAGCTCACGCCAGTCCAGTGACCTGTGAGCACGCTGCCCTCCAGCATCATCTACAGCACTTGGAAATGCACCCTCTGGGCTTTCGGGGTTCACACAAAGAACGATAAGGCTTGATTATTCTGAACATTACATAACAAGAAGCAGTTCCTGCTTATAACCTGTTTTAAAATGTTAGTTTCCTTTATTTTGATAAATAGTTCTGGCATCAAACAATGTGGAGATAAAATACCTGGTACTACCCAGATCTTCCATACAGCTTTTGAACACTGGATGTTAATTTCCAGATAAATAAATGAGACGAACTCAAACATTTGGAGATATTTTCATGATCAGATCTACGATACAATGCAGTCCCTATTCTCTCTTTGAATTATTGAATCTTATCCTTCTTAGAAAGACAAAAATATTAGAAGTGACATTTTGGAACGGATATCAGTATTTGAATGGTATGAGACTGCTTTTCCTGACAGTAAAAAAAAAAAATATATTGTTTTGATCTGTTTCAAAGAAAACTAGATATTTGATTCACAAATCAACCGTTTCTGCTATTTTAAAGCAGAATATCACATTGTAAAGGAGAAGGCAAAGTTTAAAAAATTATCCTTATCATTGAGAATAAATAAATCCATACTTCACTTGAACTTTATGACCCAGAGGAGTTTTCAGAACAAAAGTGAGAGAAGTGTTTTGGAATTGAGGACACTTCCAGCATCAAAAAGTGCTATGGGAAGGTTATGATATTCTACTTCGCATCTCTAAGATAACTTTGGGCCCAAGAAGAGGGCTCAAGCCTCAAAAATACAACAGAGTGACAAGTTTGCTGACAAACACCTCATCTAGTGGATTTGAAAAAAATGAAAACACCAACAGATGGAATGTGTCTGAATTCTCTCCCTGCTGGTGTGTGTGTCACTGAATATCAGCAGAGTGTACTGGGGAGGCCCCATAGGATCCTGCCGAGAAGGAAAGCAGCAGTGACCCAAATGCACTTCCCTATACAAAAGACTCAAGGTTGATGAATGCCGTGTCTCTGCAGCTGGCTTTTGTTGGCTCTTCCTATTTCCCTTGGTGCCCTTTCCTCTCCTAAAAAAAAAACCCCAGAAAATCAGACCATAATTTTGGATCAAAGAAACTTTCCATTTATATTTCCATAAAAACTTTGGTAAATATCATCTGTAGGTTTAAAGAATCAATCCTCCTGTTCCCTGTAATTAAGCGGGAAAGTGAATTAGTGGATGTTTCCAAACATAAGCATTAAAAACAATAAATACGTCTCTATGGTGAAGTTTTCCTTTTGGAGGGAAAGAAGTAACAAAATCTAAATTAAATTAAAGTGGTGTTTTGGGAACCAAAGTGGTGTTACAGCTCAATAAACTAATATAATTAGACAACCTAAGAAATTTTTTGTTTCTAGTCTCCAAATCTAAAGCATGGGCTTTGTAAAGGCTCAGGATCATTGTCAGAATTCAATGCAATATTTGAGCTTCTCAAATTCACAGCCAGCACATTCTGCCTTTAAGGTATTGCTTGTCTGATTATCGTGCCGGTCTCTCCATCTCCGAATGGTTTTGTGTGACTTTCAAGTACAGCAGCCCTGTTTGGAAACTGACAAGTGTTCATTTTGAAATGGAGTCATCAAATGCATGCAGCCTTCAGGAGGCTCCTCTTTTCATGAGAACAAACAAAGGGAAATGTTTTTTAGTACAAAATCCCTTTTTAACAAATAAAAAGCTTGTATTGCACTGCAGGGCTGCCCACCTCCACAAAGCCCTGGTTCTTTTTGGTGGCTCTCAGAAACAAGCTTTTCACTGTATAATTCATCCAGGGACAGAGCGTCTGCTGGGCTAATGAGCTCTCCTGCAGCCTCTTCTCCCGCAGGTGAAGCCCCAAAAGCACAGTCTTAAATCAGACAGTGTAACAGCCAAAAGAGAAAGGGGGTAGGGTGAAGGAAAGAAAAAAAAAAAAATGTAGGGTTGAGAAAGCCAAGTTAGCAGTAGGCCAATAATCAAACCTTGCATCTGGCTTTAGTGAAGTTGTATGCTTAAAGATTTTCATCCACACAGTTAATTTCTAAGCCTGTTCCTTCATGGCCAAAGTTCTATTTTGAGTATGACACCGTTTGAGCACACCTCCAAAGGATATTAATATAATAGATCATCATGGCAGCTGGCTCCTAAATATGATAGCAACCTTGACCAGGGACTGATTAGAAGGGGTAGGTAGGATTAAGGAGCATTCCCTTTTTTGCCAGAAAGTGGAACATGACATTGGAAACCTGAGGGCTCTGATTCCTGCCCTGTTACTAATTTTCCCATGTTTTACACTGTCACCGGTGAGCCTGGCAGACATTATTAGGAAGCTATGTGACAGCATCTAATAAAGTATGTTGGGGGAGAAATCATGGCTCCCCTTTGCACTGATGATCTTTTGGAGAAATACAGTACCGTGGATTACAGGAGGGAGGTTGCAAACACTGATGATACCCACGGCAATTCATCATCAGCCTGCAGCTGGCCAGTGATCTACAGCTATAAAGGAATAGCTTCCAGGAGGGACCGGGATGGAGAGTCTGTCTTATTCATGGTAGCAAAGATGTTCTAGAGAGGATCGTCTGATTATTTATTGGTTGTTCTAAATCCCTGAACACAATTTTAGGACACTGCAGGTCCCCATGCAGTGTGAAGACTCTGTAGGATATTCTGCCTTTAGAAGTATCCATTGGGGTTGCATGAAAACAGCACAGACTGTGGTTTAGGATGAATTTGTAGAATTCAAAAGGCCAGGAGAGTATTAGTAATGTTGGGGTTAACACAGGCAGCTCATTTTAGAAATTTGGTATTTAAGTTTTTCAACATTATCCAAAGTAGCTTCACCACATTCTTTTTAACAAACTCTTCAGCACGGACCAGATGGTTCCTCTATTAACAACCATTTGCATTTAACATATTGCAATGATTTATGTACCACATGCCATTGAGCAAAGCAAAAACATTCAGCAGCGACTAATTAGTTGAGTGTAAAGACACGTATCTCAATGTACAGAGCCCGCCTCTATGTTTTACATTGTTATAGTTTACTGTTTTATTTGTATAAAGCATTTAAGTCTGAACTTTGACATTCATCTTACAATTATGGTAATTGTATGGTATGGTAATTATGGTTCTATTAATGCTTCGGTCAAACATTTAAAAAAAAATGTTCATCATTTGCATGTCAGATTTTCCCTGGGTAATGATAGGTCAGCCACATTTTATTTTTAAATGTTACAATGTTTGTAAGTTACTCCCAAATCCAGCAAAATACTTATTTTTAAGAAGTCCACTTTGCCTAATAGAACATACTCAATATATATTAGAGGTGAAATAAGACTACTGATCAAAACAGATGATTTACAGAGTGACTCATTTTAATTGGGTTTTGAATGTCATTTATATAATATATAATTCCTTTTGTATCATATCTTCTTCACTTAATTGTCCACTCTTCTGAGCTCACATAATTTTTTCCTTCACCTGCTAAACCTCTACTCTAATTCCCTCATGACCCATGGATTTGCCCCTGAACTGGATATGCTTCTTAAGTTGGTGACCCTTGAACCTTCCCAGCACACAGGGGTTTTGCTGCCTTTCAAAAGCAGTTTCCCTGAAGCCAAAGGAAAAACAAAACTAAAAATTGCATTAGTTATTGCATCCTATGGAAAAGAAGTGCCATACTCTTTTTCTGTCTTAGGTGATCCTGAGACATTTTCTTTTCCTTTCTGCTGATCAGCAGGGTCAATGGACATTATAATACTGTCACTGTGTGTCGAGGTGACAATGTTAGGACTGTAGGATGAACCAATGAATCTTTTATAACTATAGTCTTCTTTCTCAAGAGTCATCCGTGCAAAATGTCAAAGTAGGCCATCCATCACTGGTGAGGATAAATACACATCTGTGACCCAGAGGAAATGGGGTATAATACAGCTGCATTTACCCAGGACTCAAGGGGCCAACCTTAGAAAACCTGAACTTGCTCTGCTCTTTTTGCAATTCCTCGTTTTAATTTTCATGGGGATTTCTACCAACAGAGAACTCTAGAAATATGGTAACAATAATTTAACCTGCTGAAGTCTTTAAAGGGAAAGGAAACAATTAAGACAGATAACATATGTGCATTAATGAAGGTACAGTAAAGTATGAATTATATATTAGTATAAATACAAACTCAGCAATATAGGAAATATAGTCCAAAAATATAGGGAGATAGAAAGAGTTAGTAAAAGAAGAAAAATCTTAATGGCTAATGTTGATAGGGCCAATATGTTGTAGTGAGACTAATAAAAGATAATTGAAAAAAAAATAAAGCTGCTTTTGAAGTCACAATATTTAATTTTCACTACCATTCCTGGGCCCATGATAATAACCACCATTTATTTAACATGTACTTCCACTTTACATACATTAATAATCTTTAAAATAGCTCATTAATGTGGATAGCATTTGTTTCACTTTATACATGATGGGGACTCAGACTCTGAGATACTTAAGTTATGCAATTTTTCTGAAATCTATCAAGTAGCAAGTGAAGGAGCTGGGATTTGAACCCAGGTGTGTCTTGCTTCCAGCCAACTTCTGCTGCCTCTCCATGTAAACCAGAGTTAACGAGCATATGCCTCAACTTAATATTTTCTTATTTTAGTTTGTGTCAAAAACTCAACTGTGGTAGCAATTTCCTCTGGCATCTTATTTTGGTAGGAAAATAATACTGGAATCTTTACACGTGCTTTTGTTAGTAGCAAAATCTAATAGAACAATCAATATCAAGGAAAGGAGCAAATAATCAAATTGCAAAGAAGCCTATTGGTTTAAACTCATCAATGTTAAGCAAGTACAAAATGTGTAACCCTGAGAGATATCTTCTTGCTTCTGCAAGACTCTTGTTTTCCATAAATAACATTTATATTTAATGAAAACAGGATTAACTTTGTATTAAAAATTGAGCCTGTCATACAGTCTGATTAAACAACATACAGTCTTACAAATCCACATTTTACTTAATATTTCTGTGTATCTGGCACCAAGTCTACTGTGAATGAATTATCTAGATATATTAGGGAAAGGATAAGGAAAACATGTCTAAGTGTGTACTGATACTAAGATAGGGCACTAGATATTTTCAATCATTACATAATATTCAACCATCGTTAACTGATTGATAAAAACAATTCCATATGGCTTGACCTAACATCTGGAGGTACTGGTTTAGAAATAACCTTGATGAAGAAGAGAATATTGGAAGTCCTCCAGAAAGCTTCCCCCATTCCAAAGGTCTTCCTCCTCCTCCTCCTCCTTCCTGCTGTTGCCATAGCAACCTTATGCACATCCCTAACACTGCACAGACCACACTGCTATATAATTTTCCTTGTGAAGTGGCTATCAACCCATCCAGATGGTAACAACTTAAGGACAGGGACCTTGGCTTCTTTGTATCTCCAGCAACTGGCACACTGCTAGGAACTAGTAAGCACTAAACATTTAAGTGCTGACATTTATTTGTATTGTATTTTTCATTTTTCAAATTATGAAAAGGAGGTAAGGTAGGTATTATTATTTCCCATACTGCAGTTCTTGGATTAGCATCCACCTGATTTGATTCCCAGTTAAATGATGTTTTACTCCTTTATATTCTTACCAATTATCATGTTCTCAAAAAGCTTGTAACTTCATTTCTGTTTAACTAAACATAACTGATTATTCTTTTCTTTCTTAAGCCACACACATAAATTATTCTTAAAAGTGCAAAACGTCTTCATTGCATTAACAAGTTTAATCAAATGGTTACTGCTATTTCCAAAATGGACTTCTTTCTTTTTTTGATTATAGTGTATTTCTGACATTGCCTGGCCTATTTTTCATATAAATTTCTGTTATACATTATGGGATTTTAGTACATTTTACATTATTTGTGCTGCGGAGGTTAAGAAGGTGGTTGCCATGGTCTCCTTTGATATTAACACTACATACTTCTCATTTTTAGCATGCTTTATCTCTTCCTCTAAATGGGTCACTCTAGAACACAGAAACGATTGCATTTTAGATTGTGATCTGCTGACTTCCCAAATTCACAATGGCTAGAGAAGTGGCAGAGCTGTCAGAACCAAAGAGCATCTGAGTGGTTCTAGTGATCTGGAGATCAGCCTTTGAACGAAGAAGGGCACGTACTCCACCCTTAGGTTTTCTCTGATCTGTAGTCAGCCATGAGGTTGGGCAATAAAAAATTGCTTCTGTAGTGAATGTGGATGAGATTTCTCAACTGATCTGATCATCTTGGGTAGGAGTGCAGAAAAATACAACATGATGTTAAAGACTTACTCCTGAGTCCTCAAGATCTCCTGAGAAACACCATTTATTTTTTTTTATTCTTAAAAAAAAACTTTTCCAAAGGAAATAAAACATTCTCAAGATATTTTTATAATATAATGTTCATCTAAAATCTTATCCTCTATGCTTATATTATTGGTATATTTTCCATGGTTGGAAAACTCATTGAAGGGTCAAACCACTGTCCTATGATACCAATATTAATGGTCTCAATACAGTCAGGGTTATATATGGGGTAAGAATACTTCCTAAGTATTCTCGTGCCACTAGGAAATACCAGGGCTGCAATCAGTAATAATAAAGATAATAATGATTGCCATCTGCTTATTTCTAAGGAAACATTTGTACTTGGATGAAAATTTAAAGAGTGTAAAATAGAAATTTACTAATTTATTTGTAGATTATCAATAGGCCAATTTACTCATACATTCACTAACAAATACTTACATCTAAGTCTCTCCTCTCTGGTAAAAAGCAGTCTCATGGGCTCCCCTGCTGGCGCAGTGGTTAAGAATCTGCCTGCCAATGCAGGGGACACAGGTTCGAGCCCTGGTCTGGGAAGATCCCACATGCCGCGGAGCGACTGGGCCCGTGAGCGGCGATTACTGAGCTTGCGCGTCTGGAGCCTGTGCTCCGCAACGGGAGAGGCCGCGGTAGTGAGAGGCCTGCGCACCGCGATGAAGAGTGGCCCCCGCTCGCCGCAACTGGAGAAAGCCCTCGCACAGAAACGAAGACCCAACACAGCCAAAAATAAATATAAATAAATTAATTAATTTAAAAAAATTCTCATAATTTCAATTAACCATAGGCCATTAACACTTTTAAGTTAAGTTAAAATATGAGCTGTCATCTCAAATAGGTATCTCTCTCCATTTCTAAAATATTACTAATGGCACCATCACCTTTCTGGCTCCCTAGGATGAAAAATTTTGTCATTGTGGATACCTCCTCTCCACTACTGCTGCCGTGGGCCGCCACAAGATGGGTTATTGCTTTGTGCTCTGACTTTAGAGGGTCCCATACACCACAAATATGAAAGCACTTTTTTTCCCTAAGTTTTTTAAAAGTTTGGTAACAGATTAAGCATATAGGAGTTACAGGAGGGGGGCCTGGGGGCTAAACTGAAACTCAACAGGAGATGCAGGGCTGAGGGAGCGCAAGTCAGTGTGTCGGGGGTGGCAGAGTGGAGATGGGAAGAAAAATGTAAGTATCTGTATTTTTGTTTTCTACTTTCTAAAAATATCAGGTACCCCAAATCACCCTAAGTGGATGTCTAGGCAGACAGGCTCGCTAGGTAACTGTGCTTCCTCCTTCCTCTGTTCTTGGGTGGTATAGTTTTGGTTTGATTATATATTTCTTAAGATTTCCATATTTAATTTTTCGACTGGCTTTTAAGATATACCTCATTGAATTACTATTATTTATGATTCCTCTAGGGATTATACTATATAGCCTTAATTTTTCACCATCTACTTAGAGCCAACATTGTACTACTTCATGCTAAATGTAAGAACTTGCAAGTATATAGGTCCATGTATCTCTTTCTCTCATTCTTTATGCAGTAGTTATTATATGCATTATTTCTATATATGTATCATAATAAACTGTCAACAATTTTTGTTTTAAACAGTGATATGCATTTTAAAGAAAGAAAGAGGAAAGCTAATCTTTTAGATTTATCCATATATCTTCCATTTCCATTGTTCTTCATTGTTTCCTAAAGTTCTAAGTTTTCATCTGATATCGTTTCCTTTCAGCCTGATAAGTTTCTTTTAGCATTTCTTCTAGTGCAGGTCTGATGGTGATGAATTCCTAGTTTTCTTTTATCTGAACATGATTTTAATAAGCCTTCATTGTAAGAGATATTTTCACTGGATATAGATTCTAAATGGACAGTATTTTTTTCTTTTCATCACTCTAAAGATGTTTCACTATCTTCTGTTTCTGATGAGGATTTCAATGGTTGTTTGAATTGCTGTTTACTTATACATAATGTATCTTTTTATTTTCTCTTGCTGCGTTCAAGATCTTCTTTTTATCACTGGATTTCAGTGGTTTGTATATGATACGCTTAGGAAGCTGTTTCCTTAATATTCCTCTTGCTTGGAGTTCACTGCAACTTTATGTCTTTGGGTAAATTTCAGGAATTACTTCCTCAGATATTTTTGCTGCTCCATTCCCTCTCTTCTCTCTTTCTGGAACTCGTATTACACACATATTAAACCTTTAGCTATTGTCCTAAAAGCCCATGAGGCTTGGATCATTTTTTTTCTGCCTTCTTCCTCCCTATTCTTCATATTTGATAATTTCTACAGATCTATCATCAAGCTCACTGACTTTTTCTTCTGGCAGCCCCAACGTACTCTTAAGTAAACCAGTGAAATTTTATTTTAAAAGTTATACCTTTTAAGTACTAGAATTTCCATTTGATTTTTTAATAGTTTCTATTTCCCTGCAGATATTTCATATCATCACTTATTAAAAGCACAGTTCTTATATCCTTCAGCATTGTTATAACAGCTGCTTTAAAAATCTTTGTGTACTAAGTCCAACATCTTAGTCATGTTGAGTTTGGTCTCAGTTGTCTTTTCTCTACAACATAGGTCATCTTTTTTGTTTGTTTTCTTTATATATTGAATAATTTGCTATTTTATCTGGACACCATGAATAATAATTTGTAGAGACCAATAATCCAATAATTTAGATTCTGTTATGTTCTTCTTTAGAGTATTGATTTTGTTCATTTGTTTTAGCATGCAGTGAAAGTGGCTAAATTCAAACTGCATATGCTGTCTCCTCTGCAATAGCAGCTGAAAGTTCAGTTCTTTTAGCTTTTGCTAGGTTGCTTGGAGACTGCCCCACATATTAATGATTCTGGGATCAGCCAGAGATTTAGGTAGAGTTTATGCATAGTATTTAGGGTTCCCCCCTCTCTGACTCTCTCCTTTTCATATTTCTCTCTTGACATTTTAATTGCTGTGGTTGCCTCATCCTGTCCACTGGTTGTTCAAGTCAATAAGATAAGAAGATTTTCCATCTGAGTTTTAACTGCACCTCCTTTTCCCCATCATGCATTGCATAGACTGAGGCCTGCCCTTGGGGAAAAGCAGAATAAAGGGAAACTCACCTAATACCTCTCCTTTCTTCCAAGTATTGACTCCCCTCCAATATCAGCCTGCCTCTTGTCACTCTCTAGGGCCTTCAAATAGTTGCTTTTACATTTAGTCTGGAGTTTGTAGTCATTATTTTCAGGAGAGTTAGCATGATATGAAATGCTTGGCCATTATCAAAAGGAGAGCCCTTGGTGTAGTTTTGGGAGGTGCTTAGAACTACCTGGAAATCCTGAATTGGGGAAGTGAGGCATCATCAGAGAGGAGAACCTCCCTACCTTGGCCTCTTAGGTGCTTGCCTGGGTAAGTTTCTATCCCCAATTCAGGAAGATCTAGCTTTCTCAATACCATTTGTTGAAAAGACTGTCCTTTTCCCTTTGAATGGGATTGACACCCTTGTCAAAAATCATTTGATTATATATGTGAGGTTTATTTTTGTACTCTTTGTTCTATTCTATTGCTCTATATGTCTATCTTTATGCCAGTACTACACTGCTTTGATTATTGTAGCTTTGTAGTAAGTTCTGAAATCAAAAAGTGTAAGACTTCCAACTTTATTCTTTTTCAAGACTGCTTTGGTTATTTGGGGTCTCTTGGGATTCCACATGAATTTTCTGATGGATTTTTCTGTTTCTATAAAAACTGTCATTGAGATTTTGACAGAGATTGCATGGACTGTACAGACTGCTTTAAGTAGTATTGACTTAAAGTAGTATTGACATCTTAACAGCTTTCAAGCCATGAACATGAGATTGCTTTTCATTTATACATGTCTTCAATTTCTTTCAACAATGTTTTGTAGTTTTCAGTGTACAAGTCCTTTGCCTTCTTGGTTAAATTTGTTCCTAAGTATTTTATTCTTTTTGATAGTATTGTAAATGAGATTGTTTTCTTAATTTCCTTTTAGAATTGTTCATTGTTAGTGTATAAAAACACAACTTCTTTCTGTGCGTTGATGTTGTATCCTGCAAATTTGCTGAATTTTAACATTATTTTTAAAACTGATTTTATTCTGACGACATGTTCAATGAATGAAATGTGAAAAATATAGAAAGACACAAATAAATATTACCCACAATTCCACCACTGTGAGCTTGCCATACATTATGTTCTTTCATTCTCTCTCCTTTGTTCTCATAATCAGCCATTTACTATTAATAATTTTAATCTTATTTTGCTACTTAAGAGTGTATAATGAACTTGAATTATTTTAATAAAGATGTATGTTCACAAAAGGTCACGGCCTGTTTCCATGTCTTCTCAGCTCAAATTCTCTGCAACCCCAACCCTGACCTTAACAATATTTAAAGACCTCATTTACAAATTGTAAGATGGTTTTTATACATTTTTAAACTCCTTGGTTATTGAACCCAGGCGACAAATATCAATTGAAGGCAACTTTGGGACATATGGTGATTTTACTAAATATTTATTGGGCAGAAGAGTCCAATTATTTTCACAGACTTGTCCTCAACCAGAAAAGGAACGAAGAGTCTTTCTGGTCTTCTACTAAAGAATGGACTTGAGGATATGGGGAGGGGGAGGGGTGAGATGTGACAGGGTGAGAGAGTGTCATGGACATATATACACTACCAAATGTAAAATAGATAGCTAGTGGGAAGCAGCTGCACAGCACCTGGAGATCAGCTCGGTGCTTTGTGACTGCCTGGGGGGGTGGGATGGGGAGGGTGGGAGGGAGGGAGATGCGGGAGGGAGGAGATATGGGAACGTGTGTATATGTGTAGCTGATTCACTTTGTTATAAAGCAGAAACTAACACACCATTGTGAAGCAATTATACTTCAATAAAGATGTTTAAAAAAAAAA
Source organism: Balaenoptera physalus (assembly GCF_965194825.1). Taxonomy (NCBI): domain Eukaryota; kingdom Metazoa; phylum Chordata; class Mammalia; order Artiodactyla; family Balaenopteridae; genus Balaenoptera; species Balaenoptera physalus. The sequence goes on from NC_138882.1 coordinate 102,223,008, forward strand.
AAGAGTCTTTCTGGTCTTGAAAACACCAATCAGACAAATAATAGAAGAAAATATGTAGGGTGATATTATCCTGAATACATACATTACTCTGATATCTGAGGTAGATAAGTTTTATTCTCTAACTTTGGACAATTCGTTGAAGATTGATGCTTTGCAATTTTAGTATATTGGATAAAGTGGCATTACCAAAAATATTGTGCTTAGCCCCAATTCCCTTGCAGTTTTATGTAAGGAATACACAAAGATGGCCACAGGATGCTTAATGGGAAGAGTACAGATTCTTAGAATGGTTGGTTTGCTTGATGCTCAAAAGGGTATTCCACACCCATTCACTCATTCCCTCACTAAGTATTTACTGAATGCCCACTATGTGCCAGGCCCAGTTATAGGCACTGAGGGCAGATCAGTGAGTAAAACACAAGTTCTATCTGGATCTAAATTTTGGTTATTCAACAATATCATCCTTGGTTAATTCATTTAACCATTTTGTTTCACATCTGAAAAAGAGGGAGTTACATTATTTTCATGTTTTTTTTTCAGTTCTAAAAGAAATGATTTTGCAGTGCTATGACTCTCTGTTTGGCATACACACTGTCTATTTAATTCCAATACAGGAGTTCATGAGGCTGTCTCCTCCCAACTTGCCAAACTGCTGACCTCTTAGACTCCCCCATCCCATCATCTCTTGGTCCACCCTACCCCCATCTGTCCCCTGACCTAAGTAGCACTGGAGGATCTATAAGTACACATGTATGTCACCAATATGTTGTAACAGCTTTGCTTCCCTGATATTCTAGCAGGACCAAATGAGTAAAAGCAGCCAGGGCAGCCACACAATTCCTAGACAAGGTGATATCCCCTAGCTGTATACTATTTTAGTTTTACTGGGCTTTCATTTGTTATTCATTAACACTCCTCAGGAGTAGAAGGAAGGAGACCCACATTTAACTAAAATCAGCCTGTGGTTTCAAGAATATCTTCCAGAGCAAAGGAAAGAAAGTAAAAATAATACATTAAGTATTAGTTAATCTTATTTTCCTTTATACACATGATTTTAGTTTATTGCTGTAATTAGAGTTTGAGGAGCTACATCTGAGAGGAAGAGAAATCCTCCAGCATCTCTATTTATCTCTAAAATGCACCAGATTGTACCACTTGGCATTTCATTTTTTTACATCTTTGCTACTCTTCCATCACAATTTCTCTAGCTTAAAAACAAAACAAAAATATCCTTATCTATTCCAATAGAATAGTGAATTTCCTATAATTCTTAAAGATACACAGTACTCTCCAATGTTCAAAAAATAAGAGCAACAGTAAAAAAACAAAGGTACTCCCCATCAAAGCCAGCCTTTCACTAAGATAGTCTCATTTTTTCTCTTAACGTAGCAATGATATCAAAGGATGATAGCTAAAATTAGACCTTGCTGTGAAATATCAAATACCTTTGCTGTTCTTAGCACTGAAAATAGTTCAAACACACACACTATGTTTTCATTTATTTCCTTATATCATATGAAGAGTCCAACGATACTGGAGACTGAAGAGACCTTGTTACCCTACCTGAGTTCCGTGAACACTAATTCTTTGGGGTACTAATAGAGGGTTTCTTTTTGACTAAGTAAGTTTGGGAGGCTCTGGTTAAATAAAATGGAAACATTCCTTTACTGTAGGACATCTCAGGGCCTTTAATATGCTAATATATATTGTGATTCTCCTAGAAGGAAATATTGCAAACAACATTTCCAAAGTCTTTGACCATTACAGCCTTTATTTGAAGAGTAATTCTGAGAAACACAAATCAAGTATAACACTCCCATTTTGAAGATGAGGAGATTCTGCTTATACTGGTTGGGATTTGCTCTGAGGTCACAGAGTTATTAGCACAGCTAGAGCTAGAACCTCTTGACTCCTAGCCAATGTTTCCTTCTAAAATAAGACAAAAAATGATTTTGAGATCCTAATGTTTTGTCCTCTGTCCTCTCAATACATTCCTAGCACATTATCAGTTGTCTTAGGCACCAGTAACAAATCAAGAAAGAGCTGACACAGTAGCTATCCCAATTACATAATATTCTGGATTGGGATCTTTGGACCAATGATATTTGTGAGACACTTACATCACACATTTTAAACCTAGGCTATTCATTCTTCCAATTTTTTTCAAGTGGAGGTTCAGAAATGAACTCATTTGCCAAAACATAAGTAATTTCAAATTTTTCTGTGAAAAATGCCATTGGTATTTTGAGAGGGATTGCATTGAATCTGTAGATTGCCTTGGCTAGTATGGTCACTTCAACAATACTGATTCTTCCAATCCAAGAACACGGTATATTTTTCCATCTGTTTGTGTTGTCTTCAATTTCTTTCATCAGCATCTTATAGTTTTTGGAGTACAGGCCTTTTGCCTCCTTAGGTAGGTTTATTCCTAGGTATCTTATAATTTTAGATGCAATGGTAAATGGGACTGTTTCTTTAATTTCTGTTTCTGATATTTCATTTTTAGTGTATAGAAATGCAACAGATTTCTGTATATTAATTTCGTATCCTTCAACTTTACCAAATTCATTGATGAGTTCTAGCTGTTTTCTGGTGGCATTTATAGGATTTTCTATGTATAGTATCATGTCATCTGCAAACAGTGACAATTTTACTTCTTCCTTTCCAATTTGGATTCCTTTCATTTCTTTTTCTACTCTAATTGCTGTGGATAGGACTTCCAAAACTATGTTGAATAAAAGTGGTGAGAGTGGGCATCCTTGCCTTGTTCCAGATCACAGAGGAAATGTTTTCAGCTTTTCATCATTGAGTATGATGTCAGCTGTGGGTTTATCATATATGGCCTTTATTACATTGAGGTAGGTTCCCTCTATGCCCACTTTCTGGAGAGTATTTATCACAAATGGATGTTGAATTTTAGCAACAGCTTTTTCTGCATCTATTGAGAAGATCATATGGTTTTTATTCTTCAATTTGTTAATATAGTATATCACACTGATTGATTTATGGATATTGAAAAATCCTGGCAATCCTGCCTGGAATAAATCCCACTTGATCATGGTGTATGATCCTTAATGTACTGTTGGGTTTGGCTTGCTAGTATTTTGTTGAGGATTTTTGCATCTATGCTCATCTGTGATATTGGCCTATAATTTTCTTTTTTTGTAGTATCTTTGTCTGATTTTGGTATCAGGGTGATGGTGGCCTCAAAGAATGAGTTCAGAAGTGTTCCTTCTTGTGCAATTTTTTGGAAGAGTTTCAGATGGTTAGGTGTTAACTCTTCTCTAAAGAGTTTGGTAGAATTCACCTATGAAGCCATCTGGTCCTGGACTTTTGTTTGTTGGGAATTTTTAAATTACTGATTCAATTACATTACTGGCAATGGATTTGTTCATATTTTCTATTTTTTCCTGGTTCAGTCTTGGGAGATTGTACCTTTCCAAGAATTTGTTCACTTCTTTTAGGTTGTCCATTTTTTGGCCTATAGTTGTTCATAGTAGTCTCTTATGATCCTTTGTATTTCTATGGTGTCAGTTGTAACTTCTTTTTCATTTAAGATTTTATTGGTTTGGGCCTTCTCCCTTTTTTTTTCTCAATGAGTCTGCCTAAAGGTTTATCAATTTTGTTTATCTTTTCAAAGAACCAGCTTTTAGTTACGTTGATCTTTTCTATTTTTTTTTTAGTCTCTATTTCACTTATTTCTGCTTTGATCTTTATGATTTCTTTCCTTCTACTAACTTTAGGTTTTGTTTGTTCTTCTTTCTTTAGTTCCTTTAGGTGTAAGGTTAGGTTCTTTATTTGATATCTTGTTTCCTGAAGTAAGCTTGTATTGCTATAAACTCCCCTCTTAGAACTGCTTTTGCTGCATCCCATAGGCTTTGGATCACCATGTTTTTGTTTTCATTTGTCTCTAGGCACTCTCTAACACTATATACAAAAATAAACTCAAATGGATTAAAGACCTAAATGTAAGCCTGGATACTATAAAACTCCTAGAGGAAAACATAGGCAGAACACTCTTTGACATAAATCACAGCAATATCTTTTTGGATCCTTCTCCTAAAGTAAAGAAAATAAGAGAAACAACAACAACAACAAATGGGACCTAATTAAACTTAAAGGCTTTTGCACAGCAAAGAAAACCATCGACAAAATGAAAAGACAAACTACTGAACAGGAGAAAACATCTGCAAATGATATGACCAAGAGGAATTAATATCTGACATATATAAACTGCTTATACAACAACATCAAAAAAACAAACAGAACTGAATAGACATTTTTCCAAAGAGGAAAGGTAGATGGCCAACAGGCACATGAAAAGATGTTCAGCATTGCTAATCATCAGGGGAATGTAAATCAAGACCACAATGAGATATCACCTCACACCTGTCAGAATGGCTATCATTAAAAAGAACACAAATAACAAATGTTGGCAAGGATGTGGGGAAAAGAGAACACTTGTATACTGCTGGTGGGAGTGTAAATTGGTGCAGTCACTGTGGAAAACAGTATTGAGGTTTCTCAAAAAACTAAAAATAGAACTACCTTATGACCCAGCAATCCCACTCCTAAGTAAATATCTAAAAAAACCCAAAAACACTAATTTGAAAAGATACATGTACTCCAATGTTCATAGCAGCATTATTTACAATTGCCAAGATATGAAAGCAACCTAAGTGTCCATCCACAGATGAATGGATAAAGAAGGTGTGGTATATACATACAATTGAATACTACTAAGTCATAAAAAAGAATGAAATTTTGCCATTTGCAGCAACATGGATGGATTTGGAGAGCATTACGCTAAGTGAAGTCAGACAGAGAAAGACAAATACTGTATGATATCACTTACATGTGGAATCTAAAAAATACAACAATCTAGTGAATAAAACAGAAAAGAAGCAGACTCACAGATATAGAGAACAAACTAGTGGTTACCAGTGGGGGGTAAGAGCAATATAGGGGTGGGGGAGTGGGAGGTATAAACTATTGGGTGTAAGATAGGCTCAAGGATGTATTGTACAACATGGGGAATATACCAATATTTTTTAATAACTGTAAATGGAAAGTAACCTTTAAAATTGTAAAAAAAAAATTTTTATAAAAATAAAAAAGCAAAACAAAATTCCATCTCCTCTTTGCCACTGATTGTTGATCTTGTTTAGATACAGTTTTCTTACCTATAAAAAGGAGGCAGAACTAGCAATCATGAATTTATATGCAGTGCAGTTAATTCTCGTTACACTAACATTTATTATTCTAAATGTGGCTTAATGAATTGGAGTATATACTTATATTGTTATGAAATCAATATGTCTATCCACACAATCAAATTACTGTGATAAAAGCCAGGACCTTAACACTTTTGTTCTTGTATTTTGAGAATGAATGGAAAGAGTGTCTCTACTGAACTGCTGATCACATAGATCCACAAAAACTCTTATATTAAATATCGACCAAAGGCCATGAACTCCTAATGTGTCAGGAAATACCTTTGAACCTAGGGGCAAAAAAACAAGAAGACCTTCCAAAGATGACAACCACTGAATTGGAATAAAGAACTTGGGTCCTGAAGGTGGATGGAAAAGCTGAGTGTATCCCTATTTCCCATTGTTTGGGCATACAGATGTAGCCAGAACATAACTTCCTCTAAAAATGATAAATTAAGTGAGGGAGAAAATTATCTCACTTTTTTATTATGTGGTATTTTGCCTAAATATCCTTATGTTTCTTAAAAGGAGACATCTTTCCTTTAATGACCCATTAGTTTAAAAAAAATCTCTGGCACTGGGGAGTTAAAGATAAAGAGACAAGTTCCTCAACTGGGTTGTTTTTCTGCACACTAATGAAGTTCATAATTTAACTGGAGAAATTATTAGATACTTTCTCTCCTTATAACGGTATAAACCTCAGAGGAAAATGAGCTGCTTATGCATATATTCTCTTTATAATTCAAGAAATCCTCAAGGATTTAAAAAATATGCCCCAAATCAGAATGGCACTCTGTTGTCCTCTTAACATGGGTTCACACCATAAATCTTTATTTTAAGCATTTTCACTGGAGTTAAGTAGCAATGCTCTATGTTGTTTTTTATTTTTAATTATGGTTACTAAGCTTTTCATCTGAATGCTCTTATTTATTGAATTTCATTTGCCTTCAAAAAGAAGAAGAAATTAAAATGAAAATTTTTGGTTGATAGAATGGTTAAATTTAACTTGGAAAAAAAAGAAGACTTGGAGGGATAGAATCCTTGACTGCAAATTTATGAAATTTTATTATATGAAAGAGGTAGCACACATTCACTATAGTTCCAGAAGAGAGAATGTGAACTAATATATGGAAGTTAAAAGGAAAATTTGATTGCTCTCAACTGAAGGATAAACTTTCTTAAAATAAACTAAGGTAGTTGGCCATTTCCAAGTTTATCCATTAATGTTTGTGGCTTGTTTTAGTGTTTGATGATGCCCGTTAAGTGGAAGTAGTTGCAGGTATTAAAGGTCTATGGAAAAATATGGGAAAAAATTAAGTTCATCTATTTATTTTCCCCCTCAGAAAATGAGCAACTATCTTAATTTTGTTAAAACCTAACATAATATGACAAATTAGCCCAATCACACATTATAAAGTTGCTAAAAATGAAGTAAGAAGTTAGAGTTCAGATAAACACACTGCAATCTGGTATAATGAAATGCAGGTTTCCTCCGCTATCTCAAAGTAGGGAGTTCCTATGAAACCTTTTGTAAGCTGAAATGGCGTAAAGTGAAGAAGCAGTTACCCTAGGACACATCTTGGTAACAGATGCACAGAATAAGTTGAGATAAGAGCACAGAAGCTCACAGACACAGTTCCAAACTACGCAGGCTTGATGCTGAGATGCTGTGTGTAGTTCCCAGGGAAGGAGCCTGGTGGTGCCGCTCTCACCAGGCTGCTCAGGGTGCACGCTGCCTCTAACAGGGCTTGCTGCAGAACAATCGCTGAACACTATTTTTGCTTTTCTCCTTTTTAAATAAAGGTGAAAATCCTCTTTAGACTCCTTTTGGTTAGCGAAAACAGGTACTAATGTAGGTCTTTTGTAAAAGCAAAATGGGGATACCTGTACTGGGCCAAAAGTCATGGAGAAGTGCCTTCCAGAATATTCCAAGAAGGGTAGAGCCACAAGACTTATTGGTTCATTATTGCCATTTAAAGATGGGTCTTTTGGGAATATTCTGAGTCTGCTATATGTACTGAGCTCACTTCAGGTTAGTGGGGCTACAAGAGCATAATAAAGAGAAAACATGAAGTTTGTAATTAGCAACCTGATTTTGTCACTTTATTATGTGTAGGATGTTAAAAAAAAAAAAGTCATGGAACTTCTCTGGTCTTCAGTTTCTCATCTGTAAAATGGGGTTAAACAGCACCTGCCTCACAAGTTACTTGTAAGGACTAAAGGAAAGAAGGTGTATGACAAGAATCTTGTAACCTGAGTGCTGTACAAATGTAAAGGATTACCACTTAAACATTAATAGGGGCTATTAGAATCACCTCATTCCCCTCTTTTCTGATTTCCTTCTGTTTTTCAGAGTTTTTCTTAATTACCTTCAAAAATTACCTCTTAAATGACAGTACTCCACAGAGTTCTGTAACTGTTCTATAAATGACCATAGTCATTTATAATTATAAGGGAAAACACCCTATCATATCAATGTCATCCATTCCCTAAACTTCAACCATCACATATAAGGTGATAATTTTCAAACCTACATTTCTAATGCAAACCTTTCTCTGGAACACCAGAGCAGTATTTTCAAATCCTTTACTGGACTCCCCACTTGGATCCCTACTAAAGTCTTTCCTTCTTTAAAATCTGATTGGTTGCCAAGTCCTATTGACTTTGTAAGCAAATATTAAACCCTTATGCTCTGATTGCTTTTGTGGAATTTGGAGAGCTTTTACAGACTCTCCACTTGAGCATCAAGACTTGGAGTTACGGTTGCTCCACAATTAAGCAATGTTACTGCTCTCCTTGTCTCTCTCTGTATTTCCTTGCTAATACAGCCACACTGGATTATCCTCTAACACCACTGCCTTAGAATGTTTCTCACCTACATTTAGTTGCTATATGAGAACCCGTATAATCTTAGATTTCCTATGACACTGGGAACTCAGAGGCCAAGATGCAGGAATCCTTAAAGGCTTCTTGGAGATACTAAACGTCCATAGGGAGAAAGAAGATGGAAGAGCATCTCCCAGGATTTGTCCACTCCACCAATTCCTCACTATTTGGAGTTCCTCAACATGCTGTGCTGTTTTTAAGCATAATTTGTAACCTAGACTATCCATTCTGCACTGGCTGCTTGGCATTCTAAGGCACATATTCAAGATACCATGCAAATGTCATCCTCATCAAAGCTTCTGCAAGGCTTCCCAGATTAAGTTAGTATCTCCTGCTCTGTTTCCAGGGCGCTTTACACAGTCACACAGTAAAAGCTTTTAACCCAAGCTGTCATCATTTTTTGTTTACATGTCTCGGCCCCTTCTGGATATCAGTTCCTTGAAGGCACTGACTATGCCTCCTGCATCTCCATATAGCCACTGTCTAGCCCAGCACCTGTCCCAGGGCAGAGGTAGAGTCTTTTTGGGTAACAGAAAGAAGAAAGCTGTTACAAAAGCAGAGTCTGTTAAGCAGCAGTAAAGCCCAACCTCAGTATTTAGGACTAATTGGGAAGAATGGAAAAATGACAGGCCAAATGTGTCAAAAGCACCCTGCAGGACGCCTCTCACAGGAGAGACGAAGGGTAAATATTTTGGTGGATTTACTCAAATTGCAGCTAGGAAAAAGACTAAGAGAAATTACAGAATAAATGTAAGTCTTTTATAATTGGCAGAGCACTTCCATATTACATGTGTTTTCCAAATTATTTGAGAAAATTTGAAGAATGCCCAACTGCTTTTTTACTTTTAAACTTCTACCGGTGTTCCTGTTTACCTAATATCACAAGTTTGTGCACTAACCATTTGAAAGCCTTGCTTCAAGAAAGTGAATTTCAACCTCACTTTGTCCCAATTACAGCAAATACCAAGGCGGCAACATTTAAACAAATATATCTGATTCCTTCTGAGGGTGAGAGTATAGGGGACCTTTCTCACTTCTGATACCCAAAGAGAATATTTCTGTCCCTGGACCTTCCCAGGTCCTGGGATTAGGCAGGGAGGCTGTGTATCTGAGCTGGGGCAGCAGTGAAGCAAAGAAAGCACCCAAAAGTGTGTGGAAGTGGAGCTTCTGTGCTAATGCTCCCTGCCTCTTTTCTTAAAGATAAATGGAGGTATCGAGGGCGAAGTCAATTCTATAAATAGTAACTGACAGCCAACCGCCTATAGGGAGTTTGGGTAGGCCCTGCAGGGATCAAGAAATGAGTAAACACTACTGAGAAAAAATTATTGATAATTATGTTTAGGAATATTGTGTAACAAGGCAAGTAATGGAGATGTGCATTCGAGTTTTCTACCACTGAGAAAAGTTCTTACAATTCTGTCCTAAATCGTTTGAGGTTGAAAAAAATTTCTGTTATCTTATGTCTGAAACCAGTACCTTGATACGTTGCCGACTGTATATCTTACAAATAAATGAGCATATTATCCAATGTTCATTGGTCTTTCAGACTTAACAATTATTACAATAAATTGCATTACTTCCTTGAAGCCCTTCACCTCAAAGAAACAATAATGTTGAATTTATATTCTATAAAATCTACGTATCTGACAAATATAATGTTTACTTTTCAATTAATTTGAATCTGGAAAGTTTAAACAGAAACAAAACACTTAAAAGTCAAAACTTCCAATTGTGTGACTAAGAAAACATTTTGGACATTATCTACATTTAACAGCCCTGTGCATTTAACTCCCTGTCTGTATAAAAAGATGTTCAGAACAAACATCTACTCTTCATTTCTCCTCTCACCCCTCGTCTGGGTAGATTTTATTTATGCATTAGATGACCTTTTTGGCCATTAGAACCATCTTGCTTCAGCAGTTAATTAACACAAGTACCATAATTTAATACAGTTAATGCTACTTGATGCCCTTTAATGTAACTTCCATTAGTAATATTATTGTAGTATTACCCTGTAAATTAAAATGAGATCAAGACTAAGAGAGCCACTCTTTAATTAAGGTACTGGCACACTGCACTCGTCTATTATTCACTAGAGAAAATCACTCTGATTTACTGAAGCAGGACAGCCATAAGTCAGAATTAGTCCATGAAGATTATTAGGTTATTGAACAATGTAAGTAACATGGAGTTGCTGAGATTGCCAACGGCCATATGTCCTCTTTTTCCTCCATTATCTTAATAAATACACAATAAGAGTGAGTAAATGGAAGCAAAATATGTATGTAGCAAAAGAGGCATAAAATTTTTATGATGTGATTATAGTTGTCACCAATAAAATTGGTATCAGATGTGTCACATGCTAAAAAGAACATAAATGCTACATTAGTTTAATAACAATCAAAACATCATTTTTATACCAAATAATACAAGTCAGTATAAAACATAAAGGTCATATACACATGGGCACAGGAAGTAGAAAACTGGAATTCACAGTCAATTGTTTTTGTTTCGTAGCTTAATATTTCAAGGTGAAAAAACTTGTAGTATTATGTGTCCACTATTCTAAGGAAATTTACCCACTTTCCCCAAATAACTCACGCCAATTCTCACATCATGGCGGGGGTGGTGGTGGAGTGACAGGTAGAAAAATATCATTATAATGATCAGACATAGACATGTAAAAGTAAGTTAAACATTGCAATCACATCAAGGATGGTAGAGGGCATGGGTTGAGGGAAGCAAAGACAGTTATATTTTGGAAAGTTTATATTTATGATATTCTTGAAAAGGAATTTTAGTACTTTCTTTTAGAGATCATCAATTAATGTTCAATCCTCCTATAGATTATTTACTATGTAGGAAAAAGACGACTCAGGATTTTAACCCAACTGAAATTTTCAAGTGTATATCAGCTTCTTTGCTGAAAGGGCTGTGAACCAGGCAATAGCTCCACAGTTCCCTTAGTGGCTCCATCTTCCTTATATAACTTAGAAGCTGGAGATATGCCCGAGCCATCAGGCCTTGCTTCTTTAGTCCCTCCCTTAAGACTAAAAATACCCCAGCCATCTGGTACCTAGCACAGTACATGCCAGCATCAGTTTTGCCCTGAGGAATTTGGACAGAGTTTGGAGGTGACAGAGTGGAACCTTATGGAAGGGGCTCACCTCTATTGGACCTTTCTCTTTTGCCCAGCTGCTTCCTCACCAGCTTTCAGTTGACTGGTGAACAGGAAAAGACAGTGGAGGTGAGCCCCAGAGAAGGGAGGAGGGCTCCTCCAAACTCCTCAGAACCATTGAAATGCAGTTGAAGGATACTACTAGGATGAAGGATAAAAGAAAAATGATAAATCTGGTGGGATTCTACATTTCTAACATGGCACCTTTAAGTGACAGTAAGTCCGACTCCAATAGAGAATGCACCAAAATGCTTTTAGCTTTAAAGTGTATTTTATATTCTCTTAAATAATCAGAGGGAACAAAAATGAATATCTAATAACAGAAATAAGCCCAAACAATGTTTATTTTCCAGCCAAAAACCTCACAAGACTGCCTTTTTTATAAGTGAAAAATGAGAGTTTTAGGGGAAGTTGGGCTATAAGGATTTTGGCTTAGATTAAGGATTTCACAAACTGTAAGTAAGCTGACCTAGATGATTCTACCTAACAATATAGATCACACTAGGATTCAAATTCACATCTCAGCTTATTAATTTTGACATTTATTCTTGTAGATAAACAGAATGCTTGTTACTTTGTTGTGGTATGCTATTGTTAATAATATCAACATCAGGGCTTCCCTGGTGGCGCAGTGGTTGAGAATCTGCCCGCCAATGCAGGGGACATGGGTTCGAGCCCTGGTCTGGGAGGATCCCACATGCTGCGGAGCAACTAGGCCCGTGAGCCACAATTACTGAGCCTGCGCATCTGGAGCCCGTGCTCCGCAACAAGAGAGGCCACGATAGTGAGAGGCCCACGCACCGCGGTGAAGAGTGGCCCCCGCTTGCCGCAACTAGAGAAAGCCCTCGCACAGAAACGAAGACCCAACACAGCCAAAAATAAATAAATAAAATTAAAAGAAAAAAAAGAAACCAAGCCTCCTTAGTGCCCACCAGAGCTTCTTAAAAAAAAATAAATAAATAATAATAATAATATCAACATCAACTGTTTTTATATATTGTATGTTCCCAAGAATAAGATACTGGAAACTGATCTTTTGCTAAAATATTCATGAGTACAATAGCTGCATTTTATTATAAATCACGAACTCATATTTAACGTCATAGCTCCACACTGCTCTCGTGTCATGCCCTGGTCGTATATGAACTCTAGAACCCACAAGCTCAATATTGAACCAGTGCATATTTCTCTCGGAAATATGATTTTGCTCTAAAGATATTTTCATCAAACTTCACCAAACCTTGGTTAAAAGTTTTAAAAGAGGCTCCATAGCTAAAGATTCTTGACTCTTCCATGAGAAACATGAAGCCAGAACAAAGCTGAGAGTAGGCGGCCATCAGTTCCTGCTATTCTCCGTAAGTCAGATTCCATAAGGTAAAATTCTGAAACCTTTGCCACCTTACCGAGGTCACGCCCACCACCCCATTCTGCGTGCCCACTCTGGCTCCTACTTAACAGCAGTGGCCACTTCTTCATTCTAGTGCACAAGTGTACCAACACTATTATTAAAGGTGGTTTGAGACAACTCTCTGAAGCCCAGGGAGTCTCAACACTTCTCCAGTCTCTGAGGACTAGGCAGCCCTAAGGGATTACTGGAAGCCAGTAATCAATGAATCTGGACTTATCTGTTTAGCTTTTATGATTAACTAAACCTATATGATGTATGTACTGTTTATATTCTTATCCTCATATATTTTGATTGAAAGCTCTCTTGGCATTTTTAGAACGATTATTGCTTTGCTTCACATTTCCTTGTTTTTTTTCCCAATGTGCTCTCTACTCCACTCTTACCTTTAGTTTTCCCTACTCGTCATCTCATGCTTCAACTCCCATCAGTTGGCTATTCTGGTAGCATACCACACTTCAAAATCTGGTTGAGAATCTCTGTGTTGGTGGTCCTGGTTCTCATTATTCAAGTTTTTCATTTAAATGTCTTCAAAATCCCTGGAAACTTGCTCAATTGTGTCTCTGGTATATTATCAAAACAAAGATATGCCTGACTGGGAGCATTAATGCATTTGAACTCTGGTGCATCCGTAATTGACTGACAAAATGAAGGCAGCCTGAGTCAGGTTCATATTTTAAATGATAGCATATCCTTTTAAGATAATAACATCCAAAACCTGAAAAGTAGAGCTTGCCCCTCTTTAACAAATGCAGTGTATTTCCTAAATGCTTTCGGTTATGATTTAATAAATGTAAAGAGATATAACTTTCACTTCCAGAACTTTTTTGGTATGATAAAACATAAACAGAGAGTTGAACCATGCTGAAACTCTCTCTTGCATTCAAAAACAATAGTAAGGGGGCTTCCCTGGTGGTGCAGTAGTTGAGAATCTGCCTGCCAATGCAGGGGACACGGGTTCGAGCCCTGGTCTGGGAAGATCCCACATGCCGCGGAGCAACTAGGCCCGTGAGCCACAATTACTGAGCCTGCGCGTCTGGAGTCTGTGCTCCGCAACAAGAGAGGCGGCGATAGTGAGAGGCCCGCACACCGCGATGAAGAGTGGCCCCCGCTCGCCGCAACTAGAGAGAGCCCTCGCACAGAAATGAAGACCCAACACAGCCATAAATAAATAAATTAATTAATTTAAAAAAAATACTCCTCTTGAACTGATTAAAAAAAAAAAAAGCAAGATTATAACAAAAAACAAAAAAACAATAGTAAGATGTATTTCTTGTTTTTCAGTCCCTTTTACAGAGCAGCTGGCTTTGTTCCCCTGGCTTCGTTACCTTAAAGACTTAAACCACGCCCTGACCTAGGGACTTCCTTGTTCTCAAGTAAGATGCTTTTTTTTGGCCTTTGGTTTAAATTCTAAGAAATCCTGCCAGGTTCAGTTTCCGTGACAGCAAGTCTGGGATCACAAATTACTGCTGAGTTAGAAGGGTCTCAAACGCCTCAGAACCTACCTCTAGGCTGGCGTTCCTGAGAAAATGTTACAGTAGAAAGGGACAAATGTCACTCTATGGCTGCAGGAGCAGCAAATTGGCCTTTTCTTTGGACACACCCATTCTCATTCAAGTCAGACATTTGTTTTCTTACCTTCCGTGAACCTTTATGTCTGAGATGGCGTAAAAGTAGCGTGCCAAGTGTAGCTCATCTACAAATATTTCCCCAACGGCAGGTCTCAAAAGCCTTATCCTCAGGTCTGTGACAGTGAAGAAATCTCTGAGTTTCTTGGTTGTATCCAGTTGTCCGTAGAGGGACGCCATATTGCGTAGCCAAGGTCCGGCAAAAAACGCGAACCTATCTTTGATTTCAAAGTGGATTATTTTGCTATTTGTCATATACCCTGTGGAGTACTCTTCGGTGCAAATGATTTCTAAGACCGTATGCTGTGATAAATCCTTCACGGATTTAGGATCCATGTGAAAAGCATCTAAGCAGTCTGTGGCATAATACTGATAGGGCTGCCATGTTCGTCCATAATCAAGAGATTTCTCCAGGATCATTTGGTCTGGACGCCCCGATTCAAAGGTAATAACTATGTTGTCTGTGAGCTCAATAGTTTTGCTCCAAGACAGAGTGATGTTAACCTGGAGAGGCTTGGGATACTCTTTCCAAGTAGCAGACTGCCAAAATGTAGAGGGATGTCTTCCTTCAAAATCAAACATCAGCTCAGGTGGATGTGCCAGCTCCGGGGTACTTGCATCACACTCATTATTGCACATGTAGGGGTTGCCCTATGGAAGAAGAACAAAAGAGGGCGCATCAAAACACTGGTGTGACACAAGTCTTGCCATATTGCTGTTGCTGAGTGGGAGGCTAGGAGAAAAAGAAAAAAACCAACAACAACCTGCTTGCAGTAATCATTTTTATTTGCCTTAACTGGATTCTCCTCTTTAATAGCTTAAAAAAAAAAAAAAAAAAAAGAGGCAATATGGTAATTTTCTTGTCTTATTTCCTTCCATAGTCTTTAAGAAATGAAAACAGTTTATTTATTCCATATGTGTTAGACCCATAATGTGATCTCAGAAGCACAAAGACACTGAGCAACTGTCTAACAGCTCAATACCTCCGCATCCTCTTAGAAAGATGCTATAGAAAAGCAAGGAAATTCCTCCATGCCTCAAGGACATTCCTCAAGAGCACAATTTTTTAAGAAGTCATTTTTCAAGTAAAGCTTTAGAATTAGCAATGAACCGTAGATACCTGTGTCCTGTTTGGGAAACAATACCCCCATACGACATCCAGCTTCTTTTTGCTTCACCTCAAATCCATCATACTTAACTGGGTCCCTGCTTCATAAAGCTTGCTTTTAAAGCATTTACTTTGTTCACCACAAATCATTAAAATGTGGTACACTACAGGCTCTGGGGCTTGGTCCCAACATCTGCCATCCTATTAGCTAGAGGCAAGGGGATCGCTCAGGAAAGACTTTGGGCGGGGGTGTGCTCCAACTTATCAGGAGAGGAAAATCCAGTACTTAATTAGAAGGTTTTTGCAAACAGTCACAGCCATTTGATGTATTACTCTGTGCTGGCCCACGGTCAGCTCTCCGTGGATGTTAGCCATTATTATTATTTTCCCTCACACAAAGGCTAATTCCTTCACAGTCCACTCTAACAAGAAGCTGAATATAAGTCTCCTTGTCATATATCACAAGTTATAACACCACTTATGCGAAACTAAATGGCTGCTCTCAGGTTTCATTGGTAGACTGATTCTATGGCAAACAATTGGCTCCCCAATTTTGGTTTATTTTGTGTTTTAAAAAATGGTATCATTTGGAGTCAACTATTCAGGTATTTCTCTATTACCCTGTACTGGGTAATTATAAGCATGAATGGGTGAAAGAATCGATCCTCTGACATTGTCCTTAGGCTTTCTCTTGTAAGTACAACTAGATTTTTTCTTTTTTCCTTTTCATGAACTGAGACCTTTTCATCATATCTGCAGGATGCATGAGCTGGATCTCAAATAATGAATTTACACTTTAGACATTAATGCTCATTTACCAGCTGACTCCTGTGAAATGTAAGACGAACATTGGAGACTTGCTTTGGCCTCCCTAGAGGCAACTTTCTCCTGCCTAGTCAGCTAATACTTTCACTCTCTCTTTTCCATTAATGCAACTGAATCCTAAAGCTGGCAACAGGTTTGGGGGTCTGAGTGTAATTGAGATGGGGTAGGAGAAAGCAGAGAAGGTACTTTATTTGAGGACCAGAAATGTTTTAAAAATATATTCAAGGCATCAGTGATAATGGAAATGTTTCTGTTCTCTCTTGAATTTCAATTCCCTATTCCTGATCCCAGCATCTGTGGCACTATTTATAGTATCCCCCTCATAGTGAGCCAATGGGGGCAAAATAAGTTTCTGTTCCAGGTGGAATAAATCACCAAATTTATTATTATTTAAACTCTCTTAAGCATACCAGAGAGCCAAATGCAGAGCTCTGCAAACTGGCAAAGGCTTTTTATGGAGGGCTATAAATATTGTGGAATCTGTCAGGATTTATAAATTCTAAATATATGGAAATGCACATTTTACTGGAAGGGGTCAGATTTACACAAATCACACCTTCATTTGAAATTTACTGGAAAAAATATGGTCACTTCAAACTCTGTCAGCAGGTAGCCATCTGCACAATCATTAACTTGGATGCTACCACCTTTCTCCTGACAAAAGCGTCTTCATCTGAGGTCAAGGGTATTGAAACACAGGAAATCAACTCTGCGGGATACACCAAAGTGAGTTATCAGACATTTGTATTAAGTCTTGTTGAAATATAGCATTTCTTTGATTTCTGCTTAGATACACAGAGCTCCTCAGATGCGGACAGGGTCTGTGACAAAAAAGGAGGCACAGCTAGCTGACTCTGGGTGTGGGTCAATACTAGTAAACCTGTCTTAGAAAATATGCTTGTAGATATCTATTTAAAAAGCACTCGTTTCTACATTTGATAAAAGGTGTTGACAATACCCAGCGTTTATTTAGCACTTATAGATCATTTACTTTACCTACATTATCCTGGGTAATCCTTTTCATCCCTAACTTACGGAAGAGAAAAGTGAGGCATACAGAAGTGTTAAGTAACTTGTCCAAGGTCATATAACAGAGTGAGTAAGGGGTGGAGCCGGAACCCACTTTTCCTGCACCTGACCTGGCCCATTCAACTCCTAAGTCAATGGAATTCCCTATGATGCAATCTAGTCTTGGAAACAAGAGTTGACTGGTAGAACAGAAGAGCCTATGACCAAATGAGTTTGGAAAACACAGCCTAAGGTCTTCTTGCCTTGGAGAGCCCTAATGAGCATTATCATACCTCTGAGATGCCTTGACGTTAAGAACCTTCCTTAGCTTCATATATTACCTAGTTTCAGAAACTTATTTTACCACGGATCCCCTTTTTGTTTTAGTAACCCCTATTTATATACCACATAAGTATAGATTCCTGGAGAGCATCCTTTGAGATTCTCTGCTTTGTATTACTCTTAAAGTTGTAAACATGTGGATAGATGCCAAACAACAGGGCACAACCCGAAGTTTTACTTGTTTAATGAAGACATAGCCACATCCAGCACTGTCTGCTTTTGTTCTGGAGCGGGACACCCTTCCACTTGGGCTGAGAAGATAGCCAGACCAGGATAAATGCTTACACCTACATCAAGTTGTCAGCCATCAAAATGCATGCCAGGAAAAGGGGAAAATTTTGTTTCTTTGCACTGATCTGGTAGTTTAAGCTTCATGTATTCAATAATTATTTATTGACTGCCTACTGTATTATTATATTTATGGCACTTGTCTTGGCTCTCAGGATACAACAGTAGAAAAATCCAAATCCTTGCTTTTAGCAGAGCTTCCGTCTTAGCTGGGGAGAGATGCACTAAAAAACCCGGATGTATAATGCTTTATAATGTTACATGATGATAACTGCTATACAGAAAAATAAAGCCAATTAAAGGGGAGAATGCTGTTGGAGAAAGGATACTGACTGCAATTTTATATTGGGAGGTCAGAGAAAGTCTCGCCTCGAGAATATGACATTTGAGCAGATTAAGAACAATTCCCAGTTTACACAGGAGATAATCAGAGGTTGACCAAAATGACAGTTTCGTCCTTCATCTGACTCTACTCCTAGTGATAATTTCAGCAGCATAACAATTTATTGAAATTGATGAGTAAACAAATCATTTCAAATGAAAATCCACACCAAATGACTGTAGATACCAAAACCCAAACAAACAAACAAGAAATTGAACTATTCTTATTTCATAGCATCCGTGCTCTTTTAGGAGATTAATGATTTGATGGTCATTAACATAACTTACTGAGAGATAATGACATTGAGAGAAAATTAGCAGAGGAAAAAGAAAATCATTCTGGTTCTCTAAGAAGAAACCCTGCATGCTGGGTGAAAGAGAAAAAAGAGGAAAATAAGAAAGCCAAAGCTGAAAATCTTACCATTCTGGAAAGAGAAAGCTGGAGGTGAGATTATATGCTAAAATATTTAGTGTAAATATTTCATATGGGTGTGATCTGTAGTACAGTACTGTTGTTACAGAGAATTATCAATATGAAAACAATTGCTGTTAAAGGGATTAGATTAATTAAAATTTCAACTACTTCAACCACACCCTAAATCTCTCTAATACCAGCAACAATAAAATTTATATAAGAAAAATAACTTCCTCCTACTTGTGAAAGCAAAGAACACTTCTTGTTGCTAAATCTAGCAGTTTCAGGCATTAGCAAATGTAAGCATTATTTTGTGGCCAGCAGGCAGCCTTAAATAGATCTTAATTTAAGTCCTACAAGCAACAGATCCTTAGCTGATTGTCTATGGACAAAGCAGAAAATATTTATGACGGTGCTGATAATATTTATACCATTAAGAGATGCCTAAATAATTAAACAGATATTGCTGCTAAATATTTCTATAACAATTAGAAGAAGATTGTGATGTTTAATTTCATTTAAAAAATAATGTAGTATTTTACCACTGGGAGAACTGAAGTTAGTTATTAATTAGCACTTTGTAGCCAAAGTGCAATGTTATTATTCTTCTTTAATGTCCTTTCAGAACTTAGAGGGATAAATAAAATTTTAGATATGTTTGTACTGTTTCTATGGACAGAAGTGTTTTCCTTCTGGTAAGTGACACTATGAAAAGAACATCCTTTCACCTAAGATCTGCTAGATCCTTCAGAGTTAAAAAAGAAAATCCTATATAAGCAGTATACAGTGTAATACTTGTGGTTCCTACCATTGTGAACTTGCTTTTCCAAGCTTTACCTATTGGCAAAATATTGGTAATGACAGTTGGAACTATAGGGAATTCTCATGGGAGATCTGTTACAAACTTGTAAGTTACATGCCAAGCAGGCATGTACTTACAAGTGGCTGTGAGAAGCATTTGAGTTAACACTTACATAGATTGTGAAAAACACTGAGACAGAGCTGCCTTCCAACCATTTGCATCTGGCTCATCCTTGCTTGTTTTATTGGTAAGGGACAGTAAGGAAAAAAAAAAAAAAAAAAAAGACACAAAGGCAAGGGGAGCAGAAACTGCATTCTGAGATAGCACTCCAGACCTGTTCCCACTGTGACTTTGAAATGGACATCACTATGGCTTTGCCAGTGCAAGACTTTCGAAGGATGAAGAAACCAGTAGCACAGTCCCCTGCTCACCTCTCAGACAGACAGACCATGAGCAACATGCTTTAGCTGCTAGGCTGGGCTATCGCCTTCAGGAGATGGCTTTTTCTCCTCTTTAAATACAGCTCATTGGGAGCCAACCAAGCAGGACAGTTTCTGGGAGGCTGGTGATTGACCTCTTTATATCAGAGGGGTAATTTTTGGTTGGAGGGACCCCCATTCCCAGTCCTTTCTTGGAACTTCTTGGTCTTGGAAATTCTAGATTTTTTCTTGGCTATAATAAAGGGGAAAGGCCCATCCTTTATGAATTTTTGGATGAAACTCAGACTACTCTGAGTATGGGAGCTGATGTTTAATTAGTCATGCTGAGGTGCCCTCTTCAGGCCTTACAGCTTTGTTACTGACATAAGGGAGAACAGAGAGAAATCAGACCCAGAGGTAAGAACAATCCAAGATAGTGGGTATCTTTCCCAGAAATCTGAAAGATAAATATCAGTGCCACCAATACTGACAAGCCTTGATGCCCACAGCTATGGGGATAGACTCTATATATCCTCAGATGAGAAAGGCCCATAAAGCAGTGTGTTTCCAGTTGTCCATTGTATCTTTGGAAACAAAGGGCAGCAGTCTCTTCAAGTGGCACTGAAATCTCACTTTGTAACCTACCCTATTGATTGGCATGTTGGGTCCCAATGTAGGGCATATACATGGTAACAACACAGCCTGAATATTATGGGACTGACCCAACTAAAATATTCTGAAACTGGCATTACAAAAGTACCTATGTATTTGTCAGAGCATGAATCCCAACTTTTAGTTTGGGAAATACGGCCACTCTAAGAATGACAGAAAATACAGAATTTTGTTTTTGTAACTCTGAAGTTAAAAACCTAGTACTCCATTTTCTAATGGAACCCCTTGCCCATCACAAAGATTCCTCCCTGCCATAGACACAGGCTTAAGGCCTGACCGAAGCTGTTGCCTGTTTCCATCTGCTTGCTGACAACACTAACCGTGTGTGGACTTTTTAACTCAAGAATTAAGACGGGAGGGCTTAACTTTTCTACAACAAGAATGCTAGAAGCCGTATCACAGATTTCGAGCCATAATAGACACTGGTGTAAATCCCCACAGAGAATTATGGTTAGAATTTTCAAACTGGTGAAGGCTGCAGAGGTCAAGAAGACCAAGTTTCTAAGAAGGAGCCAATAAAAGTCTCAAGACACAAGCCACAAAAATGGATTCCTATATAGCAATCTAAATCATTACTTTGTATGTACTGAAGAAAAAATAAATATTCATAGAATCAAGTGGGTTCAAAAGTGAATATCTACAGAAAACACTGTAGTAAGCTGACACTATTGTAATTGGTAGGGCAATTGCTTTTACAAATTTATTTTCTTAATAAACATTACTTAAAAATCTTTGGTACAGTATTTTGCCTTATAGATAGTCTCAAAATAGACCAGAACACAGACACTTAAATAACACAAAGCTGAAGCAAGCTGTCAGCAGTCTAAGTTAAAGTAATTTGAAAGAAACAAGGTGAATAAAATACCACGAAGGTAGGAATGTTCTGCACCCTGATGCCATCATGCATTGCGAGAATTAGTTTGAGCATTTTGAATCCTGAAAGATCAGATTTGATTCTCAAAACTTGCTTCCTTTTTCTCTCACATGAGAAAGTAAGTCCAAGATCTGCTTGAAGTCCACCTTCTGAAAACCACCAACTTTAAGAGAGTATAGGAAGACCAAAGCATCTTCTGTTGAAGTGATCACTTAATCACGAGAGGCAGGAAGGTATCTTCCCAATGTGACACTCAAATGTGATTGGGTTTTGGTGTGTCTATTCTGATTTCTCATACTCCTTATTTCTTTCAAATGTCTCTCTTCCAAGTTCATTAGCTGTTTACTGGGTACCATTGCTATGTTTAAAGTATTGTGAAAAACACAGAAATAATACTATAAAATATTTACAATTTAGTAGTGAAGTTTAGACTAAACAAGCAACAATCACATGTTTCTCAGATTGGTTACTCATGCTCTCAGAGACAGCATCAGGTGTCCTTGAGGGTAATCAGTGTCACTAACAACCCTATACAACTTCCTGGAGTTTCACCCCTTGGTACATAATTAAACATATTTTTATACTAAAAACAGAATTTTATGGAGTAAGATGCAAAAATAAATGTGCAAGTGTTTTTAGGAAAAGATACAGAGACATTTCAAGCTTGGAACAGATTTGGATGTAGGTGTCAAAGCCCACTGAACAAGAGTATGAAGGAGGAGGAGTCTGGGGGGCTCAGCTGGGTGATAATTTATTCTATTCCACCACCCTTCCTGCATATGATATTTCATCCAAACTGCCCTGCAGTGGTTGCAGCACCACTAGCCTTATCAAGGCTGAGAATTGTGAATTAAACTATCCCAGCATCAAATCCCAGCCTGAAAATATTTGCTGCTCTCCACCCCTATGGTAATCCAGGGAGTATTCTTCATACACTAAAATCTCCATGTTTTATTTTTTTTCAGACTTTAAATATAATGTTTTTAATATTCAAATTAATGCAATCTTGTAGTAGAGTTATTATCCTATTATTTTATTAGTGTTATTTTTTATTGGCATATAGTTGCTTTACAATATTGTGTTAGTTTATATTGTACAGCAAAGTGAATCAGCTATACATATACATATACCCCCTCTTTTTTGAATTTCCTTCTCATTTAGGTTACTACAGAGCATTGAATAGAGTTCCTTGAGCTATATACAGTAGGTTCTCATTAGTTATCTATTTTATACATAGTATCAATAGTGTATATATGTCAATCCCAATCTCCCAATTCATCCTACCCACTTTCCCCTTGGTATTTATACATTTGTCCTCTACATCTGTGTCTCTATTTCTGCTTTGTAAGTAAGATCGTCTCTACAAATTTTTTCAGATTCCACATATATACGTTAATATACGATATTTGTTTTTCTGACTTACTTCACTCTGTATGACAGTCTCTAGGTCCATCCATGTCTCTACAAAAGACCCAGTTTTGTTCCTTTTTATGGCTGTGTAATATTCCATTGTATATACATCCAACATCTTCTTTATCCATTCCTCTGTTGATGGACATTTAGGTTGCTTCCGTGTCCTGGCTATTGTAAATAGTGCTGCAATGAACATTGGGGTGCCTGTGTCTTTTTGAATTATGGTTTTCTCAGGGTATATGCCCAGTAGTGGGATTGTTGGGTCATATGGTAGTTCTATTTTTATTTTTTTTAAAAAGTGAAGTTGTCATTCTCCTTCCACCAAGTCATAATATATACTATGTATGCAATGGCATATAAATTTTAACTTGTATAAGAAATATCTGGTGAGTGCAGTCCCTACTCATCAGGAATTCTGTTTCAATATATTGGGTTGCAGATCCCCTCTAGACCACACTTTGATAAACACTGGTGTATTGTTTATTAAGAGCCAAGGCAGATCTGGGTTAGATCTGCCTAGGTTTGAATTCCAGCTCTACCATTTAACTATTATGTAATTTTGGACAATCTACTTGACTTTTTTGAGGCTTGATTTCTCCTTCTTTAAATTCATATAATAATATGTACTCCATGATGTTAATCTGAGATAAAATTACATAATGCATGTTAAGTGTTTAGCATCTCCTTGGCAGGCAATGAGTGCTCAATAATTAGTAGCTAGCATTAAACCTGCTCCTCCCCCTGTATTCCTTGACTCTGAGAATGACACCAAATTCTTCTATTTCCCAAGTGGGAAATGTGGGAATCATTTTATATATTTTTTTCTTCAATCTGTTCACCAGCCAAGTTCTCTACATGCAACTCATCACCACAGCTTTGTTCACACTGCCAATACTGTCCTTAGTTTTTTTTAATATTTTAAATATTTAAAAAATATTCTTCTCCTGAATTACTGTAATAGCTTCTTTATTTTTTTAACATCTTTATTGAAGTATAATTGCTTTACAATGGTGTGTTAGTTTCTGCTGTATAACAAAGTGAATCATCTATATGTATATATATAACCCCATATCTCCTCCCTCTTGCATCTCCCTCCCACCCTGCCTATCCCACTCCTCTAGGTGGACACAAAGCACCAAGCTGATCTCCCTGTGCTATGCGGCTGCTTCCCACTAGGTACCTATTTTACATTTGGTAGTGTATATATGTCAATGCCACTCTTTCACTTCTTCCCAGCTTACCTTTCCCCCTTCCCGTGTCCTCAAGTCCATTCTCTACGTCTGTGTCTTTATTCCTGTCCTGCCCCTAGGTTCTTCAGAACCATGTAATAGCTTCTTAAATGCTCTCTCTTCATATTATATTGTCCTCTTATAATCTATTCTCTACATAGCTGCTACAGTAACCTTTCTAAAATCCAAACCTAACTGTATCACGCCACCTCTTAAAGCTGTTTAACAGACTTCCCATTACCTTCAGGAATACAATGCAAATTCCTTAGCATAGCTTGTAAGATCCTTCAAGATTTGGCCTCTGTATTTTTTATTTTTTTACTCACTCATATTCACACCTCTTGAGTAAATTGTACCAACCTATGAGTATATGTGTATATACAGGGGACCATATGCATTATCATACAATTCATCATATTAATTCCAATTGTTTATTTTTATGTCTCCTCCACTAGAGTTCTATGAGAAGAACTGGTACATAATAAATGTGCAATAGAAGTTTATGGATCTAAAGGAAATAAGGAAAGCAGAAAAACAGGAAGCCAGGGAGGAAACAGGATAAATTAAGTAAAGTATGGAATAAGATGGGAGGGATTTGCCCATAGGTTGGTGATTTGGGATCAAACAGATAACCAAGCTTAAAGAACTTCCTAGCTCCCTAAGTTGTAGATGGAATTTGTTTGATGTAATACACTGTGTAAAAAAAGAATAAAACCAAACAAAAAACAAAGAGTCCAACTCCAAGTGCAGTATGCCTGTGTGTGTGATTGATATAGTTACTGGGACTTCTGGTGAGGCTGGAGGACAAAGACAAATGGCATGAGCTGCAATTATGTCCCAGTCCTTTCCTGGTGTTCATTTGATCTTCATTTTTCTCCATCAGTCACAGCAGTATTTCTCCTAGTGGCTTTAGAGCTGAAGATCTCTCTTCCTTATCCCATCTTGTCTTACTTATCCAACCCACAGCATCCTTCTGAGTTTACAGGAGTAGCTAAATACCAAGAGTTTTATTTATTCTTGGACAATTATGGAGAACTAAATAAAATTAGGAAGGAAGAAGCAGCAAGTGAGGTGGTTGTAATTTAAAACAAACAGGCATGGAAGTGCCTCAGTAATGCAAATCCTTGAAAGAATGTAAAATGTGTAAGGTGGAAACTGGTGGACAAAAAGACAGTGCACATATTTTGCTGGAAAAGAGGGAAGTGGTCTTCGTTTATTGTGTTACTGCTTAAACGGCTGTCCTAATTACAGAGATCCTGAAAATTCTACCTGGGCCCAGAGGTTGATTCTTAAGAAACTAATGAAGCTTATACCTCAGAGCCACTCAATTACACAAGCTGCTTCTCCGGCCTCGTGCCTAATTTTGTGTTTACATTTTTTGCATTTCTCTTTTTAAAAGAGGGTTCCAGAACTGCATAGGCTCTAGGCTCTTAAAACCTGGTCTTGCCACTGTCTGGGACACAGGTAGTATATTTTAGGGCTCGCTAAACTAAAACAACTCTTCTTTCTTCCTTCCTATTCCTTCTTTTCATTTTCTTTTTTTCCACTAAGATGCTCTATTCTCAGCATTTCCAACCTTGAAATACATTTTCTCTAAATCCAGTTTTCTTGCCCAAGTTCATACCATATATATACATGGTTCATACCATAATTATATCTATGAACTAAATTGATATATCAATATTTATTACATTTATAATAACCACTATTTCATTATAATGTGAATGCATTTTATTCACATCAACAGATACATAACTCTCTTGGTGTATTACCAACAATAAACATAATCTTCATTTATTTGTAAGGCTGGAGTGGCTGTTAGTTTACCAGAGCCACTATCAGGAACCAAAACAAGTTAAATGACAAAAATTATTAAGCATTTCTCATGTGCCAAGCATTATGTTAGATGTTATAGATTAGCTTATAATAAGGTTGATTCTTCCTTATCAGCTATAATGTAGCAGCAAGACAAAATTGGAAAGATGTATCATTTTGAAAATAAAACATTTTATTATAGAGGGCCTTTATTTGGGTAGGTTAAATAAAAATGAATTGTCTAGTTTTCAGAAAATATGTGCAAAAATTTATTGTTAAAGAAAGGTATAAAAGTTATAAAGTCATTATGAAGGATTTAGAGGAGGCAGAGTGCTGGCTTTCAAAGATGTCTCAGGTTTGCATAGGTGAAGAAGACATTCTCTTTTTGGAATTAAGAAGGGATCAATGATTCCTGAACACCTTTTATGGTTAGGAATTGTGAGTGGGGCTTTATATTTGTCATCTCATTTAATCCTAACAATTCCCTATGAGGCAAGTATTATTCTAATTTTACAGATGAAGAAATTAAGGTTCAGATATGTCATGGAACCTATTCAAGTTAAGTATCTGTAAAGACAAAAATGAACCTAATGTTTGATAGGCCAAGGCATGAGCTGTAAGGTAGTGGAAGATAAGTTTGAATGTACCACATGAAATTGATTTTAGAGAGCACTGAAAGCCAGGTAGAAGTGTTTGGGTTTGATTAACTGGAAAACAGAAAGTCGTTTGTGGTTTTTATAGCAGGTATCTCATACACAGCTTTCTTCACTGGTTTTCCAGATTTCTTTCTTGAGAAAACAAAAGAATCAAGTTGAGTTCAATATTAAGAGTAATCTTAATGTTAAGAGTAATCTTGTTCAAGTCATAAAGAAGAATCAAAAAGTAAGGTTCAGTCAGAATTCTAGAAGTGGACATGCAAACAATCCTGGACATATCTTATTCATCTCTGTATCCTGCATAATTCCTGGCACACAGTAGACAGTCAATAAATGATGATCAAACAGATGAATATAAAGCAAGTTGTTTCTGTAATTAGCTTTTCTGTTTAACACAATATGAAAATTCTCAAAAATTGAGGAAGCAACTCTACGTCTTCTAATGTCCTCAACTCTCTATATGCTGCATGATTGCTTCTAGAACAGCAGGCAAAGAAGACTTTTCTCATTATTTAGAGAGACACTGCCTGAATCTCAAACATTAGTTCATACTTCACTTCCAAATCAAGAGGTCTTATTGTGAAGCCAGAAAGGCTTCAAAACTGGCGTAGAGTTAGGTGAGTCTATTTCCACCGACGTCTAGAACAGGGACTGAGACATCCTTAGAAATAGTGGAATGTCATGATAACTACAGTGCAGGATATAATGAAAGGGAGAATAGACTGGACGTAGGGAGGTAAGCTAGGAGGTAGCTTTAATTAACTAGGTGTGAGAACAAGGAACTGCACTAAAGTGAAGAAAACGGTGATGCAAGCTTCTGCAGGAATTTGATTGGAAGTGGAGAAAAAAGGAATAGAAAGAATCATTGGTGACACCAAGGTTTAATGCCTGAAAGAGAATGAAAATGTTGGTAATAAGGTATCTGTCTGCAACTAGTATAAGATTGACCCTCTATTACTGCCTATCCCAGCAGAGTTCCATTTGCAAAATGTTAGTTTGATATCTAATGTTACTGAAAATCAAGAAAATGCCATAGAGATTTAATTCATAATGTTCAACAAAACATTCTAAAGTTCCCCATCTTCATTTCTCTCTAAATATCTCACATGTCATAACTACTGATTTCCAAATCTTTCTTACTTCATTCCAAGCTCCCATTAACTTGGTCTCAAACTTGGCCTGCATAGGCTTCCTTATCTCTCTTGGTTTCTCGCCATTCCTCTCTTTATCTTCTTTTAGTTACTGCCTTCCTATTTCATTACAAATCTAGCTAGCCTTTCTGTTTTCTCCAAATATCCTCCTTACATATTATTCTAGTTTAAAAAATAAAGTCCCAAGAGCCTAGAGGGCAAAACAGAATACTCAGGAGCCAGTGCAAGGAGCTGTGAATATTCTTAAGGAGCTAAGTGGACCCAACCATATTTTCAACAAGAGACTAGAGCTGGGAACGGCAACCCAAGGAATGAATAAGGTATGTTACCCTTCCCAAAGCAGTCACAAGAAAGTGGAAGGCCAACTACAAATGAAGTGGTAAAAATGCAAATGGAAGAGCGAACAGGGCTAAGTATTAGAAGGTAAACAGAAACCAGTAAAAATAGGAGCAGGTTAAGATTAAGTTAAAGATAAGCCTTGTGAGGTGCAAACTAGTGATGCATGGGGGTGTTAGTGTTGGACAAAGATGGAATCATTATTTTCAAGCACAGACAGTTGAAACAAATAGTTTTTCTATCAAGGAGTATCAGCCTCTCCTGTAGTGAAGAAGAGCACAGAACCGTTTTTCTCAGAATTCACACCCCAACCCCATGTGAATTCTTTATGACTCCGTTTTCTTGTCTATGTAATACGATTAATAACAGTACATTTTCATAGCGTTTTTGTGAGGAATAAATGAGCATATGTATAAAAAAGCTTAGCATGGTGCCTGGCACATAGTAAGACCTCAGTAAATGTCAGCAATTACTATTATCATCATCACTGTCTTCACTATCATCGTTGTTCCTAACTATGACCTTTCCAACTTGTCCTCTCATAAAAGCCTTCTTTTCAGAGTCAAGTGTTGCCACCAAATAGTTTAGTATTCAGTTCTTCAAAATGGACTAATAAAATGGAGTTAATCTCTTCATAGAATACATAGAACCAGTCAATCTCCTGAGAATCCAACTGTAAAAACACTATTCCTATTATTTATGTTGTAACTATACAAGGTCCCAGGACAAATATAAAAACATCCCCAGATGGGTCTTACTGAATACCTTATCTATCTCTCAGGATCAAACCTATTAGAGTAGATATGGCCAATCTAGGAAAAAAGAAAAAAACCCACAGTCCTCCTACCCTGCCAGCCAACTCAGAATTCAGTGTAATTAAAATCCAGATGGGAAGAGATCATACCTGAGACTGAATTCATACTCTTGAATTTATGAGCAAAATGAACTTGGAGAAATTATCTAACTTTTCTGGGCCTTTGTTTACTCAAGTATAGAACAGAGACTACATCTCACTCTCAGGTAAGTATTAAAGTAGCTAATACCTTAAAAAAAGAAAAAAAAAACACAACACAGAAACTGAAATATAGTTGGCAACATAGATTCATTTTCTTCCACTTCCATTCTCTTTTCCTTTTAACAGTTCACACCTATGTTTTCCAGTATGGTAGCCACAAGCCACATGTGGTTATTAAGCGCTTGAAATGTAGCTAGTTAGAAATGAGTGTGATGTAAGTATAAATCACACATTCGATTTCAAAGACTTGGTACAAAAAGAAAAGAATGTAAATACCTCATTAATAACTTTATACTGATACATGTTGAAATGATAATATTTTGGATATTCTAGGGAGATAGAACATATTAAAATTATTTTAACCTGTTTCTTCTTCCCTTTGTTAAATTTAAAATTACTTATATGGACACCTTATATTTCTATTAGACAATACTAGTTTAAACAATCAACCAGATGTGATTAAGGAAACAACTCTCTGGCAAGTGAACTTTCATAATGGTCCTTCTACTTCTTGTAGCCTAGACTGAAATAACATTTGCCATCAATGCCCATAGGCACTTGAAGTCCTTGATGTGTTTGCTTCGGGCAACATGAGTACAGAAGGCATGGAAAACATAGCCTGACCAGCTGGTGAAAATGAAGCTTAAGATGAGAAATAGAGTAATAAGGAGTCTTTGAAGAATTGTCTGAGATTTGTGTTTTTCATTGTTGGGAAGGCCAAAAGGAGAACAGCCACAAGGACCAAAAAGTTCTTTTAAAATTACATGAAAAGAATATGAACTGCATGGTCAAAAATCAAACTGCAACAAGGATGCATTTAAGTGCCTCCAGAAAGGTAATTAGAAATTCCTCAACTCCAGTATTAATAAATTATTCCAGAATTTAGGGGTAGGGGATGGAGTTACTCTTTCTGGAGGAACCTCTTCTGGACCAACCATGTAGGAATTAATCAACTCCCCTAGAAGAAGGAAGAGTCCATGTATTTGGTTATAAGTGTGAACACATCATTTACTTAGAGCTGATTTTATTGGCAGCTTATAACCCGCATTTGAGTTTATATATACAATTAGGGCAGTCTAAATATTTGAATGTATGTAGAGGAGAGACATAAAAATTTAATCTGACCTCCAGGAAAATGAAAAGGCAATTCCTATCCTAGATAAAAAAAAATATTTCAAAAGACCAGTAGTAAAAAAAAAAAAAAGAGTATATGATCAATAGTGCCAGATATTTGGGAAAAGATAAGGAATAAAAAAAATCTTTTGATTTGTCTTGAAAGTGGTTGTCAATGACCTTGGAAACTTGTTATAATAGAGTGCTGAGGCAGAAGCTATTTTACTAGAGAATGGTGGAAAGATAAAAAAAAGGGGGAGGGCAGGGCTTCAAAGCATGCATTGGAAAGGTCTGGAAATGAAAGCAAGGAAAATGGGATAATAGTTTAAATGGGAAAAAGGATCAAGCAATGCGCTTTTAAGACAGATCCATTTTGATGACAAAGTGCAAATAAATGTAGTGGGAAGGGAAAAGATAAACATACTCATGAAAGAAGGTTAAGTGTGGGACTAAGTTGCTAGTATCTACATTATAATTTTGCAAACACAGGATGTATTCCCAGTGCAAAAAACCTCTCTTATTTATTGGCTAAATCTTTTTAGTTAGTAGCCAGGATGCTCTATGACTAAAATTATTGAATAAATGTCTCCTTTATTTCTCATCTTCTAATTTCATTAATCTGCTGTGGTTAACTCTCACTTACACAAGCCAATATAAGGACTGATTTTAGGCAATTGCAGATCTTCCTCAATGTTAGTTCAGGGCCATATCAGCAGAAAATCTACTTGTCTTGAATGGATTGCACTGGTCTACTCAAATGATTTCAGAACTGGGAAGTCAGAAGATATTGAATTTTAAATATTAGATTATTTTATATTGGACTTTGGATCTAATATTAGATATTAAAGTGTAAAATCACATTGTCCTTATTGCTAGCCTTCTTTTTATCTTGCTGCAGGATCAGTATTGTTTTAGTACAGTATTTGATGGCTCATGAGCCTACAGGGTGAGGGAAAATATTTATACTACTTATTGAATGGTGGACAGCCCAAGATTTAAAATAAATTTTGCCAAACTTTAAATGCAGTAATTTATTAACATCTGATGGCCAAATCATATTTTACTATTGTAGTACAAGAAATATCAAACGAAACAAAACAAACACCAGGCTAACCTAAAGAAGTGATGAATATGATTGTGAGTATTTGTGGCGTTGCTGTCGAAAAGAAGCTTTTCCACCAAGAGAGACCACCTCTGTACAGTCTGGTATGTTGACACCATATAAAAGGTAGTAAACAAAAACAAATGGACAGGATAATTACAGGGATCTGAACTCATAAGACCAAAGTGGGTTGACACTACTTTTCTACTGTACTATTTTGACATATATTAAGAATAATCAGTATTGAGCAACTTAAGAAATATGAAAACCGGAAACAAAATGTGCAGTTTTAGATCCCCAAATGAAACACAAACATTTGATTTTTATTGAATTACAAAAAAGGCCCAACTTTCTTCAGAAACAATATCTAATGCTACAGAAAAATACCTAAATACCTAATGTTTTAATTTGTTTAAAACAACAACAATAATGACAAAAGTTAATACTTATTGTGAATCTATTTTATGCCAGGACTGTTCTAAGTAGTCTATTCCAAATACTTTATATATGAATTAAATTATTTGATTCTCAAAACAAACAAACAAACAAACCAATCCTATGGGGAATGCACTGTTATTATTCTAATGTTGCAGCTGAGGAAACTGGGACTTAAGTGAACTGCCAAGATTGCACAGCTAGTAGTGGCAGAAAGTGGGCAGAACCAAATCTAAGTTGTTGTTTCTTTATGATCAAAATATTGGTACACTACAGTAGTTCCTGAACAGAACCTAACTGATATTTTACTTTGTTTCAGCCCCTGATAAACATATTCTCTGTATAGCAAGAGTTTAAAGTTCTTGAGAGGATCAGATGCCAGGCAGGTTAGCAATCACCGGATTATCATCAATGGAGTACAGTGGGAACTGGGTCCTAGGAATAAAAAATTTATCAGAATAGGTGTTCCTACACATAATCAAGACAAAGCAGGAAGAGTGAATTTGTGGCAAGTTCCAAATTGTGGAGTAGATCTATTTTAAATTCCTTTTATCTAAGACCAGGATTCATCCTAGACACTGGAGTGGATCTAGGCAGGCAAGTCTTACCTAAAGCTAAGATACAACAGTTGCATGGATAAGAAGAGAGCTGAGGCTAAGACCCAAACAGGGCTTATTAAAAAAGACACAAGGTTCTTGGTGCAAAGGGGAGGAAGGACATGGTCTTAAGAAAGAAAAGAGTCAGTGAGATGAAAGGTTTGGAATTCAGAGGTTGAGAATTGGTGTCCAGGATCTTCTGGTGATTATATGGGACTCTATGGAAAGGGATGGCAAACAGCAAGCAAAGATGATCTCTAGAAAGCTTGAATAGAGCAGGATTTCCCAAAGAGATCTTCAAGGAATGTAGCCCTATAGGCGCTCTCCCTCATAAGAACTCACAGTGCGATTCTGTATTAAAGATGAGAAATCACATGGCAAGGAAACCTACCTAATTTTAACCTAGCATTTTCCAAACTTACTTGACAATTAAATCCTTTGTTATTAAAATGACATTGAGCTGCTGTTGCATAGAGTAGACTTTGGGAAACACCGGGGTGGATACAGTTAAGAAGAGGGCCAAAGTAGCCCACTAGGGGAGTTGAAGAAAATATTGGAACATCTATTTCCACATGTGTTACCTCATGCTACAAATTGCTTATTTTGACATGTTTTATAATGCTTAAAATGTATTAGTGCAAAACATGTATTCCATTTTTACATAAAAGAATATACATATATTGAGGGTACATGTTCCTTACCTTTTATTGATGATGTGCACATCAAATGAGTTTGGAGACAACCAGGAGAGGAAGGAGACCACTTGGGGTGAATGTTCCCTACCAAAATGCAACCCTAATCTATGGGAACTGAGAGGCTGTTCCTGGTTCTTCCTCTACTTTTGTTTCTTTTGCTCTTTGCCCAGGATGAAGTCTAGTCCCCCATAGAACCACTCTCAACCACTGAAAGCTGTTAGTGGTGAGTACTAATATCAACTTAAACAATGGTATATTAAGACTTTCATAGATAATAAGAGTTCTTGCTACCTCAGAGTAAATATGAAAATAAATCTAAACATAATGTGGTATTTTTATTGCTATTTCACTTTTTAAAATATGCACGCCAATAATTAGTTCAGGGTATTAACAGAACATGAAAGTAGAATGTAAAATTTGTTAATTTTTAAGACACAGATAAAACTCCCAAATTTAAAAAGAAGAAATGGAGCACTTGCTTGATCTGGATTGCTTTTAATAGGACTAAATATCACAAAACAGATCTAACTGCTGTTTCTAACTTAAAAAAAAAATCTTAAGCGTTGTCTGCAATTGTCACGGTTTATTGTCTCCAAGTAAACAGCTGTCTCAATTACAACAATCATCTAGATTCGAGGTCACAAACTCAAAGATCATAGGAGTCAGGCAGGCAGAGTCAATTGATGAAGTATACTGTGTGTAAAGGAATGAGTGTGGGGTCTGGGGGGATGGGGAACTCAGGCACTGGGTGAGAGGAGCAATCATTAGTCAGCTCCAGCTGATTGTTTCCCCACAGGAATTTAGATCCAGTTCTGCCACATTCTCTAATTTTTCAAGAGAAACTATAAAAAATCCAGATTTCAGGTGATCTCTCAGTATTTATAAATTAATTTATTTTTTATTTATTTTATTTATTTATCTTTGGCTGCGTTGGGTCTTCGTTGCTGCGCGCGGGTTTTCTCTAGTTGCGGTGAGGGGGGGCTACCCTTCGTAGCGGTGCGCGGGCTTCTCATTGCAGTGGCTTCTCTTGCTGCGGAGCACAGGCTCTAGGCACGTGGGCTTCAGTAGTTGTGGCACACGGCTCAGCAGTTGTGGTGCACGGGTTTAGTTGCTCTGCGGCATGTGGGATCTTCCTGGGCCAGGGGTCAAACCCATGTCCCCTGCATTGGCAGGTGGATTCTCAACCACTGCGCTTTTCTACCCAAAATCATCTGAGCAATCAGGGAGCATTGGGAATGCATTATCTCCTTTTCCTCTCTTCCTGCTCCTTCCACTTCTTCCAATTTTAAAAGACTTTTAATTTCAAAATTTTTCCAAGATGCATATTAGTAGAGAAAATAGTATAATGAACCTCCTGGAACCCAAAAACCCAAGGCAACACTCTTAATAAAGTGCTTTTACCATCTATAGGATTTTTCTCCCAAGTTGCTAATACCTATTTTGCAAGTTTTGATGCTTATATTTTCTTGATATTACTAGCAGATGCCAATAGAGAGTTTTTAGACAAGAATCGAGACTCATATTCCTTCCTCCTATTGACCTGAAATGGTTTGCTTTTGAAACATCAAGAGGCTACCCTTGTTTAGTCGTGTCAACAGGAATTCCAGCAAGGTTTGTGCATGTGCAGGCAAAGACAACTATGTCACAACTGTCACCTGTTAAACAGCAACTGTAGGACACTGATTGGAAGATGAATCCTGACTTTGTCAAGGTTAAAATGAGGATGCGTTCTTACGTGAACATCTCATAATTTCCCCACAGGAATACTAGAGTTGCTCCATCATCTTCAGGCCTAAGAAAGGTAATGTTAACTCCTGTTGAAGGAACCTAGCTTTTCTCTTCTGAAACTTATGAAATTCATCAGCACAATTTTCTATAATTTAAAAATTATAACAAGAAACCGTTTCTGTCATTACCCTGATTACTAAGTTACCTGGAACATGATAAACTCTTTCAACTGCTATTTTTGGGTCTTTTTCGTCCCAGAATTCTAAAATACATATTATTACATCTTTAATGATTAATTTTGATCCATTTGTTGAGTCTATAGGTTTTATCTTCATGACTGACCTCTCTGTCCATTATACTCTGTCTCATTGTTTAAACCCATGATTTCATTTTTTCAGTATTCTGGGTATGGCTGATTTGATTATTTGCAATGTCAAGTCTGCTTTTTACTACTTTCAAATAAGATTTTTATTTCAGTTATTGTCATTTTCATTACGTAGCATGCTCTTCCTACCCAGGCCTGCTTTTGCTCAGCAGAGACAATGTCCTCTTTTATTTCATTAAGAATAAAAAGTAGGTAATTTCTAAAGCCATGTCCTCTAGTTCATGAAATAGATCAGGTTTATTTCTGAACCATTACAACTTGGCTCTGTGTGGCAGAATTGCTGCTATTGCTATTCATCTTTGAGATTGATGCGTTGATATTTTCATCCTTGAAGTTAAGGTTTTGCTTGGACATCTTGAGCAGCAGCAATTGTTGTCCCGGGGAGAGAAAGATATTAGAGAAATGATCCTGCCGTCTTAAATTTCAACCAGTGGTTCTCAAATTTCAGGGCACCGAAGAATCAACTGGGGAGCTTTCTAAGAATGCAGATTCCAGGGCTCCACCCCCAGTGATCTTGATTCAGCACAACTAGAGTGGGGTTGCCAGGAACCACCATTTGTTAAATGTTTGATATGAGATTTTCAAACATATGCTAAAGCAGAAGAATAGAATAGTGAACCACTTTGTACTCATTAACCACCTTCAACAATTGTCAATAGTCTGCTCATCTGTGTCCTCTTCTATTATCAGTAACCCCATTTGATGTTTTCTGTTTTCATTTTTATAATTTTTGCTAGAATATTTTAGAGCATACCACAGACATCAGTTCATTTCACTCTTAAATCCACAGAATGCATCCTTAACTTTTTCTAACACATAAACACAATGACATTATCACATCTAACAAAATTAACAATTCCTTAATATCTCATATTGCATGATCATATTCAAATTTCCCCTAGTGATTCAAAACTGTCTTTTACAGCTAGTTTGTTGCATCATGTCCCAAACAGTGTGCTTATTGCATTCGGTTGTTATGTTGCTTATGATGGAGCAGCTCTTCTTAAAACTTGTCTTCTAGGGCCTGGATAAGATGTTAGCATAGGAGTCCTTCAAGGAGTGAAATGGTTTGGTTCACAACACAAGAAGACCAGGAAGACAATTCTTGACTTCCAGCACTGATAGAGATGGACACAGCAAGATCAAATAAAGATGTGTGTCAGGAAACGAAGTTCAGGGCTAGTTGAGGGAAGCCTCAGTTCAGAATGAGTCTGTAGCACAAAGGATACTATTTACTCCTCACACTATTAAATGATATAGTTAATATATGAAATGTGCTTAGAGTGGTCCAGCATACAGTAAGCTCGCAATAAATGCTAGCTGCTATTGTTATAATTACTCAATGGGACACAGGGAATGAAGTTTGGAGGGCTGGTCTGTGATTGAAAGCAAAAGGAAAAACTAATGAACATTTATATGTCTTTTGTGACTTAATGTAGAGTTTCATGGCAGGTGACAGAGGGCAAATGGAAGAGAGAGAGCTGAATGGAGAAGTGGGAGCTGGATCTACAGTATAAAACAAAGCAGGGAGGACAACATGGTAATGAAGGTAATTCTCTATGGGGTCCACATCTGTCCCATTGGTATTTCAGGCACAATAGAGACCCAAATGAATTCTCATTCATTTTTGCAATGTGCTGCTGAAGCATCTTTCCCTTTTTAGTTTTTCATAGGTAATTTAAGTGGAATTAGGAAGATAGGCTGCTGTAATTAATATACAACTCTTTATGCTTTCTAGGCACTGTGCTAGGAATGAATAATGTGAAAAAAATTGAGATGAAATTCATGCCCTCAAGGAGCTCATGGTCCAGTGGGAGACAGGTAAGTGAGATTTTATAAAGCAATGAGATTTTATGAAAAATTTATTTTGTGATAAATCTAAAGCAGAAGGGGATGCAGAATGCTATGGAAACAGAAAATAGGGGATGCTTAGCTGGACCTGGGAACAAGTGGAATTTAGGTAGGGTGACCATATAATATACCATCCAATTCTCTGAGTGTGAAAGGTGGTGCTAATAATAATTACAGGGAGACAGCGGTTGTAAACTAAGCCCATCTTTGACAAGCCAGAATGGTTGGTCACCTCGATTAGGCCAAAGAAAATCTCTGTACGTCAGGTCATATGTGAGTTCTAAAGGGAGAGAACACAGTCACCAGGCAAGAGAGTATCTTCTAAGTACAGGAGGGGTGTGTTTAAGGACAAAGAGCTGTGAGAGACCTGAGATTGCTATGGATCCAGGAAATAGCTTAGAAATAGAACAGTCCGGAGGGAAGGGCATAAAATGGTCAATGATGAAAGAAGAATCTAGAGTTGGGACCAGGCCATGAGAGAACTGGTCAGCTAAGCAGATGAGATTGAATTTTATTTTAAAAGTTATTGGGGGTTACCCTGGTGGTGCAGTGGTTGAGAATCCGCCTGCCAATGCAGGGGACACGGGTTTGAGCCCTGGTCTGGGAAGATCCCACATGCCGCGGAGCAACTAGGCCCGTGAGCCACAACTACTGAGCCTGCGCGTCTGGAGCCTGTGCTCCACAACAAGAGAGGCCGCGATAGTGAGAGGCCCGCGCACTGCGATGAAGAATGGCCCCCGCTCACCGCAACTAGAGAAAGCCCTCGCACAGAAACGAAGACCCAACACAGCCAAAAATAAAAATAAATTAAAAAAAAAAGTTATTGGGCATCATTAAGGGGTTTTAGGGAGAGATGTGACGTAGACAAATTTGCAGGGAAAGATAATAGCAGTAAATGCAATTATTAAGGTTCCTTTCTATGACATACACTTTCAAATGTAATGTTCTCAACAAACATGGTATGCATATTATTATCCTTATTTTACAGCCACATAAAATGAGTTAAATAATTTCCCATAAGATATGGAAGTGGAACTTAAATATAGGTGTATCTAACTCAAAATCTGTGATACACTAAACTTTGACAGAAGGTTTGAGGGCAGTTTGGCAGGGAGCCAGGGTAGTGAGGCAGGGAGTCCAGTGAAGTAGCTATTGAAATCCAGGCAGGAATTATGACAGGCACTAACTATGGAAGAGGCTGGGGGATGATTAGGAATAAATAGTCATGCCATATAAAAAGAATTAACATAAAAATCATAGGACTTGGTTTGCTGAGTGAGTGGTGGTGGCAGTAAGGAAACTTGAAGAGTCTAGATTCTGGTTTGGGTGCCTGTGTAAATGGTAATATACCATTCATCAAGCCAGGCAATTAACTGAAGGAAGATTCAGGCAAACTCAATGAGTTCTCTTGTCAAAAGTTTGTATAGGATTACTGGGTGATGCTTGGTAATAGAATATGTGAGTCTGGTGTTCACCAGTGAATCATGGAAAACTATAATAAAATGGAAAGTTCAAAAGGTTGACGATAGAACCTGGGTGATCAGGGACAAATACTGCAGTAAAGTATAAACAAAGATGTTAACATATTTATTGAATTAGGCAACTAGTAGCTCAGTTTTGGAACCTAAATTGGATACTGTATCTTTGTACTTGTTAAATATTATACTAGTTGAAACAACTTTGAATCTCGAGTCTGTCATCTCATATATTAGCTAGATTTTTCTGCTTTTCATCATTTATTTACTTTATACATATATTTCTATATGCATTCATTGTAATAGCTATAATTTATTAAATGCCTGCTATATCCCTGGTTCTTTATAAACATTATTGTTAATTTACAAACAAACCTGCAAAATCCATATTATTGTCTTCATTTTAAAGATGAAGAAATATAGTGTTCCCGTAACTGTAATTCAAAGAAGGAGGAACTGAAACTTAATGGGACAGATATCAAGGCCTTTTCTCTTCACATTTATGCCACAAACCTATTGCTCCCTTCAGGATTCAGCTGCATAAGCCAAATGCCGCCAGATGCATCTTCATTATGGCACAGGAAAACTAGTGACAGACAGTAAGGCTATTTGAGACTTCCAATCCAGGGAAAAAAACTGGATTATTTAATCCACCATAGAAGCAAGAGGATCTGTGAATATGAAGCAAAGTGAAGTTGGATATTTCCACAACGAATGAACAAAAAGAACGGACCAAAGGTATAGGTAACAAAACTTAAAATAATCACATCTAAAAAGAACCAGAAGAAAAGAAACAAGGTTGAGCAATATCTACAGGAATATCAAAGTGACATAACTCGCTCCACTGGGCTCCATTTTTAAAAAGGCAGGAGTACAAACAATTCGTCCTGCACGTCCCAACCAGCCCTAATGTAATTACACAGCCGCTTTCTGACTTTGAAAACTGAACACAGTGTAAAATCCATGGGATGACTTTAATTAAAAGTTATTTTCAAAAGCAAACATGAATGGACTTTGCAAAAGGGCAAGTAAAAATCAGATGGCTGAGTGTTGCAAAGAATTCACTTACTGGGTGCACTAAGATTGAAACTATTTTGGATGAAAAAACTTCGGAGTCCCATCAGGTCAGGTCGTTTTACATGTTGGAACACCCTGAACTTCAGATGAACTCAGACCCATAGCACATTATGTTAAGGTAATGTTACAAAACAGTGGATAAATAAATGATACTAACAAAAACATGAGGAAAATGCTGAAGGAGTCCAAATGAACACTAAACAATTGTGAACTCTCACTAATCTCTGTAACTCTCTTGAAAAAGCAAAACCATCCTAACCTTTAAACATGAATGGCATTAAACTGATTACTTTTTCAGATCACCTGCTTTGTCTCAGCTTTATCAACCGCCATATATAGCAGCCACAACTACTGAAGCCCGCACTCCTAGAGCCTGTGCTCTGCAACAAGAGAAGCCACAGCAATGAGAAGCCCGCGCACCGCAACGAAGAGCAGCCCCCGCTCACTGCAACTAGAGAAAGGCCGGGTGCAGCAACGAAGACCCAACGCAGCCAAAAATAAATAAATAAAATAAATTAATTAAAAAAAATATATATATATATATTTACATGTCCTCTTACGGTCTAGCAAAGGTGCTATTACTGACTCACCAATAATAGGACATGTGTTTGGGGTTATTTGTTTCACAGTGTGTGTAGCTGCAGGGGCGGGGCGGGGGCGGGCGGTGGAGTGGAGAGAGGGGTGGAGATAATGCGCTCTTTTCCATTCATGCCCTGAACTGGCCCGGCCTCGGTCAGACATATGGCAGTGAATGGGCATGCAGCCTGCAGGCACACCAAGCGGCTACCTATGGAAGACCCTTGAGGATGCAGTCTGGAACTTTGGCCTCATTAATCCCATGCTCTAGCCCAAGGGTTCTCAAATTTTGGTGTGAGTTAGAATCACAGGTGGAGTAGCTATTAAAAATTCCAGCCCTTGGATACCACTTCAGTCCTACCAAATTAAAATATCTGGAGGTGGGGCCCTGGCATCTCTGCTGTCCTCAGGCTCCACAGATGATTCAGATACACACCACAACTGCAGAACCACTGCTCTGGCCACCAGGCTACACCTCATTGGCCAGGACGCTGACTACCGCGTAGCAGATGGTGCCGGCTGACAGCGGCTCTGCTCTGGTGGCCCAGGTACCGGCTGCTGCTGCCTGTCTGACTTACTCTTTCTTTTCACAGTCCTTTGTCTGCTTTCTAGCATTTGGAAACAAAACAAAACACAAAACCAATATACTTTAAAAATTATGAAAGCAGAAAAATCTGAAATATATATAGAAGAAAAATCACTTATACTTGCACCATTCCAAGATAACCACTATTACTGCTACAGTGAATTATTTTCATTGTATACTCAGAGAGTTACAACCATCCTTTTATGGAATCATGCACCCCATTAAAAAAAAAATTTTTTTTATTGCGTGGTATGTGTCTTGTGCTAAGTACTTTATATTCATTATTTTGTTTAATCCTCACAGCATCCCTGTAAGGAATGCACAACTGTGACCCCGTCTTATGGACTAAAAAAATGGAAGCTCAGAGAAGTCATAGTAGATCATGGCAGAGTGCTGGTTTGAACCCAGAAACACAGTCTTTTTCTCACTTTAACATCTGATATACACGTATTTCCAAGATATTGAAAACATTTTATAAATAACATCAATAATGGCTGCATACTCTTCTATTTTAGGACTCTACAATTTGCTTACTCAGTGCTCATAGGCCAACAATGGATTCTAAATTGCTGTAATGTTGCAATGAATATCTTCATGAATTTGGCTTTATCTGTGTTTCCTATTATTTTCTTAGGGGAAATTCCTAGAAAATGAATCAATATGTCAAAGAATATAAATACGTAAAAATATATATAATTCTCGATGCACCCTGACAGGTTGCTTTTAAGAAAAGATTATAAAAATTTCTGCACAGTTTTTTCATCTTCCCCGGCCAAAATGCTTATGTAGCTATTTCTCATTTTTCCTGATTATAAATAAATCCTAGGTTACCATATTTGCACATTTATTTTTGCCTACGTTTCTGATTATTTCTTTAAGCTAAATTTCTAACGATGGAATTGCTGGATCAGTGGGTAACACATTTGAAGATCTGTTAATACTTATGGTATTTCTAAATTGTTTGCCAGGAAGATCACAATTATATTCCCACCAGCAGGGAAAGTGAATGACCATTTCTTCACACCCTTGTCAATACAAAACATTTGTTTCTATTTGAATTTTTAAGAACTAATGAAGTAAAACAGCTTTTCACATGTTTATTGACCCATTGCTTTCCTCTTCTTTATTTCTTGTAAATTTTAAAATTTATGTCCTTAGCCTTCACTTAAAAAATCTTCAGGTTGCAAGTACCTTTCTTATTATTTATTTGAAAGGGTTTTTTATACTAAGACTGTTAGCTCTGTCAAATCCATTGCAAAATGGCCCAAGTTTGTCATTTGCATATTTCTTATGAATGTTTTTGATGAAGTAAACTTGAAATTTTAATATGGTCAGGTTTATCTGTATTTTCCTTTATGGCTTCTACCTTTGGTTTTAGATAGAATTTAGAACATGCATTCTCACTCCACTAAGTACAAATATTCACATATATTTTCTTTCATTTATGGCATCATGGAACCTTTAAATCATTTGTAACATATCTTGGTATGGGCTATAATATAAAAACTCTAATGTTTTCAAGTAGTTAATAAATTAAGTCAGCTATATTGCTTGAAAAATTCATTTTCCTCCTATGTGAAATGCTACCTTTACATTTATGAAAAAGACCCATGCACACACAGACACAAATACATATACATTATGTATGTGTGTGTATAATTATATATATATATACACACATATACATATATACATATACACATATATGTATGAAACACTTTGGAATATTTCTTCAGGTGTAATCAATATTTGAAACATTTTAATTCATTGATTCATCCACCTGGTTTGTCATTCATTTACTCAATGAATATTCATGAGTAGGTTCTACATACAAGCACATAATTAGATCCTCTATACTTGATCTTATATTATTGTATTGACAGGGAAGAGTCTTACCGTTTAATGAGAAGTTCTTTTCTCTAAACTCTATAGCATGGATGGTCTTTTCTGTTCATTAAGCACTTAATCATGTCAAGTACAATAGCATGTTTTGTTTAATTATAGACTGTTTTGGCTTGGGTCCATATGAAGAAGATAAGCTATTTGTGAATAAGGACTATGCCTACCTTCCCTCACAATGCTTAGGAAATGTAGGCTCAAAGGCATTGTACACTTTTGACATAAATTTACCTCAATTAAAAGTTCAATTTTGCAAGTGAAGTAAAAAGGAAGTCAGATGACTTATCCAAGATCACACAGCTAATCAGTGACCATATTAGGATCAGGGCCCAAGTCTTTAAGCTATCACTTCAGGTACCTTTCTGTCATTACCCTCTTTTTTCCTAGCATTTCATTTGGCTCTTCTAGCTGGGCTGCTCTGCTAAAAATCTTTGCATTAAGGCAGGATCAGCAAGGTTCTCAAGCCATAAGTGAACGTGTTATCACATCATGGGAAATGCCTATGCATTGTGAAATGATTCTGTTCTATTTTTCAGTATGTGTATATATAAGTATTATGTGTCTGGTTGACTAAGTTATTAGTGGTATAAGAGAATTAAATACACAAACTGAAAAATTAAATACATATGGCAGAGATAATGCTTGTTGAAGTATATACAGAAATGTTAAGGATGGTTATATCATATGTTGAGGTCAACACTTTTTCAGTAAAAACATATTTGAAATTATAATTGTGCTTAGTGGGAAATATGATTTCACATGAAAATATTCCTTGCTTTACTCCGAAAATCAATGTATAAAAATCAATTAATGTGAAAATCAATTGAATCCAAATCTATTCTTTTGATAAATTACATTATAAGTACTAGGGAATCTATCTATTAATGAGCATATATGATGAATATTCAACAAAATTTCCTGAATGCTTACTCTATGCCAGGCTGTATGCAGAATTCATTATACAAGAATGAACAAGACGGATTATCCTTTCCATGTGGAATTTATAATCTCTTAAGAAAGAAGCATGAGAAGTAGCTAGAAGGGTAGTAGGTATAATAAAGAAAAACTCCTAAACTAGGGTTGAGAAAAAAACTATTCCAAAGAAGTGATATTTAAGTTGAGACTGAAAAGATGAGTATAAAGAAGCTTGAGGAGGGGCAGGGGATTTGAGAGGCAGGAAATCATTCCAAGCAAAGAAACTTGCAAAGGCAGAAGGCAATGAGTGGCACTGTATGTGAAAAGTTGGCCAAACTTTATGAAGCTATGGAATTAACAACCTCTTTTTAAAAAGGAGTTGGAGAAACATAAGCAGTAAAGGGAGAACTTTAAAAGTGTTTGGTTGAGACCTGAGCCTGTTTGATGTCTGATATGAAGAAGTCAGTGTGAGGCTGCCTGTATCTAAGGCGAGGAGATGACTAATAGCACAGGTTCTTGAAAAGGAGGGAGGAGAGAAATCCAGCACAGTAGATGGAGGGGTCACCCAGCTCCATTGTGAAAGGAGGAAAAGAAAAACTAGGAGACTCGCAGGCACATATGTTTATAGATGTGATGGTGGAAAGTTGAAAGAATCAGCATCTCTGATGGCCTGTGTTTTCTCACTGAAGTAGGTTGTCTGATGGGAATGAAGAGAAGGAAGG
This sequence comes from Balaenoptera physalus, assembly GCF_965194825.1. NCBI lineage: Eukaryota > Metazoa > Chordata > Mammalia > Artiodactyla > Balaenopteridae > Balaenoptera > Balaenoptera physalus. Next base: position 102,267,222 of record NC_138882.1, read on the forward strand.
AGGAATGCAAAGATTTTGAAATAATCATGGGAGTCATTGGGAGAAACAACTGACTAGAGAAGATCATACTTTATTAAAGCGAGAACTCGTGTGCATATTTGTATCATACAAAAGTTATCTTGACTTTTGTCTAGGAAGTTGTCTGAGAAATTAGGGAGAAAGGAAGCTAAGACAAAGAAAATCATTGAAGCCTGATTCAAAAGAGACTTCAAAACAATTAATCTAATAAGACTGAATGTATAACCTTCCAATAAAATAAATGAATCCAAACCTCCTCAGAATATAAATATTTCTTGACTTCACTACCATTCACTACAAAACTTCTTGAAACAGTGTTTTACACCTGTTTCATTTTATTCAATCCCCACTCACTCCTCAATCCTTTGCAATGGCTTCATTGACTTATTAACAAATAAGATTAATTTTTAAGAGAAGTTTTATGTTTAAAACCAAATTAAGAGGGGGCTACAGAGATGTCCCATATACCTCCTGCTCCCAAACATGCATAACATCCCTCATTATCAACATCACTAACCAAAATGGTATATTTTTTACCAAGGATGAACTAACACTGACACATAATCACCCAAAGTCCATAGTTTACCTTAGGGATCACCTTGATGTTATACATTCCATGGGTTTGAACAAATATGTAATGACATATATCCACCATCATAATAGCATACAGAGTATTTTCACAGCCCTAAAAATCCTCTGTGCCCTGCCTATTCATCTTCCCCACCCCTCACCACTAGTACCACTTATCTTTTTATTATTTCCACAGTTTTCTTTTCCAAAATGTCATATAGTTGGAATCATACAGTATGTAGCCTTTTCAGGTTGCCTTTTTTCACTTAGTAACATGCATTTAACGTTCCTCCATGTCTTTTCATGGCTTGATGGCTCATTTCTTTTTTAGTGCTGAATAATATTTCATTGATTGCATGTAACATAGTTTACCTTCACTGACTTTTAGGACATGATTTTCACCTCTATTTGATTCTTCTCCTACTTTATCATAAATGCTGGTATTTCTCAGTTCTGTTTTTCCCCTACAAAATCACAATACTCATCTTACTTCTTGGCTTCAATCTGTACTTCAGTGCAGACACCTCTCAAATATATAAACCTTTCCACTATACCACTGCCCTTCTTTTTCAATGGCCCAGCCAGATATCCTGATCTGAATGTCCCAATGGAAACTCCAAGGTCTACTTCATCATTTTACTGTGCTTCCCAATTTGTGTCAACATCCTCCTAGTCACTTAGTTTCCAATTTTGAAATCATCTTTTTCTTTGCCCTTTCCTTCATGCTCATATCAGTTATCCCACTCCATCAATCCTATTTTTCAATATAAATTTATTTATTTATTTATTTATTTTTCGCCGTGTTGGGTCTTTGTTGCTGTGTGAGGGCTTTCTCTAGTTGCGGCGAGCGGAGCGGGGGCTACTCTTCGTTGTGACGCGTGGGCTTCTCATTGCGGTGGTTTCTCTTGTTGCAGAGCACGGGCTCTAGGTGTGCGGGCTTCAGTACTTGTGGCACGTGGGCTCAGTAGTTGTGGCTCGCGAGCTCTAGAGCGCAGGCTCAGTAGTCGTGGTGCACGGCCTTAGTTGCTCCATGGCATATGGGATCTTCCCGGACCAGGGCTTGAACCCGTGTCCCCTGCATTGGCAGGCGGATTCTTAACCACTGCACTACCAGGGAAGCCCAATCCTATTTCTTATAATGTCATTTATGTGTCCTTCTGTACCCTACTTCAGGCTCTCAATAACATGTGCTTAAATAATTGCAACCTCTACAGTTCTGTTCTACCTTCCTTCAGCCTTCCTTTACTCTATACTACATGCTATTGTCAGTGATCTTCCTAAATTACAGGTGTAATCACATCACTCCCATACTCAGAATCCTCTCATGGCTTCTCATTAGTGATAGCTGTCATTTATCAAGTTTTTCATAAGTTCCAAGCAGTTTGCAAAGCTTATTTTATATTACCTTATATCATTTATCTTCCTCATCATCATAATCTAAGAGATAAGTACTGCCCGCATTTTACAGATGAGAGGACTGCAGACTGTTGAGCTCAACTAATAGTAAAGCCAGAATTCAAACAAGCATCTGGCTAACTAAATCTTTGTGCTCCCTCCCAACCATTACCTTCCTACCTAGAGAATAAAGTAAAGGTTAAATTTCCTGGACTCACATTCAAGGTCTTCAAGATATTTCTCAAATTTACATCTTCAACCTTTTGCCCATACCATCATTCTTCCCAATTTAAATGAGTTGAGCTATCTTTCTGGCAGGGATGTCAAGCAGTAAAAATCTTTGAGGTACTAACGCTTCAAAGAATATCCAGTAGTTAATCAAGGGCCATGAAACTTAGGTATCTTATGCTGCACCTGATTAAGAAAGTAATGATACACTACTTACACCCTAGGTCAATTTTTTAAAAATAATATATTATCTCTCCCCTTTTTTGGGGGGAGGGGGGAAATATAAAAAAGGTGGTAAATAATTATTATAATACTTTATGTAAAGCCATAAACACAGTATGCACATTTTGCTGGGTTTCAGCCTACACAGCTGGTAGAACTTATTTTTGCTTTTATAAATGAATACCTCTATTATTCTTTTGTATCAAGAAGAATTCTATATGTGCAAAAAGGAGTCTTCAAAATTGCTCAGAAAACTAACTGCAGCTGTAAGTAGCTATACAACTTTGCACAGATTTAAGAAGTTTATATAAATGTATAAACATCATTGCACATAAGTGTGAAGGACACAATGTAAACTGTCATTTGAATACCCCAAATCTTTGTTGGCTTAAAAAATGTATTAATATTTTGCATACATTTGGATGATGAGATTTACACTTCTCTTGACAAAATCTTTGGAATTGAAATAAGAGAGATTATGGGTATCACAATGAATCACATTGATAACCAGGAATTAATATTTATCTGTAAGCCCTTCTATGCAAAGAAACTCACTACCAGCAGACAAAAGATAGCATATTTACAATGGCACGTATTTTGTTGAAATGTTCACCCTAAGGAAGTGACTTTACAATGCATTTCTCTTGTTACGTCCACCCATTTATTTTAAAATCCTATGTGCTTCTCAAAATGTGTGGCTACAACAAATATTCATATAACACTTCTCCATAATCTTTGGGAAACCAGAAGTAAATTACAGAAAGACAATGAATGGGAAGCATGTAATCCTCCATGGTGTTCATTAATGGGTGCTTGTGACAAGATACTGTCAGTTTTAGTTTAATAATTTTTCCTTGGATGGTTCCTATTTTCTCAGCAGAAGGCTTAGGTATTACTAGACAGCTCACCATTAGTGGCAGTAGTGAAATGACTTTCTTGTCAGACATGCTACAAAGCATAGGCTTGTGACTGAGAAAGATGACTGAGGTCCTCAGGTCTTACTCATTTAGCAAGTAGGAGAAGACAATTGCCACATCAAATTAGACGACCCTCCTTAAACCTTCAACCAATTGTACACCGTCGAGTAGTCCTCATTTTCCCATGAGCACTTGGATAATTAAGGAATTAGGGTTTGGGAGTGGCTCTTAGATAAATCGAGAAATAGAAGCTAAGACATAAATAACTCCCATGGCTTTATACACCCACTTAAATAAAATTGCAGCAAACACCTTCACAAATGACAAAGTGACTGCAGGTCTTCTATCTTCACAGTCTCTTTGATGTGTTTCCTTCTTTTAGGAGGAAAAGCTGACATTTATTCTTTATAGTTAATTCTACTGCTAATTCCATTGGGTAGGGGTGAGGAGCTCCACACATCCAGATGAAAAAAAGAACAAAGGCAAAAACAACAAATGAAGGTTCTTTCCCCGCCCCCCCCCCCCCCGACTTGGGATCTTTGAAATGTACTGCTGGGATTGTCTCCAATTGCGAGTATTATTCCTCGACTATTTGATTATATACCTGTGGATTCTATGAAAAAGTCAGATTTCTAAAATAACCACAATTTCATGGCTGATCTTAAAGCTCTCATTGTTTTCAAAATTTTTTGACCTGCTTTTATGCTGCCAATGTGTCTACTGCCATTTTTTAATAAGCTTTAGAGCTGGTGGATTAACACTGAATGTCAAACACCACAATCAGAATTGCTGATCGTTTGCAGAAACACTGTTTTCACATATTAAAAAACTGCCTTCTTCTTGCCATAAAACTCAGCACTCACTTCTGTTGTATTTGATCATTCTTACATGCACTTTTTAGCTCTCAATAACAGCCTTTGAAAGGGAGAAAGAATGTTAACGTAAATAAAAATGACAATCATAAGTGGTACCTAATTTCTTTTTGCTTTTCTAAAAAGGTGCATTGACTCTTTAGCTGTTCATTTTTCCTATGATTCATCATCAACAACTATGTAATCCAAAACCCATGAAAGAAAAAATTTGAAAGCTGGAGCACAACAGAGTAAAGTAGACCTCCTTAGCATGGGCTGGAGTTAAGCGTTCTTACATTATCAAATTATACAGCATAATTCTCTAGAAAGGAGTGCTGTTATGTATCCATTCTACTGTGGACTATTCTGGATAGTTATGCACAATTGTTTCTGAATTTAATCCATGCTTTTCTACAGCATCAAGTAATATAAACTCATTTTTAGGAGAACTCAGTGTTTCCCAACTATCCCACAAAATCTTTACGTATGTCAAAATATGTTTTATATATGTGACTGGCAATCAATGAGATACTAATTACTTATTGAGGTGTATCATAACTAATTTAATGAAAACTAGATTTAAAGCAGACTACTGTACTCCTCCCTGAGGGATACCATTTCTGTTCTCCATTCCAAGTCAGTGCACTAATCAACCTATCAATTGCTATCAGTGAGTTAGATTTCATTCTATTAGCTATTTTTCCTCCCCTTTTCAATCCATTACTTCCTAATATAGCAAAGGTTAGTATATTCATTAAAGAAAACTTGGAATACACAAAATATTGCAACAGAAAAAAGCACCCACAGTTACGCCACCACACTCAATTATTAACATTTTGGAGGTGTTTCGATCTTTCCCTCAAATCTTTTCTTGTGTATATATTTTTAAAAACAGTCACAATTACACTATATACACAATTTTATCCTACTTTTCTCACTTGCATTATGTAAATATTTTCCATGTTTTTGCAAACAATGAAGTATAATTTTTAATGTATGGCTATAAAATTCACCATGAAGTGAATAAATTATTAGGCCACTTGTCTTAAGCACAGATTTCCTAAAGATTTACAGACAAAACAGGTTATTTCTAACCTCCTTCAGTCCAAATACCATTATTTGCATACATATAACAAAGGTTTCTGAAAGTATATGTAAATAAACACTTTAAGATAAATCATTGGGAGTGGGGAATGTTCAAGCCTGCTGTTCAGTATCCTAAGAATTAGGTTTTGTTCCTCAAGAGTGGCCCCATTCTCCTTGCCTTGGTTCAAACTTCACAAACCTACTTTATTAAGTGACCATCATAATAGTTACTTGCTTGGCTCTTTCTTAGTATGAAACAAACAATAATTTATTCATTCACTATTTATGAGTGTCTTCCATATGAAAGATACTGTGTTAGCCGCTATGAGTGAACACTGATGCATGAAGGAGCTTTGCCTGACCTCAGAGCTAATACGCAAAAGAGAGGAGATAAGTACACTAATAAATAAAAAGGAAATGACCGTAAATAAAGCAAGATTTCAGAAGAGGGGAGTTCATGTTTAGCTGAGGTAATTAAGTAAGGCTGTCCTAAAGAGAGAGCATTTAACTGAGCTTTAGGGGGTGCATAAAAATTGAATCAGTAGAAAGGGAGAAGACAGATATAACAATATGAGCAAAATTAGACACAATAATTAAGGGCATGTGACTGAAAAATTGAACGACAGCTTAGAGTGTAGGAGTCAGTGGCTGAGTTAATGATGTTGCTTAATCATCGGGCCGCAGTCCTTGGACTCCATCTGTTACGCCATGGGGAGCTACTGTAGGTTCTTCAGTAGATACGAGGATCCATGTAGCAAATTCAGAAAGTTAATATGGCAGTAGTGTGTAAACTGGATTGAGCAGAGAAAGAGTAACAAGGTATTTGGGTCACATATATTGAAGTGGCCCATGCCTGATAAGGCTAACTCACTGGAAAGTGCAAGCCAGCCATGTCAAGACAATCTGACTTGCTCATTCCAGGGCAATCATTAAATACAAAGGAATAATGTTACCATATATATTTGGAAAACTGAAAGTGAATAAGTGACAAATTAAGGGCTTATTTGCACTAATACAACCCATGTGTGTTTGGCACTCCTTATTTCAGGGACTGGGCAAGGTGGAGCTTGAAGGTTGAAGTTTAGCAGTGCTGGAGCAGACTCTGCAAAGAGTTGCCTCTACCAAGGCATCCTGGGGAAGAAGAGCAGGTAGGTCCCAAGATGGAGCTGTGGTACTTGAGGAAGGTCACAGCCTCTAACCAAGCTGGACTAGGGTGTAGCTTATTTAGTCTTGTGTGAACTGAGTTGTAGAAGTCAGAGGGGAGAAGGTCCCCACAGAGAAGGCTTGCATGCCATTCTGGAAGTGGAGTGCAAAGACGGTTAAGACTCCCATTTAGAAACTAGGCCATTCCAGGATGCCTGAAATGAGACTTAAGGACAGGGCCACCACATGACGTTTGGAATCTGGAGCTAGCTGGAACCCTTCGTGAACTGGCACCAGACAGTAGGCTAGGGGTGCAGGTGGGCTTTCCCCTCAGGCAAAAGTGCTCCAGAAGAGAACCAAGGAGCCCTGAGCTCATCCAGAAGGGGGCTGGTCAGTGCCTGGCTCCTATGCAGCAGATAGTACACCCTGAATAGCATTGCAGAAATATCTTGCCATTCATCAGCAAGCAGAGATGGAGAGGTCATTTCCAAACTCTGGGGGCACTTATGATGGAACACAGATGTTGATATATTCACTCACTACCCATCTCACTAGCAAAATACATACAAGGGTTTGCAGTGTCCAGAGTATTAATTAGGATCAGCTGGCATCAAGTTTCAGGATGGGGGCTCTCAGGAAGAGAGCTAGAACAGACAGGCAACGATTGGCAACAAGTAGAGCTCTGCAACAGCCTTGGCTATTGTCACATTGGCAACTTAAATGATTGTTTTCTGCCGAATAAACTAAAGGGGTTTATGGGATTTTGCCAAACTGAAAAATAACGAAACTTTCACTGTGAGAAATAGCAAAGTTCACTTTATTGTTTTATTAAAGAGATAACTAAGCATTCTTTCTGTGAACGATCGCGGTAGTTGTTTTCAAAATTCATTCCAAAGAAAACATGTGTCAGACTCAACTTAACATTTATTCAATGTCTTTTCCTGCCAGGCACTATTCTAAGTGATTTCTACCAGTCTTCTCAAAGTGTGGTCCAAGGACTGAAGCTGATATGCAAACTGTTACCTGTCTGTGATAGGAGAAGTACCTTTTTACCAAAATGTTAATCAACACACTGCTTCTTTCATTGGAAAGTCTTGCTAGGAAAAAAATGTCAGCTAACTAAGAAGTGTGCTTAATAACTTAGTTGATTTACAGTCTGGTGCAAGTTCCTTAACTTGTCATGGGCAGGCAACAAACAACTCATAGATATGCAGTGGTCCACAAACCACATTTCAGGTAGGATTGATTTGTATACATCTTCTCATTTAACCAAGTAAATGAGTCAAACCTAATTGAGTAAAATGGAGGACAAAGCAGACATTTATTTTAGGGTTGAGGAAATGGACCAACCCATTAGGGTTGGTCCATTTCCTCAGTCTTGTGCCAACAATGTGAAAATCACACAATTCGTAAAACATTTGTAAAGTGGTTCAAATTCCCCAATTATCTTCAAAACTCTTGAACATAACTACTGAGTCTCACAAATGATAAACAATAGCAAACAAGTGCATTTTTCTTTTGTTTAAAAAGACTAGTAATATTTTTTTTTCTAGAAAATACTCGTGTTCAGTATAAATTCTAAAAGCATTTAATGACCTGTGGGGCGATTTGGCAGACTGAGCACATGCATTCATTCTACGAATTCCACACAACATAATACTATAAAAAGGAACAAACAGGATATAATAAAGAGCTCTTGTGTTTTAAAAATATATATAGTTAAAATAAACTCAATAGAAGGGTTGTAAATAAAGCTGAGAAAATTTCTCTGAAGATTGAGGAAAAGGAAAGACACACATATACACATACATACACACACAAATATGAGAGAAGAGGTAAGTGATACAGTATTCAAAAGTACATTCCAAGTACATCTAATAGAGCTGCAAAAGGAGAGTACAGAAAACATGCAGAAATTATCAGAACATAAGAAATTACCAGAAATAAAAAAGAAAAATTTCCACAAGTAAAGAAACAAATTAACCTTCAGATTGAGAGGTTTCATAGACTGACCAAAACAATAAGTTTAAAAAGTCCAACACCCTAAACCCAACACCAAGATCTTCACCTCTTTAAGAAATCTAAGGAATTCAAGGATAAAAAGTGATCCAAAAGTTTCCAGATTAAAAAAGAAACACACACACACAGCTATAAAGGAACAGGAATTCAGAAAACACCAGACTTCTTTCATCAGCAATAGGAGAGGCCAAAAGCCAATGGAGTAATGTTTTCAAAATTCTAGGGGAATATTATTTTTAACCCAGAATTCCATTCCTAGCCAAATTATCAATCCAGAAGAAGTAAAAGAAGTCAATTTTCCAAATTTCTCTTCTGAAGAAGATAAAGATGTATTCTAGAAAAATGAAAAAGAAATAGAAGTCAGGAGAGTCAAGAAATAATTAAGTCAACCCAGGAGAAAAGAAAGGAGGAATCCTAGTGTGACAGCTGTGCTGCTGCTTTAGAGACCATTCAAATTGAAGTTGGTAAGCAGGGCTGGACACAGTCTGTACACACTGGAATGCCCCAGTTGGTGGTTTATAAATGGTCTCTTACCTGATTGGTCAGTGATGATATCATGTTAGTTGTTAAATAATTTGACTCCAAGGTGAATCCAAGAGGGAGGTCAACAGGGAAAAAAGGGTGGGGATATGCAGTAGATTTTATAATTGAGAAGATGAGTGCAGGGGATGGTAAGTGAGTGGCTATTGAGCAGAGGAACCATATCATGTAGTTTTAATGGCACTGCTTTCTGTAAGGTATAACATATATTATCTTGACTCATTTCTTTCTGGCATGAAAATGTCATGTGAAATAATGATTGGGTTTTATTTATTTATTAGTCTTAAGGTTGCTTCTAAGAGAGACTGGTTTATTCATAAGAATGCAAATTTAAAAGCCTTCTGGAATTTCAAAAAGGCTTGTCATTTAAAATCCCTATAAATTAGGTATGCTCTATTCTATACAACAAACTTTTACATGTTCTTTCCCACAAGATATGCAGCATCAACAATTTGTTAAATGTGATTCTTCTGAGGAAGCCTTTTGAATTTAACCTCTAAGTTCCAGAAAATTATGACCTTAGTCAAATGTATAAAAACTCCTTTGGGTTTTTGGAAACACATTTGTGCTCAAAATTTCCTTTAGTATTTTTTTTTTTGTTCAAATTAGTTTTATTGTTATTTTATCAACTAAAGTTTGTATATGATTTATTGAGATAAAGTTCACATAACATAAAATTAATCATTTTAGAGTGAATAATAGAGTGGCGTTTAGAACATTCATAATGTTGTGCAACTACCTTTATCTAGTTCCAAAACTTTTCTATCATTCAACGTAAAACCCGGTACCCATTAAGCAGTTGCTCCCCATTTCCCTCTCCTCCAGCCCCCAGTAAAACAGCAAGTGTCTTCTGTCTCCTTCTGTCTCTATGGATTTATCTCTTCTGAATATTACATATACATGGAATCAAACAATATGTGATCTTTTGTGCCTGGTTTCTTTCACTTAGTATATTTTCAAGATTCACTCACACTGTAGCATACATCAGTACTTTATTCTTTTTTTCTTTTAGAAGTTTACGTAGATTTTTTGTTTGCTTTTTTTTTTTTTTTTTGGAGACAATCTTCAATTCTGTTGTTGCTGTTTTTTTTTAAATTTATATTGCAGTATAGTTGATTAACAATGTTGTGTTAGTTTCAGGTGTACAGCAAAGTGATTCAGTTATACATATACATGTATACACGTGTCTATTCTCCTTCAAATTATTTTCCCATTTAGATTATTACAAAATATTGAGCAGAGTTCCCTGTGCTATACAGTAGGTCCTTGTTGGTAATCTATTTTAAATATAGCAGTGTGTATATGTCAGCCCTAATCTCCCAGTCTATCCCTCCCTCCCTCCCTCCCTCCCTCCCCCCATAACCATAAGTTCGTTCTCTAAGTTTGTGAGTCTGTTTCTGTAGTACTTTAAGTTTACTCAGTTGAGTATTTTATTTTTCTCTAAAATGTCAGAATTAGCTAACAACTGAAGCTTACCTAAGACTAATTTCAGATAAATACAAGATTCCCAGTTCCTGTCTCTTGTTCCATTATTTAAAGCATGTTTCATGTATGTTTAGGTGCAACTCTGTAGAAGTAATAAAGGACCATCCCTACTGCCGCAAGTCCCTCAAGGGTTTCAAGCTATTGTAGTCACCTCATATATGGCTTCTCATATCTCCAACTGCAGGGAGTATAACTGACCAGGGGCCTCAGCTGCTGGGCTCTTAAAACCAGCTATAAGTTTGACCAGGGATTCCACACTTCCCAAGAGCTGCTCTCAGCCAGTGACCGAATGCAGCAGGAATACTAAGGCAACCAGGTCCTGGGAGATGCAGGGCTCCTCTGATGGATGACTGCCAGCTCAGAGATCCTTGCTGGCTTTACTGAAATATTCTTAAAACTGCACCATGGTTTTAAAACTTTTCCTACCCAACCTCCATTCCTTCTCTCTCTCTCTTCCACAGGGGATGTGCATGGTGATCTGACAACTTTCCCAGCCTCCCCCAGCTTCCTCTCCTTTTTCTCTCATGTGAGTTCTCCCCACTAAATCTCTTATATATGCAATCCCATCATAGTAGCTGCCTCTTGGAGGACCTGAACTAATGTAAAATTAAAAATCAAATTTTAAGAATGACTGATTTTGCCATCTCTTCAACGAGGCAGAAAACAAAATTTAATCGACCTATGGAAAGTCAGGGAATAATAGGTAATGAATGTCATTGTTAATAATTTTATTATTCATCCAACAATTACCAATTTTTTACTCTGTGTCAGGTACAGTTCTATGCGCTTGGGATGCAGAGGTGAATATGACCTACTTTTTGCCCCCTACAACTGCACTGACTAGCAAGGAAGGCAATATGCCCTGAACAAATTAAATGGAAGTAGATACCCAGTGTTATGGGAACTCATTCCAAGAAGTAATTGATTTTTCTACAAGAGAAAGGTTGAGGGTGGTGGTTCAGTGATCTGAGCCTTGAAATTGCAGTAGGCATTCACCATGTGGAGGAGGTAAGAGGAGAAGTTTCCAATCAGAGGGTACAGCAGAAGCAAAGGCAAGAAGGTAGACAAGTATGTGGGATACATGAGAAGTGATGAATAGCAGGTGGGGCCAGAACTTAAAGTGATTTGGGGGAGAGTGGCGATAGAACCCAGAAAGCAGAAACTGTTGCCATGATGAGACAGACATTGACTACTATGCTGAAGTCTATTAAATAAATGCCTGGATATACTGTTTTCCTCCTTACACAAGGGAGGATGTAATCATCAAGTACACATAGAGTCTCCTTAGTATGGAATCAGATTTACAGCAGAAGCTGTTAAGGACAAAAAGGAAGAGGTCTGATTTCTACCCTGGATGTGCATGAGATTTCATAGGGATGTATGATAACTGGAGAATAAAACAAAATTAGTTAGTATCTATATCTTTTTTATTAAAATAGAGTTGGTTTGCAATGTTATATTAGTTTCAGGTGTACAGCATAGTGCTTCAATATTTTTATAGAGTATACTCCATTTAAAATTATTACAAAATAGTGGCTATATTTCCCTGTGCTGTTCAACATATCCTTGTTGCTTACTTATTTTGTACATAGCAGTTTGTATCTCTTAATCCCATACCCCTATCTTGCTCCTCCTCCCTCCCCTCTCCCTACTTGTAACCACTAGTTTGTTCTCTATATCTGTGAGTCTGTTCCTGTTTTGTTATATATACTCATTGGTGTTATTCTTTAGACTCCACATATAAATGATATCATACAGGATTTGTCTTTCTCTGTCTGACTTATTTCACTGAGCATAATATCCTCTAGGTCCATCCATGTGCTGCAAATGGCTGAATTTCATTTTTTTTATGGCTGGGTAATTTGTGTGTGTGTGTGTGTACAGCACTATGCTATAAATAGTGACAGTTTTACTCCTTTCCTTCCAGTTTGGATGTCTTTTATTTCTTTTTCTTGTCCGATTGCTGTGACTAGGACTTCCAATACTATGTTAAATGGAAGTGATGAGAGAGAGCATCCTTGTCTTTTTCCTGATTTTAAAGGAAAGGCTTTCAGGTTTTCACCATTGAGTATGATATTAGCTGTGGGTTTGTCATAAGTGGCCTTTATTATGTTGAGATATGTTCCCTCTATACCACATTTGATAAGAGTTTTCAAAATAAATGGAGTATTATTTTTTATTTAATAAATGAGTTTTATCTATATTTTATTTTGTTAGAAAATAATTTCAGGTGGCTAGCATTATTATTTTTAGTGCCTTCTATATTCCAAGCTCTGTACTAAATGCTGGGGGATCCACAGGAAAATAAGAGAGAACATCTCCTCTGTCATTGGAGTGCATCGTTTGTGGGCAGAATGATGAAAGGAAACACCACAATGTAGTAAGAGCTATGAAAATGAGGATTCCTGGGTTCTCAGGGAACACAGAGGCACATTTATTTATCCCACAGGCGGGAGTGGGTGATGAAGGGGTGGTCAGGAAGCTTCCCAGAAGAAGTGTCTAAGCTGAGCCTCAGAGCAGTAACTTTTATGTAACAATAAACAATAAATGTTCAAAATAATTTCATTGTCACCCTAATGCTCTCATAGAAACAAGTGTAAATTCCTTTGCCAACGTATCTAACGCCCCCAACAAGTTGTCAGTAGTGGGAGATAACTTGTCTCAAGTGCTTTCCTATTTATTGCCCAGAGAAAACTCTAATGTGGAAAAATATGTTTGATTCGTTCTAAAGTTCCTAGGTGTGGCTTTCATCTGGACAACATGCCCCCACTCTTGGCTGCTCCTCTAAACCCTTCTCTTACCAGCTAGGAGACCGAGGCAAGTTATTTAACTGCTTGAGCCTCAGTTTACTCATTTGTAAAATGGGCATGTTATGTGCCTACCATATAGGGTTGTGTGAGGCACAAATGAATTAATTAAATACCAGTGGTCCCTGGCACAAGGCAAATGTTACATAATTGTTTCGAATTGTTACTATTGCCCTTACTTAGTGTTCAAACTCAAGTTCTACCTATACTACCAAGTCTATCCAAATAGCATGCTCACTGAGGCATTTAATTTTCTTGAAGTCTGATGGCATTTTTAACACACTCTGTGGACACTTAACACATAATATCTCAAAATGTTACTTTTTGTTTTTCCAGAATGAGCCCTGAAGACAGCCTGCCTGGGCTAGAATCCCAGCACCAACTTCCTGTGGCCTTGGGAAAGTTACTCTTCAAACTCAAGTCCCTCATTTGTAAACTGTAAAAATAATACCCACCTAAATGGGTTTTTGTACAAATTGAGTAGAAAAATTACAGACCTAAAGTTTATTTACAGAATGGGTGGCACATAAGAGCTTACTAAATGTTTGATATTAATAAATTGTAATTTCTGAGCGCACAGAGCTGCGCCTTAATTCTCAAATTCCCAGCACCTAGTGTAGCTGCTGATCGTAAATCATCATCATGATAAAATTCAGGAGAGAAGTCAAAAACATTGTCAGAAAAAAAAGTTTTGGGGAAGTAAAATGACAAAGGTTGGTGGGTTTATACCTCATGTACTCAATTTATTTAATACAGATTCAGTGACCACTAACTGGGGCTATGGGCTACATGACTATGAGTGATATGCAATTACCAAGATCTCACAAACTAACAGATGAGATGACACGTATAAACGTAAAACATTATAAGGAAGTATGTAAGTCATTTTCCAAATTAAAAAAAGTTAGAACTATGGGAAAAAAAACTCCATTTCTTCAATATTCATTCAGCACCTGTTACATGACAGTACGTGAATCACAGTATGAGGTACTTCCATGGAAGACTTCATGGCAAGAAGCCAGGGACAGAGGGCAGGAATGGCTGTTGTTCCAGTTCCCTCGTGCTCCTTGTATTTAAAAAACAAAACCAAAGCAAAACCAAACCCCTCTACCACCAAAGGAAAAAAACATCCACCACCAACAAAAATAACTATGTTGCTTTACATTTTGCACTTCCAAAGACAGCCCTAGTGCAATCCCCTTAACAATTCTTAGAGGTGTGCGTGAGCCTGTAATAACTTTAGAGAGTTTACCATAACCTGCCCTTATTCACAAACCAATCCATTCTTCCACCAGGATTCACACCTCCTGAGTCTCAGTCCTTCTCCCAGTTCCATACCTTTTCTTCCATATCACTCAGTGGCTCTCTTCTCCCATTCCTCTTACACCTTGCCACCCTGTTCAGAACTCCCCTGTCTTGACATCTGTCAGCTTCTGGGTCACCCACCATTTAGCATGGCCTGATGCTGTTCAAAAAATAAGTGAATAAAAAGCAATAACCTTCATAGAAAGGGGAAAATGATTCACATTTCATTCCTTTACTAAGAAATGGGAAATTAATGATCTTTGCTTCTTATCACCATGCAAAAAGCAAGCTGCATGAAAAACAATGATAGTAAGGGATATGCTAAGCAATCTTTAAGTATTTATGATGCTTTAGATTAGTTGTGTCCTATAGACAATTTTACTAGAGCTTTTAAGTGCTTCCAACTTTAGTGCTTTAAATTGCTTAAGCATTTATACTTTTTTAAAAATGTATTTATTTTATTTATTTATTATTTTTGGCTGTGTTGGGTCTTCGTTGCTGCATGCGGGCTTTCTCTAGTTGCAGCGAGCAGGGGCTACTCTTCCTTGGGGTACGTAGGCTTTTCATTGCAATGGTTTCTCTTATTGCGGAGCTCGGGCTCCAGTGGGCTGGCTTCAGTAGTTGTGGCACGTGGGCTTCAGTAGTTGTGGCTCATGGGTTCAAAAGCGCAGGCTCAGTAGTTGCGGCGCACGGGCTTAGTTGCTCTGTGACATGTGGGACCTTCCTGGACCAGGGCTTGAACCCGTGTCCCCTGCATTGGCAGGCAGATTCTTAACCACTGCACCACCAGGGAAGCCCTAAGCATTTATACTTAATGGTTATACGATGGTAATGCCTACTCTCTTAATACAGCAGCACTGAAAGACCAATTTATACATTACGTATCACTTTTAAGGATTGGTTTTTTAAGTGACTTGGTGAACACTATCAAGTCTCAACATCAGTTCTCGACAACTTCTCCTTAAATACGGATTAACTTTCACTTGCTTAACTATGTACATATGGGGGAAACAGGTCCTTCTGGGAGTTTGTGGCTGAAACTGAGGGTATTCAGGTATTCCACAGAGCCAGCCAAAAGCAAAAAAATAACCTCCCCAAGGGTGAACTTCCTCATAATCTTGCTCCGTGTACCTATGGGAATTCACTGCAACAAAATGCACTGGAGGGCTGATTTGAATGCCATTTTCCCAGTGGAATTCTTTGTAAAATGCTCATTTGTTAGCCATCAATGACTCTGATGTATCAGCCCAGCAAAGAACTAAAAAGTTGTGCAGCAAATACAGTCATTAGTTTATAATACAAGCTCCTCAGGGATGAAACAATGCCTATTATCCCATGTTCTGAAAGGAGCTACAGAGAAGGAAACACTTTGCTGCATAAAAAAAGATTATTTAAAAAAAAATACTGAGCAATCTATTTTAGTCCCTTTAAGAATAATATTAATAGTATTACTACTACTATTATTATTCAAAAAGCTAAACAATACTGTTATTGATGATAATAAGTAACTGCGTCATTTGTAAAGGCATGGTATTGACTCAAGGAGGTGCTCAATAAATACTTGTTGGAGAGTCACTTAAAATCACCAAGGATGTTTTACCTAAGCTGATTTCCATTTGACTTTTAAAAGTTCTCTGCTTCACTATTTGGTCAGAGGGAATTTTAACTAGAAGAGACAGTTTTAGCTTAAAACTCTGAATCATTGTTTTTAGAATAGGTACTAAACTTGACAGAACAAGGTCTTACCTCCCCATAATTCCCTTTTTTCATTAATGTCATTTTTTTCAATGCATGTAAAAGACAGCGCATGCCCTAGATTCTGAAGTCATTAATATAAATTCATGAACCAAACATGACTGGAGTGTTATCCTGCAAAGCCCTAATACCTTATCATGTTCTTGTCTCAGATTAGTAGCACTTTTTGACCCAAAGGTGGGAAATGTCTATTTAACCAGAGCCAGGAGAGTCAATACTTCTCTGTGTCATATCCTTATACATGGAAACTTTACCTCTATTACCTATTTTTCATTAAATTTAAATTTATACCAAAATAACCAGAATAATAATTTACACCGGAATAAATAATACTCTGTGATAGAATATATCAGTTTGATATATATTTAAGTTATTTAGGACTCTTATTCATCTGCAGATTGGGTTTATTGAGGTTTTTGGTGTCTGCCAGTTACCAACATGTTTTTGTTGTTTTAAATACAACTCTGAGTATATGGTATTAATTACTCATAAACTGAATCTGGAATAAAATGGAAAAAGGAAAACTTGGAGGTTTTAAATGAAAGTAATAAATGCTGGAGGAGGATAAAGTTGTTTAGATCAGACTTGCTGGCTTTCAACTGGTTTTGTCTGATAATAATGCTTACAATCTCAATTAAAATATATTTTAAATTGATTTATATTACCTGGGGACCAAAATCGTTATCTGTATCTTTATAAACAAAGTTAGTGTAACTATTTAAATTTTCTTAATTTTAGATTTATGTCTAAATATTGTTGCCTACTTTTGTGGTAAGCAATTTGCCTTTCAAATCTTTTTGGTTGAATATACAGAACAACTTCTGTTGCTTAATAAGTTCTTCAGTACTTGACGTGAAATCATTTGGTGTGTAGTTAATTTCCTCATTATTAGAAACATCCTATAGGTTATATATTATTGTAGATAAAGGGTACTTTAGCTACATGAGGGTTTTCAGTTAAAATAAATCATATATTTTGCAAGTAAAGCAAAGACAGAATCATGCTAACTTGTCTTTTTTTCAGAGCATACACTATCAATGAAAAACTTAATTTTTAACTTCAAAGAAATATGTCAGACTCTGACAAGGAAGAAGAAGTAATACTGTACTTTAGAGAGTCAAGTCAATGCATTCGGACTAATATGCTTCATTTAGGAAGTGAACAAAAAGTTTATTTTGGAGGTGAATACAACTCCAAATTATGAACTACTAAAAAATAGTCGTTCTGCCAGTATAATTAATAACAACAGAAATACTAGTAAATGCATATTGAATGCTATACATTACTGCTTTATTTCAATCATCATAACAAACTTATTCTTTCCATTTCACAAATGAGGAAACTGAGTCTTAGAAATGTTATGTAATTTTATGAGTTTGCTGAGATGAGAATGCAAAAAGCTTAGTTTCAAACTGAGACCTGCTTAATTACAAAGCTTGAGCTTTGAAATCACAATAGTGAATGAGGAAATAAGCCAACCATAGCAATCTGCAATGGGATTTTCATATCTTAAAAAACTATTTGCAGAAGTCATAAAATAATTTTGATTAAAGCATAAAAAGCTCAGTATAAGTGACAGGTTATAAAATGTTAAGAAAATAATAAAATAATATATGGCTCTTATTGAGTGAACATGTTGTTTGTTTTCTTTTTAAAAAGTTATCTGCTGGTTTACATCTGTCTTTTTGCTTAAGGTGACTTGGATTCGGTTTTCACCAAATTTGGAACAATTTGCTGTACAGAAGCCCAGCTTGAAATAAAATGGCAGTTGATGACATTTTTCATATTGGCATACTTTGTGTAATATTCAGTGGCTTTTCAATGGCATTTGGATCATGAATAGAAATTACAGAGCCAGCTATCCTAAAAGCAAAACAATTGTTTAGACCACCATTGTGAAGGCATCAATAAAAACTGCTTTAAAGCTGTTGATTTCTACATGCTTATTTAAATTTATGATATTTCAAGGCAGAAGTTTGAAGAAGGAAAGAAAAAGTACCTCTCAAAAGAACTGTCAGGGAAACTGTTAAGTAGTCTAAAGACATAAAATATAACATGCATAAGAGTTTTACTCCATACTAGTACATTTGTGCTGCAGAGATAGAAGGAATGACTGACATCCTAGTCTCTCATGGTCAACCAACAGCCTCATTCATTCATTTGTTCATTCAATAAATATTGCTTTGAACACATTCCATGTATCAGATGTTCTTCTTGGTGTTGGGGATAAAGATAAATGGAGGGAGGGGGTCCTATAAAGGTCTTGTCATCATGGAGTTGTCTTCATTTGGGTAGACAGCCAATAAACAAGCAAAAAAGTATATAATATATCATGGAGCAGTAATTACTATGGGGAAAAAAGAGTGGGGCAAACAAAACTGAGTGTGCCATGGGTGAAAATGGGGATACTATTTTACTTAGGTAATCAAGTAAGGTTTCACTGACAAGGTAACAAGTAAGCAGAGAACTGAGGAAAATGAGAGTGAGCCATGTAGATTTTGGAGTAAAAAAATTCCAGGCAGAGAGAACAGCAAGCAAAAACGCCCTGAGGTGAAGGCATGTTTGGGTGTGTAGTATAAACCAAGAAGTGGCCTATGGGTTGCAAACTAAGCAAGAGAGCATCTAATAGGAGACAAAGGCAGAGAGGTAGTAGAGCCACCATAAAGAGTTTGATTTTTATTTATTAGAGGTAAGAAAACAATGGAAAATGTTTTAACAGAGGAGTAGAATTAAACACCTTACATTTTAAAAGAATTTTTAGATCCTCTACCCATTTTTAAATTGGGTTATTTGATTTTGTTTTGTTTGGTTTGGTTTTCTTTTTGTGTGTCTATGTTGAGCTGTGTGAGTTCTTTACATATTTTGTATATTAACCCCTTATCAGATATATGATTTGCAAATATTTTCTCCCATTCAGTAAGTTGCCTTTTCATTTTGTTGAAGGTTTCCTTCTCTGTGCAGAAGATTTTTAGTTTGGTGTAGTCCCATTTGCTTATTTTTGTTTCCTTTGCCTTTGGAGTCCAAAAAAAAAAAAAAAAAATCACTAAAACTGATGTCAAGGAGCTTACCACATATGTTTTCTTCTAAGAATTTTATGGTTTCAGGTCTTACATTCAAGTCTTTAATCCATTTTGAGTTAATTTTTGTGTATGGTATAAGATAGTGGTCTAGTTTCACTCTTTTGCATGTGGTTGTCCAGTTTCCCTAACACCATTTATTGAAGAGATTGTCCTTTACCTATTGTATGTTCTTGGCTCATTTGTTGTAAATTAATTGTCCATATATGTGTGGATTTATTTCTGTGATCTCTATTCTCTTTCATCAATCTGTGTGTGTGTTTTTAGGCCATTACCATCCTGTTTTGATTACTGTAGCTTTGTAGTATAGTTTAAAATCAGAGCATATGATACCTCCAGCTTTGTTCTTCTTTCTCAAGATTGGTTTGGCTATTCTGGATCTTTTGTGGCTTCATACAAATTTTAAAAGTCTTTGTTCTAGTTCTGTGAAAAGAGCCATTGGACTTTTGATAGGGATTGCATTAACACTATTAATTCTTCCAGTCCATGAGCATGTAATATCTTTCCATTTATTTGTGTCTTCTTCAATTTCTTTCATCAATGTCTTACAGTTTTCAGTGAATAGGTCTTTCACCTCCTTGGTTACATTTATGCTTAGCCATTTTATTCTTTTTGATGTAATTTTAAGTGGGACTGTTTTCTTAATTTCTCACCCTGGTAGTTCTTTATTAGTGTATAGAAATGCCACAGATTTCTATATATTGATTTTGTTTCCTGCAACTTAATTGAATTCATTTATTAGTTCTAACAGTTTTTCTGTGGAATCTTTAGGATTTTCTAAATATAATATGATGTCATCTGCAAGTAATGAGTTTTACTTCTTCCTTTCCAGTTTGGATGCCTTTCATTTCTTTTTCTTGCCTGATTGCTGTGGCTAGGACTTGCAATACTGTGTTAAAAAAGTGATGAGAGTGGGCCACTACTATTTTGTTTTGTTCCTGAGCTTAGAGGAAAAGTGTTCAGCTTTTCACCATTGAGCATGATGTTACCCGTGGGTTTTTCATAGATGGCCTTTATTATGTTGAGGTACCCACTTTCTTCTATACCTACTTTCTTGAGAGTTTCCGGTATGTCAACTTTGTTGAGTTTTTTTTTTTATCATAAATCAATGTTGAATCTTGTCAAATGCTTTTTTTGAATCTACCAAAATGACCATTTGATTTTTATCCTTTATTCTGTTAATGTTCTGTAACATGTTGATTGATTTATAGATGTTGGACCACCTTTTCATCCCTGGAATAAATCCCACTTGATCATGGTGTATGATCTTTTTAATGTATTATTTGATTAGGCTTACTAATATTTTGTTGAAGATTTTTGCATCTATGCTCATCAGGGATATTTACCTCTAATTTTCTTGCTTCATGAAAAAAATATCCTTATCTGGTTTTGGTAACAAGGTAATGCTGGCCTTATAAAATGAAAGAAGAAATACACATGGCCAACAGGTGCATAAGATGTTCAACATCACTAATCATCAGGGAAATGCAAATAAAAACCACAATGAGATATCACTTCATACCTGTTGGAATAGCTATTATCAAAAAGACAATAAATAACAAGTGCTGGAGAGGATGTGCAGAAAAGGGAACCTTCATACTGTTGGTGGGAATGTAAATTGGTACAACCATTATGGAAAACAGTATGGAGACTCCTCAAAAAACTTAGAACTACCATATGATCCAGGAATTCCACTTCTGTGTATTTATCTGAAGAATAAAAAAACACTAATTCAAAAAGATATATGCACCCCTATGTTCATTGCAGCATTATTTACAATAGCCAACACATGGAAAAACCTAAGTGTACATTGATGGATGAATGGTTGAAGATGTGAGACATATATATACATATATATACATGTACATATACACATATATAATGGCATATATACTCAGTCATAAGAAAAGAAGGAAATCTTGCCATTTATGACAATGTGTATGGACCTTGAGGGAAATAAATCAGATGAAGAAGGACAAATACCATATGACTTCACTTACATGTGGAATCTAAAAAACAAAACAAAACAAAACAAAAACAAACTCATAGATACAGAGAACAGATTATTGGTTACCAGAAGGGAAGGAGGTTGGGGAGAGGGTGAAATGGGTGAAGGGGATAAAATGTATGGTGATGGATGGTAACTAGATTTACAGCGGCAATCACTTAGTAGTGTATACGTATATCAAACTATAATGTTGTATACCTGAAATTTATATAATGTTACATACCAATTTTACCTCAGTTTAAAAAAAAGACTGTAGAGAGCAAGGGTGGAAACAGTGAGACCAGATAGGAAATTACTGTGATTAGCCACGTGGGTAACGATAGTGGCTTGGATGGTTGGATTCTAGATGTATTTGTTGATGAACTGGATGTAGTAAAGACAAGACTCCAAGGTTTTGGATGTAATAAGGAGAGTTGATAAAGAGAGGACTCCAAGATTTTTGCCCTAAGCAACTGGCAGAATGGTGTTGCATTGAACTAGGGATGTCTGTGTGTTCAGTGGTTTAGGGAAGGAAGTGGGAATTGAAAACTTTGTCTAAGATAAGTTTGAAATGAAGTAGGCAATAAGTCTGGAGTTCAGTGGTGAGGACTGGGTTTGAACTATTTATTTGGGGCTTATCCACGTATAGTTGACATTTAAAACTATGAGACTTGTTTGCCAGGAATACAAGTAGAGACAGAGAAAAAAAGATTGCACCTTGAGAGGAGAAACCAGCAAAGGAGAGTGAGAAAGACTGATGAGAGAGGGGTCCAAAAAGTCAAGTGAAGAAAGGTTTCTAGAAGGGAGAAGTAATCAACTGAGTCCAATGTGTTGGTAAATCAAGAAAGATGAAGTCTGAGATCTCACCATTGAATCCGACAATGTGGAGATCAGTGGTGACATCGACAAGAATTGATTTGTTAGAATGGTGGGACAAAAGAATGATTAGAGTGGTTAGAGAGAGAATGGAATAAAAGGAAGTAGAGAAAATCAGTTTAGACAACTTTTTCAAGGAGCTTGGTTGTAAGAAGAAATAAAGAAATGGGGCAATGGCTAGAGGAAGATGTGAAGTTAAGGGAGTTTTTTTTTTTAAGATGGGATATATTTTAGCATATTTGCATAAATGGTATTAGAAAGGAAAATGGTAATGTAGGAGAAAAAGGGTAGAATATTTGCAGCAATGTCTTTTGGTGAGAAGGGGTGGGATCCATTCATGTAGAGAGAAGTTAGTCTCAGATAAAATAGGGGACAGTTCATCCACAGTAATGGAAAGAAGGGCAAAGTTTGGGGGCTCGATGCAGGAATATTGTTAGACACGGGGCTGGGAATTTGTGGAAACTGGGCTCTTTTATGGTTAGCAAAGTGCCTTTTGTGCTTACATTCTGGTGAAGGACAGAGAGAAATAAGCAGGCAATCAATGTTATGATAAGGACTTACTGGAGGAAAAGAGACTAGGAGTTAGTGTATGTGTGGTTGGTGTGTGCTTATAGGGAAGGAAAGGTGGCCAAGGGGCTGAGTGCTCAAGGTTAAGCAAGCTGCATGTTCAAAGCCCTCGAGGCAAGAGAGTGAAGGACACTCTGGGGACTGAAGATAGCTGGAGGGATCATGGCTGGAAAGAGGTGCTAGAAATGGAGAGGCACAGTGAGAATTGAGAGGATTATATAAGCTTGAGAAATATTTGGAAGTCAGAATGGATAGAATATAGTAGTGAATTGACTATTAGGGATAAGTATGAGGGGAAGAGAAGAGCTACAGTTGACACTCGGGTTCTAGCCTGAGCACTAGGTTTATGTTGATGCCTGTATTAGCTTAGTCACCTCTGTTCATGCTTTACCTCTATGCAAACCGCCTTCACATCCAATGTATGCCCTATCTCCCTATGAATTCCATCTCTTACTCTTCCGGCCCACACTGATCTTTCTCTTTCTTGAATAATGATGGAAATTGCCAGTATTGGTTGAATGTCTTCTGTATGTCAGGCATGCTACTTGGTGTTTAACATGTATCATCTCATTAATCTCTATTACAGCTCCATGAGGTAGGCTTTGTTATCCCTTTTCACGAATAAAAAAATAGAAGCTCAGTGTGGACGTTTTAACAAAGATCTAAATGTCTCCCAAATCCATGCTGAATTGATAAAGTTAAATGACTGAAGAGCAGTTTCTGAATGTCGACTCTGTAGTTTTTGTACACTGTACCACAATGTGTCTGACAACATTGAGACTGTGATTTACGGAGGTGCAATCAACACCCCTTTAACTCATCATAGCACTTTGAACATAGCAGGAATTCAATAAATGTCGACATGAAGTGAAGAAAATCTGTGGATGAGACCCCAAATCTTGAAACTTCAGGTAAACTGATAGTTTTCACTGAAACATGTTCAGGGAGGCTGGGGGACCCAAAAATCACTCTCATTGGCTGAAATGCTAACAAAATTATAATGTTAATTGAATAACACTTTAAAGCTCTGAAAACAGTCTACACCTCATCTTTCTTTTGATTCTTTTTTGTAACTACTGTCCTCATCTTATGAATGAGGAAACTGGAGTTCACTGGGTTAAATAGCTTGGTTGTGTGACAATAGGTCTAAATTTGGAAAAACTGCACATCCAGCACATTTTCCTGATATACTATTTACCTCTCACATCACTATACACTGGTACTTCTCAGTAATCCCCATTTCAGCTAACACATATTGCATATTTACAGGAGAAAAATAAGATGAATGAAATACAGACTCTCACATTTGAATAAAAGGAAAATGAAAAGCAGTTAAAAAATCCTTCTAAAATGTGACAAATGCAATTAGAATTATGTACAAGATACTAAGAAAGCACAGAGATTGGAAAGATTAATTTTGCTTGGGGCAAGGGGTAGAGAACTGGAGAAGGTTTCAAATTGCCCATTAATTCCAAGATGCATTCTCAAATACATTGATCATTACTGGACATTGAATTAAAGAGAAGCACCCACTGGTAGTAAGCCAATCAGAACACCAAAGAGAATGCTCCAAATTTTTGCTCTACTTTCACAGCTCTGCTCTATTTTCTTATATATTTATTAACAAATAATTTCTTTTACTTATAACAAAAGAGGAGCATGATTGGAAGATTAGAACAAGGCACATTTGGGGCTCATATTTCCTACTCCTAATATTGAGAATTTAACAGGAAGCTATCTGGTTTAGAGTAAGTTGTAAACAAATGATGTCAAAACCACTGAGGATCAATATAACCAAATCACCTGACAGGAAGAACTCACTGCTTTTCAGAAATTTCCATGTGACACTTATCTCACTGTCTAGGCTTACAGCCCTGCAAATCTCAACTCACGACATAGTTTTCAATGCCTATGATTATTCTGTTAACCACCGTTAGTTGACTCTTAGTTGACTCCCTTTCAGGAAGTCCTCCCACTTCCAGACTCTCACCATTCCAATCCATTGCCAAATTAATAAAATAAAGAGAAGTGCTGTATTTAAATTTTCATTAATGAAAATCCTCTAATTTCCGGAAAAGTAATTCATATAGGCTGGAGGGGTGAATTTATAACAGTGTGCCAATGTACAGAGGTACAGACTTCTAGTTTCCTTTCCCACCACTGATTTGTTGTGCATTTTTATCAGCTTCTACTCTTCTGTAATTCTTCAGGGAATTCAGGGAGGCATTATTCTGAGAGAGGACAGTGAAATAGAATATTGGAACAATGAGAAACAAGATACAATCATCACACCAGGATTAGTATTTCATGCAACATTCACTCATTTGCATATTCATTCGCTCAACAAACATTTGTTGATGCCTGCCGTGCAAGACACTGGAGGCGAGAAAGATGAGTAAAGACACAGTCAAGGTTCTCATCATCTCGTGAGAAAAGCAAAGAGGTAAAATTCTCACTGCACCCAAATCACACAAAATGCCCTGCCTGCATATTTGATCAAAACCTTTCTTTCAGTGGAGATAAGTCAGGTGTAACAGGCAGGAATTCTCAAGGGAATTTCACAGGTACACAAAGGGACTTAAGTGTGGACTCAGCTCTGCCTCAGCCCTCCCTTATCACAAGTGGCACCAAACATAGAGACCAAACAGAAAAAAAAAATGAGAAAAAAGTGGCCCAAAGATGCCTTAAACTAATATAAATAGAGAAAATGTCGAGATCAGCCAAATTGATGCAAAATGATTTCTATTTTTAAAACTGCCAATGTATAAAGAAATAAAAACAAAGAGCTATAGCCAGGAATTCTCCTCAGAGAATACAGCATGGTAAGATACAAAAGTCCAAAGAGCACTTATAAAAAATGAAAGGAAAATCCATATACAGTCTTTTAACTTCATCAGGAAAGGATGGGGGGCATCGATTGCCATAAGATTGCAAAGGATTTTACTCTGTAGCTAAAGAGCTTAATCCACTAGAACTTTGGGGTTGCTTTTTTAATGAAGCCATCTCTATAATGAATGGCTCCTTCAACCTTCACAAAGGAAAAAAAAAATGGCAGGGAGTGTGTCAACCTCCAATAAATTGTGTGGGAGGTAAGATGATCAATAAAAAGTCTCCCTCACTGTCACCTTAAGAAGCAACTGGCTATAGAAATTTGCAACGGGGTGGCAAAATTGTGGTGGGAGTGGGAAGCGGTTAAGAATTCTGAAAAATAAAGGGTATGTGAATGAGTGTGTGTGTGTGTGTGTGTGTGTGTGTGTATACAGGCAAAGAGGAAAGAAGGTGGCATGGATCTGTTCAATCAAATAACAAGAGAGAGTTAGGATTCTAGATTAATCTCCTGTCATCTACCAACATCAATCAAATAAGATAGCTTAGTATCTATAATTCCTTGGAATGTTTCAACAAATTATAAGAAGACTCCTAAGAGAAACAGTAAAATATATCTTTTAAAAAAGATGTGGAGTTTCAGAATATTTAATTAAGATGTTTGGGTCATGATTTATCGTCATTATACCTTATTTCTATTTTTTTCAAAATCCCACAGCAATACTCAAATCCAACCCTTGAATTCTTGAATACTCAAATATAAAAATAAATGTTAAAATGATTTTTTTTCATAAAATTAATAAAGGCAAGCGCCATAAGTGTAACTCTCAAATACATCTTTCCCATAGGGAATATCTGGGATTGCCTCAGGTTGTAAAGCTAGTAAGGAGAAAAGAAATGTTAAGTGGGAAGTTACACTGTACAAGATTTAGAAAGAATTTTTTTAACTTGCCTTCTTAAGGCTAATTACCATAGATGAAAAGAGCTAGATAACTCAGAGTATTCATTAGGTCTCTCACGCCACTAAGCAGCCATCCCCAAAGTGCTAATAGCTTTCCTACTACATTCTTAAAATGTTTCATATTCACTATTCACGATTCGCACTTCAAAAAGACCAACTCCCTGATTAATGCCTAAATGGAAAGAGTATAAAATGTGCCTCAAAAATTAGTACAGGTCTCAAAGGTATAAACCTACCTGTCTTAAAGATTTTAGAAAAAAAGTTTTAAAAAGAAAGAAAGCTAGCTGAGAAGTGTTATTAGCTTTGCCCATTCCCCAGTCACTCTCATATCCATATATCCATTATTCTAGGAGCTGTGGCAATGCAGCCATGTACTTGGGGTACATATATTGGGGTTTATCACTTTTCAAAGCTTTGGGTTATGTGTATTCCCCTTTACAATAAACACAACACTGATTCCATTGCCTTTCCCCCCTTTGATCAGAATCATTTACAAAAGTATCAACTCACACATAGGTAAATGGCCAACTTTGTATTATTCCTGTTAGATACTGGTTTCCAGTTCTTTGCCACCAGATCCTCTACTGGACTGATTCCGAATCCAGTCACAACTACAGTGGTTACCCTAATTAAGAGCGTTCATAGCTAAGAAAAAAGTTTTGCACCAGGCCAAAGGGTTTCAACTCTGCCTACTACTAACAGATGGACTTATAGATAACCCTTTATTTTGTCTTTTACTGCCCTCCCTTTTGGGGGTGAGAGACACATTGCTTTTTCATTGGTTTTGTCTTTTTTTTTTAACAGAAGGCAAATAAGCTCCTGGGAAATGTGTATACCATATGCTCACGTCAACATAAGTGATTTTTAAGATCTTCTAATTCATGTATTTATTTCTCAACTCCCAGCTACTACCTGGAGTAATTACAATGTACTATATCATCCTCATTATGTGTTCTTCAGCCAGATGGATTTTTCAACTTTGATCATAAAACCCCCCTGTCCCCAAAACCTTCAATGACATAAACTATCAGTTAGAATCTAAACTCCTTAGTTGGGCATTCAAAGTTCACCACAGTTAGATCCCAACCTACCATTATAGTCTTTAACAATAAAATAACTCTCTATTTTAGCCAACTGGTCTACTGCTTGTCTCCAGGCATATCTTGAATTTTTATGATAAAATACTTTCTGTTGCTCCTCTTTCCTGAACTGCCCTCATTACCCCGTCCTTCACACAAATGCTCCATCTAGCCACCCTAACCAAATTAGTCTCCCTACCAGTCTCCACTTATGTGCCCCTAACTTTCTGGAGTCATTCAGATTTCATGTGATTTATTATGTATTACTACATGTACCATAGCCTTTTAAAAGTAACTTAATAAAACTTTTAGTGTAGATGTATAAATCAGGGC
The DNA here is from genome assembly GCF_965194825.1 of Balaenoptera physalus. NCBI lineage: Eukaryota > Metazoa > Chordata > Mammalia > Artiodactyla > Balaenopteridae > Balaenoptera > Balaenoptera physalus. Next base: position 102,295,269 of record NC_138882.1, read on the forward strand.
CAAAAGTCTTTATCAGTTCATGCATTATAGTTTTTCACTTCAAAATATATAAGTAGAATTTATTACATATGTTAACTTCCATGGGCTTTATCTCATAATTTTGTTTTGTGATTATTTCACTACGTATCTTATTTCTCCTCCATGATTGTAAACACCTAGAATGTAGTTTTTCTATAGTTCACAGTGCCCAGGCAGAGTACTGTATACATATCTTGTGTTTCCATTATGTAATAGATTTTGGACCAACAAATGACATATTATAATACAGTGTTATCTTTTTAAATAATAAATTTGTCACCTGTGATCAACAGCAGACTTAGAAATAAAATATTAATTGAAATATTTATTTGAATTTTTAGGAAGAGATTTTTTAAAATTCTGTGAAACATGCAAAGGAAGAAAAATTTTACTTTCCAGCAGTTCTTACACGTTAATAAATCAAATTATTGTTATCAAATTGGCCACTGAAAGTTGTCTGGTATTTTACGAAAATTTTAGATGCTTGAGTGGCATTTCTTCCATTTGTGATCAAATAATCCTTTGTGTATTTATTTGTCTAATGTCTTTATTTTTATTTGACTGCCCATTTCTTAAGGGTGGGGACTCTGTGTACCTTGTTCATTTCCATATCTCCAGTTCAGTGCCCAGTGCATGGCAGGAGCTCAGAAAATACTCGATGGACCAATGAATTAAGGAATGAAAAACTGAAAAGAAATGAGCTAATTAAAGAATGACTAATATCACGAGAACTCCTACTTATTTGGGCCCTGACCCATAGTAACTACAGCTCTTCAGATGTACTTACTTGGGCTGAAGCTGTAGTTCATCAAGGCTGTCTAGATCCTTTGCCTTGCTTTTCCCCTCCCCAAGAACTAAACTTGGAGAGGAGTCTCAGCTGGGACTTCCTTTCTCTATGTAAAATACTAGCTTTGAATTAGTGGTTTCCAGTTACCAGGTGTGTTAAGCAACAGAAATGCCAACAGAAGAAACCAGGGCAATCTGTGTGTGGTTTGGGAGGGAAAATATTCACCTGATTGACTTCTGGGGATCTCTAAACATCAGCATCTTGATGATAGTACTGCCTGGTGACAATGGTGGAGATGCTGTTGGTTTGGAGCCCAGAGAAGCTAGACAGGAGGATGTCAAAACAGGGGTAATTCAGTCCCAACATTCTTAGAAGTGATGTGCTCTAAAAAAAGTAGTAATAATGATTGTGACTGCTGTAGAAGACCCTGGTCAAAACCTAGAGGCTCTGGTGGATCCATTACTAGTTGTTGTTATTTACTTTTGTCTTGTTGCTGATGCTACAGTTGAACTTCACTCTATGAAGATTGTTGTTGCTACTACAGCTGTTGGAGGCAAGGTAGACCTTTTCCTCACTGATGAACGTCAGAATGAAATAAGGGTCCTTTTCCCCCAATTTAACTTCGGAATGAGTGTGAAAAGAGGTCCCAAAGCAGACCCAGAAAATATAGAGCAATATTTCAGCAAACCTTCTCCCTATCCTCACAAAGCCTCTTTATAGTCTGTATTAGCAGAAATTGCTCTTGTCAGGGGCCAGTTCAAGTAAAATACCTAGAAAGCTGAGAAGATCAAAAAGCTCATTCATTTTTATATGATGTTATATCAGAAAACTACTATCGTGAGATGATCAAATGAGTATTTTCATTTTTCAATCATTGTTTACTATCATGCAAACATGGCCAAAATTTCAATGTGCATCTTCTGGTGCATCCAGTCATTTTTAGATAAACTATAATTTGCATTCAAAGGGAAGAATGAAATGTTCACACAATCATAGTTCTGCGGTGTCCCTCTTACCTAACTCAGTACTTATAGCAAGTTTCTGACCCAAGTAACAAATTGTCATTATTCTGGGGTTTGAATCAATAGGATTATAATAGGAATAACAGAATTTCAAATTATATTTCTGATTCAAGATATAAAGAAAACTATAAAATTTTAATAATCAGTTAAAGAAGAAAACTAGAGACCTAATAAAAAGAAATCAGTCTGCAAAATATCTCTGGCATCTATGGCACAAACCTCACACACTAGAGAAGTAGTTTATTAGTGTTTGAATGAAGCAAATAGCAAGACTGAGGTTTTTATCTTGTGGGTGAGGAACATATAATGAGGGTAAAACGGAAGTAGCAAATGTAAATAATTCATTACCAGAAGAATACTATTTTAGGGAGAGAAAGTAAAGAGTAGAGTTTGAGGGAAAACACTTAAAAATGAGTTCTAGGGCTTCCCTGGTGGTACAGTGGTTAAGAATCCACCTGCCAAGGCAGGGGACACGGTTTTGAGCCCTGGTCCGGGAAGATGCCACGTGCTGTGGAGCAACTGGGCCCATGCGCCACAACTACTGAGTCTGCACTCTAGAACCTGCGAGCCACAACTACTGAGCCTGAGCCTGCGAGCCACAACTACTAAAGCCCGTGCACCTAGAGCCCGTGCTCTGCAACAAGACAAGCCAACGCAATGAGAAGCCCACACACCACAGCGAAGAGTAGCCCCCACTTGCTGCAACTAGAGAAAGCCCACAAGCAGCAACAAAGACTCAACGCAGCCAAAAATAAATAAAATAAATTTTTTTTAAAAAATGAGTTCTAACAGGTTCTGGATTTATATCTACGAAAATCATCCAAAACAACAAGTTCAGCGTTAAACTAAATGACTTTTAAGGTCTTTCCTGGGTCTAATTTTGACGATTGCAGGGGTTAAGTAAATTAACTGTCTTACAGTTCCCAATACTGATGATCCTTTCAAGCACCTCTGTCAATTTATCTCTATTATGTATAGCACTGAATTTTACCCAGTGAACATATTTGCCGCTTTGACCAAGTAAGGACTTTAGTGTGAAAGGAATGCATATGGAAACCATTGGAAATTTTTAAATTACAGACTGCTTTTGTACCTTTGGTTGAATAGAAATATACCAGGAAAACATGACCAAAAAAAAAAAGGAAAGAAAATGGGAACACTAAGATGAGCATAAAACTTACTGGTATCCTTAGGAATTAGTGTTTAAATTTTAATGGCTTTCTGGCTTTTAAAACCCAACCTTTTTTTTTTTTTTAATCTTATATGGGGCTCAGTATATCTTTTTTTTTTTTTTAACATCTTTATTGGAGTATGATTGCTTTACAATGGTGTGTTAGTTTCTGCCTTATAACAAAGTGAATCAGCTATACATATACATATAGCCCCATATCTTCTCCCTCTTGCGTCTCCCTCCCACCCTCCCCATCTCACCCCTCTAGGTGGTCACAAAGCACCGAGCTGATCTCCCCGTGCTATGTGGCTGCTTCCACACTAGCTATCTATTTTACATTTGGTAGTGTATATATGTCCATGCCACTCTCTCACTTCGTCCCAACTTGCCCTTCCCCCTTCCCGTGTCCTCAAGTGCATAGTCTATGTCTGCGTCTTTATTCCTGCCCTGCCCCTAGGTTCTTCAGAACCATTTTTTTTTTTTTAGATTCCATATATATGTGTTAGTATATGGTATTTGTTTTTCTCTTTCTGACTTACTTCACTCTGTATGACAGACTCTAGGTCCATCCACCTCACTATAAATAACTCAATTTCATTTCTTTTTATGGCTCAGTAATATTCCATTGTATATATGTGCCACATCTTCTTTATCCATTCATCTGTTGATGGACACTTAGGTGGCTTCCATGACCTAGCTATTGTAAATAGAGCTGCAGTGAACATTGTGGTACATGACTCTTTTTGAAATTTGGTTTTCTCAGGGTATATGCCCAGTAGTGGGATTGCTGGGTCATATGGTAGTTCTATTTTTAATTTTTTAAGGAACCTCCATACTGTTCTGCACACTGGCTGTATCAATTTACATTCCAACCAACAGTGCAAGAGGGTTCCCTTTTCTCCACACCCTCTCCAGCATTTATTGTTTGTAGATTTTTTGATGATGGCCATTCTGACTGGTATGAGGTGATACCTCACTGTAGTTTTGGTTTGAATTTCTCTAATGATTAGTGATGTTGAGTATCCTTTCATGTGTTGGTTGGCAATCTGTATATCTTCTTTGGAGAAATGTCTATTTAGGTCTTCTGCCCATTTTTGGATTGGGCTGTTTGTTTTTTTTGATATTGAGCTGCATGAGCTGCTTGTAAATTTTGGAGATTAATTCTTTGTCAGTTGCTTCATTTGAAAATATTTTCTCCCATTCTGAGGGCTGTCTTCTCATCTTGTTTATGGTTTCCTTTGCTGTGCAAAAGCTTTAAAGTTTCATTAGGTCCCATTTGTTTGTTTTTGTTTTTCCATTCCTCTAGAAGGTGGGTCAAAAAGGATCTTGCTGTGATTTATGTCATGGAGTATTCTGCCTATGTTTTCCTCTAAGAGTTTTATAGTGTCTGGCCTTACATTTAGGTCTTTCATCCATTTGGAGTTTTGTGTATGGTGTTAGGGAGTGTTCTAATTTCATTCTTTTACATGTAGCTGTCCAGTTTTCCCAGCACCACTTATTGAAGAGGCTGTCTTTTCTCCATTGTATATTCTTGCCTCCTTTATCAAAAATAAGGTGACCATATGTGCCTGGGTTTATCTCTGGTCTTTCTATCCTGTTCCATTGATCTATATTTCTGTTTTTTGTGTTAGTACCATACTGTCTTGACTATTGTAGATTTGTACAGTATAGTCCAAAGTCCAGGAGCCTGATTCTTCCAGCTCTGTTTTTCTTTCTCAAGATTGCTTTGGCTATTCAGGGTCTTTTGTGTTTCCATACAAATTGTGAAATTTTTTGTTCTAGTTCTGTGAAAAATGCCAGTGGTAGCTTGATAGGGATTGCACTGAATCTGTAGATTGCTTTGGGTAGTAGAGTCACTTTCACAGTGTTGATTCTTCCAGTCCAAGAACATGGTATATCTCTCCCTCTGTTTGTATCATCTTTAATTTCTTTCTTCAGTGTCTTATAGTTTTCTGCATACAGGTCTTTTGTCTCCCTTGGTAGGTTTATTCCTAGGTATTTTATTCTTTTTGTTGCAATGGTAAATGGGAGTGTTTCCTTAATTTATCTTTCAGATTTTTCATCATTAGTGTATAGGAATGCAACATATTTCTGTGCATTAATTTTGTATCCTGATACTTAACCAAATTCATTGATTAGCTCTGGTACTTATCTGGTAGCATCTTTAGGATTCTCTATGCATAGTATCATGTCATCTGCAAACAGTGACAGCTTTACTTCTTCTTTTCCAATTTGGATTCCTTTTATTTCTTCTTCTTCTCTGATTGCTGTGGCTAAAAATTCCAAAACTATGTTGAATAATAGCAGTGAGAGTGGGTAACCTTGTCTTGTTCCTGATCTTAGTAGAAATGGTTTCAGTTTTTCACCGGGTTTGTCATATATGGCCTTTATTATGTTGAGGAAAGTTTCCTCTATGCCTACTTTCTGGAGGGTTTTTATCATAAATGGGTGTTGAATTTTGTCAAAAGCTTCTTCTGCATCTATTGAGATGATCATATGGTTTTTCTCCTTCAATTTGTTAATATGGTGTATCACATTGATTGATTTGTGTATATTCAAGAATCCTTGCATTCCTGAGATAAACCCCAGTTGATCATGGTGTATGATCCTTTTAATGTGCTGTTGGATTCTATTTGCTAGTATGTTGTTGAGGATTTTTGCATCTATGTTCATCAGTGATATTGGTCTGTAGTTTTCTTTCTCTGTGACATCTTTTTCTGGTTTTGGTATCAGGGTGATGGCGGCCTTGTAGAATGAGTTTGGGAGTGTTCCTCCCTCTGCTGTATCATGGAGAGTTTGAGAAGGATAGGTGTTAGCTCTTCTCTAAATGTTTGATAGAATTCACCTGTGAAGCCATCTGGTCCTGGGGTTTTGTTTGTTGGAAGATTTTTAATCACAATCTGAATTTCAGTGTTTGTGATTGGTCTGTTCATATTTTCTATTTCTTCCTAGTTCAGTCTTGGAAGGTTGTATTTTTCTAAGAATTTGTCCATTTCTTCCAGGTTGTCCATTTTATTGGCGTATACTTGCTTGTAGTAATCTCTCATGATCCTTTGTATTTCTGCAGTGTCAGTTGTTACTTCTCCTTTTTCATTTCTAATTCTATTGATTTGAGTCTTCTCCATTTTTTTCTTGATGAGTCTGGTCTGGCTAATGGTTTATCAATTTTATCTTCTCAAAGAACCAGCTTTTAGTTTCATTGATCTTTGCTATGGTTTCCTTCATTTCTTTTTCATATGTTTCTGATCTGATCTTTATGATTTTTTCCTTCTGCTAACTTTGGGGATTTTTTGTTCTTCTTTCTCTAATTGCTTTAGGTGTAAGGTTAGGTTGTTTATTTGATATGTTTCTGGTTTCTTGGGGTAGGAGTGTATTGCTATAAACTTCCCTCAGAACTGTTTTTGCTTCATCCCATAGGTTTTGGGTCATTGTGTTTTCATTGTCATTTGTTTCTAGGTACTTTTTGATTTCTTCAGTGATCTCTTGGTTATTTACTAGTGTATTGCTTAGCCTCCATGTGTTTGTATTTTTTACAGATTTTTTCCTGTAATTGATATCTAGTCTCATAGCATTGTGGTCAGAAAAGATACTTGATATGATTTCAATTTTCTTAAATTTACTAAGGCTTCTTTTGTGACCCAAGATATGATCTATCCTGGAGAATGTTCTATGAGCACTTGAGAAGAAAGTATATTCTGTTGTTTTTGGATGGAATGTCCTATAAATATCAATTAAGTCCATTTTGTTTAAAGTATCATTTAATGCTGGTGTTTCCTTATTTATTTTCATTTTGGATCATCTGTCCATTGGTGAAAGTGGGGTGTTAAAGTCCCCTACTATGACTGTGTTACTGTCGATTTCCCCTTTTATGTAGCTGTTAGCATTTGCCTTATGTATTGAGGTGCTCCTATGTTGGGTGCACATTTACAATTGTTATATTTTCTTCTTGGATTGATCCCTTGATCATTATGCAGTTTCCTTCTTTGTCTCTTGTAATAGTCTTTATTCTAAAGTCTGGTTTGTCTGATATGAGAATTGGTACTCCAGCTTTCTGTTGATTTCCACTTGCATGGAATATCTTTTTCCATCCACTCACTTTCAGTCTGTATGTGTCCCTAGGTCTGAAGTGGGTCTCTTGTAGACAACATGTATACAGGTCTTGTTTTTGTTTTGTGTTCTTCTTAAAATTTTATTTATTTATTTATTTATGGCTGTGTTGGGTCTTCGTTTCTGTGCGAGGGTTTTCTCTAGTTGTGGCAAATGGGGGCCACTCTTCATCACGGTGCGCGGGCCTCTCACTATCGCGGCCTCTCTTGCTGCGGAGCACAGGCTCCTGACGCGTAGGCTCAGCAATTGTGGCTTACGGACCGAGTCTCTCCGCAGCATGTGGGATCTTCCCAAACCAGGGCTCAAACCGTGTCCCCTCATTGGCAGGCAGATTCTCAACCACTGCGCCACCAGGGAAGCCCCCAGGTCTTGTTTTTGTATCCATTCATCCAGTCTATGTCTTTTGGTTGGAGCATTTAATCCATTTACATTTAAGGTAGTTATCGATATGTATGTTCCTATTACCATTTTCTTAATTGTTTTGGGTTTGTTATTGTAGGTCTTTTCCCTCTCTTGTGTTTCCTGCCTAGAGAAGTTCCTTTAGCATTTGTTGTAAAGCTAGTTTGGTGGTGCTGAATTCTCTTAGCTTTTGCTTGTCTTTAAACGTTTTAATTTCTCCGTCAAATCTGAATGAGGTCCTTGCTGGGTAGAATAATCTTGGTTGTAAGTTTTTCTCTTTCATCACTTTAAATATGTCCTGCCACTCCCTTCTGGCTTGCAGAGTTTCTGCTGAAAGATCAGCTGTTAACCTTATGGGGATTCCCTTGTATGTTATTTGTTATTTTTCCCTTGCTGCTTTTAATATTTTTTGTTCGTATTTAATTTTTTGTAGTTTGATTAATATGTGTCTTGGCATGTTTCTCCTTGGATTTATCCCGTATGGGACTCTCTGCACTTCCTGGACTTGATTGACTATTTCCTTTCCCATATTAGGGAAGTTTTCAACTATAATCTCTTCAAATATTTTCTCAGTCCCTTTCTTTTTCTCTTCTTCTTCTGGGACCCCTATAATTAGAATGTTGGTGTGCTTAATGTTGTCCCAGAGGTCTCTGAGACTGTCCTCAATTCTTTTCATTCTTTTTTCTTTATTCTGCTCTGCAGTAGTTGTTTCCACTATTTTATCTTCCAGGTCACTTATCTGTTCTTCTGCCTTGGTTAATCAATCAGCTATTGATTCCTTATAGAGAATTTTTAATTTCATTTATTGTGTTGTTCATCATTGTTTGCTCTTTAGTTCTTCTAGATCCTTGCTAAATGTTTCTTGTATTTTCTCCATTCTATTTCTAAGATTTTGGATCATCTTTACTATCATCAGTCTGAATTCTTTTTCAGGTAGACTGCCTATTTCCTCTTCATTTGTTTGGTCTGGTGGGTTTTTACCTTGCTCCTTCATCCGCTGTGTGTTTCTCTGTCTTCTCATTTTGCTTAACTTACTGTGTTTGGGCTCTCCTTTTCACAGGCTGCAGGTCCATAATTCCCGTTGTTTTTGTTGCCTGCCCCCAGTGGGTAAGGTTGGTTCAGTGGGTTATGTAGGCTTCATGGTGGAGGGGACTGGTGTCTGCGTTCTGGTGGATGAGGCTGCATCTTGTCTTTCTGGTGGGCAGGACCACGTCTGGTGGTGTGTTTTGGGGTGTCTGTGACCTTATTATGATTTTAGGCAGACTCTCTGCTAATGGGTGGGATTGTGTTACTGTCTTGCTAGTTGTTTGGCATAGGGTGTCCAGCACTGTAGCTTGCTGGTCATTGAGTGGAGCTAGGTCTTAGCGTTGAGATGGAGATCTCTGGAAGAGCTTTCACCATTTGATACTACGTGGAGCCAGGAGGTCTCTGGTGTACCAATATCCTGAACTCAGCTCTCCCACCTCAGAGGCACAGGCCTGACACCCAGCTGGAGCACCAAGACTGTGTCAGCCACACGGCTCAGAAGAAAAGGGAGAAAAAAAGAAAGAAGGAAAGAAAGAAAAAAGTAAAATAAAATAGCATTACTAAAATAAAAATTTAAAAAATTATTAAAATTTTAAAAAAGTTAAAAATAAAAAAAAAGAAAGAAAGAAAGAAGAGAGCAACCAAGCCAAAAAACAAATGCACCAATGATAACCAAGCTAAAAACTATACTAAAAAAAAAGAAACAAACAAAAAAGGACAGACAGAACCCTAGGACAAATGGTAAAAGCAAAGCTAGCTATACAGACAAAATCACACAAAGAAGCATACACATGCACACTCACAAAAAGAGAAAAAGGGAAAAAAATATATATATCTTTTGGGAAGTCTGAGGCCTTCTGCCAGCGTTCAGTAGGTGTTCTGTAGGAGTTGTTCCACATGTAGATGTATTTCTGATGTATCTGTGGGGAGGAAGGTGATCTCCACGTCTTACTCCTCCGCCATCTTGAAGGTCTCCCCCAACCATTTTTATAGTGTATTTTTTAAGACTACCATTTCCTAAATGTTTTTTATTTCCTGTCCAAAATTCCAATGAAATTTTGGTGACCCCTATTACAGAGGTGATTAATTTTTAGGACTCTTTTGAAGTATTCCTTTACTTTGTGTATTTTGCCTTTTCCCTTTGCTTCCTCCATTCCAAGGGTTAAAATAAATGAATAATAACAACAATAGCAGAAGCAGCAACAGCAGCAACAACAAAATGGCTGTATTCTCTTTGTATGAAGATATTCACATTCTCAGACTAGTCTTTTCCTCTGTAGATTGGGCTGGCCATAGAGTGCTCACTGATGGAGGCTGAGTCTCCTTCTAGTCAAGAGGCATTCAGTGAAGTGGCCTTTTGTATCCTGTGGAGATGGACCCCTGAGTTCCAGTCCTCACTGAGTTCCCACTCTGCCACTTGCTTATGTACAAAGTCAAGTGAGTTCTTTAATTTCAGTGCCTGTTTCCTCATTTGGAAAATAAGGATATAATAATAGCTACTTAAAATCGGGGTTTTTTTGAGGAAGTAAATGCTTGGAAGAGTGTTTGGCACATTAAAATTGCCATGTGAGTGTGTTTGCTGCTATTATAAACTGTATTTGTTCATGTGTGCCCCTAAAAAAAAAAAAAATGAAGTTGACACTCCAATTGTTTTCTTTTTTAAATAAAATAAAATATAGAGAGACTATTATGAAGCTGTTTTTATTTTTGTTTTCACTCAGTTTTTAAAAAATCATTTTATCTAGGGAGTACATGCAGTGACATGCTTTAATTAAGAGAGATGAACCTACATATATTAATGTGGGACAATGATGATTTTTCCAGCAACATCATTTTTTTTTTGTTTTTAACCTCAGCTACTATTAAAGTGAAAAAAAAAAAAAAAAACCCAAAAACCCTTCTTAGAGTCATTAAGACACTTATTATGAGTAGCCCTGGGCAAAACATTAAATAAAAGAGCATATAATCCCAGGAAGAGCATTTAATTTAATGAAATTCAGCCTATAAACCCAAATGTAGATGATCCTATACAGGGCAAAACAGAAAATGTCATGGTAGAGTTAGGGATTAACATGACAATGTCTTTCATATAATGCTTTAATCCCACTTGTTCAATATTGGAAAATGGGAATGGAGGTCCTATTATCACTGACAATGTCCTAATAATGAAATACTCTTGGGGGAAAAGGCTCTTTGGGTTACCATAGGCCTGAGGCTACTGAAACAAAGAGGAAGCATGGGAAAGAATGCTGGATTATTAAAATGGAAATGTAGGATACTTTCTCATTGTGAGGTCATAGGGAGAATAAGATATTTTGGTTCTGGGAAATTCCAGCTAGCTGCATCTATATTTTTATCCTTTGTCCTGTTTCTGCAGGCATTTGCAACAGAGCTGTGTTTCCCCCCTTGTTCTGCACCTCCATGGCTAACATATGGGAAGGGTTTTTTTCTGGCTGGGGCCCATGCAAATTGTACTTTAACCCTCCTCCACCTGAAATCCTCCACCATCCGTAGAGCATTTATGTGCAGGGATCAAATTAGCAGTGTAGCGTCAAGCTGGTCTTTTTGGATATATTCACAATCAATTCCAAATAAGTGACTAGAACAGCTGTGTAGCAACTCTATTTATTAAGATGTCCAAAATGACTAAATTGATGGTTTTGAGCCTATGAAAGATTTTTGTCCTTTCATTATCTTAAGTAAAAAGGAAGCAATTCTCTATTTCTGAAAAGCTGATTGGGACACTGAGGCAAAATATTAAAGAGATGGGATGCATTCTTTAAATGCAAATCCTTATTTCCCCATCTATACCTAAACTACAAAACAAATATTTGAAATGGACACCCATTACAAGGCAGACTTTTCTCACATACTTCTCTGAACCAAGTTGGTCTCTAGTCTTGGAAACATTTTTTAAAAAGTGGAGGGCTTCCCTGGTGGCGCAGCGGTTGAGAATCTGCCTGCTAATGCAGGGGACACGGGTTCGAGCCCTGGTCTGGGAAGATTCCCACATGCCGCGGAGCAACTAGGCCCGTGAGCCACAGCTACTGAGCCTGCGCGTCTGGAGCCTGTGCTCCGCAACAAGAGAGGCCACGATAGTGAGAGGCCCGCGCACCGCGATGAAGAGTGGCCCCCGCTTGCCGCAACTAGAGAAAGCCCTCGCACAGAAACGAAGACCCAACATAGCAATCAATCAATCAATAAATCTTAAAAAAAAAAAAAAAAGTGGATTTCAGTGATTTCTCACAGTTAGCAACTAAAATACTTTTTATTTTCAATCTTATGAATTATAACTTAAACTGGTTTCTAAACTGGTTCATTCAATCCAAATAATTATAAAGGCAGGTAATTAATATCATATAAACAGCATATCATCTTTCAAAAAAGTCCTATCTAATTATATTTTGAAGCAGATTCACCTTTCTAATTTAGCATGGGGAAAGATCTCAAGCAGGTAGCTGAGGAAGGAAGATAGAAGTGAGAAATTCAGACCAGAAAGAAAAATCTTCCTACCTTTCAGATAAGCAAAAACACTTCAAAGTCAAATCTGTCAGAAATGGAAGCCAGCTCAGTTTGGACAATAAAAAATAAAAAACAAAACCAGTTTGGACATAAAGAAAAGGCATAAAGTATGGCTGATTAATTCAGTTAGAATATGATACTAATTGGATAGAAGTCATTCTCTTGATTAAATCTTGTATTTGCTCTCTGGTTTCTGCAGAGTAAAGGCCAAATGCATGGCTTCCAAAGACTTTCCCAGTTGTGCCTTACCTTCCTCTTCTGCCTCCCTCCCTGTCTCCTCCTCCTCCAGGTTTAAGGAACACTTTGAGCAGGGTTCTCTCTGCCACTCCAGCAAGTGCAGCTCCCTCTGTCTGGACCACCCTCCTCCTGGCCCTTTGTTTCTGAGAGCTGTCATTAAGTCCTCCCCTGGGATGCTTTTGGTTACCTCTCTTGGCTCTGTTAGGCTCACTTCAAACACTCTTTGTGTTTAACTGCTTGCACATTTACAGGACCTCTCACAAAACCCGAGCTCTTTGAAGGCATGTATTATGACTTTCATTCATACAGAAAATAAAAGCATGAGGTCTGGAATCTAGTAAGTATTCAATACATTTATTCATTGACTGACTGACTGACTGACTGAATAAATGCTGCTTCAGAAAACACTTCAGGACTCTCACCCTGTATAGTGTCTCCTGAGAGATTTCCTTGGTTACATGAGAAAATTATGAGAGGCCAGTGTTCATAAAGGGAAAAGGCAATTAAACTAAATTGTGGGTCGGGAGTAACAATGGATCAATAACATTATTTTGCTTTCAAAGGACAGCCACATTTAGCCATCAAATAATTACAGGGACCTTTAAATGTTTGAGGTGTGACCATAAAGTAATGAAATGACCTCAATAAACAATACATGAAAACCAGTTTCATTAACTTAAAGTCACACTCTCACAGATACATTTAACATGCTGCTTTTACAATTAAAACAACAGCTATGAACAATTCAATGAGGTTCCAAACACACATTTTCAATTTTCTCAAAGAGCTTAAGAGTTCAATAATATAAGCAACTTATTTACTAGAATAGCTTTTAGTTGTAAAATATATAATAATGTATGAAAAGGCCAATAGAGGAAGATTTCAGGGATGCTTTGAAAATCGGGGCTCATTTCTCAGGATTCCAGGCTAATTCTAAATATGCTGAACTTTGAGTTTTCAACATTTGGAAACTTGTTTTATAGGCAACTTTATTCCCATAACCGTCTCAGTCCCACTTCCCAAGATAGTGGTCTATCAGAAACGAGGAATTTGGGAGGGGGTAACTGCTGAAAAAGTTGAATCACTAGAATTTCCTATTGGACTTGAACTTAGGTACACACAAAGAAACAACAGGGCAGTCAGTCAGTGAGAAAGAAAAATGTTTAAAGAATTAATTCCTGTCTAGTTCCAGTTTTCATGTCACAGAGGAAAAGAAGAATTTAATCAAAAAGGCCCTAAATACATTTTCAGCGGGGCTAATGCATTTCTTTTTATTTCTAGTCTTTGCACCGCTGTAGGAAGCCAACCAACTCAAAAACAACTGCCCGTCTCTCATCATCTTCTCATTTATCAATGTCCCCATACCTACGCTCTAGGCTGTTTCTCCTTTGGCAATTACTGTACCTTTATGAAGGAAGGCTATCTTTGCCATAATAACATATGGTTATTATGACATATGGTTGTGATGTTTAATCATCTTAAATCTAAAATGATTTTAAATGCTAAAAAGCACTTTTTGTTTGAAAATGGCTTACCTTTGGAAATCTCCAGGCACAGAGAGGAAGGCTGTGACTGAAACATGAGGAATTTTTATTTCATTTCATTATTTTACTTTTTGGTTATTTTCTTCTAACTTACTGGGATGTATGTTAGTTAAAATCCATAACATTAAGATCCTGAACATTTTCAGTGCCCTATTTCTAAGTATTTTGTGTCACTGTTGTACTTCTTTATGACTATGATTAATAGGCCTAAATAATATGGTCAAAGAGTAGAAAAGACAGAAATAATCTTTAGTCTTTATCTTCTGGGCAAAGGTACTGTATATTTGGCAGGAACAGATGAAGCCTCTTTGAGTCCTAAAACTGTTCGTCTAATACAGCCATCAGAATTCAAAGTCACAGATAGGTATAATATACAATCATGTTTAAGCAGTGTATTTTTTGGTCCCCAGATGGAGAGATTAGTCCAGCCGCTGTTTTATTTTTAATCCTTAACTCATTTGTTTCTTTCAAAAGTACTTTTCTATTTAAATTTGTTACGACCCCTCATTGCAACAAAATCCTATTATCATAAATCCTTTCCTAGTGCGGGCAACCACCCCTTGAACACAGCAGATAATTCATGTTCTTTTGCATCACATAACCCCACGTAGCTTCCTACAGCGAGGCAAGCACCTCAAAGAGCTGCAGTGTGGGTTCTTCAGAAGGAACCTAGGGGGTTCTTGAGCCCCATAGCGAGGGCAGACTCAAACAGCAGCAGCAGCTGGCAGGTGATTGCAGCTGGGAAGGGAGGTATGCAACAGTCAAGAGGTAAAATAACAAAATCACAGAGTTTGCTGTTTTACCTTACTGGAGACCAAGAAAATCTTGGGAAGTACTTAGGTACTTCAATTTTACAATCCAAGTGGTGCACTGGGTTTCCAGATTGTATAGTTCGTATTAAATCAATTTTATCATCGATTGTTTCTCCTGATGTTAAACAGATCTGATGACTACTCTAGCCACCACTGTAGGTGTTTATTTAAAGAACACATTTTCCACAGCCTGCTCTCCATTTTACAGCTTTACTGGAGCATTCTCATGTCAACCAAGCCCCCTGGGCTTTTAGAAGTGATGAATCCTAAAAGATGTTTTCCCCACAGAAACCACAAGGTAAATGTAACAAGTAATCAATCTTCTGAGCAGCAATCAGGCAACCACTTAACGAACATACTACACAAACAAAATAATTAATCTAAGCACTGTCCCGAATAGTAATTAATCTAATCGGCTCCAAGTGATATATTTGTTCACTGTACCCTATTTTGTTTCATAGTTGTCATAGTTAAAGGTGTCAGAGACAGTACAAATGTGTTAACCAGTTTAAAAGAATACTAATTTCAGGAGGAAAGTGTGACACAAATGTTTATGCAGTGTGGGATGTTCGTTCCTTTGTTTGCAAAGGAGAACAACACATCACTGTCAGACTGAAACAAAAAGGACAAATGCTTTAAAATAAAGGAGGAAACGCCACTCCCAAACATCAGGCAAGCCAGTAAAGACCTGAGACAATTATAATATGATCTGGACCAATAATTGCCTCCTGGGTAAGGGCAGGTAAACTTAATTATAAATGTCCTGATGAATGAAAATGAAATAAAACAGAATGAAAAGTACAGAGCCAAAAGAGTACCCTTCTCTAAGATCTGTGACACACCAAGAAGAGATGGTTGATTTGCCAGGAAAATGGGTTGCACAGGAGCTAATTCTGATAGCTTAGAATAAAAGGCTAAACATAAATCCCTTATCATCTATCTCTTTTTTTGGATCCTGAATTCAATAATTTCAAGTGTTATCAGCTACCTCTTATCATTGAACTTCACTTTATGTCACAAAGACCAAACCTTTATTGCAGGGTGGCTGCTGGGAGAGTAAAAAGGAGCCACCAGATTGGATTTACAACTGACATTTGGCCCAGTAGTGTAATATGTAGTGGTATTCAGCCTCACCCCAGGTCAGACCCTACTGAGTAAAGGCGCTTTCTCAAAATTGTGTTTTTAACCTAAGGAAGCTGAGCGAAGTCATCTTCAGATTTTTAGGCTTTTTTGAAAATTTTCCATGAAATTGAGATTGCATGGTTATAAAACATTCTCCCTGGCATCCTTTAGTTCTTCTTGGTGGGAAAAGGAAGCGAAGAAAGCAGGAATTCTAGAAGAAAACACTAAGACACATCTTCTTACAGCAAAGATGGTGACAGGATGTATGGCCATTTTGCGGTTTCTGTACCACCTATGCCTATCTCTGGTATTGGGGATATTCCCCCAGTACCACTACCACCCCTGCAGGAAGGCTGGTCTAAGTGGTCATGTTTGCACCAGATAAAGCTACAGCTTGAACAGCTAACTGAAACAAGAGTGGACACTTGAGCCAGGGAAGCTAAGTATAGGCTGGTCTGAGCCATTAAGACACTCTTTCCTAGGAATATGGGATTCAGACACTGAGACATTGACTTTGTTAGTTGTGGGGAGCCCTGACGCAGAGCCAAGTGATGTCCAGGTAGAAATCACTGCCTTAGCAAGCAGTGATTTCTAAACCCACCCAAGAAGAATAAGAGGAAACAGCAAAACTGAACAAAGAAAGTCAGTCAGTTTAGAGAACCAGGGGAAGGGCCCAGAAGCAGACCAAACAGCAGGAAATGCCCCAGAAATGGAAGGACACATCTCTTCTCAGTCTAACCCCATGTGGCCTTGATGTCTGTAATTTCCTGTTTTTAGAATTGGTGTGATTCCCTGCTGGATCTATTCAGTAAACACCGTGTTTACATGCATTGGTTTCTGTGACTTTAAATATAACATTTCTTGAACAGAAAAGAATCACCAAATAGAAAAATCTGGGAACAGGCATACAATTAGCAAGTAGAAAATCAGTTACTGGGTTTCAAAAGAACAATAGGTTACAGAGCTTCAGTAAAAGATTCCACATAAAAAAAGGATGTCAGTGAAGACTTTAATTTGGCCTGAAAACAAACAAACAAACAAACAAAAAACAACCAATAACAATAGCCAACCTTTATAGAATGCTTACTGTAAGTTGGGCACTTGTATAAGCATTTACATATGTAAGCCATTTAATCCTCATAACATCCTCTGACACAAATGTTATAATCCCCATTTTACAGGTGAGGAACTGATGCAGAGAGAAATTAAATAACATGCTCAAAATCCCACAACTATTAAGTAGGCAGAAGTGAACCATGGAGGTTTATAAGCCCAAGACATCTGTTGTTGAAAATAGGTAACACAAAGAAACACAATATAGGAACATATATCATGGCAACATTTCCCAAAGTGTATCTCCTAATATGCTATAGTTACAAAGTGTAACTTAATCCCAGGGGATGTTCACAGTTGTTATTTTACAGGAAAGGTCTTGGTACTCAGATAAATTTGGAAAACTTTGGGTCAGACAATGTAAAATAAATTCAAATATATAATGAATATATATGTACATATATATGATCTAATAATATATATGAGCTAATATATAGCATAGATTCTCAAGAGGGAGCTATTTTATGTAGTTTCCTTCCAAACTTATTTGACAACAGAGTTCTTTTTTAGGGTGGTCTCATCAAAACAGCACATTCTGGGAACTTCTATCTTAGAGAAAAATTAAAGTAGTAATTTCTAATGGGTTCAAATACATGCATAACTCCCCAAAATAACCCCCTAATTTCAGTCAATAGCTAAATTTCTGATGAAGTAAATCAGAACATTCTTAAAATTTTATAAAAAGCTACATATATGCACAACCACCCCAGTTCCCATTCATGAAAGGAAAACATAAAATTCAGCACTTTGGATTCAAGGAAACACTGTCTTCCATTTTTTAACACCCTCCTGGACTTGGGATGTGATGAGAATAAGAAGGCTGAATAATAATTGACAGGTTAATAAAATTGCTTATATTGTGATTGTCATTATAGATTCAGTGAACTCAATTTGAGAGCCACAAGAAATGAAAAATGTTTGCCTTAAATCACAGAAGACTTGAGGACAAGTGTATGGTGAAGATGCATATACAATCTTAGTTCCTCGGTAAGATTAACTCCGTGTTACCTCCCATATCTGCTATAGCACCAAATTTATAATGGCAGCTAAAAATCTCACACTTTCCCAAACCAAAAGCTAGCTTCACCACCACTTGCTACTCCCACCCTAGCAATAGAAGAAGATATCATATACTTGAACATCTTACTAAGTATGCGATGCTGCCACTGAGCATCAGTAAAGTGATCATCAATGAATCCTCACCATCTTTATTCTGGAGTCAAGGCCTCAAACAGAAGCATCTGATTGGCCAAGTCAAGGTCACATGACTGAGCCCTGGCTGCCAGGAAGCTTTGAAAAGGTTTCTTTCCCTTTCTTAACGTCTGCACTCGGAGACAGGGTACTTATTCTAATGATATTACACACGGTGGAATGTTTCCTTTAAATAGTAAGGCACACTGGCAAGTAGGATAGCTAAAAAGTGGCAAAAGTCTACTACAATGACCAGGGACCATTTTGAGTGACAATTTCAAGTTCTGCAGGAACCTATAAAACTGACCTAAATAAACAGTTACAGTGGGTGAGGTTGGGCCATATCCACTCAACCTCACCTGTGGGCTCCAGCCTCTGACTTCCTTGTTTTGGTTGCACTTGAAAAGGTGGGTATCAGACACAATTTAACTGAGCAGAGGACAGCAGAGGCCCTCAAGGCCAGGATGGCTGATGGAGCCCACAGCTGAGACCCTCACTTCACTTGACGCTGACAGTGTTTCTCTTATTACAAGTGTCATTTGATGGGAGTAAATAAGATCCTCTTGTTTAAGTAACAGATGGCTGGCATTGCAATGTTGACATTCAGGAAGCCAAGAAAAAAAGGTGACCATATGAACTGGAGAGATGGGAAAAGACTAAGTACTAAGACTGGGACCCAATCCCACAGCACCCAGATAGAAATTAGAAGAGAAGGTCCATGCTTCCAAGTATAGCTCTATCTAGAACTTACCAACCCGCCCTGAAAGGCACTATGCTTATAATTATAGGTATCATCTCATTTAATGCTCTGAACAGTCAAATGAGGTGGATTATATTATTATACCAAGTTTACAGAAGAAGAAACTGAGTCTTAGGTACTTGAAGTCACTTGCCCAAAGTTATAAGCTCCTTAGTGACAGAGACACCTCGCCTATCTGACTCTAAGCCCTGTGCTCACAATTAATGATCCCTTAGGCTTGTTCCTATCCCATTCATGGCTCTGTAATCTCATTTTTAACATATGACTGAAAAAGAAAGAGAGAAAGACAACGAAAAGACTGGCTAATTAAGTAATGATTATTTCTGGTAGGACTGAGGGTGCTATTGTGGCATGACTAATGGCACCGCACCTCCCATGTAGTATTCAGGAAATGGCTGGTCAGGTGTGTGCAGATGGAAAGCCTCAGAGGTATAGATTATTCTCCTGGAGAATTACCCTTTCGGTTTCTTCCACCAGAGCCTCACGATAGTCTCCTGAAATGTACCTCAGTGAAAAATCAAGCAGAAAGGCAGCTTCATCTCTGAATTCGCTGGGTTTCTAGGGTGACAGCCACATCAAGAAAGCCATGGAGAAGTAGCAGAATATGTGACATGCCTTTCTAGGAATAACCCAATGCCTGGCTGAAAGCTGTAATTCTCACCAAGAAAGAAGCATACAACGGATTTTACAATTTACACGTGGGTGTTGTGTGTTATGAAAAATTAAACTTACTACAAATGCATTTACCTCTATTATAAAAGGGATCTTGGATTTTACAAGACTCATTGAAAAGCTCCTTTAAGTACTCAGTTCCTCTATTATAGTTCAATGAGTTTTTTATAACTTATTACACAAGGTCCCTGAGATAGCAAAATTTAAGATTTCAGTATTAGCAGCTACTGCAGTGAAGTTTTCGGCATAAATAAAAAATAATACTTTTAAAATTATAATGTACATATAACAGGAAAAACAGGAGTAGATGAGAAAAATCAAATTTAAACTCAGCTTCTCAAGATTATGCATACTATATGAATTGAGGTTTGGATGTATTTCCCTATTGTAAAACAGGGATTAATAAATTTATAGTAGTATTCCTTTATGAACAATTGCATTTAAGCTTTCATTTTCCACAAGGGCCTCTTTTGGCTTAAACAAAAAGAATAAAACTCTAATGTTGACATTACGATATAAGCAAGTTGAGCATACCTAACGTGCCTCTAGGTTGTCTATCGACACATAAACTTGCATAAATTTGCCATAAATTCATAAATAGACAACTAAACATTATGTAACCAGTATCTAAACACTTTATAGCCTACTATATTAAGAATTAAATAAATTACCATATAGAAACAAATGTTTTTAACTACTAATTTAGAGATTTAGAATTTATTGTTATATCTTTTTAAAAAATTGTTTTAATAAGATAATAACAAAAATTCACATCATTTATTGAACACCTAGCACATGCCCAGTTCTAAATTAGGCTCTTTACAGTCGTCGTAACATTTAACTCAACCACTTGTGGTATAGGTGTTACTATTCCCATATTATAGAGGACAAAATAGTAACTTAGTATTAATGGCTAATTTACCCAAAAGTACATGGGTAACAACATGTGACAAGCTGTTCGAACCCTGATGTGCTTCCATGACTATTATTCCCGACTCCCTTGCTTCTTGCCCTTGTTTACCTAAAATAACTGCAGTGAAAGTATGTGCCCAGATGAACATTCTCTAAATCATTCAAATATAGCAGCATCGAACTAGAACAAGAAAACAGTATTGATTACAAGCATGGGTAAAAATCAACAAAATAAATGCGACCAAAAAGAAGTATATATAAATGGTGAAAAGCAAATTAAACTTTAAAAATCATTTCAATTTAAGAACTAAGCATTGGCAGCAAGAGCAGAGATTTTTTTTTTCTTACAATAGCTGAATAGGCTGATAGCTCATTTCATTGTGTAACAATATTCTGATTTTTCTCCTGAAGCTGGAAATGCCTATTTTCCAGAATGAGAAAAATACTTACACTTATGTAAACTTCAGTTGTAAATTATGCATGCTCAATTAATCCACAAGTACAGCCCTGGGTTTGCTTAAGGTTCTTGAGGCATAAGATGCAGGTGCCATGATGATAATTTATCAACCCCTGGACTTTTAGTCATCTATTCAGATTATGCTGATTGTGTAAGTAATGTTCATGGTTTAAAGCAAACTAGATAGGGGCTTCCCTGGTGGTGCAGTGGTTAAGAATCCACCTGCCAATGCAGGGGACACAGGGTTCGAGCCCTGGTCCGGGAGGATCCCACATGCCGCGGAGCAACTAAGCAGGTGCGCCACAACTACTGAGCCTGTGCTCTAGAGCCCGTGAGCCACAACTACTGAGCTCGAGTGCCACAACTACTGAAGCCCGCACGCCTAGAGCCTGTGCTCCGCGACAAGAGAAGCCACCAAAACGAAAAGCCTGCACACTGAAACGAAGAGTAGCCCCCGCTCGCTGCAACTAGAGAAAGCCCGCACGCAACAATGAAGACCCGACACAGCCCAAAATAAATAAATAAATAAATTTTATTAAAAAAATAAAAAATAAATAAAACAAACTAGATAGAAAAATTCCTGCAGCCACCCCTCCCCCACCATACCATTCGTTATTGAGCTCCATGGATGTGAAAGATGAACACTTCTGGGTCTTTTTTTGATATAGTTCTGAGAAAGTACTGTTAGCTAACAAGTCCAGCCCATAATAAATCTTTATTTACTGCCCACCTGGCTATAGCCCTATCAGTATCAGCAGGAGAAAAGATAAAACCTTATCAGTAAACTGTGCAGACACCAGATGCAGTTTCCCTTTCAGTACTTGGGGTATGTGAATTGCATACTAGTTTCATTCAGCAGGCTCCAAAGTGACAGCTAAATTCTCCAGCAGGAGATGCACTGCCCGGCATGTGCCACACTAAAGGTCCTGCTGCCTGCTCCACACCCTTCACCTTCTTCCAAAGATCTATGAATGGGGAGAGAGAGGCAGAGACAGAGAGCCAGCAAGCAGGAGAAGGAAGAAGAGAGGAAGGGGAGATAAGAGAAGGGAGAGACTGAGGAGGAAGGGAAGGGGAGAGGGAGAATGGAACCTCAAAAATATAACAATATACAAAATTACTGAAATAATGGATCATTTATTCCCTATGAAAAGCTGAAAACAGAAATATAGAGTGGAAAAATTTAAAGCTCTAATACAATCGCACATAATGACAGCATCTGTATTAGAGAATGAAAGGGGGTCTATTATTTCTAAGACGGCAGTACTGGTTTATATGGCGCAGCAGATGTGGGAACATAATACAAGACACCACACGTGGCACATTTCAGAACAAGTTAAAGGGATGGGGGTGTAGAGGGGAAATCAAATAGTCAACACTTTTAAATTTTCAGAATCTTGAGTTTCTAAAGTTACAGGCAACATAAAGGAAAAGAAAATAGTTCAAAATTTTAGTTTTATCTATTTAACTAGTATTTTGTATCCACAGGATAACTAAATGTAGATAACACTGTTTATCGGTTTTTATCTACATAAAGTATATATATATATGTACATATATATAAATAAACAACAATCTCATATATGAAGTTATTAACCTACACACTGGCTGCAGTAATAGGTATATCTTTCAAATTTATGTATTGTACCAACATGTTTTTATCTTCTGGCAATTATTGCCGTAGATTGAAAAATGCTTTATTGCTGAACGTTTACTTTACCTCTAAGATATTTACAAAGTGGAAGTTAGTAATTTAGTTTTTTATTTCAAAATAAAACAAAACCTTCCTAACTCATTATACATCCACACTTCCACTTTACTGGACAAAATGATGCTAAGTTTTGATGAAACTTGGAATAGAAGTAATACATTTAAAGAGTGAAGGTATAAAGAACTGAACAGTTCTTTCTTTTATTCTGTCTACCTAGCCTTATCACTTAAAATGATTCAAGTACAAAGGGCCACACAGTGAGAAACAAATCTCTCAATCACTTGAGCCCTAGCATCCTTCCCTTGTCCAAAAGCAATATTACCAATTTATTATGCAATTATTCCAAATAGAGTCTATGTATATGTACATAAAAATACTGAGTGAAAAAATCAAGGTACTTAACAGTGGGGACACCTGTTTTTTTCATTCAATATGTCTTGGAAACTGTTCTATCTTTTAAACTGATAAACAGATTTCCATTTTAAGGATGCACCATAATTGATTTAAGTAGTCCCAATTCATGTTTATTTAGGTTTTCTCAGTCTTTTTTGCACTTAAACATTTTTTGAGCCAACTTTTGGGGTCACTTTTCCATTTCCAAACTTACTGCTTTTTCTAGAAATGCTTAAATTCAATTCTGATGTTACAAGTATAAAACCTGCACAAGAATAGCTGCAAATGTACAAGGAGAAACATACCACATGGAATATAAATGTGAGCAGAAAATATTTTGTATAATTTTTCAAAGGAATAAAAGTCCAGTTCACAAGTTAGGATTTTCAACAAACCCCTTGATGTTCTCTCTGATCAAGACTTAGAAATTTAAATCAGAAACCCTCTGGCAACCTTACCTCTAAGTAATCAAAAGCTCACTTTCCCTGTATATGACATATTGACATATGGTAACCTCTTATTCCAAAGAGTTATTTCTTCTCAAATAAGGTTTTTCATTATTTTGTTCCCTGGTTGCATTTAATCCTTCAGTATAAAATTTTTTCCCCTTTAATTTGGGAATCTGACAAAACAAGGGTATTTCTGAAGCACAAATATTCACTTACGCAGCTCAGTGAGATCCAGCCACAACATGAAGTAAATGAGGTGGTCAAGTGGTAGAGGGAAAAGATTTTTTGTTTGCTGTAGCAAGCAAATCCTACTTTTATTCATTTTCAGCATGCAAGAAAATACAGCAATTACCTTATAAAGTACAGAAAGGTTAGAATTAGTGTGCATCCAAAGCTTGAGGTATGGTCATTTTGTAGACCACAAACACAGGAAACATGGACTGGTTTGTTAACATGTCTTATGCAATATTATCTGGCATTCTGTAAAGCCCAGAAGCTAATCTGCATTTGTTATACTATTCAGTGCAACTGAGTGGTAGGGAGGCTTTCTCTTGCCACAAATTTCTAAAGCCTTTGAGTTAAGTGGTATTTGGATATTCTCAATAGTATTTTTCTTTACACCGTATTTGCACGTACATATATACATCCATGGGCACTGTGGAGCAGGTGGTCAAAAGTTTTTTTAGTCAGTTCAGGCTTTAAAGACAGTAATACGAAGTACCTCCCCCTTTCTTGCCCTGAAACATGTTCATGGCATCAAATGATCTCCCATATCAAGTCAAGCAATCAATCAAATTTATTAATATGTGGTATAGTTGTGATGCCCTTTAGCCAATCACTACATTGTCTTGAGGAAATAGGGTGACTAATCCAGGGAAGAGCTTGGTACAAATATTGACATTTTGTTGTTTTGGTCACTGCTGTGCTTTGCCCTGTTTGAGCTGCTCCAGTTATAGAACAAAGGGTTTAGTATGAGGCTCTCCAGATAACTTTTAGTAGGGCTCAAAGATCATGGGTTATGGTTTGCTTTCTTACTAATATCCTATCACAATGTGATTATATTTGGACATTCTTTGTGTAGAACGTTCACTGAAGGCAAATTTTTCTGTATAATAAACATCACTACTTCACCCTTTCCATTTATATCCAGGCTTGGCTGTTCCAGGAGGTCTCCTGTCCAAGAATCCATTAGTAATTTATCAAAAGAGCAAATGTCATTATGCAGGAAGCCAAGGGAACTATTTTGCATTTGATTTCTGGTTCTGATAGCATTACTATTGATTTAGTATTCTCCAGCATGACATGGGCTAGACACAACAGATCATTGTATTTTTGACCTGTCAATCACAAATGATCCAAGGCTTTCCAAAATATTTAGGCATTTGAGAGTTGAAGGTCCATCTCACAACCTGAAAACTATTAAATTTTAACTGAAATTCCCCAACCCCAAAAGATTTAGTAAGGAGTTGCTGTGTTCACTGTTAAGAAAGAAACATTTTTTAATGAAGAAATCTCAAAAGTTATTTCCCAAAATGCTTGAAATAAATTAAGAGTAAAAAAATGTTGGAAAAAAAACAATGCAATGTAATTAGCTCTTTTTTAAAAAAACAAAACCCAAAATGAATTTGAAGATATTATTTTGAACTATCATCTCCCCAAAAAAGAAACTAAAAACAAAGAGAGTAGGTGAAATGAAGGCATTTCACATAATTTCAAAATAAGAAATTGAGGAATTGTTTCCAGTATAGGCAGTGAATTTATTTTTTTTAAATATTGTTTAATTGGTCAAACATACATCAGTTTCAGTTACTGAAAAAAAAGCAATGTGTTTATATTGTACATAAAGAATTTTCTCACTTTTTTTCACTAACTAAACAATGAAAAGCCAATTAGACTCATGAAAACCAATGGTTAGCTGGGTATTAATGAAAAGCATTAAATGCACGTAATTTTTTGCAAAGATCAAGAAGGTGTACATTAATATACAAATTTTTAGGCAACAGTAATATTACAAAATATCTAACAACTGCTGTTGCCCAAGGAGAATGGACACTTTCCCTACTAAGCTCAGATGCTGGCTCTAAACAGCCAGAGGTGCCCACTCCAGTGCCCACTGGTGGCCTCTTGGTCCTGGATCTGGCCTTCTGGGGTGTCTTGGAGTGCAAAGGTCAAGTGAACAGACTCTGGAGTTAAGCAACCTGACTTAAACTCCTGATTATGCCATTTACTACTAGTGTGAAGTGACTTGGCTTCACTAAATTTCCTAATCTGTAAAAATGAGGATATTTCATTCTATGTAAAAGGGACAAACATCCATACAAATATTTGTTGGCAGAGCTGGATAATTATACTGTAAGACCTTTCTTATCCTCACCGGCAAAATTTAAAAAAAAATTTTAAAAGCTGCTCTGCAGTTGTTTCTGGAAGATATCAAACTGCATTTCTGATGTATCATAACCTCCCACACACTTTAGAACACTACTATCTAACAGATCTTTCGGCAGTGATGGAAATGTTTGATTTCTGTGCTGTTCAACATGGTAGCCACTAGGCACATGAGAGCACTCGAAATAAGACTAGTGCAATTGAGGACCTGAGTGTTTCACTTTATGTAATTTTGATTAACTTCAATTTAAATAGTGACCATGTTATTGGACAGCACAGTTCTAGAAATCTTAGTATTCCGTAGGCTGGACTCCGTTTCCTTGATGATTCCTCTTCTATTGAGCTCTTCTTCCACAAAATCAAATGTAATTTTCATCCTTTAACCATCTGTCCCAGATCAATGGGTCTTAATCTAATGCTCCTATCCTACCCCAACTCTAACCCAACCAAATCATCATGTCATTAGTGGGTTCTTTCTCTCTCTCCAGTACCTCTGAACACCATGGCTCCAATGGTCACACACCCATTTCAGTCTCTGGCCTAACAGGACTAATAACTCTCATTTGATTGGATTTCAGTCTACACAACTGAGGAACTCTTTATCATCACCGTGGCTTTCAGGACAGGGCTCACTCTCTGGCCAAGAGTTCACGTTCCTCAGGAAATAGACTTCCTACTCCAGGATCAAAAATTTTAATTTGGTTCCATCGCAGGGTGTTCATTTAAAAACAAAACAAAAAAACGTAGTATCAAGATGAGTAGGTCAGATTATGGTATGTTAGTTCCTGCCCCACTCTTTCATTTCTATTCTAATCTAGTGTTTCTTATTGTCTGAGCTAGTCCTTGGGCCCTGAGCTATTTAATCTTTGGGACTGATTTGAGACAGAGTATGAAACATTCATATAATTTACTAAGTCAGAAATTGCTAATGCTCCATGTCTGCCATTCATGTTGCTTGTTCAGGTTCTTACCTGCAATGTTCTATTTCTCCTTCCAGTCCTAACTCTCATGTAGATTTGCTTCACAACCCTAGACATGACTATTAGCCCGCTCACTGTGATTTCATAGTACTTCTACACTTCTTCATTCTGGCACTTATTACTTTGCCTAGTATAGAGTAGGTGCTCAAGAAATATGTATTGAACAAATGAATGACCTAGATTATAGTCATTTATTTGTCTATGTCTCTTGCTTAACTATAGCTTTTTAAATGTATGGGCCACACTTATTCATCTTTTTATCCCTAATATTACGTGCCTGGAACATAGTGAGCATTATAAGTCATCCTTGGACCTAAATGACATGCAGGGGCTTCCAGCAATCTTTTCTGTTCTGACTACAATCTGAATAGGTTCTTCAAGCCCCCTACCTGTCTGGATTATCATCCGTATGCTTTATCCCTTGTAACACTGCTGTCTTCATTTCACTGGTCCATATACTATAATCACACAGTTCATTGTTGCTATTATTACTTTAAAGTTATCTTTTGGATTAATTAAGAATAAGAAAACTAAAAAACTTTATTTTACCTTTATTTATTCCTTCCCTAATGGCCTTCTTTTTTTATGCAGATCCAAATTTCTGACCTATGTCATCTTCCTTCTTCCCTAAAGAACTTCTTTTAACATTTCTTACGGGACAAATCAGTTGGTGATGAGTTCTCGCAGTTTTTGTTTGTCTGAGAAAGTGTTCATTTACCCTTTATTTCTGAAGAATAATTTTGATGGATATAGAATTCGAGTTTGGTGGATTGCTTTT
The DNA here is from genome assembly GCF_965194825.1 of Balaenoptera physalus. Taxonomy (NCBI): domain Eukaryota; kingdom Metazoa; phylum Chordata; class Mammalia; order Artiodactyla; family Balaenopteridae; genus Balaenoptera; species Balaenoptera physalus. Next base: position 102,322,834 of record NC_138882.1, read on the forward strand.
TCTTTCAACACTAAATACTTCACTCCATATTCTGCTGGCTTGCACGATTTCTGACCAGAAGACCACTGCAATTCTTATACTTGTTCCTCTATAGGTAACAGTATTTATCCCCCTGCTTTCTTTCAAGATTTTCTCTGTCTCTGACCTACTGCAGTTTGAACATAATATGCCTACGTATGTGTGTGTGTGTGTGTGTATGTGTGTGTGTGTGTGTGTGTGTGTGTTTGGTATTTATCCTACCTGGTGTTCTCAGATTCCTGGATCTATTGTGTGTCATTAATTTTGGAACATGTTCAGCAATTACTACTTCGAATATTTCTTCGGATCTTTTTCTTTACTTTCTTCCCTTCTGTTATTCCAAATATGCATGTGTCACACCTTTTGAAAAGGTCCCACACTTTTTGGGATGTTCTGTTCTGTGTTTTGGATTTTTTTTTTTCATTCATTCATTTTTTTCCCTTGCATTCCAATTTGGGAAGCTTTTATTGACTTATCTTCAAGCTCACAGATTCTTTCCTCAGGCAGGCCAAGTCTACAGATGAGCCCATCAAAAGTATTCTTCATTTTTGTTACAGTGTTTTTGATTTCCAGCTTTTCCTTTGATTTTCTTAGAGTTTTCCATCCCTCTGCTTACATTACCCACCTGCATTAGTATTCTATGGTTGCCTTAACAAATTATATCAAACTTAGTTGCCAAAAACAACACACACTTATTATCATACAGTTCCATATCTTAAAAGTACAACACACATCCCACTGGGCTAAAATCAAGGTGTAGGAAGAAATGCATTACCTTCTGGAGGCTCTAGGAAATAATCCATTTCCTTACCTTTTCCAGCTTCTAGGAGCTGTCTTCATTCCTTGGCTCATTGCCTCCTTCCTCCATATTTAAAGTTAGCAATGGTAGTTGAGTCCTTCTCACATTGCATCACTCTGACTTCCTCTTTTGCCTTCCTCTTCCACTTTTTAGGACGCTTGTGATTATACTGGGCCCCCCTGGATAATCCATGATAATCTATCTCAAGGCCCTTAACTTAAAGATATCTTCAAACTTCTTTTTGCCATTTAAGATAATATATTCATAGTTTCTGGGGATTATAATGTGGACACCTTGGCAAGGAAGGAGGGCATTATTCTGACTGCTCTACCATCTGTTCTTACATGTTGTCTACTTTTCCATTAGGGTACCTAACATATCAATCATATTTATTTTAAATTCCTTGTTTGATAATTCCAACATTTGTGTTATATTTGAGTCTGTTTCTGATGAATGCTTTGTCTCTTCAGACTGTTTGTCCTTGCTTTTTGGCATGCCTTGTAATTTTTTGCTGAAAGATGGATATATTGTATCAGGAACAGGAACTGACATAAATCAATCTTTAGTTTGAGGATTTATGTTAATCTGGCTAAAAGTTGGGCTATGTTTAATGTTTTCTGCAGGTGTGTATGTGTGTGTAAATGTGTGTGCGTGTAAAATATATATAGATATCATGGGCTTGGTCTTCCATCTTCACTTTGAGAGCCTGAGTCTTACAGTTTTTCACTTGAAATCCAGTGTTATTATACCGGGGCCCTGTGGGTGTGGTGGTAAGGTGTGGTAGAGGGGGAGTAATCTATAATCTTCCAATTACATCTCAGTGTCTTAGTAGGTCCTTCCTACTGGGGCTATGGTCTTAACCAAAGTCACTCCAGTGACATATCTTACTTTCTCCCCTTCCCCCTATATCCTTCCCTGGTTGCGGTGTTCCCAATATATTTCCTTGAAGACATGACCTCTGTGGACAAGTTCGGATGTGACTGGAAGGCTAGAGGGATCTGGAATGGGAAGAATGCCCTTTCCTTAGCTGGGCCACAGATAAAGCCCTGAAAAAGTCTTTTCCCTGGAGAGTAAGCTTTTGTTATGAAGAAAGCTCTGGGCTTATTTCACAAGAATCACTCTTTGCCAGAGTAATGATGAAATGTTCATCATGAGAACCTGGTGGGATTTCTGGAGGTAAAGCCCATGGATGTGCTAGGGACTCTCTGAGGCTGAGGTCCCTCAGAATTTCTCACACTCATGCTAGTCCACACTCAGCATCCAGTAATTCACCAGAATTATTATTTTGAAGTGTTTCTACCAGTTTATGACTCCAGTGGCTTCTACTGCAGGTATGCAGTCTTACATGTTTCTCCCTGAATGAGCCTGTCTTTCTAGATTTGAGGGTGGTGATTTTCCTAGTAACCTCATCTCTTATGGGTCCAAGAGAACTCACTGATTTTCAGTTTGTCCAGGTTTTTCTTGTAAGGACAGGAGTGATGACTTCTAAACTCTTTACATGTGAGAGCTAAACCAGAAGTCCTAGAGCAATGACCTCCGAATTCAGACAAATTGAGTTTGGGTTCTGCTATTGTCATTCAGCAGCTATGTAACCCTGGGGAAATTGCCTAACCATTTTAAACCCCAGTTGCTGCATTGATAAAACTGGAATAATTATAAGATGCTAACATTAAATAAGGCATTGCATTACATTGGGTCTAGCACACAGAGTGCTCAGTAACATTTAGCTGTTATTTCCCAAGGGCAATTTTCATTTGTGCTAATCCCTGGTGCTCTGTTGGAGGCCCTGCCCCACTTCTTTGCATCCTGCCTCCCTGTCTCACACATGAGGCTCGATACTGCATGAGCAGTTCCAATGCTGACAAATTTGGAAGCTATGGGTTCACTACCAGCCTCCTCGTTTTAAGCATTAGCCTTTATCCAATGGAAGGTGGTAATTCCTGACTATCAATGTTTTGTCCATGGGGACCAATTGATCTTGGGCTTTCCTGGGAATTAGAGTGTGTTGTTAAGAGGGAGTCAAGGAGAGACTCAAATATTGTCTCTGTCATTTTTCAGTATCACCTTAAGCATGTTACTTAACCTCTCTGGACACCAGTTTCCTTATTTGTACAATAAGGCGAAATAGCTTATGGAATAGCTGTGCAGATCAAAAGAGGCAGCACATACAGCATTTAGAACAGTGCTTGGCAAAGAGTAAGAACACAGTAAGTATTAAATATGATTTTCATTAACCATATATGTCTGAAAAAAAAGTGAAAAAGCTTTCTTGAGCATCTCAACATCTCCAGACCATTATTTCATTGTTATCAAGTTTATAAGTTATTCTTTCTCTATTACCAATTTTCATCCTATATAAAGGTAAAAATCATTTACCAAAAGGCCTATCTCCAGAGTAGAGAGTTATAGAACAACACAAGCAAAATTAGTGCAGGTAGTTCTTTGCCCTTCGATCTAATGCACCTCTTGCTCCAAAACAAAAATCTTATACTGCTATAGAATAGACAACAGTAAAGGCAGGAACATGAGATGGAAAGGTGATTCTCATTACATGGCTTCCAGTGAGGAGAACTCAATATAAAAGGGAGCAAAAGAGTGGGAAAAAATGTCAAAAATCAAATGTTTGTATCCATTAACCACCCTAAACAGGCAACAGACAATTAAGTAATTAATCCATAATCAAAATCTACAAACAAGGTTTCCATTCCATGTGCACTCCCTAACCACTGTATTTGAAAGCTGTCTGGGGAGGAGTTCTTGCTTCTAGGTGTAGAGAATAGTAAAAGACCACGATTGTCAGGGAACTCACTAAAAGAACTTGACTACCATGCAGAATGTTTTCCAAAATGCCATGAGCACATTTCTTTTCCAATAGGGGATGTAATTTATCAATTGTTAAGATTGATTTTCTCAGTACAGCTTTTTAGATGGGTTTTGAAACTGTACACATTGCATTTCTTTTTTAAAGCCATAATCAAGGATGCTTGCTTAAGGACCTAAGATTTTGAATATCACTGAATGATCCAAAGGCTAGCCCCAGTGGGATGCCTGAGTTTAAAAGACTCCACATAAAACAACAATCATTTCAGAAATATTTAAGCTCAATGAAATTATATTCTGAGACCCATAATGCTCAATAAACAGAGAAGTGCAAATGCTTAAAAGTAGTGGACTAAGTCTCTGACTGCCTAGTAATATTTCTTATCTTTTATCTCCAGGGTTTTGCTGATTTATACAAATCTGAAATTGAAAGTTGTTATTCTCAGCACAGGTCTGTATGCTTAAATGTTTTCATAATCTCATATTTATGGATTTTAGGCAAACGCACCAGTTATACCACATACCATCCTGAAACAAAGGTAAAACAGTGTTAGTGGTCTCTGAAAGTAAATGCAATCAAAATGATTAAAAGTTAATAAAAATTATATTATTTCCACAAAACAGTAAAACACATATTCCGATGAGATTTGTGCATAAACTTCATTCTAAACAAAATAAAGTCCAATATTTGAGCTTCCAACTTTAATTTGTTCCTCTGTAGTCTGAGCTATACGTACTGTCATTATCAGATAATGTCTATGCAGCTGAATGCTATTAGTACCACCCTCCATTTTGACTAGACTATCATAAAACATGAGATTGGGCAATTTTACATCTACTCCTTTCACTGATTCCGACTTGTAAGTAGGCAGTCAATGGTGATTACAAGATGCAAAGCATTCCAGAGTAGAAAGAAAATTAAATTTGGCTCATTACTTCTGTTAACTATACAAATATAATATCTTCAAGATGAACAGCAGGCAGACTTTAATATAAATAAATACACCGTTTAAGATCCCAAATCAGCAACAAAATTTATGAGACCACTTCAAAATGATGATGCATTTAAAAGGAGATTATATTTTCAAAGGAACTGCTCTCTTTAAACTGTTAGCAATATAGGCACATGGTAACACTAATTAGTGGGTGAGAGAACACAAGAATATTTATTAAAAGAAAAGGGAGAATTGTTTCGTTTGCAAATATTTTCTCCTGTTCTGAGGATTGCCTTTCGTCTTGTTTACGGTTTCCTTTGCTGTACAAAAGCTTTTAAGTTTCATTAGGTCCCATTTGTTTATTTTTGTTTTTATTTCCATTTCTCTAGGGGGCAGGACAGGAATAAAGATGCAGACATAGAGAATGACCTTTAGGACACGGGGAGGGGGAAGGGTAAGCTGGGACGAAGTGAGATAGTAGCATTGACATATATACACTATCAAATGTAAAATAGATAGCTAGTGGGAAGCAGCTACATGGCACAGGGAGATCAGCTCAGTGCTTTGTGACCACCTAGAGGGGTGGGATAGGGAGGGTGGGAGGGAGATGCAAAAGGGAGGGGATATAGGGATATATGTACGTGTATAGCTGATTCACTTTGTTATACAGCAGAAACTAACACAACATTGTAAAGCAATTATACTCCAATAAAGATGTTTAAAAAAAAAAAAAAAGAAAGAAAGAAAAGGGAGAAACGAGGGAAGGCACAAGATCCAGAGCTTCTGGTTTCCACTGAAGTAGGAAAAAACTGATTTAAGCAGAGACATTTGAGAGTTTCTCTAAGCATGGGGTACAAACAACATTGTGTTGATTTTTTTTCACATATAAAGAACTCCATTCTGCAACAAGTATCTTTCATATGTTGTCTTTTTGGATCTGTACTTTCCTTCACTTGAAAAGATATTATTACGGTAAAAAGGATCTGACCTTGAAATGTTTTAGTAGCTAGGAAACGAAGAAGGTTACATATGGTAGCCCTTTATTCTATTCACCTTGACTCAACAGGAATAAAGACCAAATGAGACTAATCCTGGAATTTGGTCTGTTGAATGTTCACACAATACCAGGGTGATAGCCAGAGTTTCTGAATCAAGAGGTCTTTCCTGTTCTTTCCTTCTCCAGAAAATCATCCACAGTACAAATTACCACAGATATAAGGGAAATGCCTGGTGAGTCTCTAGACTGATCTCATTTGAGGATTCCTAATGAAGGGGTCAATCTATGGACTACATGTGTTTCTTCTATTATAGCCACATATTAATTTCATTTCATTCTCTTTGGCAACAGTATGCCTTCCACGGCTTAGCAGTGTCCAAGATAGTGGAGAAAGAACAAATGCCATTGAGGGCCAACTAACAGATACTGGGAGCTTGCCCTCCTTCAATCTGTACACCTCACTGGCCTGAACTGGACAAGTACCACTGTTTATTTACCTGTCCTCTGTGAAAGGTACTGTAATTTAATAAGCGATGAAGTTATCAGAATTGTAATTAATTTCATAATGTATGATAACTTAATGAACTAATATCACAAGGAGCTAATGATTAGCCATGTGAGATGAATTAGCCCTAAGATATAATGAATAATCCTAGAAAAGTATGGAGTCTGTTGGAGAGACACACAGAAATATACTCAACATAAATCCCTTATCTGAATTAACCACTATTTACCAGTGGTAAATGGCAATCAGGAGTTGAAGCCAAGCTGTTTAACTCCAAAGCCTGTTCACGTGTTCTTGGCACTTTTCAAGATATCCTGGAAGGCCATATCCAGGACTGAGAGGCCACCACTGGGTAGAGTGGTGGGCACCTCTGGCTGTTTACGCCAGCATCTGAGCTTACTAACTGGAATGAACTTTTATGCTCATCGTAACGGCCATATGGGCACTGTATTCATCTTTTGTTGTACAGGTAGTTTATGCACAATATCTCTTTAAAAAATCGAGAAGGTAGGAATATTTACCTTTGTTCTACATGTGAGGAAACTAAGGTCTGAGAGACGAGTACTTTGTCATACATTTAATAATTATGAGAGCCTGGCTTCAAACTAATCTTTATCTGACCCCAAAGTCCAAGCTTGCATCCACTCTACCACAATACCTCTTTCATCCACTGGAAGTCAAAATGGATAACATGGATAACACATTAAAAGTTATCCATTCCAGGAAGAATTCCATGTGGTACAAGGAAAGCTAAACTAACTCATCTTTGAAACTGATTAATAACTGTATCATGGGGCTGTGTTGTCTATCAAGGCCAAAGAGTAAGTCAAATGATGCCAGTTACTCTGTATTCCTAGGCTCTGAGCATTAAACTATGTTCAGTTTTTGGCAGACCTAGAAATAATAACTCACTTTCTTGATACAGTTTAAAAACCACATTGCTATATAGTGCATGATTTGAAGATCAGAGAAATACATCAGGAATATTATTATCAATACTCCCATTTTAAATATGAGGAAACATACTTAAAGTCAAAAAGGAAAAGGAAAATAAGGTGGGGAAACAGAATTTTAGAGCATTTGTTTAGCTAAGATATACAGAGTCAGCATTCAAATGCGACTCTATCGACTCAGTCTTTCCAGAACCTTAAAAATGTCCAGCTTCCAGCTGCCCTGTACCCACTCTTCAGCCTAGTTATTCTCCTAGAGCTCTCCCTGGTCTTACACATGGAACAAATCCTGCAAGGACTGCAGACTTTCTAGTATTCTGTCTGATGTAGACAGTCCATCGGTGGGCTGACTGCAACCTGAAGTAAAGAGCACCGTAGTTATCTTTTCTTCCCACAATAATACTGGCACTTTATATCACTGTTAGGCCTAGGGATGTCCAGAAGTAAAAATGTCTTGTGATGTCATTTATTTCTTAAGGATTCAAGCTTTCATAACTATCTTACAAGTGCTTATAAAATTAATACAAAAAACAGGTACAATAATCCAGCGAAAAATAATAATAAAAAGAAACTACACATTTTAGGATTAGTACTAGTATTATCACATATATTTCATTCTCAGTTTGCTCAATTTGTATTCCACATTTTGCCTTAGTGAAGAATTCTAGGACCAGTCTTTGCCATCTCTACAAAAAAAACAGATTCCCAGAGACCACAGAACAGTGTTTCTTCACAAACAAATTCACTTTTCAGGGTCATTAACATATTCCCATAGGTGTACAGGAGTTGAGCAACTCTGAGGGAAAATGCATTAAACCACCACGGTTTTTTCCAGCAGCTTCTCAGAGGATCGTCATCATTTCCAATAGAATTCACAGTAAATGCAGAAATACACGACACTATGACTTAAATGAAGGAATCAGTTGGGACTCTGAAAAGAATACTTTTTAAGACAAAAAAAAAAAAAAATTTTGAAGTTTCTGCAAACTGTCATGGCATAGCAAACTTTTGAGAAGTGGGAAGGGAAGATACGATATTATAGGGATCAGTTTCCCCAGTCCCCATAGAGCAGACTAACACACTAGCACCTCTATCTCTAAGCCTTTTCCCAACTGTTTCTTCTTTCAGAACAGAATCCTTTTCAGAAGTTCTCATTTAAAAATAAATGAAAACAACTTTGAAATGTACTAAACACATCAAAATTCTTACAGGATAAATAAGTCACTCAGGACAGACAGGATTAAGAGCCTGAGAGGGCAGTGAAGAAATCCTCTCCTTCCAGCTTCTGTATTGCTTGCTGTCTTTTATTTTCAAAGAAGACATACTTGATGAGAAAATGACATCAAGTGTATAAGATGTGGATGAAAAGGCCAATGCTGGATCAACTGAGGGCATATACGTATTGAGCACAGAACTGACTGTCCTTCAATCAATTAGTAGTGAGGCTATCAATCCAAAATGGGGCTGCTAGCCAAAAACCCCTTCTTCATTTGAAACATTTTCACTCTCTTAGACTTGCTGCCAGCCCAAAGTCTTTGCTTGATATGAGCAGATCTAATCTGTACAGTACCTTGATGGGCTTGCTGTGCAGCTCTTTCATCTAGCATGAAGCCAGTCTGAGGCTTTGTTTCATTGCATCCTCAGGCATTTTTACCAGTTTCCTGCTTAGAAGGAAGTCCTCGCTTGACTGACAGCAGTAACTTGGATGTTGTGAACACTGATCAGCCAAACAGAGATGTGCTGGGAGAGCAATGCTTCCCCACCTGATGGGCTGACCACATACAGCATAGGACCTCATTCATTACACTTTGGTCTGGCCACTGTGCTCACATACCCATGATATCAAAAGATACTCCTCACTGGCTGATGTTGCTGTTTTTGGTTGATCCAGGCCTCATCGCCTTATATCAGAATTAGAAAACTATCAACATCTCAGCATGAAAGATGCCAGTGACATATTTAACTTCCCTGATCCTCAGTTTCCTTATGCATAAAACTAGAATAATAACACTATCTGTCTTATTAGTTTATTTGAGGTTACTATAAACTGCTTAGCCCAGTTGATGTCGTGTAGTGGTCACTCAGTCAATGATAGTAAGTATTATTGTTGTTTCTCAGCGTCTAGGAAGATGTGATGACTCTTAGTGTCTGGGATAACCTAATGTGGAAATTACAGCCATGCTTTCACAGGAGTATCTGACTTTCTGTAAACATGCAAGGAGTTTAGTATAACCAAGATAGAAATTTTGTTGATGTGTTAGGTCAAAAGAGATTGTATAAATGGATTTTATAGTCCACAAAATAACAATGGAGTCTGATCTCACAGATTTAAAATTTCCTGGTATGTAAAAAGCAAGCACTGATCAGTATTTCAATATTAAGAAAAATCAAGAAAGTGAGAAAGAGAGAAGAGAAAGAGATTAATGCCTAAACTTAAATGAGTTATCAGTGAAAGGGATAATGCAGTTTTTGTCTTGGAGGTGTTGTTTTAATTTTACATTTAGAAAAGAATCCTTGTGATTCAAACCTCATCTAGCAAAAACAAAATTAATGTTTTAAAGTTGATGCAAGAATAGCTTGTGTGGATTGCCTGATACTTATACAGTATTTGAATAAGAATAAAGGAAGTATAGATGATTGCTATCTAGAAGTCATATAAATAGGCGTTTTTAATAAACTACTAAAGTAAATGTTTCCATTAGTCTTGAATTCTGGCTTCAGGTAATTCAAGAAGAACCAGTTAACATCATTGAAAGATTATTTGGGAGGATTCATGTAAAAGACTATCATCTCACAATGATGTTCTACTGAAACTCCAGTGACAAAGTATCTTTGAAAGAGATTTAAGAAGAAGGAGTCAAGTATACCAGAGTTAGTTTTACAAGTAAATTATAATGGAAAGTTTCTGATGCTGAAAAAATATGTGTTTGTGAGAGAGAGAGAAAGAGAAAGAGAGAGAGAGAGAATATGCTGGTTTGCGACTTGAGCCAAAAGTAACTCTAGCCAAAAGTTCAAAAACACAGACATATCTTGGTCTATTTGGATGCCTGCTGGAACAGTCCCAACAGAACTGATTTACTTGAGGGACTGGGGAGCTAGCTAGGCAAGAGTGAATCCTAAGGAACGAATAATAAGGCACATGAACATAATTTGAGGTTAGTGCCACATAATTAGAGAGCAGGGCATTTCTGAATAAAGCCAAGAGCTTACTACTCATGGTATCCTCTAGCTCATGGCTGAGTCCTAGGGAGAGAAGCTATATGCACAAACTGAAAGAGCAGATTAAAATCTCTGTGCTCTCCTGGACACCTGAGCCAGTTTGGTTTAGGTACTTATATAACAGTAACAGTGGCCAAATTTACTGAGCCCTCACTCTGGACCAGGTACAACCCTATGAGGTTAAGTACTATTGTTAGCCCTGCTTTACAGATGAAGAAACCCAGGCAAAGGGAGATTAAGCAATTGCCCATGGTCACACTGCAACCTGACGGAAGGGCTGAAACTTAGACCCAGGGAGGAGGGAGTTGGACCCACATCCCTACTCAGATCCACTACAGTTTATGGAGCAAAATCTTCAAGTGGAGAACTGGGTTTTCCCTATTACTCAAAAAATTCAGAAGTAGATTTGAGGCTTCAGGATTTCTAAAGAACATAACCAACCATCAGTGCTTCTTCGTAAGCAGCATCCTTAACACTCCATGTGTTTGCTTGGAGGCACCAAGCATGAAGGCAGCTTCAGAGACATCACAGGCCTCCAAGGTGCCATCACCTCGGGAAGTTAGAACATACAAGGAGAAAAGCAGCTAACAGTCTCTGGTATCTGAGAAGACTGTGAGAAAATCTCCTTGGAATAACTGAAGAAATCTTTACAGGGTGATGGGGGACACACAATAATGAATGGGCAGACAGTCAAAGAAATATAGTGTTTGTTACCCTGTATTTCACCCCTAGGCTGATGTGGCCTGGAGAAACCACTTTAGGTTATAAGGAAAGTAAAGTTGCTAGAAATACGGTTAGGTAGGAAACTGCCATTTGTGCGCCTGCTGCGTACTGAACACATCTGTACAAGATTGCCCTGGAGGCATGTGAATCTACACGTGTTTTATTCCGGAGAAATAAAACTTTTGCCACATTAATGGCAAAATTCTTCCCTTACACAATGAGAGAGCGAAAAAGGAATATGAACGTGGCATTTATCTCAAATGCAACATTTTACTTCCTGTGTTAATGATTGCATTTGAATAGCAGGGGGGGAAAACCCTAGAACAGTGCATCACATTTAGCATTTAACATCTGGGATCAATTCAGTCAAATTAAGATTCACAGAGTTCACTAGGACATCATCATATAGTCATAATATATTACATTTGTATATGCTACACAGCTGACACTGGATAAAAAGTGGCTTTAAAGACAACAGGCTCCAGTTTAAATCCTGCCCTCCCTCTCACAAGCTGCATAACTTTGGACAAGATACTTCATCTCTCTGAATCTCATTTCATTTGTCTATAAAATGTAGATGATATTTGCCTATCTTAAAGCGTTGATGTGAGGTTTGCATCAAACATTATTTGCCAGGTGCTTAGAACAATACTGGTTCCACAAAGGGTGGTCTCTATCGCCTTTTCACATGTACTTCTTCAGTCTGTGGTTGTCCACTGTCGCTGGTGGTTATTTAACTAATTAAAATGTTAATTATTTAGAAGGGGTTCTATAAAAAACACTCTGGATTATTCAAATTTCTATATCAATAGAGTAATTGAGGATTAGAACACAAATTCTCAATTTTATCTGGATACACATGAGAACTTCCTTGGGATAGAAAGATTTTGCCTGCCTGGATACACACCAATGTCAAATTTTCCATAAATACAACAAACACATATTTATTACTTACCTCATGCCATGCTCTCTGCCAATTTGCTTTCAGTATCTAAATTAATTCCCACAAAAGGAGGAAGATATGGTTTATATAGTTTACATATCTTGCTCAGAGGCTCACAGCTAGTAAAGTGATTTAGCTGGGATTCAAATCTAGATGTGTTTAATTCCAAAACCATGTGTGAAGCCTTAATCCACGTTGTCTTAACTCTCTAAAAGGCTTGCAGATGCATATTTATATATTTTTCACTCAGAACCTATCACTGAAGACAGGCACGTTTTTTGTTTTTTGAAATTTTCACTCCATTTTCCTTTGTCCTGTGAACAGGTGCTTCTCACCTGCCTTTGACCTATCAGATGGATGTCAATATCCTGTGATATCCTATAACTGTGATACCTGCTGATCCCAGAACTGCCCTTGAGAGCCCCTTTCTAAGGTCAAGCTCTTATTCAGAATCTTTGATCACTAAAGGGAAATTGCTAAGTCTTCCAATTTCATCCCATCTAAATCTCATATTCTGGTTAAATGATAAATTAGTGTTTTCCCTTGGGACAATCTTCTTCTTTAGAGATATCCTCTGGGTACATGGACTACTGGGTACATGGCTAAGAGTAATAGTAGCAGTAGAAGCAGTAGTCAACATTTATTAAACATTTACTATATGCTAGGTTGATACTGATGGAAAAACATGCATTATCCATTTACTACCCACTATAACCTTATAAAGAAAGTGACTACCATACAACACATGAGAAACTAAGCCTTCAAGTCTCAGAGCTAACAATTCACACAGGTGGTTCTCAAACTAGATTTTTTCTGACATAAACATTCGTATTTTTAAGTGCAATAGATGCTGCCTTGGTTGTAAAATGTGAATTAGGATGCAATTTAATTTCTCATTATTCTTGCATAATTAAATGAACATACTGCAATCCTGTAGCTTCTGTTAAATACCATGTAATACCTCAAAAGAAAAAGCAGAGAGTAATCCAGCAGGGAGTGCTTAACACTGCAGCATTCTAGGCAGGGAAACTGAATCAAATCCTATTTAGTAAAATCTTTATGGACCAACAAATGTCTGAACACAGAAGCTACCCAAACAACTGCTTCTCAGGGGACTGTACTTCACCGTCCTCTTGATGAGTTCTCTGTGTGGTGAGGGTGCAGAGAGGGTGAAACAGTCTGATGTCCAGGAAACTGAGACTCATTACTTTGGAGATGTGTCCTAAATTATCAGTCTTAGAAATCAGTGACCAATGCATGTAAGTGTCCAGATAACAATCAATTTTCTTGAAAATGTGTTTCTTAGATCTCGATAGGCAAACATGTGATGGCAGTCCTTTTCAGGGAGAGCAGCCCCCAGAACATGATCCTCGGTTTGGGGTTTTATATTCTCAAACCCAGACTCATCAGATCTTCAGGTAATGTTAGGTGCTATGTCAGACTAGAGCACTTCGGCAACTGCAAATCCATGAGATTTCCTTGCATGATGCCAGTACGTTTTCAGAGACCCATGCATCCTCTCTTGCACGTCATCCCTATGACCCTAGACATCTTTCTATAAAACAGGAGTCTAACATTAAATTATTTAGCCTATAGAAATGGGAAGAAGTTAACTGGCCTATTAGGGATCAAATCCATAACTTTGGTATCTAATAAAACCATCTCAAAACAACGGAACTAACGTTTTCAAAATTCCCATGTAAGTAATACCTTTATTCCACAAGCTGTCATTATTATTTTCATCAATTCTCTCCCCATTCTTTCATAAGATGACTGCCTTCTCCATTCCAAGGGCTCACCCCTTAATCTGACACAATCCCAAATTGATTCTCCCAGGATTTTATCCCCACCTCACTCTGCCTCTACCTTGTGTAACAAGCAAGAAAAATATCCTCCGATCTTAAACAATAAAGCCCTTTTTTTCAGTCCCATTACCCCCAGAGATACCAATCTTTCTCAGTCCATTCACATCATTCAAGAACAATGTGTATTATTTTATTTTTTCTTATAACCGATATATCAGTTATAGACAAGTTAGCAAATACAGTTAAGCCAAAGGATGAAATTATCACCCTAATGCAACTACCTAGATATAACCTATGCATCATTTTAGAACATATCCATCTACCCTTTATGCGTGCATACAAATGTTTCTTAAACAAAAAATAGGGTCATTCCGATTTATACTATATCTTACTTAAGAACACATAACTAGTGTTTTTCCATGTCATTAAAAATTCTTATATTCTTGAACCAGTAAAGGACACTCATTACCCTCCTCTCAATCCCCTCACTCTCTAGTCTCTTGTCCATGCAAACAATTCTCTCATCCATGACTTCCACTTGTTAAATTCAGCAGTCTTTTCTCATTTCTCTCCTTTCTTGACCAACTTGCAATACTGTACAGGATACAATGTGATGACCATACTTCCTCCCAGAAACTCTTTACTTCCTCAATTTACATGACCCCACCCCCCCATACACACAATTTCCAACCTACAGCCTACTTATGAGCCATCTGCATCACAAGCTGCTTTCCTTGCACTTTCTCTCCTCCTTTCTACCATACCAAAGTTAGATATTTTTCCCATTTATTAAGGGCAAAAACTGAAATTCAGAATAAATGACGTGTCCAAAGTCACAGTGGAGTCATTTAAGCTAATTTTTCAAACTGCATATTCTTTGGTTCCTCTCCAGACCTACCCTATTGATCAGCATCTGGAGAGATAAGACCCAGGAGCCTGCCTTTTAACATCACCTGCAGGTTATTCCAAAGTATGCTGAAGTTAGAGAAGCACTGATTCAAGAGTCCCTTCTCTTAAAATGAAATTAAAGCCCATCTTACATCTTCAGTTTCTTTCTGAGTTGCAGGACTAAATTTTGAGCTTTCTACTATACCTATAACTCAGTGCGCCCCAAAATGAATTCTGATAATCATCTTTTCTCACCCACCACTTCTTTTGCTCCTATTCTAAAAAGCACCATTGGTCTTCCCATTCCCCAGACTCAGGCCATAGATGGAATCTGCCCAATCACCTACCCCCTCCTCTAAATTAGGTAAGTGACTGTGTTCTATTGGCTTTTATCACTACAACATTCTTCATCCCCAATCACTTGAAAGTTGTTGGAAATCTGATGTAGTTCCCCATGTCAAGTCATAGAGCAAACAGGGTTATCATTTAGTTGCTGGCAAAAGTATCAAATGGAAGATCAGAACCAGCGCACTAGTCAATATACTATTTGGAAATTATTGGAATAATTTTACAAATGAAATGTATTACAAATAACATGACTAGGTAAGAAATTTACATGATGTATCATTAACTTCCTTAGACAATAAAAAGAGTATGCTATATTTAATATCTGACTTATCAAATATATTACTTTACTACTTGGATATTTTGAATATTATTTTTGCCACTTTATATCCCAAGTTGAAGAGGCCATCCTACATGTCTGGACATGTTTTCTTCACCCACATCTTATTCATGTCCATGGGCATTTTTCAATCATCTGGCAATAGTTGGCACGCTTATTATGTGCTTGGTAGTGCATGATTGTGCGGGATTCTAGGGGTATGACTGTGACCAAGAGCAAAATTTTAATGAATGCTTATGATGCTTCCATTACATTCCAGGTCCTACGCTAAGAACTATACCTATGCTAAGCCATTTAATTCTCATAACCATCTTAGATATTAGGCTTTGTTATTATCCCCATTATACAGATGAGGATGCTGAGAGCTGGATGAAGCAACTCATCCAAAGTCACTCAAGTTCTAAATGGCAGAACCAGGATTCAGAAGCAGGTTTATACATATCTCTCAACCCGCTTTCAACCAGTAAGTTATATAGTCCTCACCTGCCAGAGCTTTCATTCTGGAGGGGTTAGGAGGCAGGTATAGAGGAACAGACAGTTAAAATGAAAAGTAGAAGTGTTAGCGTGTTGGAAGTACAGGTCACCATGCAAGTCCCCAGGAGGGATGCGGTCCAGACTTGGTGGGTGATCTGAGAAACAGTATGCACAGGCTCAAGTGTGTACCAGGTGCCAGCCAAGGGCCTGGTCCTGTGCTCAGTGAGGACCTCCAGTCCTCACGCACCTTATGTTCTGACCAAATGAATGACATACTGTGTATGTAGCTACTGCTCTTTCTTTGCTCCAAATGTTCTCTCTACCTAAAATGCCCTTTCCTTGCATTTTGGTAGGTGGAGACACTAGGCATGTCTCAAAGCCCAGCTCAGATATCACCTTTACCACATAGCTGCCCTGAATCTTTCCAGACACTGTGGTCTACCTCCACTGCAATCGACTACTACTGAACATGTGCCTGTGTTAGGGCATACACCAGTTTTGCATTAGAGATGTTTATTTGCTTGCTTGATTTTAAGTGAATATTTTCTCTTGCCTACAGGACTGTGGCCTCCCTGTGGGCTGAGGCCCTAGGGTAATCAGTTGTATATCAACACAACCCCACACAGCCTTATCATGAAAGCTAATATATATTGAACTCTTCACATTAGGTTGAACTGAATGAAATTGCCTTTTTCATGGGTCAAAAATGGTGAATATTGGCAATTCAGGTGTTTCAACCTAAACATAGGCCAAGTACCCAGCTAAGCAGTTTACATGTGTTATCTCAATTAATCGTCACAATAATCCTTTGAAGTAGGTGTTATAAACATCTTCATTTTACAGGCATGGTAACCAAGGTTTAGAAAAGTTAAGTGATTTGCTCAAGGTTACACTGATAATAAGTGGAAGAGTTTAAGTTAGAAACTGGAATAAAACAGATGAAAATGGTAACATAGATTGCCTCTTAGTGGTAGGCTCAAGGGAAATATCAATATATGTCACTTTTACGCCTTTTCTATATATTTTTCTTTTCCACAACAGGAAGATAGCACTTGATTGTGAATAAGAATGCTATTTTAAGAACTAACAAATGCATAGTTACAATAATAAATAAAATTTGTTCAGCACACACCTTGTGCCACGTATTGTTATAATTCTTTAAGTCTTTTAATGTTCACAAGAATCTTATGAGATACAGCCTGACAAACGAGGAATCAGGCTGAGGAGGTTGAGAATTTCCCAAGGTCACACTGTTAGCTAAGTGGTGGAGTCAGGGCAGGCAGTCTGACTGCAAAGACCATTCCCGCCACCTTTAAGCCATGTAATCCACAAAAGCTGACACCATGTATAAAGGATATATTTTAAATGGCAAGAAATGCAAACATATGTTAATCTAAATCAAGGTTTAAAATGTATGCAAAAAATGTGAATGAATCTGGTACCTTAATTCCCCCTTGCTATGGCTGGCATAAAATTTCAGGCTGGCTCTTTTTTAAATGTCCCACTTTCAAAGGCAGAATTACTTGCTTACTAGCTTCTTCAAAGAATAATGATTAGAAAAAGCACAAAGGCATGGAGTCATACTGAGACATGCATGATGGTCGAGAATTTGAATACAAAAGTTATTTCTGACTCTGCCACAGGAATTTGTCAGCTAGACCTAATTAGGTCCAAAATGTCACTGAGGAACTAGTCATAGCTAATTTAATAACAGGACTGGAGGATAAATCAAGCGAAGGGAGGGAGCGGGGGAGGCAGGGAGGGCTTAGTGGGTACCTAGAAAAGAATGCGTTTTGGGAAAAGCAATTCCCAAGTAGGGCTTTGGGAGCTGCCTTCCACACATGCTCCATCCCTAGGCCTGTATGTTTTCTGGGATGTGAAATACAGAAACTGAGAAAGCATGGCTGGAGCTTTAGTGCCGATGGTTAGCCAAGTCTTAATCATATGTCCTTTAACATGATTTCTTGTGGCAGTCTCTTTAGACAGGCTGTTGTGCTTTTCATAGCTTCCAGATGTTAGAGCCATGATGCAAAAAACTGAGACAAGTGTAATGGGCTTGATTGCGCAGAATCAGATCGATTCAAATTAGTTTATGAGCCCACTAAACATTAACAGTCAATGAAATTACAAGAGATTAAAACTGAAAACAGCACTATGGTATTTCATGACAATAACAGCTAAATAAAAATATTTCATTTCACTTTTATCTAATAGCAATTTTCAAATGATCCCAAAATATGTTTGGCTGTGAAGCTTGGCGCTTACCACAGTGACTTTTAAAAGCAGAATTCCAAGGTAAGAGGGAGCATTACCTTGGGGTGTTCCCAGTGGGCATTGCCTCTCAGTGGTCACCTCCATCACCCACTTGCTCTGAGTTAGTACATGCAAAAGGCTGAGCATATAATGGGCACATAGTAGGTGCTCAATATGCAATGTTTTCCTTTCCCTCTATACCGTACAAGTAAGAAGCCCTTTCTTGCTTACTGTAGGAACAAGTGGACACAGTATATATTAAGTTAAATGGAATCATACACAGTTGGAGTTTTCTTCTGTAATTTCTTGAGAAAGCAGGCTAAGTCCAGAAGCTCCAATGAATAATTCACTACTCAAAGCTCAATAATGTCAAGATTCTTTTATGAAAATAAGGTATGTCTATGGACTTTTCATATGTTCAGTGACACTGAGTTAACAAGGAAAAAAATGGCTTCACATTACTGTTCATATAACAAACTTAAATAAGCACAGATTTTGGAGCCAAAAGAATCTGGTTTTGAATCCAAGTTTCAACGCTTACTAGCTATGTGACCTTGAATAAGTCTCTTATCTCTTAGGGAGTCATTCTGAAAGGGATAATCCTTTCCTTGCAATGTTGTCATGAGGATTCAAGATAAGATATAGAAAGTACTAGTCTCTGGCAAATAGCACTCATTAAATGATATAATATTATTAAAATGGGTATTCAAGCATACTCATTACTACTGTTTGTAACTTATAAAATAATATCATAAACTTAAAGATTTTTAACAAAAATGTGTGGGTTATGCTACTGTAATAGAGAGCAAATGGGATTATTTGCTTAGAAGGTTTGACCAACCCCTAAGCCTTCTAGTTCTCATATAACGTTTTCCTCCAAGAAAACGATAATATCTCACGCTGATTTTCTCCTTAGAGATTTATGAGTATTAAATATATTTTAATATATCTATAAAGAGATTTAGGTTCTTTTTGGAAATAAAGCTGAGGGAGCCATTGATCACAATTTGACATAGGTATAATTTCACTGCTGGGCTGCATTTTTCCAAATACATTTCTCCCCATAAACTGATAGGAAATTTCAGTATTTCATTTTCTGAATATTGCCCAAATGAATTGTGGAAGTCCAGCAGAAGTGCTTGGTTGTAGTTTCATTAGACTTCTTTTCCTTTAGGCCATACAGGTGCAATGAAAGAAGAAAGAAAATTAATTAAATTTATGGGCATGTTTATACCCTCCAGGTGTCATAAAATGTACTGCCTCAGACATTTTTCAAGTAATTAAGCAGATATCTCTGTGTTTCCTAACGAGTTGCTGCCCTTCCCTTTTTAATCTGCTGAGAGATCTTATCACCTGCCTTCTGTCAGCTGATGGGCTTATTCCCTGGATGAGCTCAACCTTCTATCCTCATGCTGCAACATGCTAATAGGACTCCATGGATACAAACATGAGATCCTCTTGTCTGCAAAAATCTTTTCAAGGGTCAAGTGGTAATTGCACTGGGCATGGTGATTTCAGAATATTAAAATGAACGTGCTTGTCTCTTATATGTATTATTGAAGATGCTGGCTTAGAGTATTAGAGAGCTATTACAACTGAGACATGCTCAAATATAGATATATATTTACATAGGTATGCTCAGGTACAGATTATATATTAGAGTATATATATTACATATAATATATATGGAAAGAGAATGACTAATTCAGTCTGGGGCTTAAATGAGACAAAATTTGAACTACCTCTTAAGGATGTATTAATGGAATTTTGGCAGACAAAGTCGGGGTGAGACAGAATTCCAGCAGAGGTGAAGGCCACATATAACTGGCTTATATGATGCTCCTCCAATTCACCCAGCACTACTCCAGACATCAAAGACCCTTAAAGAGCACTAGGTTTAGCTGAGAAATGCCTTCATTAGCCCAATATAGGTCATACGTCTATTCCTGGACCTACTGTTGTGTAAGGCAGAATAGAGTGCCCTAACTGGCTGGACCAAGGTCATATGTCAGAGGCTGTTACCAGGACAATGTGAGGAATGAATGAGTGCTGAGCAGAGGAAAAGCAACAGCCAGCGCAAGAAGACTTTCCTTACCTTTCCACGTTGAGTCACCCACAGAGATGCTGCTTTCCCACCTCTCACATACTGCTATCTGAAGTCACCACTATATCATGATGTGCTTCCTTTTCTGTCTCCCTTGAGAGCATACCCTGAGGCACATCCACCATAACTACAGTGCTTGGCATATAGGAGTCTCTCAAAAAACATTCACTGAATGCACCAAAAAGGTCAAAATTTGTGACCGACCAAAAGAGAATGGGTTAATTGCTGCATCAGGATAATCACAGCAATAGGTAAAGGTTTCAAATGGGGGCAGGCCAGAATAGAGGAGCAAGGACTCAGGGTCAATGCCATGAGGCGTGTTTGCAGTTAAATAGTGAGGAAAAAGTGAATGCAATGAAGACAAAAAAAAAGCAAGCAGAAGGTTTTAAAAAGTAACAAAAGAGTTGGAATCTCAGAAACCAAGGAAAGAAACCTTTGAACACAAAATGTAAAATTTAAGCTTTATTTGTTTGGGTCCTGGATAACTGGGAATGTTCTCTATTTCCTCTAAATGGTTGTACTTACTGGTTACAGAAGGAATCTCACAAATATATGCTGTGGTATGTGGGCAGGGGAATGGGGGCAGTAGTGGTGTGGGGTTCCAGAAAGAGCCCTAGAAGCTGTGGGCATTGTTGAGAGCAGGCATGTCTGTCAGATGAACTGGAGGATAAGCCCCTACAAAAGCCCACCCACCTGAGAGACTAAAGCTCCTCCTAGAAGGGACTCCACCTAAGGGAAGGGAGAGTAGAGCAGATAAGCTTAATCCAGGAAGAAAGCCTTGGTGCTGGAAGGGGGACATGAGTCTCAGTGCAGCCTGGGGCTGGACGCTTGCATATGTCTCCCAGCCAGCCCTCTGGGATGGGGTGACAGATGGAAAATGAGTTTCCTCCTGTGTTGCTTTGGGACATATTTGATAAATGTGAACACTGAAGTGAGCAAAGAAGCATTCTCCCCACTTCCGCATGAATCAAAGTATGACCTTAACGCTTTGTGTCTCCAGAGGACACAGAGCACTTCAGCATCAGCTCTGTCCCCAGGGTGGTAAAAAAGTAGGGAGGTGGGGTGCCCTGCAGAAACCATGCTTCTGTGGGTACCAGAGGCAACTGCAGCAGAGTCACTGGAACCAGAATTATAATAACTGTTGATACGCATGTCACCTCATCTTCAAAGGGCAAAAAGTTTTGAAGCAGTTTGACTATTTAAAAAAAAACAAGAAGAAAACAGTCAATCCTTATACCCCAGATACTAAACATATGTACAGTTTCTCCATGGAAGAGTCCATTTTTCTCCTTTATATCTGGAGCAGAAGTTGATCAAAAGGGAAAGCAGAATGAAGAGATTCTTAAAAATAAGTGCACAGTAAGATCTCCTGCAAAGAACCATGAAAAATTTGGCTTTGTGCCATCTCCTTCACAGTTACAATATTCTTCCTTTGGGAAGTGGCTATCCACAATCTAAAAGTCATTTTTTTCAGTGTGTATACCTACTGCATAAAGTATCTGATTCCATAGAGGAGTTTTTCACAGATATGGGAGGAAAATGGGAAAGTGTTTGAGGCGAAATGAAATCTCTAGGTGTCATAGTTACTGCTAAGAAGAGTGTCTCTTCAGAGTGGAGGCTGCAGTTCTGCTATTACAGAGGATAAAGAAAGCTGTGTCAGACAGGGAAGAGGATTTCTTTCATAAAACCTACACTGACACTTGTGACTGGCCAGGATTCCTGAGAAATTAGGAACCAAGTAATTGGATGTTTTCATCTCCAAAACATGCTTCATACCACTTTTGAAAAAATGTCAGTGAAAAATCTTTTTCTTCCTTCTAGAAAATTACTAGGCAGAAATCTCTCAAGAGCAAATTTCAAAGTAGCCTACACGTTCATATCCTTAAAGCGCTGCATATCAGCTTCTGCTCATCCAGTTACACCAGGGAGCGGGTGCAGGGAGGGGAGAGAAACCAAGACCTTTTATTAAAGGAGGACTCATCCAAAACCAGCACTTAATCTAGGCTGGCACATGGTCTAAAAGCTTCCCGAGCATAAGAATTATCTCTGAATTCACTAATACACTTTCTCCCAACACAGCCTTACACAGTACCCAATACATACTAGGCACTGAAAAGATACCTATTAAGATTTTTTTAAATGCTTAAAATTTAAAACTTACATACTTGATGCTCCAGGAATAATCCTTGAGGTGGCTACGAGGTACCAGTTCAGGAAGAAAAGCTGAAAGCTCCGTACATTCATTCCATTAAGCAGGCATCTACGTAACGCTGGGTGAACGGCAACTTAAAAGAGAAGTACTGGCAGATTTTGAGAGATGCAAAGGTGAACGATAGGAGCCTTGCCTAGAAAGAACTCCCAGTCTAACTGGTAAGATAGACTTGATTAAAAAATCACCATAATAGGGGGCTTCCTTGGTGGCGCAGTGGTTAAGAATCCGCCTGCCAACGCAGGGGACACGGGTTCGAGCCCTGGTCCGGGAAGATCCCACATGCTGTGGAGCAACTAAGCCCGTGTGTCACAACTACTGAACCCACGTGCCGCAACTATTGAAGCCTGTGTGCCTCGAGTCCGTGCGCTGCAACAAGAGAAGCCACCGCGGTGAGAAGCCCACACACCGCAACAAAGAGTAGCCCCCGCTCTCTGCAACTAGAGAAAAGCCCACGCGCAGCAGGAAGAACCAACACAGCCAATAAATAAAAAATAAAAAATAAAAAAAATCACCATAATAAACGGTACCTTCAAATGGCCAGAAAACAAAATGCTCGACTTTGTTACTCATCAGGGAAAAGAAAATTAAAACCACAGTGAAATACCACTACACACTCTAGAACAGCAAAAGTGAAGAAGACGTGAGATACTGAATGTTGGTGAGAATGTGGAGCACCCAGAACCTTCATGCCCTGCAGGGGGGTATTGATGGGGGTGGGGCTGGGGGATGAGGCAGGACGGGGCAGCCACTTCACAAAACTGCTTGTCAGTGCCTAGGAGAGCCTGAAGTAAGAATAAGTTATAACCCAGCATTTACACTCCTAGGTATATATCTAAGGGAAACACATACACATGTTCACCAAAAAGCACATATTTGAAAGTTCCAACAGCCCTGGAAATTACCCAAATCTTCATTCACCCTGAATGGACAAATAAATTGTTATATAGTCACACAATGAGAACAAACAATCTCAACTATATACAATAGGCAGATAACTCTAAAAAACGTAATGTTACACCAAACAAGTATAACATTATGAAAAGAGTGCATACTGTATGATTTCATTTATATGAAGTTCTAAGACCAGCCAAAGTAGTTTGTGCTGGAAGAAATCAGTAGAGTAGCTACCTTTTGGGGATTAGTGGCAATTAGTAAAGTGTAAAGGGCAGTTGAAAGGGGCATGAGAGGTGTTTCTGGTCATGGTGCAATGTTCTGTTTCTTCATTTGGCACTAGTTGTACAGGTGACTTGCAGTTTGTGAAAATTCATTGTTCTCTATGTACACTTATGATGTGCGTAAATTTCTGTGTATATATATTAGACTGATAAAACAGTTTAGCAAGAAGCTTGTTTTATATACTGAAAGGGAATTATAAAGAAAGTATTCAGGATTTGTGGTCAAGGGGCCATTTTAATTTCACTCTCCGCATCCTGGTCCAAACACTGAACATAACAGATACATTATAATAATTATTATAAACATTTTTTTAAAAAGGCATGAGCAACTTCTGGTTTTAGCTCTGACATACAACGAGCCTGGAAGTCATCACTCCCATCCTTACAAAAAGGAAACACTGAATAAATTGCAAACCATTGACTTCTTGGATCCATCAGAGAACTGAGGTTGCACGGCAAACCACCACCCTGAAGTTTCGGGAGACAGTCGCATCGAGGGAGACACAGTTGAGATCTACACACCTGCAGCAGAAGCCTCTGAGGTCATGAACTGATAGAAACACTTAAAAGGGATTGCTGACGGATTGCTGGAGGCTGAGTGTGGACTAACGTAAGAGTGAGGCACTTCTATAGTCAAAGCCTTAGTGGGTGTGTGCCCACACATCCATGCGCTTTATCTCCAGTCATCGCACCAGGCTCTCACTCCAAAGATTCCTATATGACTCTGTAGAGGGAAGAGAAGACAATCTTTGTGCAAGGGGCCCAGAGTCTTCTCTGTGAAAGACTAAATATTCAGAAAAAGATGTCAGAGCATTATCCCGGCTGGAAGAAGGGTATTCTATCCACTCCAGCCCCCTCTAAAGGTCCTAGTTCATCTAACAGAAGAACTGGGAATACTGTGGACAGGGAATGGAGCAAGAGGTAAGAGTGGGGGTGGGGGTGGGCAGGAAGCTACGCCATGGGAAAAACATTTCTGAAGGTCACAGCCCCAAAAGACCTGTCCACCAAAAGACAGAGATGTAATCAGAAGATTATAGAATGCTCCCTTTCCCTGACACCTTACTGTCACACCAGAAGGGCTCCAGTATAACAGGGGATCATGGTTCAAAGATCTCGAAGATACGGCTTCTCTCCGAACAGAAGTAGTTAGGGAAGCCCAAAGTTAAGAGGAAAAACAGAAACAAGGATACTAAAGGAATTTGAAGCCTCTAGTACCTAGTGCTACAGCAAACATTAAACACAGGCCAAGTCCTAGCCAGATTAATATAAATATCACACTAAAGGCCTATTTACCTCAATTCTTATTACCCAGTACAACAAATCTGGCTTTCAACAAAGAAAATCACAAGGCATACCAAAAGCGAAGGCAGAACACAATCTGAAGAGACAAAGGAAGCATTAGAATCCAACTCAGATATGACAGGGAATTATCAGACAGGGAATTTAAGTAACTATGATTGTTGTATTAAGAGCTCTAATAGAAAAAGAAGACAACATGCAAAAACAGATAGGCAATGTAGGCAGAGAGAGTAAACTCTAAGAAAGAAGTAAATAGAAATGCTAGATATTCTGAAACCACTATACTGGTACCCTAGAATTCAAAAATTCAGAAAGCAGATATCAAGTAGTGGGAGTCAGGTTTCTCACTGTTTTAGTGGGAGGTCACAGACAAGCAATGGGACAGTGCTAGAATGATTCATGTGTTAATAGATTAGAACTGCAGACATGAGTATGAAGTCATGTTTAGCTTAAAATAGATAAGATGGCTTTCTACAGAAATAGTTATATATATATGTATAACAGGGGTTAGTATACACACAACAATTTCATTGTTCTATCAGTTGGGAAGGCCTTGAAGCAATAACACGCCAGTAGCAACAAGCACACCTTAGCACCCAGATCTTCATTTCTAATACCATTCTCCAATAAAAGGAACCAGGGCTGTTTGAGGAAATGGTTGATTCTAGTATTGGGGAAGGAAATATACAAGGTGAGCCTAGAGCATCCTGTGTTGGCAGAAAGTAAAGAAATGCTCACACACACACACACACACACACACACACACACACACACACACAATGATGGGTGTATGTCAATGGGACCCAGGAGCCAAGAGCTCCCAGTGGTCAAAGTTGGAACAATTTATGTAAATACTTCACCCTCAAGGAAGTGAAACATAATTCCTGCTCCTTAAGAAAGGACGATGCCTAACTTTCTTCCAAAGAGTACAGTATAAAAAGAGGGAGCAAAGAATATAGTAGAGGAATCTAGCAAATACTACTTCAGCCAAATGGTCAAGGTTAACAACAACAGTGATAAGTCATGTGGATAGTATTGTATGTACCTTTGATATGATGTAAGGAGAATGGTATTTTATCCCTGTGGTCTTCCTCCCCAGAACACATAACCTCGGTCTAATAATGAGAAACACACCAAGCAAATCCTAATGGAGGGACATTCTATGAAATACCTAACCAGTATTCCTCAGACAGTCAAGGTGATCAAAAACAAAGGAAGTCGTCCTTGGTGGCGCAGTGGTTGAGAATCTGCCTGCTAATGCAGGGGACACGGGTTCGAGCCCTGGTCTGGGAAGATCCCACATGCCGCGGAGCAACTAGGCCCGTGAGCCACAGCTACTGAGCCTGCGCGTCTGGAGCCTGTGCTCTGCAACAAGAGAGGCCGCGATAGTGAGAGGCCCGTGCACCGCGATGAAGAGTGGCCCCGCTTGCCACAACTAGAGGAAGCCCTCGCGCAGAAACGAAGACCCAACACAGCCAAAAATTAAAAAAATTTAAAAAATTAAAAAAAAAAAGATTACTATAAAAACAAAGGAAGTCAGAAATAGTCACAGCCAAGAGGAGCTTACAGAGATATGACAGCTAAATGTAATGTGGGATCCTGATTGGGATCCTGGAACTGAACAAGGATGTTAGGTAAAAACTAAGAAAATCTGAATAAAGTATGAACTTTAGTCAATAAATATTAACACTGCTTCATTAGTTCTGAGGAATTTATCTTACTAATTTAAGCTGTTAATAATAGTGGAAACTGAATATGGATATATAGAACTACCATGTTTACAGTTTTTCTGTAAATCTAAATTTATTCTAAAATAAAAAGTTCATTTTAAAAAAATTTTAAAAAATCACCGTGATAGACAAAAGAAAAAAAAAAAAAAAAGAGAGAATGAAAGAGAGACATGGCTAAGCTCCCAAATAAGCAAAATCCCTATGGTCAGAATTGAAAAACACACTACACTAAATGGGGCTAAATCTGAAAGTCTACTGGGCTTCAAGTCTGGAGAACAGAAAACATAACCGGGAAGTCAGCTCTCCTGTGGTAGGTGGAACTAAAAGTGCCCACACACCATAAGAAACCACAGACAAGCATGGCTCCCTCCAGTTTGAAAGGTGGCTCAGGAATAAAAGCTGGTGCATATATGGAGTGGAGGACCTAAGGAGTCAGAAGGACAGCATGGAAGCCAGGACAGCATGGAAGCCAGGACGTGGGCCAAGCTGCTTTTGGCTCAGTTGACTCCGCCTGCCAGGTATCCAGGATCACATACAGACAGAAATCCTAAAGTCTACTTCTGTACTGGAGGAATGGGGAATTTAGTGGAGCATCCCAAAACTAGTAGTCAGGCTGAGTATCTACAGAGATTATGGGAGAATGGGTAGGAGGCAAGAAAAGAGGTAGATTCAAGATAAGGCCACTGTTCCCATTATCTATTGCTGTGTAACAAAGTATGCATGCTAAAACTTTGGCTTAATCCAATTATCGTTTTATTGTATCTCAAATTTGTGGGTCAGAAATTTGAACAGGCCTCAGCTGAGTGATTCCTCTGCTCCACCTGCACCTGGTGTCAATTATGATCATTTGATGATATTCGGATGGTGGCTAAGGTGATCTAGAGGGTTAGAGATAACTTCCCTCACAAGCCTGGTTCATTAGTAGAGACAGCTGGTAAGTCAGGATCAGCTGGGCCCCTCTCCCTCTCCATGTAGTCTCAGGGCCTTTCCACATGGTCATTTATATGGTAGTTGGTTGGTATTCTTTCAAGGTGGCTCAGGGAATGTAAAGGGACTGTTCCAAGAGATAGGAAGGACCCAGAAACTGGCTCAGTATCACCACCTTGTGTCTTGGTCAAAATAGTTACAGATCCCGCCAAATTAAAGAAGAGAGATAGATCCACCAGAGAATGGAAGTAGTTTCAAACAATTTGTGACCTTCTCTATCTACCATCATCCTCAAGCCAAAACTCTAAAACAGGTGATGACAATTAATGCTAAAATTTCCAACCAAAGAATCAACAAATGGGAAAGAAACTTATTCCAAATGAAATGAAAATAACAGGAGCATCTGATAACTTCAACATAAAAATGTTTAGGATTTTCAAAGAGATATATGGGAGCAATAGCATCAAAAATAAAACTATATAAAAAACACAAACAAGTAGCTAAGAAGAGTAAGTAGATTAGAACTCTTTTTTTTTTTAATATCTTTATTGGAGTATAATTGCTTTACAATGTTGTGTTAGTTTCTGCTGTATAACAAAGTGAATCAGCTATATGTATACATATATCACCATATCCCCTCCCTCTTGCGTCTCCCTCCCTCCCACCCTCCCTATCCCACCCCTCTAGGTGGTCACAAAGCACCAAGCTGATCTCCCTGTGCTATGCGGCTGCTTCCCACTAGCTATCTATTTTACATTTGGTAGTGTATATATGTCCATGCCACTCTCTCACTTCGTGCCTAGCTTACCCTTCCCACTCCCCGTGTCCTCAAGTCCATTCTCTATGTCTGCGTCTTTATTCCTGTCCTGCCCCTAGGTTCTTCAGAACCATTTTTTTTTTTAGATTCCATATATATGTATTAGCATACGGTATTTGATTTTCTCTTTCTGACTTACTTCACTCTGTATGACAGACTCTAGGTCTTGAATATGAAAAATAAAGATATTAATTTTTTTAAATAAGCTTATTTAGTGGAATAAACTTTAGACTTTTGATAGCCAATGACAAGAGTTAGTGAATTGAAACATGGTATTGAGAAATTCACCCAAAAGCAATGCAGAAAGATAAAGTTATTTTAAAACATACGAAAAAGCAGTTAAGAGACATAGGAGATCAGTTAAGACTATCAAGTATACCTCAAAAAAAGAATTCAAAGCATAGAATAAAGGGAATGGATAAAAATTTCTAAAACTGAACAAAAATATATATTCCCAGAAAAAATAGATATTCTCAGACTGAGAATATATAGCAAAGGCCAAGCTGAAAAACTAAAAATAAAGCAAAACTGTACTTAAATAGAGCTTATTGAAACTTCATGAAGAATATATATATGCATATGTATATGCATATATATATTTACATATATAAATCTTCCAGAGAGAAAAATTGATTACCAAAAAAAACCCCATAACCAATATTGATAAAATTTGCAATAAAATTTCATTAGCAACAACAGGTATTATTGCACCTAAGACAATAGAAAATATCCTTTAAAAATGGACAGAAAAATAAATGTCAATGTGAAATTCTATCTCTGAGCACACTACTATTCTAAAGCTATATAGAGGGATTTCCCTGGTGGTGCAGTGGTTAAGAATCTGCCTACCAATGCAGGGGACACGGGTTTGAGCCCTGGTCCGGGAAAAGCAACTAAGCCCGTGCGCCACAACTACTGAGCCTGCACTCTAGAGCCCATGAGCCACAGCTACTGAGCCCACGTGTCACAACTACTGAAGCCCGTGCGCCTAGAGCCCGTGCTCCACAACAAGAGAAGCCAACACAATGAGAAGCCCGCTCACCTCAACGAAGAGTAGCTAGCCCCCGTTCGCTGCAACTAGACAAAGCCCGTGCGCAGCAACAAAGACCCAACACAGCCAAAAATAAATAAATAAATTTATTTAAAAAGCACAAAAAACAAAATAAAGATATATAGAAAAAAAGACACAGGCTGAGAAAAATTAGTACTCACAGACTCTTGGTGAAAGAATTATTAAGGAAAGTACTTCAGTTAAAAAGTAATTAACAAATGCAGAGGGATGGAAGGACACAAATATATAGAGAAAAGTGATCAAAGGAAGCGGCAAACTTTCTTGCTAAATTAAATTCCTTTCAAAAACAAAGAAATATTATGTTTAAAGCGTAGAATTAAAATTCTAGACAACAGTAGCAAGAAAAAGAGGGGACTGGAAGGTCAGAGGGTGGGGATCTAAGATCTTTTTCATTCAAAAATAGTGTATATTGAATAATTTTAAATTTGGGTTGAGATTTTTGTAATTAAGATCCTTTAGATGTATCTCCACATGATGAATATCAAAAGGCATTATTATTATAAGTGAATGAAGCCAATCTCAAAATATTACGTACTATATGATTGATTCTATTTACATGAAAAAGGGAAAAACTTTTGAGACAGAAAACAGACACTGTTACATTAGGCAGTGATAGGAAAAGTTCATGAAGGAAAAGCAATTTATTTTTGATAGGAGAAATCGTGCCCCTTCATTCACATCAACAAGTTATGTGAAGAAGCAGAGAACTACTTGAACAAGGGACAACCAGTGGCCCTAAATTATTTTAACGTTAAAAAGGCTTTGAAAAGTTGCCTCATCAAAGAGTATTAAAAAGACAATGAAACAAGAGTTCAAAGAGTAGGCCAAGAAAGGAGAAGGATCTGCTGAAAACTCTCTCCTGGACACACCTTCTCCTAATGTACTGATGGGAATCCTCATGAAAATACCCTCATGTATGTATACTCAGAAAGAAATCAAAGGGGGAGGGATAAATCAGGAGCTTGGGATGAACATACACACACTATTATATATAAGATAGATAAAAAAGGACCTACCATATAGCACAGGGAACTCCACTCAATATTCTGCCATAACCTATATGAGAAAAGAATCTATAAAAGAATCAATTTATGTATATGTATAACTGAATCACTTTGTTGTACACCTAAAACTAACACAACACTGTAAATCAACTATACTCCAATAAAATTAACATAAAAAAAAGGAAAGAAAGAAAGAAACCAAAGACACGAGTAAAATCATGTACTGTTCTAACTCAACCACATAGCATATGATTATTAATTGACATGCTACCAAGAATTGCCAGATTTCAAAATACATTTTGAAAATGAGGGTTGCTAAGGTTATCTTTGTCACTCTTGCACGTACCTAGCACACAGTGGATTCTCAAAAAAAATGTTTATGAACTAATGAATGTATGAGTTAGTTAACAAAGAAGCCCACACTCTCATCTCTCAGTCAGAGATGAGAGTAAATGAAAGGAATCCTTACAAGAACAGTGTCTGGGAACCTGACATGTTTACTGAAGTACATATCTGACTAAAGAAGGAATGGATCTTATTACCTGTCATGTCAAGTACTTCCAACAGGTTGTGAAAGTCCCCACAATCTACCAACGTCAAACAGTAGTCCTGAGAGACTCTGGATAGAAGTATCATCGTTTCACAGAGATCAAACAAACAAATCCTGGTCCAGAAGGCTATTGATTGATAAATGGATTATTGCAAAGATACTGAGTAAGTGGAGAGGATTTGTTTTAAAAAGTGGTGATAATGGATTTTGTAAGGATATTCCATTATGGCCTCCACTGAAATAGTCACTTCTCTCTATGGGGGCCAGAGTTGGGACTCTGAATTAATTATGGTAATTCTGAAGTATCTGTGCAAGAGGAGGACTGTGTGTATGAATAAGTAAGTGTCTCTTAGTAACATTTTCTGAGGAATAAAATCAGTTTAAAATTGGAAATCTGTGTCCTCTGGTAATTTGTTCTAAGTCTTCTTTCCTTCGAGATCCTTTTTCAAAATTAACACACCTAGAAAACATTCATTAAACATTTGTTGAAAGGATGAATTCTGATGTGACACTGAAATAATATATTTAGCATTACTATAAAGTAGTACCCAACACATATTTTTCATAAGAAGATGTTTTGCAATGATTACAGGACTGCAATGAAATTAAATTCTTGGGGAGAAGTTACAAATACATAGGCCTGAAGTGAGTTAGAGTTGCACTTCACATATTCAAAAGTATTACCTTTGTTTGAAAAAAAAATGTTATAAACACAACATGCATAATGTATGCCAGACTGTGGAATTAGGGACAGTTCAAAAAAGAAACAATAAAATTGGTGAAGAGGACAATGTCCTGCTACATGAGAATATATAAAAGATTTCATATAGAAGGCTGGGGATATAACTGAAGGTAATAAAATCATGAAATCATACAGAGAGAGTAAATACGGTATTATTTTTAAAAATCTTGAATCCTAAAATAAAGGTGCACCGTTTGAATTTTGAAAGAGTTTATATTAGTACCACACCAAGAACATTGTTCAACTTTTCAAAGTGGGAAATAATTTCTATAACTTGTCCAGTAGGTAATAACGATAGAAATATCAGCTCATTTCAGAAGGACTTAAATAATAAATTCACATACAGGAGATCCATAGGAAGCATACAATATTTTGTATCACATTCCTAATATCTTTATGTTAAAATCAGTTGTCCCCAGAATGTAGCCCATTATTCCATTAATAGGGAGAGAGTAAAGGTAAAAGACACCGTGAGCCAGCTTAATGGTAGATTTGGAAAGCCTGAGTATGATATCATGTCAAACAATTTCAGAGCTGAATGCCCCAGGAGACCAGAGTGCAATATTCTCATTTTACATAATGAGAAAACTGAGGCCCAAAGAGATTAAGTATCTTGCCTGAGGTCACACAACTAACAAAAGGCAGAGAGCTGCTAGAATTAGACTCTCTGAGTTCCCAGTTTTAAGTTCTTTCTATTATATGACTCTCTCAAATGAATAGAGTGAAAAAAATAAGCCAACAAGTACTGGACTTGAAGACAAATGTTATTTCTGTCCCTTAAATATGAGCATTAAAATCTTTGATTTCATGTGATATAATTTTATTTAAACTCTGTATAATCAGACTAGAGTTTGGGAATCAGGAATATAGTTTTAAACTTGCTATTATGGAAAATTTCAAGCATATATAAAAGCAGACAGAATAGCATGATGAAAGCTCCTCGTACCTATCACCCACCTTCAACAATTATCTCCTGGCCAATCTTGTTTTATCTGTTCCCTACCTAATCTTGCCTCTTCTCATAGCACAGTTTTGAAACTAATCCAAGAGCACATTCATAGGCATATCAGCATGTGTATCTAAATTTAACTACAATACCATTATCACACCTAAAGAATTATTAATAATTTTTAACATCACTTTAAAGCCAATGTTCAAATTTCCAATTGTTCCACAGATATCATTTTTAGAATTTGTTTGAACCAAGAATAATTTAAATTTTACTAAGTTATTGAAAATGAAGAATAACTAAATAAGCTGTAGTGATGAAAGTCATACTATAATCTACCTTTGATAACAACAATATATCACTGTACCTTGAGAATGGGAAAAAACGTGTATTATTTATAAGAGTCTGGGAATAAGATCATTATTTTTGTATAATCACATTCAGTGACC
Organism: Balaenoptera physalus; assembly: GCF_965194825.1. NCBI lineage: Eukaryota > Metazoa > Chordata > Mammalia > Artiodactyla > Balaenopteridae > Balaenoptera > Balaenoptera physalus. The sequence goes on from NC_138882.1 coordinate 102,355,878, forward strand.
CAGTTTAATGCATACAAAAGTATTTTAATAGAGATGAGTTTATGATTAAAAATGCAGTGGCAAAGTTGATAGCAATGTTTACATGCTATGGTGCACCAAATTATCAATTACATCCATACCTCCAAACAATCCTGGGCAAGGCGCCACACAGAGAAAATGAAACGGATCCTACCCTGTCACTGCATTCAAGTGTATTGTAATAAGTCATGGCAGGGATTAGATAGGAAACACTGCAGGAGAAACTCTGTAGGAGAAAACCTGGCTGATGCTGAAGTCAGGGGGCTGAAATTCCAGCCTGGGCTCAGCCAAATCTGTCGAACTCTCCGGGGGTCAGGCGCCTTATTGGTATAAAAAAGAGTAGCCAAGATGGTCTCTTAAGTCCCTTCCATACCTAATAGTAGATGATTTTAAATATTGTCTACCTATTCTTATATATTATGCTGAACTTCAAAGATATCATCATATTATTAAATTGAGTGTTAAAAATCACTTCATCTATCACACGGTTTCTGAAGAACAAAATCCCAAAGTGACCACTATTGTGATTTCTCATTAGATTGTTTGTGGTGGGACTCTGTGACTATGTAATTTGCTGAGGCAGAGGGAAGCATTTGGGAGTAGCAGTAAGCAAGCAGAGACCTACTTAGTTTCAGCAGAGCTGACCACTGTAGCTAAGGGCTGCAGAAGGAATCCAACATTTTCTATATCACACATATATGGGTATCACATATATACTAGTGCCCCCTGTAGGTTTGCCAGACTTAGCAAATGCTAATACAGCATGCTCAGTTAAACTTGAGTTTCAGATCAACAATGAAAAACTCCATACTAAAACTTTATATATTGAAAATGTTTATAGAAAAATATTCATTGTTTTCATGGAATTCAAACTTAACTAAGTGTTCTGTATTTTATCTGGCAAACCTAAGCTCCTGACACAGGCGCATAGGAGGATTTATCTTCATGTTATAGATGAGGAAACTGAGGCTTAAACTATCCATTAACACAGAAAAAAATAAATGGTTGCAGTGGAATTCAAATCCAGATCTGCCTAACTCTAAAGTACATACGTTTTCACTACACTTTCATTTTCCCTAAGCACTTATGGAAAACAATGTAAATTTTCTTTAAATTTTCAGAGAAACCTCAACAAATTTGAATGTAAGAAGACCACAGTTTGCATAAGGGCTATGTCACAAAGTTTGTAAGGCAGCTATTTAGAATTTGGAAGGCATTTTTCCCACAGAAACTCTGACAAATGGTTATTAGTTTCCAGGTCAACTCAGGCTTGGAGAGCACAAAAAAAGTTGAAGAAACAGCTGCAACTAGGCGGAACTTGAAATCAGAAAGACCATGAGAAAAGCAAAGAGCAGTAAGCAAAACATATAATATTGAGAGGCAACAAAAGTCCAGAAGTTGTGGAAAGAGGGCTCAGAGAGGTAAGAAAAATAACAGGAGAGAAAATCATCCTACCATTCAAGAAAGTTATCCTACCATCCAAAGGAAAGGACAATTTAGCCCCTTGTCAAGGTACTTTTAATTTCTGAATTTAACAGCTAAACATTAGTATATATTTAAGTGCATTTGTTATACATTATAATGCCAGTCTGATTATAATCCTCCAATATCTTATCTCATTTTACCTATTTGTTTATGATACACATGGAATTTAAAAAGAAGAAAATTTACGAAACAGAAACAGACTCACAGGCATAGAGAACAGACTTGTGGTTGCCAAGGGAAAGAGGGGGTGGGGAGGGATGGAGTGGGAGGTTGAGGTTAGCAGATGTAAGCTATTACATATAGAATGGATAAACAACAAGGTTCTACTGTATAGCACAGAGAACTATATTCAATATCTTGTGATGAACCATAATGGAAAAGGATATAAAAAAAAGAATATATATATATATATATATATATATATAACTGAATCACTTTGCTGTACAGCAGAAATGAACACAACATTGTAAATCAACTATACTTCAATTAAAAAATCATTTAAAAGGAAGAAAGTTTAATTCTTTTAAAAAATAGTCAATGGTTCTCATTTTTCAAGAAACTACTATAGTCTAGCTTCCATTATTCAGAATTAGTCAGATTTTATTGTCTAATATGAGCCAACTGAATTAAAGTGAACATTAGAATCAAATCCCATGGCATCCCTGGTAACTTCTGAGCATGCAGGATATACTCATATATGGAACAGCAATTGTAACAAAGACCATTTCACCCATTCAGGAAGAGCAATTGTATCTTAAACTTTAAAACTAAACACACATTTTGGAAATAAAAGAAAAAGAAGATAGAAGAAGATGTGCCAGAAAAACGGCAAATACAAGACAAGGGAGGGAGATTACAGGCTAATATGTGTGTCTCTAGGGCCCTCAGTTGAAATGAGGAGGGCGGGGCCAACCCACAGACACTGGCTTTTATGGCAGCAGTTGGAATCTGGGGCCTGGAGGTCAGGAGATGACTCCTGGGGAAAAAGAGTGAAATACATTAGCGCTGAAGTCATCCCTTGGGATAAGGCTCTCAAAAGTCCATCCACTTTCCTCATAGGAGACACTGAGGAGCTCATCCATCCAGGATGGCTGTGTGAAAAGAAGGAGGCCAGCTGCAAAACGTAGGAGTCAGACAAACAGGGGCACAGACCAATTAGAGAGTGAGAAAGTACAGAAAGATGCTCATGGACTCCTGACTTCTTCCAAGGCACCTCATTTCTTGTTGTTGTTGTTGGTTTTAATGGTAGGAAAATATACACACAATACAAAATTTACCATTTTGACCATTTTCAAGTGTACAGTTCAATGGAATTAATAAGTACATCACATTGTTGTGCAATCATCACCACTATCCCCAAAACTTTTTAATCTTCCCAAACTGAAACTTTGTATCCATTAAACAGAAGCTCCCTAGTACCCCTTTCTCCCAGGCCCTGGCAACCACCCTTCTACTTTCTGTCTCCATGAATTTGACTATTCTAGATACCTCACATAAGTGGAATGATAGAATATCTGTCCTTTTTCATCTGGCTTATTTTATTTAGCATAATATCTTAAAGGTTCATCCATGTTGTAGCATGTATCAGAATCTCATTCCTTTTTAAGTCTGAGTAATATTCCACTGTATGTATATACCACAGTTTGTTTATCCATTTCTCTGTCAGTGGACATTTGGGTTGTTTCCACATTTTAGCTATTGCAAATAAAGCTGCTATGAACACGGGTGCACAAATACCTGTTCAAATAAGGCAATTTGTTTTTTAACTTTTGACTTGTATTTACCTGCTAGGCCATAGGTGTTCACTCCAACTGTCTTAGGACATTAAGAACTTTCCAGTTTAGATGTTTGGGGAACTACTAGAACTGTCTATCTGTCCAGGGTGATCTATAGGGGATTCTTATACCAGGTATGATACTGGACAACTGACAAATTACATGCCTAAAAGGTCCTTTTTAAGAGTGTAGAAATATTGAAACATTTTATGAACCCATCTACAGCTATTAGAGTACTATGCTCAAATGGTAGAGGAACAAAATTGAGTCAAAGATATTTGAGCAGCAAAGAGTAATTTGACAGGACTGGGAATTCTGATTTCCATTTTTATCTTTAGAGACTACTAGTTATTTATTTTCTTTTTTTAAAAAAACTAAGAGTTACAATTTTGTCCTCAAGCTTCATTTGCATTTCTAAATTCACGCAAACCCTTAGACACCCCAAAATATGACTGGATATCAATGCCCATTCTGTCACAGGAAGCCCCTCAAATGGAATGGAATTAATACTCTTAAAAATTTCATTGATTTGTATGCCACTAACCAAAATGAGATTACCAGGAAGGACCATTTTAAATTTAAATAAATGTTGCCTTAGATGAAATAACTTACTCTTGATCTCACATTTGTAATCAATAGGGAACTCTTTGGCTGCATCTGATTTTTCACATTTTTCAGCTAAGTCTGGAATCCTAATGCAAAATTTTGCTCTGTTATGTGGATTTGTGAACTGTCTAGAGGGTTCTGGGTCCATTAACCAAAGGATAGATTACCATGAGACACAAATATAATGTTTTTGTCTCCAACCGAGACAGTCTTACTCCAATATTATTTATGTGATTCCAAGAAAAGTGGTTGCTGTTTTCTTTAGACTCACACCCAGAAATTAATAAAGAGAAAGGCATTTCTCTTGGTATTAATTTGAAATTCTAAAGCAAAATTAATTACACATGCACTTTTAAAACTATGGATCCTGGAGTGGCAAGGAGAGTATTTTAGAGATTATTCATTCAAAATCCCTGAGTGAATGTGCATAATAGGAGGTATCACTTATGCAGAGTGTGAAGGGACTGAAAGCTACAGGGCCAAAGTATAGACCTGTCAGTTAAATAAGAGACATATTACATCCTGGCCGTGACTGAGACATCTAAGCATTGCCCCTGGTCTTACCGTCCTGTGGCCAGCCAACATGACGTCAAGACTTTCATACCTAATGTGATAAATACAGTCCCACCAAATGCTACAGATTTATTCAGATCTATTGCTAGATTCACACAAGCATGGCACTGCTGATCAAAATATTCAAGTGGTATTTTTATAATTAAGAACTGTCAAATAAGATGTTGTCAGCAATGCTGAGTGGCATATAGTGATTTAAAAAATAATGCCTATGTCATTCCACATTACATACAGAGGTAAATAATTGGACCAATCATAAATCAGTCTTCTGCATAATCATTCAGCATAAAACTCTTACAAATATTCTCAAGGAAATTTCTGTCCCTAGCCAAAGCTATAACTGAGCATTTTTACACCTAATGTGAAATACTGATGACTTCAACTCCCCCCCTTCTCCTTTCTGTTCACTCCTTTCTGCTCCAATCCCAGCCATCCTTTCCCTGTAAAGGATAAAACAAAGTCATCCTGCCCTTGCTTCTGAATCATACGTGTCCTTGCCAACACCTGAGGCAGTGAAAAAAGATGAAGAAATGACAGTATCTGGTCTCAATGTTTCTCACTACATTGCTGTAGAGATATTTAGTATCTCAGATGCAGTGTTAACTCTTCATTACCCTTTTGCAGCTCTGATAGCAGCTATGCTCTGAACCCTCACAAACGTGTTTGATCTGTTTCGAGCTAAAACCACAAGGGCTTATGGAGAGGATACCTCCTGCCCCCTTGAAAACCAGTTACTGTAGGTTAGCTGCTCTGTTCTTTGCAACATTCATTCATTCAGTGCTATGCTAGAGCCTAGTTTTCAGGAATCTTGTGAGTCAGCTATTAAACTGTTTGCAGCTTGAAATCAGCTCTGAGGTGGGAGTATGGAAATTTAAAAAATGTACAATGAATCCACATCCCCCACCCAAAACTGGTGGTTAAATATTTATCAACACATCACTGCACTTATTCATCAAATACTAAGTAAGTATCTACTATGTGCCATGCACTGTGTGGGTGGTGAGATACAGCTATGAACAACAAAAATTTTTTAATACTAGTTGGAAAGATAGGCAATAAATAAGTATATATATATTTTCTTAACTATAGAGAATGATCAACAAAATGAAGAAAAGAAATAGGTGCTATGACTTAGAATAAAATAAAGAATGAGGCTTTCTGTAGAGGCAGCAGGGTCCAGCAGTTGAAAGGGCAGTCTCAGAGTCCTGAGTATAATTCTAAACTCTACAGTACATGGTATACATTATATAGCACATGGTAGTATGATTTTGGGGACATCATATAAAATCTCAGTTTTCTTGTCTATAAAATAAGAATGACAATAGAACCTCTTTTACAGGGTGTTATAAGGATTTTAAAAAATAATCCAGATAGAACAATTACCTCTAAGGCCTGGAAAATTTTTTAAGCTAACTTAAAAGAATGTTAGCTATAATTATTATTATCATTACTATCTGAAGAGGTAGCACTTAAAATAAAACTTAGAGTATGTCAAATGTGAGCCTAATGAAGAACCAAAGAAAGAGATTTCCAGGCAGAGGAAAGCATAAAGTGTAAAGTCTTTGAGGTGCAAACATGGTTGGGTTGGTCCAAGAACTGTTAGAAGGCCTGAGTGACCAGAGACCAGTACATGAAGAAGAAAAAGGTGGCATACATTTTCATTGAGGCAGTTGGAAAGACAAAGATTTTGCAGGGCCTTTTAGGCTTTTGGGAGGCATCTAGATTGTATTGTACATGCAACTGGCAGCCTCCAAAGAGATTTAAACAGAGCGTGATAAGAGTCAATTTATAGTTTTAATACCTCTTTTCTTGCAGCTTGGTGGTGAATGGGTTAGAAGAGGCAAAAGTGGGTACAGAAAGATTGGATAAGAGTCTAATGCAATAATTCAGATGAGAAATTATGGTGCTTTGCATGAGTGGGTGGCAAAGGAGGTAAGCGAACAGATGTGAAATATATTTTGGAAGCAGAATCAATAGAATTTGGTCACGGACTGGGTAAGGGTATGGCAGACTGCATTTTTCAAAGATGAACACGAAAACACTTTATATCCCGCATTCTTCTACGCTGTGACCCTGAAAGTCCTGCATCAATAAGTAGAATCTAACTCTCCTCCTCTTAAACCTGGGCATGACTGTGCTTCATGCACAATCATGCACTGCTTCAACCAACTGGAGCACGGTGCAAATGACGCTACGGAACTTCCAAGGCTAGGTTACAGAGACAGTGCAATTTCCAACTTGCAGTGGGTTAAATAGTGTCCCCCCAAAATTCAGATAGTGACATTATTTAGAAATAGGGTCTTTGCAGATGCAATTAGTAAAAATAAGGACACGGTAGATTAGGGTGGACCCTAATTCCAATATGACTAGTTTCCTTATAAAAAGAGGAGAGGACACACAGACACCGATACAGAGGAAAGAAGGCCATGTGACAAGAGAGGCAGAAATTGGAGGGATGCAGTTGGAAGACAAGGAATGTGAAGGATTGCTGGCAACCACCAGAAGCTAGGAAGAGGAGAGGAAGGACTCTTTCCTAGAGGCTTCAGGAGTACAGCCATGCCAACACCTTTATTTCAGACTTCTAGCCTCCAGAACGGCAAGACAACAGATTTCTGTTTTCAGCCAGTTTGTGGCATATTGTTACCGTAGTAGCAGGAAACTAATACACACTTTGTCTGCTGTGACACTTGCTTTGAAGTGTCTGAGCTTCAATGCAGTAAACTCTGAGTCCATCACACAGTGAGAAAGCCCAGGTCACATAGGTCACATGAAGGTGCTTCAGCGAATATCCCAAGCTGAGGTTGGGCTACTGACAGTCAGTGTCAACTGCCAGACATGTGAGTGAAGACACCTCGAGATAATTCTGGCTCCAGTTGTTGAACTGACCCCCAGCTGTTGAGTTCTACCAGCTAAGACCCTAGAAACTGTAGAACAGAGAAAAGCCATCCTTATTGTACCTTGTCTAAATTCCTGATCAACAGAATCTTTATACATAATAAAAAGATAATTTGTGCCACTAAATTGTGTGGTGGTTACTTTTGCAGAAATAGCAAGTTGAACAGAAATTTGGTACCAGAATGGAGTTCTGCCAAATCAAAAGCCTAAAACATGTGGTACTGGCTTTGGAACTGGGCAGTGGGAAGAAGTAGGAAGGACCTTAAAGAGACAGTTGGTAAAAGTAAGTGAAAGCTAGTAAAGCTAGTGAAGGAGGTCAGCGAAAGCGAGAAAGGCCTTAGGGAGACTTTGGTGAAAGCTGGGATGAGAGGGAAGAAACTGTTATTGGAGGCTAGTGAGAAAACTGATCTTTGTCATGTATGGCAGAAAGTTTGGCAATCCCATTGGCTACATTGATACAGAAAATGAAAAATATGCTTAATAAACTGGCAGATTTGGCTAAGGACATTTTTTAGGCAGAATATTGAAAGTGCTAATCTGTTTCTTTCAACAATGTGTAAGACATAGTTAGAGAGATATAAAGAAAAAGGAATTGGTCAGCTTTTAAGCAAGCTTTAATGGAAATATAAAAGGTCTTGCTGTTTTTTTTTTTTTAATTGTTCATTCAGTGTTTCCCTGCAGAAAAGTGAGAAAGGGCCTCAGTGCAAAGATCAAATCCAGGCTTGTTAGGAAAATGTTTCGATGCTAGGATGAAGAGAAGACTGTGATTGTAAAATCTTTCATTAAAACTTCAGAAAGATTTAAGATGGTGCCTCATGAACCTTTCAAATACATACGAAGCCTTCTGGATTTAAGGGCATGCCTTTTTAAACAATAGGCACCTAGACTCTTAAGGGCTTTGCCCTACAGATACTGAAGAGATTTCAGGGTGTATCTTTTGTCTAATGGAGTGGATTGATATACAGGAAGCCCAAAAGTGTTAAAGGAACTGCATCAGCTTGGACTGAAAGGGCTGGAGATACACCATAAAATGAAGGGGGTGGGGTCTTTGGACCCATGAACTACTTTGGGTAAGGAGCAGTAAGAGAAAACTACTCAGCTGCAAATGTGGGTTATTTCTTATGGAAAAGACAGAATAACACAGGGAGTGAAGCCAAATGCTGGAAAAGGTAGATTTTACAGCTGGGGAAAACAGCTGCTTGGGAGTAGATCTGAGCCCTTATTAAGGGACCAACAAGACGTGCCCAACTGAATTTCAGAACTGCCATTGAACAGTGACAGCTGTGGCCTCCCATTCCTCCTCCCCCTTTTTTTTTTTTTTTAACAGGAATGTTTGCAGTTGTTATCCTATGCCTGACCCCATTGCATGTTGGGTATATGGGAGAAAGATAATTGGAATCTTTTAGCCACAGCTCTTTAGAGATTGAGGAGAAACATGCTAGAAGAACTGTATCCACAGAGCCTCCCTGGCCCCTGGATCTGATCTGTATGACAACATCCCAGACTTAAAGTAGTAAGAAGAGACTGGGAATTTTGAGGGAGGGATCTGGTGTATTTTGCATGCAAAAAGGATGTGAATAGTTATGGACAAAGGGTGAACAGTGGTTGATAGTATTTACCGAAGATGGCTACAACAATATCTTTCATCCCATTCACCACTCTTCTTTACTTCGTGCCACTGAATTCTGAGGTGGTTTGTTATACAGCAATAGTAATCTGATCACAAGGATAAGAGTAAGAGGGGATCAAGGATGACTACCAGGTTTTGGCTTAGGCAAATGGGGGAAAGGTGATACCACTTGCTGAGATGATCAGAGATAGTTTTGGGGGGAGGGAGAGGAATTGCGGAAGATGGAAAATCGCAATTGTCTTTTGGCCATGTTATTTTTGGAATGTGTGTGACATTCAAATGTAATCTCCTTAGTTCATTCAGGATTCTGAAACCACAATAAGACTTTTATAATGGAAACAGCTCACCAGAAACATTGTTTATAAAGTGTGGCATTACAGGCCCATTATGACATTAACAAAAACAAAAGATTGTTGTCCTCCAAATGGCATGATCACCCAAAACTGATACAACTAAGCATAAGCTGCCCCAAATTTTTAATATTAATGTTTGTTACTTTGAAAGGTCACCATTTGGCCCTAATTAAATAAGTGAAAAAGAACTTTATTATTTGAAAAAAAAAAACTGAGTGCTTGAAGTGGAAAAATACCTTTAAACAATCACTCTTGCAAGAAAAACACAATTTGAAGTTGACCTAGCCGGTCACTGGCCAAAAATCAAACCTTGGATTGGATTCCAGAGTCAGCCCGATACAAATGAGGGCTATTTCAAAAATGGTGTTCCTTAGGAGGATGCCAAAAAGCCTTAAACATTGCAGTGTGACAGACTCGGCCATAAAGAACAGAAGTAGTTGTTTTGCATCACAGCATTAATCACAGGAACCAGATGAGAATAAACAGCAGTTGTGTGTGGAGGGGTACCTCATGAACAAGGATAATAAATGTTAGTGATGATCTCTTCCACGAGTGAATTAAAGCCTTTGGGAGATATGAAAAGGCAGAGCAAAAGAATCGATTCAATCTTCTGTTACCTGTGTTGATGAAACAATGTGCAATTTGTAAAAACCTCTATTCAAAACAAACCATCCCAGCCTGCCAGACACCATGTTTCTAGTTACAATGTCACCTTAATACCACAGGAATTCTATTTCATTTTTGGATGTGATTGATCTGTGACACTAGATTCGCTGCAACCTTCAATAGATTACCATCATTTATTCAGGGGGCAACCGAACTGCAACAAATCAGCAGGGAGAAGACTTCGTCTCTGACTCCTCTGCTCCCTTCTCTCTTGAGAAGGATAAAGAAGGCTGCCATGCACACGATGTCCTGCTTCTCCTCTGTCAATGCACCAGTGGTTCCAATTGAACATGCAACTGCAGATCAGAGTCTCCTGTAGAGCTCATACCTCATAATCCCAGAAAATTTCTAGAGAACATAAATAAAGCCCTACAACACCTGTGCCAAGGAAATGACGAGTGCTGGGAAGTTTACTGCAACCTTGGGGAATTGAGAATACAGACCAAGAAAAGAAGGATATTTTATTATTTTTCTTGTACCTAACACAGGAGCTCTTGAGACCAACACAGACCTCTACCCACTTAGTAGAACATCCCTGAGTACTTTTTTGATAATGATGGGGCTATAATCTTAATTGGTCATTGCTTCTGAAGAGAAAATAAAAAGCAAATTTTCATCACTTGGATTTGACCACCAAAAAGGGAAGAATTTATTACCGGCAGTATCTTCTAATTTGTGGCATGTTTCTGTTGCTAAGAAATTTTTCTAAAATGAGATTTGGGGAGATGTACTTGTGCCTATAATTTTTTTTCCACCCCCTCCTCCTTCCCATTCCTAATGTAAGATATAGATCATAAATAAATGTCTCATTTTGCATTTCAATAAAATATATTTATGTATTCAGATCTTTCATCAAATGTTAAAGCTTCAAATATTTTAAACAGAAAAGGGAAAATGCGCATTGGTTTGGGGATTTGGAAGTGTTCAGGGTGTGGGTTTTTTTTTTTTTAAGAGAAATTGCAGATGGTGCAGGACAAAATCTAGGATAGCAATCAAGCTTAATTCCCCTAATAATAATTATTATTATAAAAAATTGGGGGAATATGGAGAATTCTCCGGTATTTTTTCACCTCAAGGAGACAACCAGAATGAGATGCAAATCAGTGCTCTTATCTAATGAATAATGCAAATGAATGTTCTGCATATAGCAAGTCAGTCTGGAGGAATTCTCTCTGCCTCACCTCACATTTCTTGTGGATTTAAGGATCCTGTGTCACAAGAAATTAGAGAAAGAAATTGCCAAGTAATGACAGAGCCTTGGAGCCCCAAGTCAGTGCAGACAACAAGGACATTAAGATGCATGGCACAGCAAGGGAGGGAACTGACATCTCATTAAAATGAAAATGTTGCAATTTTCCTTCACCTAGTTAATGGAGTTGTATGATACTGTAATCTGTGATTATTTGTGTCGCTATTACTTAAAGGAATCCTCAACAACACCTTTTTGGAAGGGCTCTGGAAAACTTTAAAAAGGCATCTTTCTTCCTACCCACAGTGAAGAAAAAAAAAAAAACCTAGGAGTATTTCACATTCTCTTTCATACAGGTTAACCAACACTTAAGATTTTTCAGTAGCATAACAGAACCCACTTAAAACTGTGTTCTTTATGTAACTTTCTAGCTACTTGAAAGGTACTCAATTCCCCAAATAACAATTGAAAACAAACCCTCATTTACTCAACACATAATCAATTGATGTTAACCATGGGTGTGCTCACAGTTACTTTTCAGTCATGGGTTATTTCACTGAAATGTATTTTTGATTTAGAATTCACTGCCATGTCTCTACTTTTCTAAGAAAGCAGTTCTGAATACAGAATTCTTTTTCTGTGTAATATAACTGTACTTGCCTCATGTTTTTTGTTGAATCCCTTTCTCTGCCAGTTCCAGATTTTAATCAATCTTAAAGAGTGCTCGACTAATCTTGTGCAAGGGTGATACACTATTTTTCACCAAAATATTAAGGAGAGCTTTAGGCATGAGCAGCCACCTGCCAACGGGGCATCTGCAGCACAGTCTTTGGGCTATTTGTTTCTAGCCATCTTTAGGAGGACTTCAAAATACAAAAGTGGACCAAAATCAAGCAATAATGCTTAAACCTTTTTTATGAAAATTGTTTGAAATATGTTGTAAATTCCATGCCATAAAAAAACAGGCAACACGGATCACAAAATATCCTAATGAGGACAATGACCATATATTTCCATTACTATACTAGGCAATGATTAGGTCACTTATGTAGTTTTGTGGTTTTTCCTCTAAGTTTGAGTTCTGGAGAAAATACCCAGATAATAAAGCTTGCTAAGAATTGTTATATTAAATACACATAAGACTCCTGAGTTTTCAAATTATGTTAAAAAATAAAGAAAATAATTTCAGAGAAGGGATTTTGTGACATTTATTTGAAAACCCAGAGACCATTTTTATTTAATTCTTAGGACCGTGTCCTATAGCGCTGTTTTTCACACTATGAAATGATTAGTGAGTCATAAAACAAGTTTTGTAAGTCTAGATCAGAATTTTTAAACCTGAAACAAAAAAGAAAATATAAAATTGCTCTGTGCATGGTATGCATTTTAGTTAAATGCACATTTATGTTTATATGTGTTTACTGCTTCTTGATGTAAAATGCATTACCTTTAACTTTAGATTTCAAAAAACTGAAAGCTTGTGCTCTAGGGCCCTTCATCCAATCATGTAACATTCACATTGACATTGGGAAGGAGCACAGAGAAGCCAGACCAGCTTAATTATTACGCCTACTAAGTTAAAGGGTTGACTGAGTCTTCATTACCAGTATAAAATACAAACTGCATGAAATTCACAACCTTATAGAAATGCAAATACATTTTCATTTCTTAATGGGCTCTTCAAAGAGAAGCATATATTTTAACACAATTCCTATATTGTTGCTAAGGGTGGATATCAATCCATATTCTTGTCTTTAGACAGGAAAATGTAAAGCACTCTCCGGAGTGTAGGTGGAAAGAATTACAAAGGACCTTGAGTCAACTGGGCAAAGATGAGGCTCCTATGTGGATACTGGAATCTCAAAGTGGAGCCTTTGCATTCTTGCATATGGAACAGTCAGTGCCTGACTTGCTACTTCCTAAAGCCAAACTAGACTTTATTTCCTCACAGTGCTTCTAGTCAGAAACACTTGAAAAGAGAACTAAGATAAACAAGCAGAAAAGTACAGCTTGAGAGAAATGGAAATAATTCAGGAAACAGAAAAGAACATAATACAATTCATCTCAGAAATTCAAGAATATTTTATATTCATAAAACAAGAACAAAATATTTTGAGTAAAAAACAATCAAAACGACAATTTATTATTGCCAATTTTCTAGAAAATTAATTGAAAATAAATGCCTGGAAAAATATCATAGAGCAAAAAGCTAAAATAATGGAGTACATGTTTTATTGACAAAAATAAAAAGATAAAAGATACATATAATTCATGCAGTTTAATTTCTAGAAGAATGAGTGAAGAACAGGAAGGAGAATTTACTAAAGAGATAATTGAGGAATCTTCCCACAAGAAGGGAATGAGTCTTTTGGATTGGAAGGATCCACCAAGTGCCCAGAACAACAGATGAATAAAAGAACCATCTGGATAGATCATCATAAATTTTCAGAACACCAAGAATAAAAAGAAAGTCCTGAAATCTTCCCAGAGTGTGGTACATTGTATTACTGGTCCTACTTATTCACTGTTCCCCATCCCTTGGGGACCCTCCCTGGGACTCCTCCCTGTGGGAAGCATGGGGCTACAGAAGGAGGAGGCTTGGAGGGAATGTTTCCTGTTCAGTTGGTGTCAGGGATTGACATGTGACTATCTTGGAAAGTGAATGGAAATAACATAAGCAGAAGCTTTAAGTGTCAACATTTAGTTCTACCATAACTCCTTTCTCTTGTCAAGAAGTGAGTATTACCAGCTAGGAGCTATTCCTTTAGTCTAGATCCTATACTTAAGAAGACTTATGAGGCCAAGTTAGAGCCAACCTACAGCTAACTTGTTGCAAGTCACTGAGATTTGGGGGTTGTATGTGACCATGGCCTAATATAGTGACAACAAATATAAGAGAGCAAAAATATGTCATCTAAAAAAGAAAAAAAGTATGTTTTTTCAGCAGGACTGAGTCTAATTGTACCTTTAGAATTGTGAACAAAAATATTTTTTAACTTAGAAGTCTATGCTCAATCTATCAACCAAGGTGAGGGAAATATTTCATTACACAAGGACCCATACAAAGTTTACTCCCTGTATGCTTTTTCTTGTAAGTTACTTGAACCTATACCCTAGCAAAAGGAAGATAAAACAAAAATTAGAAAGACATGGGATCCAGAAAACTATGGGTCCCACCTAGAAAAAACAATGAAGGGAATCCCCAAGCACAGGGCTGAGCATGTGGGGAAAGAGATAGACATGATAAATGTAAGAATATGATGAATAAAAATAGGCAAATACTACAAGAAACAAGACAAATAAAAGCTCACAAGAAAGATACAGGCTATTTATGAATTAATGTAAAATATGGTGTGATCTTTCACAGTTGATGAGAGTTGAAGAAAGAATTTATCTGACATTGACACTGATCATTCTCCTTCAAGTGATACAAAGATCATGACATTGGACCTATAGAGAAGAAAATAAAATTATAGCTCTCTACTTGACCTCTCATTGAAAAATATTTGCATAATCATAATAATGTAAATTTGGCTTACTGGCTTTCAACTTAAAGAGTCAGTCTGAGAACAAAGCACAGAAGCTTGGTTTTATTTGCAAGACTGAATGAAAATGTCTACATTGTAAATGGTAATGTAAATAAAAGTATAGCTGACAGAAAGTGGAAGAGGGGAAGAAAAAGCAAAAGTAATGAAGGTCTCATCTTACTATGTGGAAGGGTTGAAAGATATTATCAACAGTGTCTCTAGTCCCACCCAGCTTCAGAGAGTACATTGTGGTTCTGAGAGTTGACTGAGAGTTGACTGACCAATAATATATTATTTTTTAAAGGATACCATATATGATTACAAATGATCACCTCAATGTCAAAAAATGGAAAGAAGGGAGGGAAAATGGCAAATTACATAACTGAGCTACAACCCCAACTTTAAAACAGAAAGCCAACAGATGTTGCCTAAAATTGCTAAGTCAAATAAACAGAAGTATAACTATATCTAGCGTTTTGGAGAAAACTGCTAGAAGTAAACCAGAGACTGTAGGGAGAAGTAGAGCAGGAGACTTGCTTTTCATCACTCTTCTGTGCTCTTTAATTTGTTAACATGTACACTAGTACTTTGTTAAAAATGAAACAAAAAGATAGGGATAAGGGTGATAAAAAGGTCTGAATATGAGGGTAAAAAGTCATTGGAAGTTTGGGGGCATGGGAGTGACATAATAAAAGCAAGGCTTAGAACCATTAAAATGGCAGCTATCATGAATAGAGGAGAGACTGTGGAAGAAAACTTAAGAAACTGCCTTACACAAGAGGTTCTCAACTGGGGCAACTTTGCCCCCAGGGACATTCGGCAATGTCTGGAGATACTTTTGTTTGTCACAACTGGAGGTGTGTGCTACTGGCATCTAGTAAGTAGAGGCCAGGCGTGCCGCTCAACATCCTATAATGTACAGGATAGCCAACTACAATAAGGAACTACCTGGCCCAAAACGTCACTTGTGCTGAGGCTGAGAAACTCTGCCTTAGACTATGTACATCTGTTCAAATGAGAGGTAAAAAGGCACCAAACAAGGCAAATGGCAATAAGGACTGAATGAAAGAACCAGTTAGGAGGAAATGGCAGCATTTTCGGTAACCTGGATGTGGTAAATGAAAATCAGAAACCTTTGCAAATATAGATTGTGAAAAAAGTATTCTCTGTTTATCCATTTTAGTGAATGCAGCATTGTATTTAACCTGCAAATTTTCAATACACCTCAATTCAGATAAGATCCTTAAGCCTTACAATAAGAGCATATATAGTTCATTCCTGTCAGCTAATGCACACAATGATTATGTTAAGATTTGTACTTTGCTAATCAAATGAGTATGGACCTTCCTCAATTTACAATGAGGTTATGTCCTGATAAATCCATTGTAAGTTGAAAATGTCATAAGTTGAAAATGCATTTAACACACCTAACCTACCGAACACCAGAGCTTAGCCTAGCCTACCTTAAATGTGCTCGGAGCACTTAACATTAGCCTACACTTGGGCAAAATTATCTAACGCAAAGCCTATTTTATAATCAAGTGTTGAATAGTTCCTGTAATTTATTGAATACTGTACAGAATGTGAAACGCAGAATGGTTGTGTGGATACCGGGTGGTTATAGTGTATTGGTTGTTTACCCTTGTGACCCCGTGGCTGACCGGGAGCTGCAGCTTGCTGCCTCTGCCCAGCATCACGAGAGAGTATCCTACCTCACATCACGAGCTGGGAAAAGATAAAAATTCAAAATCTGAAGTACGGTTTCTACTGAGTACGTATTGCTTTTGCACCATTGTAAAGTCGAAAAATTGTTAAGTCGTTAAATCATAACCACCTTAAGTATAGGCAATCTTTGAATTCCTTAGTTGAGGATCCATACAGCTGTGTTATTTATAAGGGCTAATTGAGTGAAATTCTTTCTTCAAAGAATCTTGGATTCAGATACTTAGGGTAAAAGTACGCTTTTTATGTCTATGGAAATGCATAGTGATTTTTCCTTCAATTTCAGAAAGAAATAATGTATGCATCATATTTTTTTCCAATACCTCCCGTATCAAGAGTTGTTGATAGCAGTTACGTAGGAAAAAAAAGGGCATCCACAGGGAATGGGAAACCACTTAACTTTTGATAAATCAAGCTCCCCTACCATTGTGTTTCTCTATAAACCATTAGTTTCTTTGCAACAAGACTTTATTTTACGATCAAAAGCTACACTTTTCCTACCCATCAGAAAGTTCCTTGAGGGTAGGAAACTTGTCTTACTCAACTTCCTTCCCCTCTAAGTGCCCAGCCTTGAAAACAGTGGGCCCTCAATAAGTAGCTATTGATTTGTCCTGGATTGCTGAATTTAATTTCAAACACCCCCCAGCAAGAATCTGTACTTGTCAACACTAAAATTACTTATGATCACATGCAGAGACATAACCAACTGACAAATTTATGAATCTTTACAAAACTGGCCTTCGAAATACTTGTGGTTCTCACCATGCATAGGGTAAATGAGTTTGGAATTTGCATGCCAAGTTGAAATATGGTGCCCTAAAGAATTTCTATGATTGATCTCATTCAAGCAAATTTACTCATTGTCCCCCAACACCCCGCAATTATTAGAGACTAGCCTTTTGTTACAACTTATGTAATAGCTTTTCATAGAAGACATCTGTCTTATAACCTGCCTAACTTTCTTAGGGGAAAAAAAAAAAAACAGAAAGCAAAGGGAAAAACAGTACCTCAGTGACATTAATTATACCAGCATGTTTTCCAGTGTTTTGGAAGAAGGATTATGAGCATTGATTGCCATTGAAATGAGACCTGAAGGATATATTACAGTCCTGGAAACCCCACTTAACGTTCTTATTGCTCTAAGAAATCTAGTAATATCCTGATGGCTACCTAGGGTAAGAATCAATTTCTCCTATTAAGTTGCCCAAGGCAGTAGTCTGCTGTGTGCTGATGCCAGGATGCCTCTGCAGGTTGTTGAATTCTAAAATGCCTCTTGCTTCCTGACATAGAAGCTGAGCAGCATATAACACACCAGTAGGTAAAGGTCCTTCAAATCCCAGGATAGACTTGCAAAGAAACCTCACATTCTGATTGCACTATTGTTGCACTTCATTCATCCCAGTAAACTGCTTTTTCTTGAACTTGGAGTTCTTAGGAAGCATCCTAGAAGAGCCAGTGTGCTGAGGTTTGCTAGGCAATTACAGCTTACTTCTGAAAATCAGAAAGCACTACCTGAATTTGAAGCTAGTATTATAATTGCTCTTAAATACTTAAAAATATTCCGGCACTCATACATTCAGCAACCATATATTAATCAAATAAATATTTATGTTGCAAAAATCATAGTAAGTCAGCATTTTAAATTTCATTCATTCACTCATTCAGCCAACCACTATTTATTAAGTATCTGTTATGTAACAGGGATGGTACTAAATTTTGGGAATATGGTTGAATTATCCTCGCCCTTGAAGAATTTATAGGTTAATATTTAGTTCTCAATTCTGCACTTGAATCAAAATTACCTGGGCACTTTAAAAAAATCTGTGAACTTCATCTTCAAAGGTAGGTCCCAAACATGGGCATTTCTTAAAAACACCCCAGGAAGTCATAATGTAGATAGAGAATGAGATCCTTGCTCTATTAGATGAACTGCACAAACAAACAGGAGATCATAGTACAGGGTAGTAAATGCTATCACAGGCATAAACAGGATGTTACTGGAGCACTTTGGGAGGTCATAAAAATCAGACTTTCAGGGAGGGTGGGAGATGGTTAGGGAAAGCTTTATTAATAAAAATAGACTTATAGCTTCTACAGGAGAACTAAAAGCCTTCTAAAAATGGTCAGAGAAGAAGGAGAGGGACAAGAAAGCAAAGAATTAAAAAAAAATAGCAAGAAGACATGCATAGTTTAGCACAGTAAACTAATGGACAAGCACCCAGCCAAAAATGCTAGATTCCAAGTGGAAATTCAGCTCAGACACCAGCATTGTGTCCCTGGACAAATTACTGAACTCCTTTGACTCTTTTTTATCATCTATACATTGGGGATAATGATAGATACCTCATAGGGTTATTGTGAAGAACAGAAATAAAATGTGGCATGAAATAATAAGTGCCATTATTAAATATAGATGATTCAAACCCAGATACTACTCAAGTACTGTTTTGGTGATTTGACTAAAATTATAGTTTCTGTTTGTTCAAAAGACTAAAATCTCAATATTAAATACAAACAATCCTGACATATCTTTCTGCAGTGGGATATAGTACATATTACTTTTTATGCCACATTAATCCTGAACAGGACTCAATTTTCCTCTTCCAATTGTAGTATTGACTAGTATAATGCATTGATTAATCAAGATCAGAAAATTCTGAAGGAATTAGAATGGGACTTAAATTATCTACAGAAATGGAACTCTAAAACTCAAATCTTTCTTCCAGGACTAACTGGGAATAAACATTCAATGTGGCACTGAAGCCTTTTCTTCATGAAATCTTTTGAGGTTTAAGATTTGCTTACCTCTCTCAGAATGGTGGACAAGAATAAAGGGTTACAATTTTTTTTCTCACTGTTTTTCACTGCTCTAAATATGAACTTCTTCAACACCCCACACTGCTTTCATTAGATGGGTATGATCTTCCTTAAGATCCAGAGAGCTGTAAAACCTTCAGTATCAGGTGTGCTGGGGCATTATTGAAGGGTGCTAGGTTTAGCATATAATTTTCCGGGCAAAGCTAAGTGTTGTGGGTCATATTTTGTTGTCAAAGAAGCTTTGGCTCACTTCTCGGCCTCCTTGCCCCAAGCAAAAAAATGTACCAGCTTACTCTATTTATCTATTACTGAAAAATAGAAACACCAATCCCTTTCAACCAGGGCTTTGAAATTGGTATTTCTAAAGGATCACAAGTCTTTCTGTACCATAGACTAGACTGTATCCAACCCTAGAAATAAAAACAAGAGCATAAAGGGGAAAAGGAATAAAGCAGAAAATGAAAGAGACTTCTAGAATAGAGAATTAGGAAGAGGTTTTAAGGTGCACTGAAAAATATTCATCCAGGCTGGGTATATCTCAATAAATCTTTGAAGCACTGCTGCTTGATTTTTTGACAAATATCACATAATGGCTTGGAAGTAAAGTATAATTTCAGTTCCTACTACAGAGCCATTATGATGTTCTTTGGGGACCAGTTAATTTATTATGGAGCTTTCCTGTACCAATCTCATACCAATCTGGAAACAGAAAAGTCCTCTGTTCAGAATGAGGTGATTTCTCTAAAAAGGCAGCAGTTCTCAAGAGTCAAGTTCACAGCACACAGATTGCAGAAGGATACTACCAAATTCTCTACCATAGAGTTTGCCTAGAAAAATTATTTTCACACGCTATAAACATCCAACCAAGTACCCATCGCTTTTTAAAATGCTAGGTGTTTGTATTTTTCAAGTATAAATTAGTGAAATTACATTTATGAGAGTCCCTAGTGCGAGGACATGGGACAAGCAGTTTACAATTTAAGACAAACCCTTAATCAATTTGATTCCACAAAAATTCCATTTCCTTTCAAGACAACTTCTAAAAGCATAGCCAATATTGTACATTCCAAGAACGCCTTAACCAAAGAGTGTTCACTTTTCTTTCCTAGTGACAGCATAGTTAAGACGATTTCAAGTCTTGGATTCTGGAGTTCTGACTTCACACATTACGGCATACAGGTTAAATATGAGGAATCTAAAACCAGACTGCCAAGATTTTTGCTAGTTGTGTGACTTTGGGTAATTATATAACTTTTCTGTGCCCCACCTTCCTCATTTGAAAAAAGGGGCCATAACAGTAGCTAATTATTAGAGCTGTTGTGAGTTAACAGATTTAAAAGTTCTTACAACAGTGCCTGACACATAGTAGGTGCTCAATAGAAGATAGTTGTTAATATATTATTATAGGGTCTCCAAAATTTCCCTTGGCAGAGTACAGGTTTTGGAATTAGGGATGGATCCCACCTCAGTCCTTCATTAGCTTTGTCATGATAGGCAAAGTTATTTGACATCTCTGAGTCTCAGTGTGCTCAAGTGTAAAACAAGGACAGTAATACCTACCTCATACTGTTGTCTGAGGATTAAACAAGCAAGGAGCAAGATGCTTGTCTTATAGTCAGGGTTATCTGAATAGCACACAGCAACTAAAGCAAATAAATAATGCTGTGCGTTTTCAGAGGGTAGATGGGCAGTTATGTTTATGAGGCATGGGGAAATGGAATTTAGAATGGTAAATGCAGCAGGTGTTTAGTGACTTATGCTAGGATAACAGTAGTCACAGAGCCCCATGGGGGCTTGGCACAAGACAGCCAGGAAGCCTCTGAGCCAATGCTGGGACACACAGAGGCAGACCAGTGCAAGCTGCTGAGACCAAAACAAACCCAGTGTCTTTGAGGCAGCCAGACACCTGGAGGGAGGAAAAATCTTAATCTCAAGTCTTCAGTCTCCTTCAGTGCCTTCTGCCAATGGCTTTGAGAAGAGGGTAAAAGGCCAAGGAGAGGAGAAAAGCTGTTTGCTGGAAGATGGACGGAACCTAAGTCCAAAACTCAGAACTGGTACAGAATGGATAGAGAAAATTAGGAAGTCTTATAGCTAAACATATACACAATTAAAAAATGAAAAAAAAAAACTTTAAAATTTTACTGAGCATTTTTAAACATCAATAACTCAGCCATTAATATTTTTAAATATTAAAGAGAGCACAGAGGGTGCTACTGATTTGAAATACAGAAAATGTCATGCTGAAAAAGGTATCTGGTTTGGAACTGAGAAAATAAGACCAGTCAATCTCATTTTATCACAAACTAAGGGCTAGATTTCAACACTATTAAATTTTGTCTTATTAAATTATGGGTTGGGACACTAAATATTTGTATGGTGCTACAAGTAATAATGGCTCCATTATTAATATCCTATTCTTACTGAAGAGTTCCAAGAAGAGGAAAGAGAATTGTGAGCCTAAATATACCCTCTAATGTGAAAAATCATTACCTAAATTTGATTTGGGAGTCAGCAATGGTAACTTGATCAATTATAATGTGTTTTCTAAACCTGACCTATAATAGCTGCTTTTAAAATAAAACATAAATGATACCAAATGATACATCCAGTTAATTCATTTCCAACTTGTTTTGATGATCAGCATCAATAATTATGTTTAGTTTTGTATCTGGTTATTAACCTTAATGATACTATACCTGCCATTTAAATAATTGCTTTTTTACCAGTATCAGCAGTAACAATAATTTTTGCTTATAATTAGTTGATTTGTCATTCATTACAACTGCTAATTATAATTATCCTATTAAATCATCATCCACAAGATGATCATAAGGATAAACAAATATTGCCTGGGTACCGAAATTTGTCACACATTAGAATTTTGAAGCATGACATAGACATGGCCCAAGAAAAAAATAATTTTTTTTAATATTTTTATTGGAGTATAATTGCTCTACAATGGTGTGTTAGTTTCTGCTTTATAACAAAGTGAATCAGCTATACATATACATATATCCCTATATCTCCTCCCTCTTGCATCTCACCCCCACCCCATCCCACCCCTCTAGGTGGTCACAAAGCACTGAGCTGATCTCCCTGTGGTATGTGGCTGCTTCCCACTAGCTATCTATTTTACATTTGGCAGTGTATATATGTCCATACCACTCTCTTACTTCGTCCCAGCTTACCCTTCCCCCTCCCCGTGTCCTCAAGTCCATTCTCTATGTCTGCATCTTTATTCCTGTCTTGCCCCTAGGTTCTTCAGAACATTTTTTTTTCTTAGATTCCATATATATGTGTTAGCATATCGTATTTGTTTTTCTCTTTCTGACTTACTTCACTCTGTATGACAGACTCTAGGTCCACCCACCTCACTACAAATAACTCAGTTTCGTTTCTTTTTATGGCTGAGTAATATTCCATTGTATATATGTGCCACATCTTCTTTATCCATTCTTCTGTCAATGGACACTTAGGTTGCTTCCATGTCCTGGCTATTGTAAATAGTGCTTCAGTGAACATTGTGGTACATGACTCTTTTTGAATTATGGTTAAGGAATAATTTATTTATCTTCCTTAGGTTCTAATATCCTTTCAATTTCACTTCCTTTAGGTCTTAAAGTATATATTTATGTAAGAACCTAAATAGCTAAATACTCTGAAAATGGTTTTCTTAGTATTTCTAAAGAGCCAATGTGATGGTGTGTCAACTCACTAGGCAATGGCCACCAACTATTCAAACACTAATCTAGGAGTTGCTGTGAAGGTATTTTATAGATGTAATTAAAGTCCATAATGAGTTGACTTTAAGTAAGAGAGATTATCCTAGATAATCTGGGTGGGGCAGATTCAATCAGTTGAAAGGCCTTAAGAGCAAAGCCAAGGTTTCCCTGAAGAAGAAATTCTGTCTCTGGACATCAGCTTCAGAACATGCCTGAGAGTTCTTGCACACCCTTCCTGACAGACTGCCTTATGATTTTGAACTTGCCTAGGCCAATAATTGCATAAGCCAATTCCTTGCTGCAATGCATTTCTTAATACGTATCTCCTACAAGTTCTGCTTCTCTGGTTGAACTCTGATACAGCAGGCTGGTGCAAGATGTCCTGGCTGTTGTATTAGAGAGAAGAAAAAGCAGAAGGTACTCCTTGCCCTAAAATAGATACCTCACCATTTCAAACTGCATTGTAAGATAGCCATTCACTTCTTTGTGAGATCCTATTAATAATGCAGACATTTCTAGAAGGAGTAACAGCATAAATTATTCCTACTAAGGCCTTTGCCATTAGAGGTCCCCTACTCCCTCCTGATGCACTGAGAGGATGCTACCCGTAAGGAGAGCTATGAGGACCAGGCAAGGAGTAGGCAGTAAATGGAATGTTGCTAACTCGGAGCTTGGCCAAGGGCTAGTCCTATCAGAACTAGTAAGTCTCCACCTAAACATCCTTGAATCCCTGCTCAAGTACAAGCTTGCTTCTTCCAGGTGGCCAAGATCTTATAGAAATGCACACCTCATAGACTTTCATTATCAAAAGGACATGCTCACTGTGTATCACAAAGCTCCAAAATACTCTCACCACTCTTTATAAAATCTATATGCTCAAGAGACCAGTTTGATACACAGACTACAGACTCAAATAATACATGTGTAGATTAAACTGTTTGAAATGGATAGTTTTATTTTCACTATATGCATCCAAATCTGTGGGTACAGGTTTGGTTGGAAAAGAAGGCTAGCCTGCATAAGGAGGACTTTGTGATGGCTTTGGGAAATTTCAGTCTGTCAAGAACATGGTGCACATATGAAATTAGTGACCAATTTGATCAATTTTTTAGAATGTCATGAGATCACACACGCACACACACACCCACACACAATAGCCAGTGATTTCAAGGTATTTCTGGAGATTTTGTTGCTAGGTGGTTTCTATGAGTTGCCCCTCCATGGTCAAGAGACTGACAGACCTGTCCCAACTTTGGAGGATTGAGCCAAATAGGAGAGAGATCAAAGAAACTGCTACAGATATGAAAAAAAGTACACAATGTGCTTATTTTTATGTTCCTCCAGGATGCAACTCAAAAGAGGATTATTTTAAAACAGATTTACTACTGGGCTTATTTTGTTGACCTTGGTAAACATTACCTCAAAGTCGTTCCACTTGTATTTTCCTTAAGGGAGCAGAGATGCTCATGAACCGGTATAGACAGAATCACATGTCAAGTTAAAGTAAAGATATTGCAACTTTCTACAGAGAGAAAGATTTTAAACTGTCCATAATAATAATAAAAAAAACCCAGGATTTGCATAATCAGAAAAATACTATCCTGGATGTAGTGTCTTATTTCATAGATCAATAACCACTTATAAACATGAATGTAGAGCTTCCTGAAATTATTTATATTATAATACAATCTAGTGCTGAGGTCCTTTATTCCTTGACATTACTCTAAAGTGGAAATGAGAACCTAATCTATGATTTTCTATGATGATTGTGGATTTCCATTAAAGAAAATAAAGAAAGAAGAAGCCTTATAAACGTGTGATAATCCAACATCTACCACTTATTATTATGACTGAGAGCAAGTCATTCAACCTTTTTAAAATCTCAGCTTCCCCATTTGTAAAATGGGGTTTTTCACCTATACATTATTACTAACATGACTCAAGATGTATGAAACTATTTTTAAGTTATTTTTATACAAATATGAATTATTAGTATAATAAAGTTGGGATTTGAACTTTACACTCCTTAGGAATTTTAACATTGATCATAATTAATTATATATAATTTATACTATACATCCTACCTATTTAGTAAAGTGGGAAAATGCAATATTGATGTTCTGCCATTTACAGATAGACTCTTTAGAATAAAGTTCTTCTTGGTGATCATGCATAAATTCATGCCACTCTAAGGATGGCAGTAGGCAGGCTCATGGAGTTATGAAGATCTGTTCTGGAACACTGAAGAGCAAATAAAATAAAAGGGCATTCAAGCAGTTTTATAAACATTTTTTAATGGAAATCAATGGTAAAACCAATAATCCAGTGTGCCAGTGAAAATGTCATATAGTCTCAAATCAGTATTTTGGGAGAAGGAAACTGAGGTTTAGGATTATGGAAGACACTCTGAGTATCTAAGCTATGGACATAAGCCAGGTTAAGTTGCTTGTATTTGAATTCTATGTTCATTGTGATCTTTCTGTTCAAAATTACTTGGTTAGGCTTCAATAAATATGTATTGAATTGAACCCCTATATGCTCTGTTAAGTACCTAAGATTTGTGACCACTGAGCTTGCAAATAAATATGTAATAAGAACTACAGCACCTTTGTATAGCACTTTCCCCTATTTTATACTTTGTCTTTTATAAAGTACCTTTACCTATATGATTGTGTTTAATGATTGATAGACTAGAGAGTAGGAGATTATGCCAAGTATAAAAAACATTACAGTATCATGTATTGGGAAACATAAGGACAGCTGAGCAGATTTATTCATGGATGGCACAATCATAACATTTATTACTGTTGAGACAGAGCCACAAAAGGAAATTAGTTTAAAAGGAAAGCTAAAGACAAGGCTTTGCTTGTTTCCTTAAGCTGGAATGTCCTTCTCTTTCTTCTTCCATATCAGACCAGTTTACTCTTCCCTCAAAGCTCAGCTCAAAGACCATCTCATCTCCTTTATGAAGCTATCCGTCTGTGTTCCCATAGCTCTTTATATATAGCTCTAGCATAGCATTTATTTTCGTCTTCTCTGTAAATAGTTGTTTACTTTGTAAGGCTGCTTAAAGGCAAAAGCTAGCCTATCATTGTTATCTCCCATTATGCCCCTCACAGGGCACTGCAGAGCAAGGAATTCCATTAACACTCAGAGTATTGAACTAACTAACTGGAAAGAACACCACTATGTTAAAGAACTAAATACTCCCACAAGATATCCCCGAGGGTCACCTTCGGCCAGATTATGCACGAGGTTACTTAGATATCATAAATAATGGCAAAGACAGTGAAAACAAGAATTGAAGTGGCAGAAAAGATAATTGAGGGACAGTAACAAAAAAGTAAAAGTGGAGAGAGCAGAGATGTAGGAAAGCAGACTTTTAGGACTCTTCATTCCACCGCTATATATTCATGGCCCACTGTGTAACAGGCATTAAACTAATTGCCGGGGATATAAGGGAGAACAAGGTTCCTTCCCTCCCTGTCTTCAAGGAGCTTCCAATCCAGTGTGGAGGGAGACAAGTAACCAATAATTATAAGATGAAGTGTTAAAATGTATTGGTAAGGATAACTACCTAGTATAACTGGGCAGTTGCATGTCTAAGAAATCTTGTTGTCGAATTGCCTTTAAAAATAGTTTCAATGAGGAAAAGGGGTTAGGGGTTAGATTTCTAGTCTTGTGATAACAAAGACAGATTCCATCTTGGCTACTATAAATAATGCTGCAATGAACAATGTTTTGTCTTGTTGATCAGGACTGTGATGGAGATACACTGGATGCTTTTGAGGAAGGGGATAACATGATGATACAGCAGTCAGAAAAGTTGATTTAGGACCTGGCATTTCCATTTCCCATACTAAAATTTCTCTCTTTCACTTCTAGGCCTCCATGACAGCCAACACATTGAGCCCATTCCAATATTTTATTAATAAAATAAGTTTTATTTATCTTCTCACAGTTATTTATTTTAACATTTTTTTGTTTTTATAAGGAGTTACTAAGCTGCTGCTAGGCATGTCTAGCGCAGTTGTTAAAACATTGATCCATTATAATCTCAGTGTAAATACCATTGCATCCATGAATAATTATTTTAATACTGTGTTATTCAGAATACATTTCATTTACTTCAAAACTACAGTTATGAAATTATTTTGACTTTAAATACCTGGCTTGGAGCCAGAACCTCACAGTTAGTTATTAGATGCCATTAGTAACATTAGGAAAAGCCAGGTAATTCACAAAAAGGAAAACTAAAGGGAAAATATTCAGAAGATGCTCTCAAAGCAGGAAATGAGAATCAGAATGACTTCAACTTTTTACCAATGGAAATGATAATCACAATGATAAAGATGATTAACATTTATTGAGCGCTTCCTATGTGACGGGAGCTGTGTTAAGTACATCTTTATCCTACTGTTGCTCAGAACAAAGAAGTGAAATAACTTGATTAAGTTAGAACTTGAACCTTGAGAACTGTTTGAATCCAAATAAAATATCTCTAACGGCATGCACTTTCCGAAGTTACAAAACTCCACTTCGGAATACCCGGTTCTAAATGTCCAAGACCCCTGCACCTGAAACTAACAAAATATTGTACATCAACTACACTTCAACAAAAATTAATTAACTAATTAATTAATTAATTTTAAGTAATTAAAAAATTCCCAAGACCCAATGATCCTGGAAACCTCCTATCTAGAAAGGGCAACTGGCCTTTTCTTAGTAGTATGAAGCTACTCCTTTACTGTTGTTACTCCTAAAACAATCCCAATTTGCAACAAACAAACAAACAAATGAACAAAATGTGTACTGATCTACCTACACTGTCAGCCTAAATGGAAACTTCCTGGCTGTGGTTTTAATTGGAAATGGAACCCTTCCCGTGTTGTCCAAATTTATTACTGTTACACATCACCCTCAGTTTTTCATCTAGGAAACAAGCCATTCCGGTGATGGATGAGGCAATATTTATATATCATCTGCAAAGTAAGCAAGGAGACTTCCAGTTTAAAAGCACTATAAGGCTATTGTTACAGTCCAGTAATGAAGACAGTGATTTGGGGGGAAAAAATTACATACAGCTAAATATTAAAAATAATTTTTTAAACTGTGATTTTTGTATAAGTTGTACAGATCAGAGTATACCTTTCAATTTAGGTGGAAGATGCCACTCTTAAAATTTGTTGCCTTCTGTATAAAAATCTAGTCAAAGAAGTTAGCTTATAGTTTGGCTCAATATTTATTTCTATAAATTTTGTTTCTTCCTATTGATCCATAATTATGAATATTTATTAGTGATGCTCATACAATATCCAACTGATTTACCATTAAATAATTTTTTAAAAGATGAGAGATTAAGAGTCATGGTACACAGAGTTCTATTAAAAATCCTGAGTGAATTATGGTGGCGACAATAGATCATTAAATCGAACTGTGAGTGTCCTGACATCTAAGGCGATAAGAGAAACATGATTTCTTAAACTTTTTTCAATACACAATAAGAGGAAGCATATCAGTAAACAAGACAAAACAAAACTTAGAGAGGAGAATCCTTATAAACTGTTGGTAGGAATGTAAAGGGTGCAACTATATTTGATGAAAATGCCATACTTTATAAACCAACAGATTGGCTACTGGGTGTATATCTTGGGAAAAACAAAACTCTTGTTCATATGCATCAAGATATGGGTACAAAAATTTTTTACTGTTGAGTGGCTTGTAATTATAGAAAACTAAAAAAAAAAGAACTTCCTAAATTACCACTAATGAAGAATGTATTTATACAATGGAATATATATTTTTTATATGGATGAACAAGATCATACAGATCAAATGGATAATTTACAAAAATATTGTTGAATAAAAAAGCAAGTTACAGAATAGATTCTTCAGGATGGTAACATTTAAAAAGTCCCAAATCAAAACTATATATTGTTTATGAACATACAAGCTTGGTATAAAAAATATTAAAAGGTGGACCAGAAGGAAACATAGCAAATTTATGACACTGGTTCCCTCTGGGAGAGGGAGGCAAGAAATGGGTCAGGCCATGGAGACAAAGATGATTTCAACTTAGTCAGTAATGTTTCTTTTTTATAAAGCTTAACAAAAACAATATGCTACCACCGTTAATTTTAAGTGGTAGTGGTACATGTATTTGTTATATTGTTTATGTACTTTAAATATTTTTTAAAAAACTGAAAAATATTTTTGTAATACCTTCAAGATCAAGGACCTCCAAAGCAGCCTATATATCCCAAAGACCATGTATGTATTACAGCTATAATCTTTGATATGAATATTATGATCAAATTAACATATCTGCTTTTAGCACTTCATTTATTCATTCAACAAATATTTATTGACCCCTACTATAGGCAGGTACAAGACAACGTTCTTGCTCTTTGGTGCTTGTATTGGGGAGGAGAAAAGAGATATAAATAAAGGAGTAGTATATAACGTAATAAATATCAGGCAGTTATAACTGATATTCAGTCAGAAGGTACCCAGTAAAGTGTAACCATTGACATCTCTTCTGATTGGTCAGTGTTGGTGCTGCCCCAGTTGTTAATTAGTTTGAACATCACTCCATAATAAATTCAGTGAAGAAAAACTAAGCCGGCTCAGGATAAATGGATAAAGGGTGTGGAGGAGATGTGATTTTAGATAAGGTGGTCAGATGAGAAAGGTTTTTAAGCAGAGACCTAACAAAAGGCAGTAATGAGCTCTGGGAAGATATTGAGAACATGGGTCCAAACAAGGCAAGAATAAACTAAGTTTAGTGAAGAACATCAAGAAGGCAGGTAGAGAGGACTGAGCAAGGTGGGAGTGATCAGAGCAGAGATCAGAGAGGTATTCAGGGACCAAATTACACAGGAGCTTTCAGGCAGTGGTAATGGTTTAGATTTAATTCTCAGTGGGACACAAAAATATGAGAGGAAATTAAACAAGGAAAAGATCTGACAGATTTTTAAAATTTTATGTATGTATATTTACATAATATAATTACACTGTCTATATATATAATATATTTACATTATAATATTCACACATTATAAAGTTTTATATTATAATATTATAAAACATATGTGAATTTGATAATAGGGCAAATGTGGGAAGCAAGGAGACCAGTTAGGAGATACTGCAGGAGTGCAACCTAGATATATAGCTGGTAGTTAGCAGTGGAGACGATGAAAAGTGGTCTGATTTGGGATATATTTTGAAGGTTTAGCTAACAGAATTGGTTGATATGTGTGTTGAGAGACATAAAGGAGTTAAGGAGGATTCCTAGATTTTTCGTCTTGAGCAACTAGATAAATATAAGCTGCCATTTATAGATATGGGAAAGACCAGAGTCAGAATAGATTTGGGAAGAAGAAATCAAGAGTTCTATAATAAACATGTGAAGTTTAAAATGCCTACTAGACATCCAAGTAGAGACAGCATTGAGGCAGTTGGCTATATGATAACAGTTGTTATTGATAGTGTAAAAAAAAAAAAAATCAAAAGTATCACGCTAACTACTTTTCTCAACACTTCACCCACAAGAATATGATTTTGTTAACTAGCCAACAGTTGCTGACTTATTATTCTGGTTTTAGATGGTGAATACAATATGTACTCCGCTCTCTATGATTTTTAACAGCTTACTTCCATTTACATGAACACGTTAATGGAAATGAAAGCAGGAATGGAAACAAACACAGTTGATTGGTTCTCTTATCCCCGAATGAAGACACTCATCACATAACGTGCATTTCCAACATTCCATACACTCTGTTTAGAGAATCCAATTTTCTGAGGTTATCTTAGATAAAAGGCTTTTTAGATAACAAAATCACAGTATTGTAGCTCAAAATCCAAATAATAAATGTGATTTTAAAAAGGTTTTTGTGATGGTTTTATTCCACAGACTACAAATAAAATTAGAGGGTAATTTATAGTATAGTGTAAAAGTAGGACATGTATGTCAGATTGCCTGGATTTATCCTATTCCCACTACTTAGTTGGAAAAGTTACTTAACCTACTGCTTTAATTACTTCACCCATTAAATAAAGATAATGATAAGATTGAGGTTTACATGAACTAACAAAGGCCAAGTGTTTAGTACAGTGCATGACACCAGGAAAGTTCTCAATAAATGACATTATTTGTAGAAATATTCCACAAGTTCAATTCAACAAGTGTGCATTAAGCAACACTATGTGCTTTACACTGTGCTAGGCACTGTTAAAGTGACCCCGGTGATGGCTAAATACAACATTATCCTGAGCCAGACAGTAGACACATTAGTGACAATGCTTCCTAACACCACATGTAAGATTAGTTTTTCTAAATTTCGAAATCAAAATCCATGTGGCATGGTCCAGGCATCACAACCAACCTCAGAGTGGCCACCAGCTCATTTTCTTTGTCATGCACACATCCTCTTCTGCAATTTGTACTGACCACATATATTGGATTCTCCTCTCCCTTGAGAGAGGGTTGCTTGGAAGTGTATTTGATATCTTCATTTTATCATTTCCAAGAAGGAAAGAGAGCAACAGAAAACAAACAAAAAGTTATATGTAATGGTGAAAAAGCATTGTTCAGACATGACTTGATGATAATGTCAGCTGCTGGACCTCTCAAAGGACATCAACCCTCTGGAACAAAAGGGCTATTTCTTTGTGCTAAAACAGCATCCAGCTCAATCCTTCATTTAATATTTTAGAAGTCAGTTCCAAAGTAGGTCAAAAATTGAAAACCAATTTTGGTTTCTTCCTCAGCTCGCGTCTTTAATTTTCATGGAACTGATACTATGAGAATCTATCTATTCCCAGAAAGATGAGAAGAAACTTACAACCTGCCAATCTCAGTAAGTTCTTTTCCAGTATGATGCTGTGTGAAACAACTTTCATCCTTTCCCCCTTTTGTAAGGAAGGAAATTCTGAAATCTAAAAATGACACATGAAAAGCTAGTCTGCCCATTGGTCTGGTGAATTAAAACCAAAGCAGATTTCACACCAGCCACTTTATACAAGGAATATGTTTCAGTATGCAACTTCTCCCAAAAGACTGATTCTAAGTGAAAAGGAACGCTTTACTGAGGGTAAATGACAACTTCTCAAAGTTTTTATATTAGAAACAAAAGACTTGAGGGGGCACTCAGATGAATATTTCCTAGCCCTGAGATGACAGCCCCCATGCCACCAAAACCCAGTGCAAGATTACGTAAAATTTCCACAAAATGAAGGGTGTGGAAAAGTCTCTGAAACAAGACCTATTCTTCTGGAAGAAAGGATACTCATTTTTGAACTTGATCAACTGACAAACAATGGTGTCTGTTTAAAAGGCCCAAATATATATCTTTTAACTTAACTGTTGGCTTCAATAGAAAAGTTAAAAAAGGGGCAAAAAGTACAAAGGAGTAAAACTACTACAGTTAGGAATAAGAAAATTTAAACGGCCAAGAAACATATTTAAAAACTCAATCTTTTCAATAAGCAAATAAATACATCTTTAAAAATGAAATGTCATTTTCCCCTTCCAATATGTTTGTATATCAATGCCAAATTTTAAAAATTATTATCTTAGCAGAAAAGGTGGTGGGAATAAGGATAATTTCATCAATATCCTTTTTGGTAAACTATGTAATTTATCTGCTAAGGCCTTATATCAGAAGAAAATTTAAGAATATAATGTCTAGGGGCTTCCCTGGTGGCACAGAGGTTAAGAATCTGCCTGCCAATGCAGGGGACAAGGGTTCGAGCCCTGGTTTGGGAAGATCCCACATGCCAAGGAGCAACTAAGCCCGTGTGCCACAACTACTGAGCCTGTGCTCTAGAGCCCGTGCTCTGCAACTAGAGAAGCCACTGCAATGAGAAGCCCGCGCACCGCAACAAAGAGTAGCCCCAGCTCGCCGCAACTAGAGAAAGCCCACGCGCAGCAACAAGCCCCGGCTCGCCGCAACTAGAGAAAGCCCGTGCGCAGCAACAAGGAACCAATGCGGCAATCAATCAATCAATCAATCAATCAATTTTTTAAAAAAGAATATAATGCCCAGTATTGATGAGGATCTAGCTACTAGGGCATTTCATAAAACACTAGAGGAAGTATAGATAAATTATCTTTCTGATGGACAGTTTAACACCAGTTAAGAGCCTTAAAGTATAAAAACCAAACAACCTAAATGTCTATAAATAGAAGATTGATTAAAGAAATATCCGTAGGGTAGAATACTACAAAGCAGTATATCTCAAAAATATAATGTTAAATTTAAAAGAAAGAAGCTATATAATAATGTGTACACTATTTTTCCATTTATGCAAGGTTCAAAAACAATGCTCCTTATAATTTGTACACAACCATCAATATGTAATTTTCAATTATTTGTTAAAGAAGAAAAAGGAATATAAAGGAAAAAAATATCAGAGGGCATAGCACATATAAAAGGGTAAGGACTGTTCTGCAAAGCTTTTGTTTTTGTTGTGTGTGTGTGGATAAGTGTGTGTTTACTGTGTACCAATATAAAATGTATTTCTCACTGTGGGTCAACTTAAAGCAAGTTTTAAAGCCACAGGTATAGTCTACAAGGTGTAATTTGCTC
This sequence comes from Balaenoptera physalus, assembly GCF_965194825.1. Lineage (NCBI taxonomy): Eukaryota > Metazoa > Chordata > Mammalia > Artiodactyla > Balaenopteridae > Balaenoptera > Balaenoptera physalus. The sequence continues at coordinate 102,389,448 of NC_138882.1, forward strand.
ATCTTCAGCTTGTTGCTCCCAAAGAGGTCTCCTGACTTTGCTCTCTACCATGTGGCAGAAGCTGTCTTCCTTCTACCTCCAGAAGCTCTCTCAAGTCCAGACAAAAGAGAACAAGGCCCACTGAGAGGGGACCTGCCTAAGTCCTACATCTTGGTTTAAGCCCAACACCTCTTTCCCCAAGATTCACACAGAGAATGCCCCTTCCATTCAGTAGAATTCCACCCTTGAGAGCCAAAGAATACAGCCCAACCCTTTAGCCTCAACTAAAGTCAATATGATGAGCTCACCATCCTAAAAACATGTGCATTTAATATGGGAGGTTTGGAATATGGGAGAAGAAGGGTAGGTTTAATAAAGAAAACTATACTGATACATGTTCATCAAAGCATTATAACCAATAGAAAAAAAAATGAAATGAAAATAACATCAAGTAATCAAGGTAGGAGCATAATTAAATAAAATATTATATATCCATATAATAGGCTATTTATAGCTATCAAATCATATTCTCTAAGCACATATAAATGATCTAAGTAAATGATAAAGCTATAGTAGTAAATGAAAAAAGATGAAAAATTATATCTGATGATTCTATGATTCCAATTTTGTAAAACAAAATGTATATTATATTGGGTTGGCCAAAAAGAACAAACTTTTTGGCCAGCCCAATATTTAGGAAGAGAGACTTTTAAGAAATACGACAAAATGATTTCAATGTTGAGTGTTAGGTTTTTCATCTTTTCCAAATTTTTTACTTGGAAAAATATTTTTTAAAAGATTCAATTAGAAATGGAAAAAAGAATCCTTCATACATACTTTCAGTGTTGAAACTCAGAGTAGATTTTTCTCTCCCACCTCTCGTTTGAGAACACCATTATAAGCTGCCCAAATGGATTAGCTAAATTTTTCTAGTTGTCTCTTAATTTACAGAGGGAAAAACCAGATACATGATAAAAGTCCTCGAGAAATAGAAAACATTCCAGAAAATCAAATACTATACTCAATCAACTGATCAATTAATCAGTTAAAAACATGTTATTATTTATTTGTTGCCTAGAAATATGATAAATGCTGTAAGGTAGGAAAGCAATATAACACATAGTTTCTGTTGAGCTCCTACCCTGCATCAGAGAGTACAGGAGGCTGTCTCACATATTATGTCACTTGAAGGGTAGTGATCCAGACCAAGAGTCAGGATAAGGTAAACACATGAAACAAATGTGTATGTGGGTACATAAATCAATAAGATGTAATGAAGTGCTAAATGGTACAGTATAGTAGAGTAGATAGATAGGCATATATTTTAATCACATAGTTAAAAGGTCAAGAGAATGATAAGAGCTGAAATTGGCAGGAAGTATACAGAGAAACTAACTTGACACAGACCTTGAAGGATGGGTGGAATTGGGATAAGTGGAGACTATTCCAGGCAAGAGGAATGTCTTCTGCTTCTCCTGGTAGAGAAAAACATGAGACGAGGGACTTCTTGTGTGATGACACTAGTCATTAACGTCAAAGGATCAAGATGCCAGACTAAGACCCACGCACAGTTGCAGAGCTAAGCAGAACAAACCCCACCACCACCACCAAAAGTTTACAGAATATGCCTGAGAGACCCCAAAACAATCCAGAGAGACTATGGGTTTTTTAGGACACTAGTTCTCATATTTTCAAGTGATATTCCTCTAGAGCAGACAAGGCTACCTCTTGGGGAACTGAAGGAGGTAATTCAAAGTAGTCCACTACAAGGCAGTAATTATGTTGAAGTCTCATGTTTCACCTTTAAAATCTTGTATTTGTGCATTCAGTTAAATGCTCCTCCTAATCTTTGTGTAAAGTTGGAGCGCCAGGTATATGAGCCATGCTTATCTTATGCAGCATACTTCAGCATCTCCTAAGTTGAGAAATACATATATATACAGGTCTAACTCATCAGGTTCTATGAATTTTTGCTCCTCTTCCATCTTGCCAGATATAAGGTGTCAATCTACCATTAACCAGGCCACTAGGCTGTCATTTAAATGCTGTGGGTCCATCTGCAGCACCCAGCCTTTTTTCTTGTCTTCTTCAGACACACTTTAACATCAGGCACTTGGCTACCAGAAAATATTTTCCAAGTGGCTCTTTAATAGGCAGCAAAATAATGTTTCACCTTTAAACTATGAGTGCTGGTCTTACCTCTACGTCCTCGTCCCCATCCTCTGTCTACACACCACTTCGTATTAATTTTGCTTAGGACTCTTTTTTACTTCCTTTGCGGGCAGGGACCATATGTTATTTGACTTTGATTCTCACCACCACCACCAGGTTTTGCACGTGCTATATGTTCTGTTCACTTCACACTGCATACAGTAGTCTATAGTAATATTTGTGCATTAGCTCAACAGAGACAAGGGTACTCGTGCACATAGAGAACACTGTCTGGGAACAATGAATGACATGAAGTGGTTTTAAGTTTGGTTAGCCCCACCATAACATTTATCAGCTCCCTCTCAAGGCCTCCTGCATAAATCATGCATGCTATGCCAATGCAGCCTCAACCCAAATCCAGTCGTCCCCTTCCAATGAGACTGCTAGTCTTAAATCCCTTGGAAATGCCATTGGGTCCTGATGGGAAGTAATGGGAAATAAGGTTGTAAACACTCAGATTTAAAAACCAGGTAGAGTTCTTTAGACTTGATGTAATAGATAATAAGGAGCTACTGTTTGCTCCTTAACAAGGGAATACTTGATATAGTGACATATGAGAAAGATTGATCTCTGTGGAACATAATTCACTGCAAACATAAATTAAACTTTTCTAAGAAGTAAGTCTAAATAATGAACTAAATAACAATGAAGTGTTAATAATGAAGGAACTGAAGATTTTTAAAAATTCTATTCTAGCATAATTAAGGGATAAATCAATTCAAATGAAAGATGTCACCGTTATTAAAACTTCATTCATTTATTAAATTATGTTTCACGTGAACAGAGTGCAGGATTATTTGATTATTATGTAAATCAATGTCATTTCCAGTTTTTGGAAAATTGATATTAATGCCTTGACATTGAAAACATAACTAAATTTATCAAATTAACTTCTCAAAAGCCACCTGATAGCCAGCAGATCACAACCTGAGCCGATGCCAAATCAGAAATGTAAGTTATAGATAGCCCTGAGACTATGCGTCACCATTCATTCATCCCACTGGGTTCCTTTAAAATTATAAAACATGAAGGCTTTGTACAACTTTTGTAAATTCCATTTGAACATAATGAAATATGCTCTATCCACAATGCTTACAGTAATTAAAAATGTTTTTCTTAATAGGAGTCTATCTGGAAATAGCACAATATGGAATGATCATTAATAGACCTGCTATGGTGCTTGAATAAATGCCTATCAAGAGCACAGGCACACATTAGTACATTTCCTAAAGAAAATCCATTTTCATTTCAAATTCTGACATTTTATTTAGAAAAATTATACCCTTTCTTTTAATTATTTCAGTAAACATAACTAGGGTATTGTTAACTATACCTCAGAGTGCTTTATTTTCTCCATTTTTTAGTAATATGAGTCTACATGTAATTAAAGGCGTGCTGCATTAATTATGCCAAAGGTCTCCACGGGAAGCATTTAATGTCCACCTCAGAATATTATGGCAAAATTACATGCACAGAAGACTTTTTAATAATCTTTGTTTCCTAATTTAGATTTGATTGGCTCTGAAATCCATAGGTGCACTCCAGGGCTCACATTTCTACCGACATCAGCACTTCTGTGCCATAAATTGTACAAACGCCCATGACTTCTTCTGTCTGTAGGCTTCTTTTGAAAGCTTTTTGTTTAACTTATCCAGAAAATTAGTTGCAGGCTGGAGATAATTGCAGATAATTTTGCCATTTTTAAGCCACTGGGGTGTTGCATGGAGATATGACAGCTAAGTTTGTCTAAACACAAAGAACAAGTCATAACTTTGTGTTGTCACTTCAGCTTTACACACAGGTTCAGATCATCCTATTTGCTCTTTATGCAAATTGAAACAAATTCTAGTCACTAGATGGTCTGTGTTTTCTGACAAAGCTGTGCTACCTGAAGCTTTTACGTGGCTGAAGGAAGGACATGATCTATACTAACATGTTATGTCAGCCTAAAAAAAAATGCTTAACCATCTTCTACCCTTCAGATTCTTCCCCCTTAACAAAAACAGAGTTCTTTTAGCCATCGACAACTTACAAGGAATATATCAGATTAAACTAAAAAGAAAATGTATGGCCTCAATATACAAAATTCATGCATATATATGTATATGTGTATATCTATATCTATTTCTATTCCCCTATTTCACTATCATAAGTAGAAATGGCAGAACCTCCCATAAAACTAATGTTTAAAATGCTGGTACTATTACTATACAAAAATTTAAAATCACTAGATATTAAAGAGTTATTAAGTAGGCTATCCAGGTTAATAAACAGATATCTACTGTTAAATGGAATCATGTGGTCCTTTTTCCCTAAAATTTCACTCTAAAGTAAATGTAGCATTCATGGATGGTCACTGGCATATAATGATGGAGGCAATGCAAAAAGCAGCAATACAAACTCTCAGTGCATTGCCGATGAACTTCAACTTTATATAAGATAAATTGGCTATGGGAATTATAGGGTATTTCTCTGACCAAATGTCCCCTCGGTGCTCAGAACTGCTGTAGTCACAGCTAATAAGGGTGTCACTAGCTGAGCAGGTGATTACTGAAACCATTTTGCAGCAAACATTTACATATCAGGGCTAAGCAGTGATTGTGCTTATGTGGCAGCTGCCCTGATGTAATAGGCCATAACGACTCTGCGGGAGCAGGTATGGATGCGTGTGTCAAGGAGGGGAGAATGTGAAAGTCATAACACAAATGACTTGATGGATTCCCATTAGACCTCGGGCTAAGGAGCACCTAAACAGGTCTGATATGACAGCATCCTGAAACAGCTTTACAGCCTTGTGTCAGGAAACCTTACACTAAAGAGTTTTATGGAAAATACAAAACTGCAGAGAGGAAGTGCTGCTATATTAGGTCACTATCTTTGACTTGGTATATAATATGCATACAAATAGTCTCAAACTACGTATTTAAAGTACAGATTATTAAACCTGTTATGCCAATCAAATGTATATTAAGGAGTCCAAATTAAGCATTGATAGGTAACATCTCACAAACCTCACACTCTCCCATGGAAAACAATTCTGTCCAATGACAAACTTAAACCCACCAAGACTTCTGAATATCTGTATCACAGTAAGATGTAGCCTTTTAAAACACTGTCCTGTGGAGTTTCACATAAACATGTAAAGTACACATATCACTGCACTTGAGAAAGCTGAGGGATATCGTTTTCACTTTTTTCTCTTTTGGTCTCTAACATCACTTAGCCAGTAAACTGGTAGGAATTGGCTTGTTTAAGGACCTTAGACCATGTCACTGTAAAAGTCAGGCATGAGAAGCTCTATAATGTACCCTTTCCCACTCAAGATGGGAGAAAGAGGCATGCTAAAGACCCCAAGTAAACCCTTCAACATGACGGACAGAAGCAGTGCTGAGCAAGCGTTCTCTTGCCAGAGGCTGACACCAGGGAAGCTGCACATTCAAATCACATGTTGAACACATCATACAGGGCCTATGCAAGTACAAACAGCACTGTGAAAAAGGATCTTTGCTCTTTTACTTAGATCTGTAAATTATTAAACAATTCCAGAAGAGGCATATTGCTATAAGTGCATGCAAACCAATATATAGAGTTAGAGTGTTCTTAATAATACGAAGATTTGGCCCAGAACTCATCCTCTGCTAAGGAGTTCTGGGCCAAACCTGTCACCTGAACAGCAATTTCACCCCCAGATTTGCAATGAGATCTTAAATTTGACCTTTTATGAGAGATTATTAAAAACCTTATATAAAGCCAAAAAATGTCCCTGCTCTTTTACAGATTTATTATAGTTTTCCTAACGTGTTTGAATAAACTCCTCTTCTGGAAGTCTCTGGTTTCTAAAAGGCAACTTCTTTGCAAAGCACATACCTGCTACCCAGAGGGATGGTCCTCTCTTTGAAATATTTAGTCTTTCAGAGCACTTTAGTCATAGTGACACCTAATAGCCAAGCTCTTTTTCTCACTCTCCGCAAAATCAGGTTTAGACTATAATTCAAACCAGTCCCCAAAGGCACTTCTGAAAAATGGCAAGCCCTTAGCTTTTAGGTGAAAGCACTGTTTAGTGCTCAGAACTGTTTCCTGTTACAAAACCTCTTCTACAGTGCTAGGTCTAAGATGATCTTATGCTAATTGAACTCACTAGGGACTGTGAACAGGTGCTACTTTGATTAATAGTTTTACTATCCGGAAAATGCCAGGCCAAGTTCAAGATAATAAAGTCAGGTAAGGATACTATTAAAATCTGCCATACGATTACATCTGTTACGTGGTGAAAAATGGGACCACAACAGTTCCTGTATCAAATAAAGACCACCTATAATAAAAGACAACAACAACATAAACCAAATGAACACACTGTCTGAATTCTTTAGCACATTGATTTACATCATTTCAATCACCAAACTCTTTACGAATACCTTATGGGTATATTTTCAGCAACATCTCTAGTGAAAATTCAATTTGTCACTCCTATATTACCTTTTCACATCCCATTTGCCTTTGCACTCAGAAAAAGACTTATATATACTATGAAAACAACAAATTATCTAACTTTGCTTATCAAAAGGAGAGTATTTGAATTTGTATGCTCCATATCATTACTTTTTCAATAAACATGTTTTCCATATTCCAAACTTTTCTATGGAAAACCACAACCCTTGTAAACAAGAGGCTGCATAAGTTGACAAATAAGACTCTTCTGGAAAAGCTTCTCATGAGGCTTTAGCCCCTGTCTCCTCTTCTGCTTCCCTTCTCACTGGTCTCCTAACCAAGGATTTCCAAACCATAGCAGTTTTCTGATGAGGAAAACCAGGACATCTACTCTAGCCTTGAACTATGGAACATGGGACTAGCCTTAATTTAAATATGTATGTGAAGAAACCTTTGTGTTTTTAAAGTTGGTTTACCAATGGGTTTTATTCTTATGATATCACATATAGCCTAATCATATTCCCAATCTCCAATCTGAAATTTAAACTTCAGTGGACTTTTTTTTTTTATAATTTATATTCAGTACACTTGTCTCAGTGAAACCTTTGGTTTGCAGGAAGGTAAGTTCCAGTGCATCAATCACACTGTGCAAACTGTAATTCCAGGTGGTGCAGGCCTCCACTGAGAATGAAGCTAGCCTGTTTAGCACAGATCTGCCACTTGCAGATTCAGCTTATTACCTGAGTTGAGTCTTTACACTTAACACATTTGTATGCATATACAACATGCCCACACTTAACATGAAATATTCTATTCAAAAAGGTTGTCTCACCATTGCGCAGAACGTCTCAGGAGGGTCTCCACAGGTAATGTCCGGAGGATCCAGTTTCACTTTCAGATATTTTGTCATGTCTGTGGATTCCGGCTGACAGGCCATATAATCCCAAACTTTCCCTTCTTCTGTGTAAATCTGAGTCTTACACACATCATAATGTCCCCACACCAAAGGGTAGGGCTGCATCACTGAGGACACTGTAACCCAAAGGGCATGAATTGACAGGAATCTTGACAAATACATCTCTAAATTCTTGGCAATCTTCGTGGTAACAAAAGCCGGGTTTGCTTATCTGTGGTCTCTATTTTACATATACATGTACGTCTATACGTAGGTAGGTTTGTATCTTTAACAAAAAAAAAAAAAGAGGATGAGACTTCAAAGTAGATTCCAAAACTAAAAGTGAAGGATTCGGATATTGCACGTGTTCAGGTATATTGAGGACTTTGGTGGAAACCTAGCATACTTGTGCATTAGGCATTAGCAACAACTTGCAGCTTTTTCATTGTCTTAGAACGTATCTGTTAGACTTGGGTCTAGTTTGGTTTTTGTAAAAGATGTCCAGCAGCAGATAATGACTTAGCAAAATGATGGCTCTCCTATTGTACATCCAATAACCCTGAGTGATCCTAGATGCTCACCGCTCATAAGGGTCGCTCAGGCGCACTGAGGTATCAGTATCTGAAGCAAAAGGATGAGTGTCTATAGCTCGGTGTCTGCTTCCCATCAATCATTCTTTTCTTCTGGCACCAACACCCTTTTAGAAACAATAAAAATAAGAGTTATTGTCCCATAATCAATGCATTACAAAATGTATGATATGTTGCCATTTGGGAGGTTTGATGCAATATGAAGCAAATTGGTGTAATATGGACAACCTTTACTTTGCTAGAATGAGCAAACCACAGAAATCATTCACATTGGGGAGAATTTTGAAATGAAGGATTTAACACTTCCATAACAAAGACAGATGTTTGTGTTCCAGGTGAGTTACAGGTTTTCGCTTCAAAAATTATATTTCCATCTTGACAAAACCGAGAGCAAGCAGCTAGATTTAAACATGTCTCAGATATTGCAGTGCTGGAAAATCTTCCAGGAGTACAATGGGGGAAATGAGCGCTTTTATAACAATGACAAAGAAGTGATAACTACTTCTATGCCTTTTGTCTCTTAGCAAAGAGACCCTAAAAATCTACAAATTCCTTGCACATTTCTTAGCTTTTGTTAACTGGAGTGAAAACCGGCATTGTTGGCACGAGCCTGTCCCTTTGTATTCGCTCATTATATTGGAAGAATTTAGCATCTTTTGTTTAGTTGCGTTTAGTGGTAAAGATAACTTGGCTCCCTGAAAAAATATTCAAAAATAAAACCAGAGGAACAAATTTTCTTTTCGTAAGAATTTTCTATTCTCTTATATCTTTTTATAGCTATTACATCTGCATTTGCAGTTACTTTCTGTAACAGAAGAAGAGAATTTGTCCCAAAGGCGAATATTATATGCTGCTTTAAAACTAAAAGCTCTGTAGTAAAACGCACAATTTAAAATGCACATATAAAAGGAGCTGAGGGTGAGTTAACAGGCCATGAAGCAGAATAATATGGCACTAATTCTAAGAGAAAATAAAAATTACTGTTTAAAAGTACTTTTGGTTAACTGATAATACAGCCTACATAACTATGAGTACAAGTCATTGGTGAGTTTAACTGGCAACTTTTCTCTTTAGAAATCACTGTCTAAATCCAAACTATAATATTTGGAATCCAGGTGTAAGAAAAGTGTATTTTCTTAATTAGTTGGTTTATATTGTCATAGTCCCAATAATTAACTATTTTTTAAATGTAAAAGGACAAAAAAGCCTACAGTTTTAGGAAATACCATTATAGACCCTTCAATTCACACTAAGCAGTTTAAATATGGAAGTTCACTATCCTCACAAAATCTTATAAAAGGAATTCACTATATTTAAATAATGTACCATCTTAAAATGAACTAAGCCACAGAGACTATGAAATGCCAACAGATGGCTGAATTGTGTTTCCATAGCAAAGTAATTTATAATAATTGCTTTATGGATACAAGTGCAATTTTCATTATATTCAATTCATAAAATGTTATCATACTGCTGTAATTTGTGATATTTTCTATTAGGAAAAGTGTTGAATATTTGAGTTACTATGAAGCAATAATTAGCAGTTTGTCTAAACATGTATAAACTACAGATTTGAATCTGCCACTTTCTTGTAAAGACTATATAGTGTTGAGTACATTTTGAAATCTAAACCATAAAAAAAAAAAAATCACAGAGAAGCATGTGTTGTGGCTACTACAGCCTTCTGCTTTTTTGGGATTCATTAGTAATTTAAGTTGATATTTTCAGAAACAGCAGACATTTTGACAATAATCCGAAAAGTATTAAAATAATATAAATTTACATTTTCTAGATGCATTTTTCAACTGCATTTACTACTTTATTATAATAAGAACAAACACTTTTGGGGGGGGATGAAGGGGAGGGAAAAGTAGGCCTTATAACTGAAGCAGTGTAAAATCTACTACACCAGAAATTATTAACTTAAATTCTTAGTTTCAAATACATAACAACTTACTTATCAAGAACCACACACTCTTGAAGACCTGTAATGAACTGCTTTGAGTTTGAAATGAGTGAGCACTACAAGCTAATTTTTAATATTATTTTTTAAATATGACCTTAAGTATATATTTGAATTCTCTGAGATTAATCGTCACATTTTTTAATCAATAAATACTATCCCCCTAATCTATTTATTCTTGGCTACTGTCTTCATCCACCTTTTGCCTCACTTGAATCACAAAATAAAGGATGACCGTATATATGTATGTTAAAAATTTGGACACTAGGGAAATGTATGGGAACCTGTTACTATTTCCTGACACAACAGCAACCCCAGTGTAACGAATTCTCATTAAAGTACACCAGAATTATAATGATGGTCATTACACAGAATTATGGACTACATCATTGATTGAATTTAGGAAACTGACAAAGAAAAATGCAAAGGAGTGCAAGACATTTGAATATTAGGCGGTTGCAGGGCTGTGCGACAGACATTCTTGACAAGAAGCAGCCAATTATAGCTTAAATTTCTGGCACATAACCAGTTGTGATTAACAGTTTTCCATTACATTACAGACATATTATTAATATATTAAAAATTTCAAGCTTTGGCAAGCACTAATATGGCATGGCTCAGTCAGTCTGCAGAATTTACATTTAATGAGCTCCCATTGACACAGAAAAAGATATTGACCACAGCATATTACAGATCAGGAGGAGAGGGTCACTAAGTTGTTCTTTAACATAATTATTTGATTTCATTCCAACTTTTATGTTTGTAGCATCACTTAGTGCGGATCCTTCACATTAGGATCGCCTTACTTTTCCGTGCCACATACATTTCAAAGAAAATTCTCTTAATTTAAAATTAGAAAGAAATTAAATCTGTGAACTTCCATGACACACAATGGAAAAGAAGCCTCTGTCAAAATCAGGAATTTTCTATTAAAGTATAATTATGGAGTTTTCAAAGAAAGTAAAATGATTTTAAAATAGGATATTATTTACCCCTTAACCTCTCTTACCTAATGGCACCAGTTCCCATCTGGCTATGCTTTCAACTAGGTTAAAATCACCAATAGCTTCTTAAAAGCTAGGTCATCACAGCAAATAGCCAGGCAAACCAATTATGAGAAGGACAGTCAATGACATATTTGGGGATTTAATATACTAAACCAATCCCTTCTTGCCCATAACTGAACTAATTGCCAAGTAACGTGGGCTTTGAATTTGTCTCAGGTGTTCGTATCACGTAAATGTGAGCAGCTTCAGAAGAGCTGTGCGCGGCCCCGGTTCTAGTTCTTTACTTTGCGAACCTTGGGAACTCACTGTAATCAAATAGTGCTATCATCTCTACCTGTGCACTAAAGTTCTGGGAAGTCCTCTTTGATAGAAATACCCATTAATATGCCATGAGTACTCCATAGACCTCTGACTGGTATATAAATTTGCAAAGCCGCTGTGAAAATACAAAGTTACATCATGCCCTCAAGTTGATATATGTTACTGATCTGGACTAAAATGGGCTATAAAATGGCTTTGCATACAAGGAACATATCTTTTTTCCAGGATTCTGTAGCTAATTCCCTTCCACTTTGGGTTAACTTTGCAGAAGGTATTTCACAGGTCCTTTCTTTCATTAGAAAAGAAGCCTCCTAAACATTACATGGAAGTAACAATGATCAAAACTATAGACAATTACATTCCAAAAACAACTGACAATTTCATCAACAGAGAGGAAAATATTGACAGTAAATCCACTAACTCTAGCTGGCTCTCGGCATTTGTTTTACTGTATAATCTCGCTAGGAGGAGGGGGTGGTGATAGTAGGCTATTTATTCCATAAATACTCAGCTCTTCAGGGGCACCTGAAATAGACAGCTATTGACTCATTCCTCATAGACATTAAGAATTTTATAAATATGCATGTTTCTGAATGGGAAGGAACAAAAAGAACATTGACTATAATCATATTCCATTGAGTGAAAAATATAAGGAGATAAAGACATATCCAAATTCCATAACCTATCAAAATTAGCAGCTTCCAACACTGTCATAACGAGATTGACTAGATGAGATACTTAACATATACTGAATGCTCTTTGCATTTATTTGTGAAGAAAGCATTTTCTAGTCGTCTTAATGGGAGATGGGAGTCATCTTAATTTGCTTCTATCCTTTTAACTGCCTTTCAAGATATAAGGAATTTAACATGTACTGCAATATCATTGGCATATTTTACTCATACTTGATTGGGTATTATGAGCAACTGCCTATCATGAGATTCTTAATAAAACCAAATAACACACCTTAGGATTTGGAAGATCTCTGTTTTCACCAAGAGACTAATGATTAGGGAAATTAGATAGCATATATTTTGCAGGATGTTTGGGGATGGGATAATACATAAAATTATTTCAGAATCAGCTAAGTCTAGAATAAATATGCTATTTCATTAATATAGAACAACAAATCTTTCATTGTCATGTACCGAAGTTCAGAAATCCAAGGTTTCGAATACATATTTGAGAAAATCTACACCCACCTAAAGTTTTGAAACAAAACTCTGGATTCTGAAGATAAAATTATTTTTAAAAGTATGCTAAATCTCTTACTGACCTATACACACACATTCATACACACACGTTTTTCTGTTAACATACAATTAATTTTCTGAGTTGTATGAAATTTTATTTCTTTCCAAGTGACTTGGTGTTTTTGTAACTCTAAAACTCTCTCTACAAATCCTTACAACAGTTAGAAAGCATATCAACTAAACGTGTAATAGTTTAATTTTTTTTTAACATTACTACTTGATGTTTTTTCAGAATAATAACAGAGGCAAAGACAAGTATATGCACCACTTACAAATATACAAAAGGAAACAGCAAAATACATTAGCTTCCTCCTAAAAAACCTAACCTGAATCATTTTAGCACACCTACCCAGTGAAAGCTGACGAAACAAAAATAGGAAAAACAGCCTTATGTGCATATAAGATCAACTGTTTTCTTACAAAATATTAAGATTATCCTTTTAAAATTTCACAATAGGAAGTATCACCAAATTAATAGCCAACTATGGAATTTTGAATTCCCTCATGTTGGTCTTCAGTGGTGAAATAGACCTTATTTCATGGCACCCAGAAAAGAAAAGGAAAATAGATCCCTTAGGTATGTTAAGCTAGGACAACCTGCTGTGTGAACTACTTGAGACATTGTTTCTTTGCAAGCTGATCCACATGCAAAGAACCAAATTTCATCTTAATGAAAAACTGAAAGTTACTTATCTTCCAAAAGAATCTTGAACAGTTATGGTGCTGATTTTCCTTTGCCAAAGAGAAAAGGGATGGGGAGCATTTAAGGCAGTCAAAGTTACAGTTCAAAATACTTAATTAATGAAACCTGGGGTTGTTAATTCCCCAAGGTTTTTTTTAGATATGATCTCAAGGACTAGACAAATCAGAAAAACCTTGCCCCTACTGCGAAAAAGAAAATTTCTGGAAAACTTTTTTCTAACAAGCTGAACCATTAAGTGTATTTGAATAAATGATTTTATTAGAAGATTCTTCTGTTTTGTTCCCCAATTCTCTAAGATAAGAAAACTTTTAGTATTTTCAGTCATAAAATAGGGCCTTATTTCTAGAGCAAATCTACTGCCAGATCCACCATATGTTTAGTGGAATTTTGAATCTTACTCAGAATTTTCCATTCCAAAGATTGACAAACTGTTATGATAATGAGTGGTTCCATTACCATTCCCTGGGAAGAATGGGGGAGGAAGTGGGAAACAAAAGCCTCTACTCTCTGGAAATCTATACCCGATGCGAGGATGGAAACGCTACCTCCAGCTTTTCCAAATAAAGTTGCTTAAAATCTCCGCTAGCAATTTTCCTCCCCTGCCCTGTAAAATGACAACCTCCTGAGTGGATTTCTGAAGAAAAAAAAAAAAAAAAGTCCGAGCGAGGTTACTAAAATAAACAGCAGAGGGCGCAGTTTCTTCTCTTATCTAAGTTTTCCCGTGTCTGAATCACTTAATTGGTTATTTTGGGCCCAATAATATTCAGTATTATTTGTATTATATATAGATATCCACAGATCCATACAGGAGAGCAATTCAATGTCTCTAGCCGAATCCATCAACCCCTGAGAAAATATTCCAGACAGCATTCCTACACCAAGTCTTTCCCTCTTTCAATTTTCCCTTCTCCCCAGCTGCACGACATGGGATAGTAATGCTTTAATCTCACACCAATAAAGGAGATTAAAAGAAAGGAACTTCAAAAGCTCAGTGTGGCCACCAGCTCCACAGGGCCGGCAAGAGGGCAAGTTTTTTCCCCAAGCAAGGACAACTGGCAAAGCAAGAAAGAAGAAAAAGAAAAAAAGAACCCTCCGATGCGTTGTGTGCGGTCAGGTGTCGGGGGTGGGGAGGGGGGAGAGCGAGCTGTGAGTCCAGGCACTGAGTACAGCACAAACACACATGTAACCTGCCCGGGGCGCACACCAGGAAGACTTGTGTCTGGGTGTGAGAGTGTGCGGGGTGTGCGCGCGCGCGCTGCCTCCACAAGGCGCTTCACAAAGTTCCTCGCCCACCCGGAGCCTTCCCTCCCGCCCGTGGATTGCGCGGCGGGCCGGGGGGGCGGAGGGGGGGTGTCGGGGGGAGGGAGGGAGGAAGCCGGCGGGGAGAGGGGCAAAGGCGGAACGCGCGGGTCGCGGCGGGAGGGGGAAGCCGGCGGCACTCACCGTGAGGCCCGTTCGCTAGGCGCCCGGCGGGAACCCAGCCGACGGCGCGGGGCGGCGGCCGAGCCCAGCCTGGTGCGCCTCGGGCGGCGGCCTCGGCAGCGGAGCCCCGGGCGGCGCTGGGCGGGCGGCGGCTGTTACGCCGAGCCTCCTCAGAGCGGGCGGAGCGGGAGAGCTAGGGGTGTGGACCCGAGCGCCGCGGCCCCGCCGCCGCACCCCCCGGGGTCCAGGTTGCGCCTGGCCGGCGGCGGCAGAAGACCCAGCGGACCCGAAGCCCCGCGCCCGGCCGCCACTACCCGCCGCTTAATTACCTTCGCCTCCGGCCCCGGGGAGTGGTGGGAGCCTCCGCGCGCAGCCCCCTCTCGGAGCCCTAGCCGAGAGGGGGAATTCCTTCCCGTTGACGTCCTCTTCCGAAATGCAAAAGATCAGTGACTTTGACAGGTAGATGAGGGGGAGGGAATAGGGGCGGGCGGAGAGGAAGAGAAGATGGGAAAGGTGCCTCTCCTTCCAAAAATGTAGTGATATTAATAATGAAATCGCAGCCTTCGGGAGGTCTTGCCAGCCCAGTCCTCTGCTTGCCGGCTCTCCTCCGCGCCTCCTCGCGCCACTGCCTCTGCCACTTCTCGCCTTAAACTTTTACTGAGGGATTTTTTTTTCTATTTTTTCCCTCTATCCTTTTTTTTTTTTTTAAGCTGCAGGACGATTTCCTGATTCCCGGGGATCAGAACCAGCGGCCCGGTGGTTCTACCCCGCTTGGCACAGGTTTCATTGTATTTCAGACGAAGACGTTGAGCTTAGTCAGAAGGGACATAAATCAGGACAATTAGCATTGGCGCCAAGAAGATCCTCTAGTACCAATTTCGTCCGGGCTTCCTTCGCGCATTCCTCCACTCAAGTCAGAAATGTCACTGCACATAGCGTTGATGGTTGCGAGACGCGACGCACCCAAAGTCCATTTGATGAAATATACATGGCCCACGATGCTTCTGGATTGCGGTTCACTGGCTTCCCGACCCCGCCCGCGGCTCCTGGCCGGACCCGGCTCCGAGCCGGCAGCGAGCTCTCTGCAAACTTAGGGGCGAGTACGAATCAAAGAGTGAGCGCAAGGGAGGGCCTGGGAAGAGAAGGAAGCAAGCCGGGGGAAGCTGCAGCCCTTGGAGGGGTGGCAAGTACGTTTCACTTAAAAGCAGATCTTCTGCAACTGCCAGCAAGTGGAAGGATTGCAAACCTTATACTACCTCGAGACCTGGGCGCTCCGAGCGGTCCTAACTCCGTCCCGCTCGCTGTTGCGGCTGCTGCTCTAGCCGCCGCTGCCGCCGCTCCAGGACCTCGGGGTACTGAGGCTCAGCGACTCCCCTTCACCTCCGCCACATCTAGCTTGCCCACACGAGCGCGATTTCTACTAACTCTTCACGTACCTTCCACTCATAACCTCGCCCGTCCCATCCCTCACTCCTGGCTGTCCTCTCGAAAACCGCTCCTAAGCACACCCCTCGCTCCTAGCTGTGATCGCAACGGTGTTTTCAACCAGCAATTCCCCTGCCCAGCCAGCGGCCCCTACAGCGCAAGCCTCAAACCTCCTTATTTAGAAATTCATTCTTCTTCGGAAAGTTGAAGAGAGAGCTGTGGTTTTCTGGCCTCCTCGCCATTCTGAAGAGAAAGACAAATGCCCCCCGCCCCAAGACTTCCTTCCCCAGCAGTGGGGCTCAAACTTACCCGGGATCACTCTCAGCTACACACTAATGTCAAGGGAAAAAAAAAAAAAAAAAAATCCAGACTGACTTACATAGGGACAGACTTTAATTAAAAAGAAAGACTATTGCAATAGGGAGAAAGCTCTGATCTCACAAATCTGCAAGCATCTCAAAATCAAACAGAAACCGGGCTTTTGTATGGTTAGGGGCATAAGCAGTAGGGAAAGTTGGTCAGATGAGAGGGCGTAAACCACGGTGTGACCAGCTGGTTTGAGAAGAAATGTGTCTCTGTGATCCACCAATTTGGGGGATAAACTGTAAAGAAAGCATGTTCTGCGTTTATAGTATTTGCTTGGATTTGGGGGCCGGTTCAGGGTCCTGTGTGGAGGAGAGAAGTTGAACTCCATCCAGTTTGTTAAAGACAAAGCAGAGGGTAAGAAATGGGCAACTGGGGACACTTGGTCACTCACTGCATGCCTCACAATGGAAGCACTGAGCTAAGTGCAGAGGGGTCATTTTTTTGCCATGACTGGGGGGCGGAGGGGTGGTGGGGTGGTGGCAGAAGGTGCATAGGGAAGAAGCGTGTTGAACTGAGCCCATCACCAGATCCTTCTTGGCCCTGAGCAGCCAGGAAGGAGACAGGGATTCCAGGCACCCTGGACCCTCCAACCCCTGAGAGGCCATGATGAAGCCTTTCTCCCTTGACTCCCTCCACTGCAGGAATCTGTGATTTCCTTGCCTTCCTCCTCTCCACCTCTACATTCAAGCACTGTTACTGAAGAAAGGGGTTACCTGCAGGGATAAAGTCCTCAAAGGCATTCTTAGACAGTGGCCATGCCTGGCTCTTCGTCCGCTCTCTGCCCACGCTCCTCCAGGGTCAAAATATCCTGATTACAGGGAGAGGCCACTCACCACCTAACCCTCCCTCATAGGCTGCCAGAGCCTCGTCCCTTCTGAGAAGCCAGTACAACCTGAGAAACAACACCCAAGCAGCCCCCTCACTTCTCAATGGCATACTGGCCTGAGCACTGAGATACAGACAGCTCTCATCCTTACCTTTTCCTCCTGCCCTTTTCTCTCAAGCCAGGAAAACTCCTTTTGAGTTCCCATTCTCAGATTTGTCTGATCTTTTCAGGTGTTTCTCCAGTAAAAAGCAAAGGAAAGAAACCTGTGCAGAGATTAGGAGTCTAGGATGTACCGGGATCTTTGTGATATTGGCTCCCAACCTGGAGAAATTTCCCTTTCAGCTGTCAAAGTCTCAGAACTAACCTCCTTCCCCCTCTTCCTATACTATAACTTCCCTCATTCCCAGGTTCCCTTTGACTAGGAAGCAGACATCAGGCCGAAATAAGTCCAATATGTGAATGGGGACCCTCTCCAGGTAAGTAGCTTCTCCCACTCCAAGAGTGATAGTCTTCCAGAGGTGAATTTTTCTCTCAAACATCTGCTCTTTTCTTTTCATACTCAGTAAATCACCAACCAAACAAATGGATCTAACTCTGAGCAGGAAATCTGAATCCCTGAGGAGACTTTTCAATATTAAAACCCCTTCTCCTCCAGATCATGATCTCTCCTCTTAGTGGGGATGGGTGGGAAGGACTTTTTCTCCAAAAAAGCTCTTTGGGTGGATCTGATATACTTCCTCAAACTGAGAACCTGTGAATTTACATATGAAACCAGCTTTCCTGAACATATCTTTGCGCATTTGTTTACATAATACACAACAATCAGAAATTTACTTTAGGTATTTTCTTGGCATCTTTTCTATCATCCTTTACTTTCTCCACCTATGTGTATGTGTGTGTGTGTGTGTGTGTGTGTGTATATATATTTAACTTTCTTTGGAAAGAATGATTTTTCTGTTTTTATTTAAACTTTCAACTCTACTTTTTTCTGTCTCCTTTTAGAGGAGAGTTATTTAATCTTTCAGTTCTCTGACTTCAGATCTCTGGCTGGTTTCCTTGCATTCCTCATTCTTCTTCAACTTAGATTTTCATCTATTTGTAATTCTGTTAGGTTTCTAACTCTTGTTCATTTTTCTAGGTTATTAGCTGCTTAAAAACCTTCGTTTTAGAGATTTGGCAGGGTTGTTTAAATACTTGTAACTTCAATATGACAAACTGGTAGTAGTAGTTTGCAATGTATCTGGTCCAAAAAGATATGTGTCTTTTTATAAATACTGCAAAGTACTTGACATAAAGTAGGTACAAAAGAAATGTTTCTTGCAGGTGCAAATAATTTTTGCCCATTCCCAGGACTCAGTAATAGCCTTCTTGGTAACAGGAACTAATTCCCACTATATTAAACTAAGACTTAGATGTCTGAAGTATCCAAATCAGGTACAAGTCCTATTTGACCAGTTGTATACTATGTGATAGATGCTTCATATAACTGCTGCTTGTGTCCCAGTAGAAACATCCTTCCTAGTAGTTGTAAAACCTTCAGCTCTTTCTTGTCTCCACTCTGCTCAGGGACATGTTTTATTACAGAGTCATTAGCAGTGTAGTTTTGACAGATTTTGAAGTTCTTTACCTAACAGGATTTTTTAATCCTCAAATATTTTGACATTTAAACTTCTCACAAGTCCTAAGCATCTGGACTGGGCTCTATCACTGACGATACTGGCATTTTCCTGCTGTTGTAGGTGTACCAAGTACACTTATCTTGAAACTTTAAATTTACAAGCCCAAATTATCCAAATATCAAGATGCCCAACATAGGTATATCAACAACCTCATTTAGTTCTTCTGAGGACCGATAGCAGACCAAAGAACATATTGTTTAATATAAGAAAATACACATAGTGACTGTGTTACTGATTCTAGAACATGAAGAATAGCAGATGGTATAAGCCATTGATAGTTAATGACTGATGCAAGGAACATGACCGTTAGCACCAATGTGCTTACTAATACATGGCACTGTGTAAAATAGTTTGGAAATAATAAAATTAGAAGCTTTGGTTAAAATAACATGAAAAAAATTAACAAAATGTGGGTTTTGGTATTTTCTTCAGGAGAAAGTATGCCAACCTAAAAGATGAACTTTTTTAGTCATAGTCAAATATGTATTTCATGTGTCTTTTCTATTCCAACTTTATGAACCATGAATAGTTTTCTTAATTGTGTTTAACCTATCTCACCCATAAGAAGTCAACAGAAATCACTTCTTAATTTTTATGCTTTCAGAGCACTGTGACACTAGATGTTTTTATCCAACCAGTAAAATCTGTCAAAATCATGACACCCTGAGCCTTTTTTAACCCATTTTGGTTTTTTTGAGACTCAGAACACATAGTCAATATTTGTTTAACAGTTTATCTTTTTTCCAAGGCTACAAAAAGAGGCATCTGAGCAATGGGTTTGGATAATGCTGTGGTCTGAACAAACTCAGTAAGCCTCTATGAACTTGTATTTTTTTGTGCTTAGTTTGTCTAAGATCATCAACATTTCTTGAGAAAAGGAGATCTCCCAATTAATCCAGTGTGTTGGCTGGAAAAGTTCAGTCTCAAAAGTTAACAGCTGTGTCAATTTCCTCAAATGTAATTTTCATGTTTTCAGTTATTCTCCAACAACAAAATCAGCAGCCTTTCCAAATTGAGAAGAAAAATATATGAAGGAAGACTGAGTAATAACCCTTGCCTAATTCAGAGATCTTTCCATGAATTCTGTCTCAGTGGTTCTTCCCTTAAATTCAATAAATGTTAATGGAACCCACACCACCTGCCAGGGGCTAGAGGCAATGCAAAACTCTCAAGGCAGAGTATATATTATCATGTGGGAAAAGAGAGTTAGACTAACTGTAATGTGCATCTTTAATATTATACTAGAGATTGATTAAGAGAAATGTAGTAGTAATGGTGAAGTCTGGACACTCCTTTTGTACGCAAGATGGGGCAAAGATGCAGACAATTAAGATGATGGTACAGGACTTCCAAGATCTCTATCAGGCAGTTGGCCCAAAGTACAATAGAGTCCAGCCTCTGTGGTTTAGCAGCTTCTGCAAGAGATTCTTATACTGTCCTATAAATGTGGGGTGGGATGCCATAAGGGCTGAACTAAAATTCGGTGGACCACTGCAGTGAGAATATCCATGATGAAACATAGTCCAAGAATAGAAAAATAGCAGACACAGAAGAGAAATCTAAGATCACAGGGTGCCATTGATTTGAGCTGTATTCTACTCAGATGTTTCTCCCTGCTTTTCTTGACTTCTGCTTTTGAGTTTGGTTTTACTGTTCTGAAATGATTGCCTTGACTGCTGTTTTTATCAGCTCAGTGGCTTCCATCCTTTAGCTTCTATGCTGAGTGGAGACAGTGGAGATAAGCTGGGTTGGCTTCTAGTAAGTGAGATGGGTTTGTGCCAGGTGGCCTTTGCTTCCCAGTGGGCTGCCAGCTCCTTTGGCAAGAAGGCTCCCTCTCCTACGGTAAGTGACTAATTCTCTTAAATCCTGCCTCAATGTGTAATGGAGAAGAATGAAATCAGAGGCATTATGAATTCTCTTCTTACCTCAGTAAGCCAGGAAGAAACTCAATTGTCAGTTCTCCAAACTTTGAAATCCCATAGAAAATAACACAATTGTAAGGTTCCTATGATATCATAGAAATTATTTCTTGTTCCCCTCTCCCTTCCTTTTTCCTCATTCTCAAACATGAATTAAACACCTCCTATGTGCTAGGGACTACATTAGAAATAACAAGATGAATAGCAGTCCCTTCCCATAGTTTACAGGCTGTTTGTTAGAGAAGACGGACTTGTAAACAACCAATGCAATGCTGCCGTAGGAGCTGAGATTGAAACCCACGGGGAGCAGGTGAACCCCAAAGAAAGAATGTCTGATTCTCCTTGGTGAATCCTGGGAAAAGCTGATGAAGTGGTACATGACCTACATCTCAAAAGATGAGTAGGTGTTCATCTGGCAGACAAAGGAGCAAAAGGCCTTCTGACCAGGAAGCAGGGGGAACAGAATCAGGAGGCCTAATACAATAGGGCATATTTTGGCACTTCCAAGTAGTTTGGTATGAGCGCAGCTCACAGCCACATATGGATGGCCTTTGTCGTGAGTGCTTATGAGCTTTTGACATGGAAAATCTGTAATAAGAATTGAGAGCAAAAGAAGAGAAAATCAAGAGAAAGGAAGTATCCTATGTTATTTAGGTTGAGACATATGAACACGCTAAAAATTTACCATTATTGACCTACAAAAATGGAAACTTTGTGTCTCAAGCTAATAGGATCAGATACTGCCCATTCAGTTCTAAGTACTCTGTGTTAAGAGAAGAAGAGTAATCTAAAACAGCAAATAATTTTAAAAACTTCTATATTTGCTTTTGAATACATTATATGCCTTATTTCAGCAGGAGATATACCTTCCTAATGAGCTTTTGTGCTTAGATTGGTATTAAAATTAGTTGGATTTCCCTGAGTAAGCACGGACAGCAGGAGAATGTGGCTGCAGAGCAGACTGGTGACCTGGAAACCCAAGGTTCAAACATTTAACCAGGGATAAGCCACACATGAATAACAGAGTTGAGTAATTAGTAATTATAGACACCAATTAAGCATTTGATAAAAGAACCAGTCCCCAGTCATTCCACCATGGTTTGCATTTTTGTTATCCTAAATAGCAAAAATAGTGTGCTTCAAACTTCTGTTGGAGAATAACTATTTGTCAAAAAGAACTGGGGAACAAGGTAAAACGGTACAGAAAAAGATGCAAAACTTCAAGAAATTTAGAAATCATTATGCATAATGGAAGGAAACAGCAACAAATTGATATTCACAGTAACCAGTACTTCTCTAAGTCAAAGCAGAATTCAGATTTTTTTTTTCTTTTTTAGTGAAGATGGAACAATTAATCAAGCTTTTTAAGGGTTTATGACCAAAAAGTCAAGAGATGTATTGGTGATAAGGAAACAATGAATAATCTGGTTTTGTTTGTTACATGCCCTCCCCACATATTCCCAAATGCCTCTGCATTTATAAACCCTAGTTTTCTTGATATCTATGTAAAATGAGACTTAGGGAACTACCTCTCTCCTCAGCTATTTTCTGAAGGCTGAGTTTGCAATAAAGGAAGAGAGCTAGACTGTCGGTTACCGTATATCATGGTATATATATTACTGTTAAGATGTTGCAATTGTCCTCATATTAAGAGCTGATTGATAATCAAGGAGAGCTGAATGCTCATAGCTCTTTTAAGCACGGAGAAGCAGAACCTCAGACTTTCAGCCACAGAAAATCTGAGACTGATCTAAATGTGGTTTAGTTTACAACCATTATATGTTTTGATCCTTCAAAGAAATGTTTTCAGAAAATCCAATGAGCAATAGTGTGAGTAGCACTGGACTAGGAGCCAAGAGACTAAGACCTTGTTAAGACACTTCCCTGCTGTGTGAATTTGAAAAAGTCGTCTGCTTCTCTGGGCCTTAATTACCTAATTTGTAAAATAAGGAAGTTGAGTTAGATGAATCTAAATTCTCAAAATGGGAATCCTATCTCAAAATGTCTTTGGGGGCTTGCTATAAAGCAGGTTCCTGAATCAGCACCTCTACAGGTGATTCTTATTGAAGCACCTTAAATTTTGAGGTTTCTTCTAGCTTTTGTATTTTGAGTCTTGCTTTGAGGTTGGGATTGATTTAAATGAAAGCTGAGACAAAAATAAATATACTCTTCACATTCTTGGATAATAGAACAGGATCTCTGATTTCTAAAAGTTGTATATAAATTTCTATATATTAGAATTAAGTGGGATATATGTTTGATTCCCTGAAAGGTCAGATAGAATGAAGGCCAGGGACCTTGAAATCATATTTTTAAGAAAGGAAGAAATCAAGCATTTGCCACATGATACAGTTAATTTGTAACTGTGTTCACTAAGGCCCAATTTCTGGAACATATGTATTAGCCATAAGCTATCATAAATCTCTCCTAGAAGTGAATTATTTGACTTGTAAACACCATTTCTCTGAGACCTTCTGTAAGATCCAGTCATGAGGTGTTAAAAGCTTTTAAACATTATATTCTGGTTGGGTTTTTTTCAAAATCAGTCAGTGACTATTGGACTTTCTTTACCAGCACTAGCTAACATATCTATGCAAAATGCCCTAGTGAATTATTATAATCAGACTTTCATAAAGGTCAAACTTCCAAAACATTTTAGATTGAAAACTTATTAGTCAAACTATATGTAAGCATGTGTACATATTATATATATGCATGTATTTTCTGTGTATTCAAGTTAAAGTCATTATGAAATGTAGTATGATATACTGGCAAATCCTCAAAGATCAGAATTCAAGTCCTTTAATACATTGCTTGACCTTAGGTAATGGGCTTAATCTTTCTGAGCCTCTCTTTCCTCAGCTGTAAAAATGGGAATAATAGGAATAATGCTGAGTATCTTATAGGATTGCTGTGACGAATAAATGTGATATTTGGTTAAAAAAAAAAAACACCTTGCAAATATTATTTACTTCCCATATTATAGTAGTGACCCTTCCATTGTTAGTATGTCAGCATAAATGCTTACATTTATTTATTATTTATTTATTTAATAAATAAGCATTTTGGGGACCATTTATAATATGTTTAATACTCTGCCAAGTAGTCCGGAATATATAGAAGTATAAGCTATAATTTCTATGCCTAAGACAACTTTTAATGATTTTATAACAATATCACACAGTGTAAGGTTAAAAACTGAAATACAAATTTTTAAAACTGACTGAAAAATGAATACAATTGGTCTTAAAGATCAGGGAGTGTTCCACTGAAGGAGGTGGGAGGAGGAAGACCTTTTAGGGTTTGGGTAGATAAGTGATGGAGGGAGTTTCAGCATGAGACTGAGCGAGAGCAAAGGCAGGGAAGCCCAGAAGTCAACTCAGTTTTAGGAGATGGTGGGGAAGCAGAGCCGTTCGAGTTAAGGTATCATGCTTGGAAATTGTGGGCATACGTCTGGAAAATTAGATCAATGGAAAATAAGGTCAGTGCTCCTTGAATTTCCCAGTGAAGAATATGAAATTTACCCAAGAGATAATATGGAGCAATAAGAGTTCTGAGCAGAGGAAATCCATGAATAGTGTCGTATTTTTTAACTTAATTTTTCTGGAAATTATGTTCATAATGAATCCAAGTTCAGAGATAGTAGAAGCAGGGAGAGCAAACAGGAGGCTACTGTATGAAGCCAGGTAGACAATGATTTATACTAAAATGGTAGTTGTTGAAATAAAAAAGAAAAAAAAATAGATATGTGAGGAAATGGTGAGATCTCTGACAGAATTTATTTATACAAACATAATTTTAAGTTAAACAATTCTTTTATATTAGCTAAGAATAAGAAGTCCTATAAAACCTTTACAATTTCAATTTTCTTTAAGTGTTCTTTACATGCACATACCTTTTCTTCATTCAACAAAATATTTGTTGAGTGCATAATATGGGCATGGTTCTAGGAGCTTGGGATTCAGTGGTGAACAAAGTTCACCATGAGTTCAAACAAAGATTGAACTCATGAATTTTACATTCTAGATGGAGGACAAAGGATATAAACAATAAACACAATTAATAAGTAAATTATCCACTATGTTTGAAAGAGGATAACATATGGAAACAAGAAAAAAGTAGAACAGGACAGTAGGGATTAAAAGTGATAGGTTGAGGACAAGTTGTAGTGCAAAATAGAGTGGTCAGCATAGACCTCACAGAGAAGGTGACATTGAGCAGAGAGTTAAGGAGGAAAGAGAGCTGGTCCCACAGATATTTAGGGGAAGAATGTTCCAGAAAGAACAAACAACTAGTACAAAGTCCCTTAGCCTCCCTGGCATGTTGGAAGAGGCCAGCATGGCTAGAGATTTAAGATATTGTTTTTAAAGTCTGATGGAAACTTACAGCAAATCACATTAATTCATATTTATGCAACTCTTTGAGGCTTAACCATATTTGTACTGTTTAAGTCTTTTGGGGAAAATATTATGTATTTTTGGATATGGAGAACAGTCCTCTTCACACTTGATGTCAGCCAGTATTATTTTTTATTAATATCATTGATTTTTGTATGGAGATTTCATTTCTATATTTTTATGGGAAGTTTGTTTTGAACTCCTTTGCCTGTTTTTCAGTTTGTGCTGCCACTATATTTCAGAAAGGGTTTCAGGCACTTACAAGAATATATAAAATATGACCCCAAAAAGGGAGCAGAAACAAAGTGCAGTGAGAAATAAGGCTTAACATGCACATCATAATGTCCATGTACCACAAATTTTTCCCAAAGCTTACTAGTTTACAGTAAAAAAGAAAAAAATCTTATAGTTTAATTGATAGTATCTATTAGATTAAAAAACAAAACAAAACTAGGATATAGGAAAAGTATCACTGTTCTTTGTAATAAGACCAGCCTGGATTTTTCCTGAGGGTCCTCAAAAAAGAATATGATGTGATGAAATAACATTTTTTACAACGTCATTGCCAAAGATATGAATAGTGAGGAAACAATGTTTCATGGGAAAGGCAGTTTAATTCAAGACTTCAATTGATTATCTTGAGCACCTCCGGGAAAGGCATGGGATACACATGAAATAGTATTTGTTTTAGCAAAAATGAATCTCATTTTCTCACTTAGGATGTCACATAACCACATATTTACAAACTCTACAAATTACATCTCTGTTCCTTGTTCAGTACTGAATTCAAACCAGGGAAACTTGGATGAAATTCTCAGTTTTATTGCACATCTTCATAAAAATGCTAAAGAATAAGAGACTGGAACACTTTGTCTGGTGCTGGCAAGCTGCTGAGCCTGAGTACCACAGAGCCTAGAAGCCACAATATCACGACCAATGTCAGAGTGGAAGGCTTAATTGTCCCGTAGTCCAGTTTTATCAAACTTGTTAAATTTAGGGTTGTGGGAAACACTAAGTATCATTTGTATATGTGGCCAGGAAGGAACAACTTCTGAATAACCAGCAAATAATATCGGTAGCTGTAGAGCTGCTGCAAAGCAACATTATGATAAAAATCACAAATTAAAACAGCCTACCTGCTCATAATGCTCTTAAAAGTTGTTTTGAAATAGTGGAAAATTTTTTCAATGGTATTATAGTATGCATTTGATGTGCTGCCCATTACATATTTATCATGATTTATAATGCTTGCCTCACTCTCATCTCTTAATTATATGTCATGTATTAGTTATATGAAAATCAGTGAAAATCTCTACTCACTGACCACTACTCACTGAGGACACAGATGATCACTTGAGTATGTAAGGTAATATCGAAAGAAGAAATGGGAAATTCTGATGACCTACTTTCAAGTGGGGAAATGACAATACACAGTAAGTAGTGAACCACTTCTGTGAGTCCTGAGGTCAAGAAGAGTTATTTCAGATGGCTCCCTGGCTGATCTTCACACACATGTGTTATCTGGAACAATGCATAGCATGTGGAGACTTTTACACCTTTGACAACTAACCATGAGTTATGATTTGTGGTACCACTGCAAACCAGTAAAGGGCAGCAACTGTCAACAGTTTTGTAACATAAACAATAAAGCCTAATTGTTATTTCAATTCATAAATAAAAATGATGACTTCGTTACATGTAAAGGTCTTTGCTGCAAATTAATATTATGCTAGTAGTTCTGATAGGCTAGCTTTAAACAATATAATCTTAACACAAAAACAAAATTTATAATTAACGACCATTTGTCATTTCAGAATCAATTGGTTCTTACAGAACTTAGAAAGAGGCAGAGATTAAAGATTTTTCTGCAGCTATTCTGGGAACACGTAAATGAAGTATTTTCTCACCTTCAACTCTGCCATCCAAAAATATATTATGGAATAGCATAAACATCCAAAGATTTTGCTGATTTGAAATCGAAAATAAAAGAGGAATCACATTCAATGGTACCTCGATTGATATAGTTCTAAATTCAATGAACTCTTTTTCAGATATCAGTTCAGGACCTGAACTAACATTCTTTTGCCCTAGATTAATAATGTGTACAAAAGCGAAAAAAATCCTTGCAACAAATTTTACACTTTGCCAAAGCTTTCTGATTAAATTAACTTGTCACCACAATATGTTAAAAGGTGGGGGGAGGGGAAGTGTTTATCCTAAGTGATTAAGATGAGTTAGGAGAGGGAAAGGAGGAGGAGGTGACAGCCCCATACTTAGAGCCACATCTCATTTTAATTTTCTTTCACTGGTTATAAGCATGATGCGAAGATTTTTAGTGGCCTTAAAATATTCCAAGATAGCCATTAGTGAATATGTTTAGATTTGGGGATTTCCTATAGGGGACGTCATAGTCTTTGGAGACAGATGTGACTCCAACTCTTCTACTTATGACCTGTGTGATCTTGACAAGTGACTTCATCTTATTTTTTATGGATATAATGGAGATAATACACGACTCATACAGTTACTAAAAGGATTAAGTTAAATGGCCTGAGCTGATAACAATGTTTTTTAACATAAATATATGAGGCAAATCAATTAGATAATATATTATATAACATTTGTTGCTTTGGATTGTTTGAAGACATATGGAACATTTGTAAGTGTAATATTTACACTCATAATGGATCATTTGTGAAGTGTAATAAGACACTATGTAAGCCTTCAATATTTACTGATGCAAAATCACTATTGCATTTACTTGTATATATCAAAATAAAAATTTGTGATGAGTACTTGTTTTCTTCTTAAAAAGCATTATGTGATAATTTAAAAAAATAAATGACAGTCTTACTTATTGGAAAATCTTTGTTGATCTTTACAACTTAGTGGTTTTAACAGATTCTAGAGAAATGAAGCAAGAGGCTGATGCCAGTTTATTTGCAAGGACCCACCAGGGTCATCTCTTTGTTCTAGGTCTGACTGGTTTTATCACATTTCTCTTTCAGTGTACACATCTGGATCACGTCCTGCTCAGGAGTAAATTAGTATGTCCTATAACATTTGTGAAATTTTTACAACTTGAAATAGCATCTGACAGAGTAATTTTCAAATTGCCCAATTAAGATCCACATCATGGATAGCAGATCGAGCTTCTATAGTAGTTGTCCCCATTACTTGCCTTCCTTTCTATCCTAGCAATAGAATTTTAGCTAAAGGCATTTCCTAGCCTCCATTAAATGTTATGTAAAACTTCCAGGAAATATCCTTAAAGGGAAGGAGTCTCAGTCCTACTTTCCCCTTTTCTCCTTCCTTTTGGAATGAAGGTGTGAAGGTAGGAGCTAGCATAGCCATCTCAAACCCTGACATGGAAGACAGGTGTTTAGGACTGCAGAGCAAAAGACAGATAAATGGTCCTGGCTTCTTGATATAACAGACCACCATATGAGCCCTGGACTGCTATGCTTGATGGTTATATGAGATTATTTTGGGTCTTGTTGCAATGGCCAAACTGTACCTTAATGAATACAGCTTCTATGACATCAACACTGAAACTGCATATTTCACAGCCAAGCAGAAGAATCACCAACTCACCTGTACTATACCAAATCATATATCAATTATAATAGTGAAATTATTTTTTGAGATAAATTGCAATCTGTTTAAAAATTTGAGATTGATTCTATTGTTTGCATCGTCTAGCCTGCATGGCTAATTTGTTCTCTTTCTTTTCAAATACTTAAAAAATTTTTCTGCCCTGAGTTTCTCACTTTTTGAAAACTTACATATTTAGTTTCACATGATAAAGACTTTAAGCGGAAACTAATGTTACATCTTTCCATAGTGAACATATTCTAGACTCTCTGACCTGTGGGTTTTTAAAAACTGTTAAAAAGCACGTTTTCCTATAAAACGTAATTACTAAATGCTTCCTACTGT
Organism: Balaenoptera physalus; assembly: GCF_965194825.1. Classification (NCBI taxonomy): domain Eukaryota; kingdom Metazoa; phylum Chordata; class Mammalia; order Artiodactyla; family Balaenopteridae; genus Balaenoptera; species Balaenoptera physalus. The sequence continues at coordinate 102,418,771 of NC_138882.1, forward strand.
AGTCTGACTCATGAGCTTGCTAGTTTGTCCTTCCCTAGCTAAGTTATCTTCTGGTTAGTATTGTAGCTGCATGATAGATTATGGAATACAGTCTGAACAGCATGTCTTTAAACACAGTGGCCAGTCTCACTGATTTATGATCAGATTTCTATAATCCCAACTACTTATACTTAAATCATCATTTGAGCAGGCTTAGCCAATACGTGTTAAAGTGAACAATTCTGGGAGGCTGTGAGTGCTGTGAAACCAGCTTGAGCTTTGAAGTCAGAATACCCAGCTGTAAATCCTGGCGTTGACACTTACTACCCTATTTCCTCTGGGTTATTTCCTTGCCTTCTCTGAGCCCATGTCTGTAAATGGGGGTAATAACACCTATTTCACAAGTGGGTTGACAACAGAGCTTCATGCCTGGTAGGTGCTCAATAAATGTTAACCTCTTCCCCTACTAGAGTATTCTGACATAATGACCATGTGAGCATGAACATTTTGACCCCTGTTTCTTGGGACTTATTCCATGTATTTACCCGTTGCTGGTGCTGAAAGATATTGCTGGCCTTGTTCAGCAGCTGCTTCTGATGTTGGGACGCTCTTCCCCTTTTGAAGTTGGCTGGAGCTGAATTAGAATGAAATCCGTGGGGGTAATGACAAAAGAGCAACTCTGCGCTTTCAGATGAGCTACAGATGTGGGCCTGCCACACACCTTGTTATCTCTTGGTGGATTTAAGACAAATTTCCTTGGCTGCTTGGGCTTCTGCAATGAGGGGTCTTTGAGTAGATCAGCCACAGCTTATCCAGTTAAGTGAAGATGAGATGTTGTGTAAGTGGGACTCCAGAGACCTGTATTATCACTTCCATTCTGCCACTGACTATAGTGTGACCCAGGCAAGGAAAGAGGGGCAAAGAATATATATTTATAATATTTATTTATTTATTTATTTTTGGTTGCCCTGGGTCTTAGTTGTGGCACGCAGGATCTTCGTTGCGGCATGCGAGATCTTTTAGTTGCAGCATGCAGACTTCTTAGTTGCGGCATGTGGACTTCTTAGTTGCAGTATGCGGACTCAGTTGCGGCATGCGTACTCTTAGTTGCTGCATGCATGCGGGATCTAGTTCCCAGACCAGGGATGGAATCCCAGGCCCCCTGCATTGGGAGCATGGAGTCTTACCCATTGGACCACCAGCGAAGTCCCAAAGAATATATATTGAGTACTTCTAATGTACCTTGTCATGTGCGGGATACTTGGGGTCATTACTTAATTTCATCCTTAAAAGAGGTCTGTGAACTGGGCATTTTTACACCCTTTCCGGGTGAAGACACCAAGGCTTCTCTGCTCTTAGTAACCTGCTCATAAATTATGGAGTCATGAATTGAAACCAACACTGCCTGGCCTCAAAGCTCTGCCTCTTTTGCTATAGCATGCTGCCTTTGACCTAACTGAGCCTTTCTTTCCTGTGCAAAATGCTGTGGGGTGGATGCCCTCTAAGGTTCCTTATATTTTCAAATCCTATAATTCCATCCTCTTTACTCTAAATGCAGGAATATAAACCTTATTAAGCTTTGTAAAGACTTAATAAGTCTCCCTCCAATAAATGTTCACACAATGTCTGACTCAGTACAGTTGTCACTTTTAAGTATGGAAGACATAGAAAGAGGAAATACATATAATTGGGGGTAAGGAGTAAAGAATTAGGTACTTATCACTTTTTGTAGGCATCATTTTTCATCATTTTTTAAAATGGAGACTGCCATTTAACATCTAAGTACTCTTATCATTTTGTTTTTTAAAAATTCTGATTATACAACAGAACGCAAATGAAACAATTCAGAATCCATGCTGTTTTGAAAGAAGAAAGGATTCAACGAGTACAATTGAGCCCAACAGGAGATGCAGTTATAGACATGCTACAGCTGAAGGAGCCAGTAGTGTAAAAGATTATCTTGAAAAGCCCCAACATTATTAGCTTAACTCCAGTTTAGTCTTCCTGGGTTGGTTAGGCAGTCAACACAGCACTAACACTTAGCTTCCTTTACTTGTCACACACATTTTAAGTTTGAAGATGTAAGTCTCACACTGATTTAAAAAAAAAAAAAAAGAATTCCTTGCCTTCTTTGGTATAATGTTTTGCTTCTTTTCTCTATTGAATAGCAAGGCCGGTTCTGGGGAGATTTTACAGGGCTGTGCTGAAGCTCGACTATAATACCCTTCGAGTGGCAAATTCAGTTTTATATTTAATGGATACACCTGCCTTAGTCATAATCGGTAAGCCTCCTTCTGGGTCATAAGAAATGATGCATTTGGTTGGGATTTATTATTTCTATTCATTGCTCTTTGTGTATCTATTTGAACAATAGGAGGAGGCTACTCTTTTCTCTCCTTTTATTATCAAGTCTGTGCTTTTTGAAACACATTAGAATTTGCATTTTGCTTTAGTTCATAATATAGTAACATTGCAAGCTGCCGGGAATTAAAAGTATTTAAAAGAGAGGCAGAGCACATTTGCTCAATGATTCAATAAGCTGTAGAGGCAGATTCATGATGGAATGGGCATTTAGGTAAAGTGACAGAGGTGCAGAGGTTACAGCTTCTGAGGCAGATGCTCTGTGGAAATGTAACCTGGCCCATTTCACTGCAGTATCTTTAACAGTACTATTTAAGATATACTGTCGCTGACTCACTTTGCAGACCATTTTTTGCAGATGTAAAATTCACTGTTTTGATTCTGCATTCCAGGTCTTACTGCCAGCTGAATGTCCATGGTACAATGCATGATTTTCATGCACAGGAGGTTTCCACTGGTGTCTTGTGCATTGTGAACTTCAGACAAGGAAAAATGACTTAACTCTCCCCTGGAAATGGAAGTGTGGGGTCCCTTACACCCCTTCCAAATGTTGTAATTAATCAGTCCCACAAATATGTTTGGGGTGTGCACTATGTTCAAGGGCGTAAATACTGCAGAATGGCTTTGGGCTACTTGATTTACCGGCAGCCTACTTCAATTCTCCCTAGCCTACCCCCAGGTTTTGACCTAATTAAACACTTTTAAACACCTGGTGCTTAAAAAAGGAAGTTTTGTTTAAAGAGTGTGTGAACAAAGAGGAAAAGATAAAAAGGCATCAACTGTTTCTCCCCTAATCTGCCATCCCTGCTTCCACTATGGAAGGCTCTCACGGTCCAGGCATTCAGAGGTCTCCAGGTGGATGTGGAGAGCAAAATAAGTGATGTCAATCAACTCTCTGGGATCTAACATTGTTTCTGGGCTCCAAAATGCGTTTGCTTTGTTTATTTTTTTATAGCAAAGTCAAGAGAGGTTCACTTGGATCTCAAAGCATGGCCTGAACCTGATACATGTGCCCCATGGCAGCCCCAACCCTGACTAGGGCTTAGTTCTCAACTGCAAAGAGCTGCTATTTTAAGCTAACCCTCTAACAAGAATATTGCAAAGTAGTGAGTTTGTGGCGCTCTGTTTCCTTCTCAGTGGATGAGGATAGGATGGAGGACTCTTACACAAGGGTGGATCCCAGTTAGGAGGGAGCTGCTGGCATCCACATCTCATTTGTTCAGATAAGGGCCTTGAGACTCAATTTCATCCTTGTTCACATCCCCTGTCAAAACCCCCATAGCAACCAGGCAGGAGGAACACGCACAATAGTCTGAGGAGGGAAATCCCTACCATACAGGCTGCTGCCTCTTTGTCCTTTCTCTTTAGAAACATTGTCAAATAATTGCAAACTGAACTTTAAAACTATCCTGTTATAAGTTTGACTGACACCCAGGCATATGACTTGTTCGATGGACCATATTATTACTCGGTTGTCACGGTGCTTTAAAAAGCACAAAGGATTTTTTATTTAACAATCACAACAATAGGAAACATTCAGTGGACCAAGGGTTGTTCTAGACATTTTATAAGCATCTTCTCATTTAATTCTTACGGCAGCCCCTAGAGGGAGAAGCTGTCAGGGTCAGATAGCTTGAGTTTAACCTTGGCACTATCACGGTCTAGCTGTGTGGCCTTGTTGCTTCTCTGTGTCAAAATTACTTTTAATCTTCACAGTTACAGTGTGTGGTAACTACAATTTCTCTACCTTACAAATGTAGAAACACTGTCAAATGTGTTAGTACAATAGCCTGCATTTTCATTCCCTCTTCCAAAGGAAAATCTCTGCTACGATCACAACTGACTCAAACAACTATTTTCACCAGACCACTGCAATAACTACCTATCAGTCTTTTGTATTGACATTTGCCCAAACTCCTTGCCTCCCGCCAACGCATCCTCTCCATGCCAGCCAGCGCAATCTTCTTATAAACATACCTAATCATATGTCATGTTCTGCTTAACACTTTTGGTGGGTTTCTATTTTTTCTTGGGATGAAAAAAAAAAAATCTTAACATGACCTGTAAACAAAGATATGATCTAGCACCAGCCTACCTAGCCAGACTAATCTCACAACAGTTTGCCTCTTGTCCTCCTTACTGAGTTAAGAAAGGTAAGAAGTGTGGGCATTGTGCCATCTGAACCACTTTCCAAGGATAAGGCCTAATATAGAAAATATTAGATATATGCAGCTCTCCTTGGACACTCATCGCATACTGCCTGATTCAGATTGCTTCCAACTAAAATGTGCATGTATGCCCCAACTGTTATAAATAGGTTGTTTGGGACAAAGAATACATTTCGCCAAAGAGTCAGTGTTATAAAAATTAGCTAAGTTTCAAGATCATAAATGCCTGTTTTGTCTACGAGGTAGCAAAGCTCTCTGCTGAAAGTACTATAGCTTCCCATTTGACAAAATAACAATATTTAACACAATAACAATAGCTATTATTTATTTAGCACTTACCACCTACCAGGTGATAATTTCTGCTTTTGGCATTTATTTATGATGTAGTTACTATTATAATCCCCATTGTACAGATAAAGGAAATAAGGCACATAGCAGATTCCAACCAGGAAAAAAGTCAAGCTGAGGTACACTACTACCATAGTTTTTATTTTAAAAACCATGTTTGTATGCCTCCTATTCAAACTTCTAACAGTAGGATAACAGCTTAAGTTTCAGTAACCAAGTGTAGTTTTGAAGATTTTTTGCTCCCTATTTCATACTTTGAAAAGCAAAAAATTATAATCATTTTCTAATTAAGAATTCAATGCTTGTTTCTCAGCTTTTTAAAATTCTCCCGTAACTGACAATAAAACAGTCCCTGCTTTTAGTTGATTTACATTTTGCTTCTGTCTATTCAAACCTGTGGTAAGAGACCCACCATCTTGATTCACTCACTTGAAAATACCTGTTAGTGTCTGCCTAGGTTATAAAACAGCTCTCATGCAGTCCAGTACCCATGCAGAGTCAATTTCCCTACAGTAACCCCACTTAGGACATAGTCTCTAGGAATGCATGGAAATAACAATCCTAAAATGTCTTGCAATTGTCTAGTTCCTTCTCCCAAATTGGGCTTGCTCCCTATAGTATGAGGGCTAAGTCTCTGTTTAGCTTTTTATTTTTTAAAGGCTTAAGTAGATTCTGCATGTTTAAAAAGATCAGATCTCAAGTTATTAATATTTGAGTAACTGCGAAAAATTAAGCTAAAATTCCAGACAGCATCACTGATTCATTTTCATCTATTGCCTTTGTTGTTTCACACTTTGGGGAATATTTGGCTAGGTTTTGTTTGATTTGGGAGAATTATTAAAAAGTGTTTTTATTGCTTACAATGATTTTCAATAATAGGTCAGCAAATGAAGGGATTTAAATACATATTTTATTGAAAGCTTAAAAATATTTTAGATTCAAAGGGATGCCCTAATGTAAAACTGTAAGGTTTAGCAAAAACAGAACTGTTTCTTAGTTGTGAATTAATGTAAGTAAAGTAGATAATCAAACATTGCTTATGTATTTGATATTCTCAACATAGATTGTAACTAACGAGCATGTTATCTATTTTTTTCATTACATCCTGTGCCCCACTTTCTCCACAACACTATGGCTTCATACCATCCTGGTATACTTCCTTTCAAATAGATATTGTAAATATATCATAATACAAAAAAAGGTGTTATATAATTTTAAAAAGAGTTGATACATATAAACACACATAATATATACAATAAAAGGAATATTTAAGCATTTTCTTCAAATCTTCATAATGGGCTTAATGAATTAAGACCTTTCAGAATATCAAAATGCTAAACAAGCAGTATGGCCTAGGCCCTTATCAGTCAGAATCAACATGAGCTCCTGTTTAATGCTGTGCCAACAATTAAACCTTTACCTGTGTGGAGATGGACATTGGCAGTTGAGAGTTTCAGTGCGCTTACTACAATGGCTATTTACAACTAGCGCAGAAGTATTTAATTAACTGACTAACTGAACTCTAACTAACCAAATATTTATAGTAGTGAATACTGGCTTATGAAAGCCTTGACCTCAGAGTGAGCTAGTAATACGCAACCTAGGACATCCACCACTTTACATTTACCATTTTAAGATCCTATCTTTGCATTGCCATTTGAGAGTCTAGTTCTGTAACAACATCTCCATCCTTGGTTTATAAAGGAGAGCCTCCACTGAACGTCTCATAAGGCTAATGGCCCTCTCACAGGTTCATTCCTTCTGGAGTATCTCAGAGCATAGGTGGTGAGTGGGCTTTTAGATTTTGTAATATATCCATTCCTGTATGCTCACTTAGTTGAGCCTTTGCTTCCTTCCTCTACCAATTGCCGTGGCAATTCTCACCTTTCTACTTCTCTTTAATGTGGGCCATTTCTACTGCCAAGCATCTTAGCATTCTTCCTGAGGGTCCTTACCAGGATGTTAAATCCTGTATCCCAGGAAACTGATCCCACATCAATACATTCTTCCTTATTTAACTTTATATTCTGTTTCTCTTGATCCAGCACTCTTAACATCTGTTTCCAAGTACACTCTCCTAGTTCCTCTCATACATGTTGACTAGGTCCTGTATCTATCTCCTTTGATAGTCCTTTTCCTCCTTTGTCTCTTAGACCTAGCGCTTCCCTAGCCAGGTTGTGTTTGATTATGTGTGATTTTCACATTAATTATTGTTCTGGAGGGCAGTAGTTCTGGAGGGAGCATGTGTTGTCCTAAAATGCATGGGCTTCTACATCACCATCAAGCAGTGTGAGTATGCTATCCTCCGATAAATAAAAGTGGGCAACTTCTGCAGATCCCAAGAGTTCACTGGAAACTGGGGATTTAAATTTTTCAAATGCATCCGACATCTCAAGATCCCATTCTTTTCCAGTTAAGGTCCTAACCCTGACATAACAGACTTGCTTATGCTGAGAATTCAGCCTTCTTTGGAGCTCTGCTACTTTTAAAATCAAACTTGGAGCCTAGTTCTCAGCACTTTTTGTCATCCAGCGCCAAGAGATGAGAGTCTCTTTACATGCTGTCAAAGAGGACTTCAGGCTTTCAAAGCTACCCCTTAATTGCTCAACCTTTTATTACTTTTTCCAAAGCATCAGTTGCCCCATCAAAAACCAAATAATTCTATTATCCTTATAATTATAATAATAATTAATATTTCTCAAATACCTGACATACTGCACGACTAGTGCATTTACTTCTTCCTTTATACCAACTCCATTTTCTACCAGTGAGCATTCTAACAATTTCACTGCTACCTTTTTTCCAGGAGCTCCATCCACCATCAGTAACAGGGTCCTCGTGATCAGGGGGCTGGCAGGTGGTCAAGCTCCAATATCCCATCTCAGTGTCTACAATCTCTGGTCACTCCTGGTATCAACTATTGCAGGTTAGGTTCCTAAGGAGGCAAAATATGAAGTGAAGATTAACATGTAGGTTAAACACCGCTGGCAAAAGGAAAGCAAACATACTTGGGCAGAGGGAGAAGTTGGGCTGCAATACAATGCTCTCTCAAGAAAGGCTTCAACTGGCCCATGGGGAGTACTGAGACTGGGGAGTACTGAGGCCCTTCAGAGTTGTTTCAAATTTGGACAAAGGGGTAGAAAGGAGCAGAAGTTTGTCAAGGCAATTTTCATTAACATAAGTCAGTGTCTCTCAAACTTTAGCGTACATCAGAATCAGAACCCAGAAGAGTTTAATAAAACAGACTCTTGGGTCCTACTGCCAGAGTTTCTGATTAGGTCTGGGATGTGGCCTGAGAACTTGCATATCTAACAAGTTCCCAAATAATGCTGATACTGCTGGTCTAAAGATCATAGTTTGAGAATCACTGGTGTAGTTCATTTCCTGGAGGGGCTTGTCAGCTGGCAGCACTCCCAACAGCTGGGAGAATAAATTCTTCAATCCCAAAAGGGGATTTGGAAAGCATGTCAAAGCACCTACTAACAGCATGGACTCAGGAGTCAGGAGTATAATCCTATAGACTCTACCACCTACTAGGTTTGTGACTTTGGGATTTATCCAAATCTTTGGGCTTTATTTCTGAAATGGGTGTAATAATACCTAATGCAAGGGGTGCTGTTCCCTTTTTCCCCTAACTCAGTGATAGGCACCGCCATCCAACCAAGTTGTTGAAGTAAGAAAATTGAGAACCATCCTGAATTTTACCTCTTCCTCTCATCTAATCAGTGTATTAAGACTTGGAAAGTCTACCAGTTCAATGTCCTTTTACCCAGTCACTTCTTCTTAAGGTCATTGTCAGTGCCTTAGTTTAGGTCACAATCACCTTTCATCTCTGAACTGGTCCATCTGCCACTAGTCTTTTCTTCCATTTCATCCTATAAAGGGATCCAGAGTAATTTTCCTAAAATAACTTAGGCCCTCTTGTGTTCAGTAGATTTTTAGTGGCTCCTTCTTGTTTTCAGGATAGAGTGTAATCATTCAAGCTTTGTTCTGCCCTTCAGAAGAACTCTGCTTACTTTTCCATTGTCACATATTGCCATTCATATACTCATGATCTATACTCTGAGCCAGCTTAATTATTTGTAGCTTCTTGCAAACTTTTTATTTTTTACCTGCAGGCTTTGTATAAACTATTTTCTCTCTATGGAATGTCCTTCTCTTATCTCCCATCTTACCTTCTCCTAATTCCAAAACATTCTTCACGTCTCACTTCCTCTGGAAACCTTTTCTGACTCATCAAGGCTGGCTAGGTGTCCTTACTATGTGCTTTCCTGGCTCCCTGTTTTTCCTGTAGTTAACTACTTCTCTATTTTTCTGTTCTTTACTCTCTACCCTTCCACAAGATGGAGGTGGTGTTTGAAAATACTGTCATACTAAAATAATAGGTACACAGTAGAACTCCCCACTTTCAAATTTTGGAGGGTTAAATCAATAAGCCATATGCTTGCCACATAAACATTACTCAATAAATGCTAGTTAGTATTTCAGTTAGAGTTGGAGAGAAAAAAAGTTCATGTGAGTGAGGGGAAAGAAAATGCAACATGCAACTGGCAATTTCTAAGTGGAAGTTCATAACTGAGACAGTATCATGGTTATTTTCTCTACCAAAAATGCAAATGATTTAGAAAATTTAATTTCTCTAAATAAAAAAATTTAAACTAATGTTATCAGTAAAGATATTAGTAGTGTAAAAACATTTCAATTTTATAATCTACCATGGAAATGAAAACCATAAATAATACCATAGGAACATAATAATCTGGCCATAATTATTGTTAACTTACTTTTCAATTATTATTTAGTTATACTTAGTGATTGATTCAACTTTTAAGTATTGATATAACACTTTGTAACCATTATATGTTTAATAAACTCAGAAATTCTATGATATATAGATAAGCCTATTATTGCTTTTGCAAATGAAGAAGTAGTTATGTAGGAATATCTCAAAGGAATGAAAGAGGCAGAAGTCAAACCCTGAATTTTTAACCACAGGAATCACATAGCCCACCTACATCTACTTTCTATGAGAAAAAAAGAAATCTTTACCAGAATCCACAGGAAATAAATAGCATCATTTTTGGTAAGATATCAATAAAAGAAATCAGAAGCCAATATAGTATAATAAGGTAGATAAATTTCTACAGAACCTCTTATGCTGATTAGTTTCTCCATTAATGATATTTGCTATTTATTATTATACCCTCTTAGTCACTTGTATCCAAGTTAAGTATATATAGCAGTGCTGAGGGGTGGAAAGGCTGCTTCCACTGGCAAAGAAAGCTCAAAAGATTTTAAGAGATTGGGTCATCAGAATCTGCCCACACGTTCCATCTCACTTTTCAGGATCTCATTCCTTCCCAATCAATGTCATAACTTTAAAAAAAGAGACTCTTCATGGTTGGGAATTCAATTTGTATTATAGTTTAGCCACCTACAGGATTCGACTTTGGGTTTGGTTTTCAGATATCTCAATGCCACCTTTATAGGAAATAAGAGTTTTCCTCACGGTATTCATACAGGCTTTCAAGTCCTTTATGAGGACCTTGAGATGAAAATTTAAAGCATTGTGAGCTTATTATCTTCTTGCTTCCAGTTCTCCAGCATAGTAAAAAGCAATTAACCAACCCCATTATACTCTGTATTTTTACTATAATATTTTAAGGCTGAAAATACTAGTTCACACAGAACCTTCCCTTCTAAAGGCACTTGATTACAGGTATTTAAACATTATAAATTGAGTCACTGTGTTGCCTATATTGTCTATGCATGCCATAGATCACTAGGGCCCACTTTATCATGGGATACAGGATCATTAATGTCTTTAAATTTAATGCACATCAGAGAACCAACTCCAGAAAACCCAGAACCAACATAAAGAATTCATCTTTAAGATTCTGTTTATGTGGAACCATCCCACTTCCAGTACCAAATTTTTTATCAGTCAGGATATCATCAGAGAAACAGAATCACTAGGAGATATAAATAGGAAGTAGATAGATATAGACAGACAGATAGACATAGCTAGCTAGCTAGCTAGATAAATAGATGATAATTGTTACAGGGAATTGATCTCATGCCATTGTGGGAGCTAGAGTTAGTTAAGCAATCTCTGTGAGGCTTATTCTTCACATTTGGTGTTGGAACCTTAAGTCTATAGTCCAGGTAGAATCAGGAAGGGGAGATGGATATAAAGTAACGAAGAACAAGAATAAGCTGGAACCCATAGCATGAGCAGAACTCGTGAGGGTAAGTTTCACGTCTGGTTCTTGTTGCCTCTGACTGGTAGTGTGGGTGTCCTGCAGAAGCCTGAACACTTCGTTATGAATCTTGAAACACACACTTGACCCAGGAGTCAGAGAAGCGGAAGGAGGACCCAGGATAGCTGGAGCACTTGCAGGCACCGCTGCTGCCTCGTGCCAACATGGTGCGTAAGCACATCCGCGATGTGTGTGCACTACAAAATGGCTGCCGTCCCATCTACGTCCTCCAAATCTTGCAGAAGAATTTTTCTCAGGACCATTGTAATTGGAAACGTATAGGAAAGAGAATTTTGAGAAATATAGTTTAGGCTAGCCAACCTGACACATTATAAAGCCCCCATATACCCTGAGGAGAAGTGTTCCATTCAGAAATTTTCTGAAGAGATTTTTGACCGTTGATAGGAAGTAAAGGATATAAAGCAGTGCTGAGAGGTGGAAGGGCTGCTTCCACAGGCAAAGAAAATGCTGGGTACGTTAGTCTTCCTTTTCCTGAAGAATCTGTAATGGCCTCCTCTAATAGAGTTGTCTTGCAAGGCACTGCTTATCATCTTTGGGAACTACTCTTGCTGCCCTTCCAGATGTACAGCCAGACTCAAGTCCCAGCAGGCCCCAAGGGTATGGTACAAATCATGACATGTGATCAGGTACAATATTCACCAAGAGAATTGCATGATTTGCTAATTTATTTGGACAGAAATCTAGAGAGTGTGTAGGAACAGATCTTATATGTGTGGGATCAAGGTAGAAGAAATATAAAGTTGTATCTGGCCTAAAATATTGCTATAGGCCCCCTAAGGAGAGATTCTAGATTTAATGTTTTAAGCAGAGGAGCTAGAAATGGCCCTAACTTTTTTTTTTGTAGTTTGGTTGAAATATGGATCCAAAATAGCCCATACCAAAGAAGTTAAAATGCCATAACTTTCTTGAAATTCTGTAGAGTAAGGAATCCAAAGGCCTAGAGTGATTGGAATACTAAAGTGTTTTTCTTATCTAAGATCTGCTTAGAGTGTTCAGAAGACATCCTTTTCATGCAGTTATGAGAAATAAATTAGTAAGGGGCTCCCTGGCATCCTTGAAGAGCTTTGTGGTAGCTCTTCTCCATACAGTTAGAACTACTCCCACAAAACCGGGTTCCTGAAATACAGTGGGGATGTGGGGATGATGGTATTACTGAGACCAAGTTGCAACACTTAATCTCCAAAAACAAAAGGTAGCATGGTTACTATAATGGACACTGGAGCCAATGCAGTCACCAGAATAGCCTGACTCACAGAGCTCCTTGGCATTGGCTAGGTTACTTAATCTTTACAAGTGGAATAGTTCTAGGTCTAGTGAACAGAAATCTGACTTGAATTACAAAAACAGAGTTATAAATCCTCCATCAATTCCCAGACTTAAGCCAGTTCACACAACAAGAGCCTTTTGAATGAAGGGGAGGCCTGGTCCCCTTGAGAAAAGACTATTATACACTGCCAAAATTTTATACTGGTACTCTTTTCCCCAGAATTCCCCCAAAGGTATCTGTGGCCATTTTTTAGTGTGACTATAAATTGTGAAGGGAAAATAATCAGACTTTTTGGATATTAATGGAAACTGGCCCAGAATTAATACTGATTCCCATAGATTTAAACCACCACTGTGGTCCACCAATTAGTACTGGATTTTATGGAGGTAATGAAATCAATAAAGTTTGGCTCAGGACCTTTTCACGATAGGGCTTGAGTGTCTCCAAACCAACTCTGTGATTATTATCCTTGTTCTAGAATGCACAATTGGAATACACGTACTTAGTGATGGGAAGAATCCCCACAATTGTTCTCTGACCTGTGGAGTTAGAGCTATTATGATAGGAAAGGCCAAATGGAAGCCATTATAATGGCCTCTACTTATGAAAATGGTAAAACAAAGGTAATGCTGCATTTCTGGAGACATTTTGAAGATTATTGCCACAGTCGAAAACTTGAAAGACACAGGGATGATGACTTCCATTCAACTTGCCTCTTCAGTCTGTGTAGAAGAACAGATGGATTTTGGAGAATGACAGTGGATTATTGTAAACTCAATCAGATGGTGACTCCAATTTCAGCTGCTGTTGCAGGTTATTTTTCTTTTTCTGGAGCAAACCAGCACATCCTGGCACCTCGTATGCAGCTATTGATTTGGTAAATTTTCTTTTTTCTCTATACCTGGTAGTAAAGACCAGTAAAGAAGCAGTTTTCTTGCAACCGACAAGGCCAGCAATATACCTTCACTGTCCTATCTGAGTGATATACCAATATTTCAGCCCTATGTCATAATTTAGTCTATAGGAATATGATCACCTTTCCCTTCCACAGGACATTGGGTTGGTCTATTACATTGAGCATATTATGTTCTGGTAAGCAGAAAGTAGCAATTATCTAGACAAGTTGGTAAGAGACTTGCATGTGAAAGGGTGGGGAATGAAACTCATAAAAATTCAGAGGACTGTCACCTTGGCAAAATTTCTAAAGGTGCAACGGCTTGGGGCATGTCAAATGATCTCTTGCAAGGTGAAGGAAATTTGCTGCATCTGGCCACTAAGAAAGTGGCATATCACCCAATGGTGATTTGGATTTTGAAGTACCATATACGTCATTTGGGCATGCTACTCTGAGCCCTTTATTGAGTGATCCAAAAAGCTGCCAGTTTGGAGTGAAGCACAAAACAAGAGAAGGCTCTGCAACAGGTCCAGACTGCCATGGGAGCTGCTCTGCCACTTAGGACGTATGGTCCAGCAGATCCAATGGTACTTGATGTATATAGGGATGCTATTTAAAGCTTTTGGCAGAACTTTATCACAGTACATATCCTGAGAATTTTGGAACAAAGCCATGCTCTTCTCTGGTGATAACTTCTCTTTTAAGAAACAGCTTTTTGATTACTACAGGTCTTTGGTAGAGACTGACCATTTGACCATGGACCATCAACTTACCATGTGATTTGAACTGCCCATCATGAACTGCATGTGGTTCCTGAACTGCCTGGTTCCAAACCAAACCGTGAATCTGGGTGTGTGCAACTATACTCCATCATCAAATGGAGCTAGTACATACAAGATCTTGTGCAAGAAGTTCTTGAAGGCACAGATAAGTTACATGAACACAGATGCCTGTTGCCCCTACTGTCCCTAATGATGCAGACGCCCATTCTCTCTACTCCTGCTACATTACCGTCTCTCTCTCTACATGTATGATGGTCTCATAGGGAATTTCACCTGGCCATTTGACTGAGGAAGAAAAATCTTGGGCTTGTTTTATAGATGGTACTATGTGACATGCAGGCACGACCCAAAAGGAAACAGCTGCAGCAGAGCAGCCCTACTCTGGGATGGCCCTGAAGAACTGTAGTGGAAGGAAATCCTCCTAGTAGGTAGAACTTCAAGCAGTGCTCCTGGCTGTTCATTTTTCCTGGAAGAAGGGATGATACAATGTATAAATCTATGCAATTTATGAACTACAGCCAATGGTGTGACTGGATGGTCAGAGACTTCAAAGGAGCATGATTGGAAAACTGGTTGTTAGGAGGTCTGAGGAAAAGGTATGTGGGAAACCACTCCAAATAGGCAGAGAGTTTGATAATTTGTGTTCCATGTGAAGGCTCATCAAAAGAGTGACTGTAGCAGAGAACGATTTTCGTAATCAGGTGTGACCCATTCTGTATGGCGACCCATACTTCTCCAGCCACTCCTGTCATTGCTTAGTGGGCTCATGAATTAATGGTCATGAGAGCAGAAATGAGGTTATACATGGGCTCAGCATCATGGACTTCCTCTCAACAAGGCTAATCTGGCCACAGCCACTGCTGAGTGCCCGATTTTAGCAGAGAACTGCAGGAGAGACCAACATAAGCCCCCGCAAATGATACTATTCTCAAGGTGGAATCATCCAGCTACAGCAGGTTATTTACATTGGGATACTTCTATCATGAAAAGGGCAGCACTTATCTCTTTTAAAATAGATACTTCCTCTTGATATGGATTTGTCTTCCCTAATGCTCCTGACAAAACTATCAGCTGTGGACTTCAGGATGCCTTAACCCACCCTAATGGTATTCCACACAGCATCACTTCTGACCAGGTAATTTATTTCACAAAAAATGAAGTATAGCAGTGGGTTCACGCTCATGGAATTCCTGGGTCTTAATGTGTTCCCTGTCATCATGAAGCAGCTGGCTTGATTGATGTAATAGCTATTTGAAAACGTGTGCTAGGGGGGTGGCAACACCTTGAGAGACTACTGAAATGCCTTCTTGGATGTGGTATATGCTCTAAATCAGCATCCAGTCATGCTGTTCTCCTATAACCAGGATTCCTGGGTCCAGGAATCAAATGGTAGAAACAGGAGTGATTCCTTTCACTATTACCCTAGGTGATCTACTAGCAAAAAAAAAAAAAAAAAAAAATTATTCCCCGTCTTCTTGACTTTAGGCTCTGCTGGGCACACAAAAATGATTCCATTCAACTGGTAGCTGAAACTTCTGCCTGGACACTTTGGTTTCCTTATTCCTCTGACTCAACAGGCAAAGAAGAGGACTATTCCTCTGGCTGGTGTGTTTGATGCTGACTGATAAGAAGAAATAGACCACCACTACACAACACAATGTTCTAGCATCAGGCACAAAAGTCAACTGCCTTACAGAGACTATTTACCCAACTTAAGCTTTCAAATTCATATGGTCAACCCTTATAACAAAACTATATATCGTTTATCCATCTATCTATCTCTATAATCTATAGTTTTCTGATGGTTCTCCTGTTTTTGATTGGACCCTGACTGACACAAAGTGTAAATGCAAATGACTAAAAAGAAATTAAAGTGTTACTTTCTAATAAAAATCAAATCCTTAAGCCACTGGAGAAGACGAGAAGTGCTTTTGGAAAAGGGCTTTTGGACTAATTATCACTAAGGTCAGAAAAGATGTTTTCCCGGTAGGAACTTGTACATGTTTTTCAACGGAACAGTGTACATTAACCTAAATAGGCCTGCTACTTTGTTTGCTAAATAGGCACTGTAGCTTGGGTAGGTCTAATTAGTCCAATAGCACCAAGTCTTAGGAAAATGATTTCTGTGTCTCAGACAAATGGCTGCGATAGGTCCTCTAGGACAATCTATTTTGTATTGGGGATTGCTTGTGTGAGGTAATCTATGGAAGGAACCAGGAAAGATGATCATTCAATAGAAGGGAAAAAAATCAAAATTGAAAACCTTGGAGAATGTCTCTCTCTCTGATAAAATGTTTTGTACTATCTTTGGCCTTAGAGAAATTGCTTAAGAGACAGTTTTTTCCAGAAACTGTTTAAGATGAAATTTTTAGATCTCTAAACAGAAACAAGGATGTGACCTACTTTGTGATATCATGTAATTACTCTGATAAGGTAGATAACACTTCTCAAAATCTCACTAATATAATGAATATTCACCTACATTTTGCAGTGTCGATAAATACTGAGACATACAGAGTTAGCCCAGCAAAGGCAATGTGACCGCCTCATGCACAGAGGATGAAGTATGCTTTTAACATGCCTCGTGGCCCTTGTTTCAGAACTTTATCTATGATTATGATAAATAAATGAGGCCACCTAACGTTATCTCAGCTTCCCAGTCACTTCACAAATATCCTAATTTTATCTCAGAATTCATGAAAACAACTTATTTTTGTTATTTAACACTTTAATATTCAAATTTCAAACACCTTAGTTTTTGGGTTTCTAGGGCTTTCTGTTTTCAAACCAGGAAGTGTATTCCACATTCCACCTCTCTTTTCACTAACAGGCTCTTTTAATCATTTCAATCAGTCATAGCCTAACTATGATTAAAATAATGTCATGAATTACCAGTTGAATGCTGGATGCCAGAAAGCATGTAGCTTGAGAAACATTTATACTTAGAATCACAAAATAAAATATTCAGCCCCTTTCTCCTCACTTTCTTCTTGAATCAACCAAATTGTCAAAACACAATAGCTTCTGAAAGATTCATTCAAGTATTTATCGTCAAAGGATGTCAGAATGGCCTCCATCCTGAAAGAATTTCAAACTCTAGAAAGATATTTCCAACAAGGCTCACAGCATTATTTTGCAAGCCTCCTTACCATATTTTTTTTGAATATTATATCCCCCAGGTATCTTCCTTCCCACTTCAATTTTGAGGAACAAATATATTTTTTATTTGGTTGGTTGGTTTTTACTCCAAGTTATTTTCACAGCAGTGAGCTGCTTTGGCTGTTGACAAAAGTAGTTGCAGCTCTGAAAGAGGCATGAAAGACCCTATTTGCTGAAAGAGAAAGCAAGAGTGTATGCATAGACTTTGTAACAATGCTGGAGTGATTTGACATGGCGGAAATTTAGCTGTAAACTGCAGTGGCTAGAGTCCCTGGGGCAGCCGTAATTTATGCCTCTAACTTTTATCTTCCACTGACCATCTTCTCGGCCTAGCCTATTTTAGGAATAAAACATTCACTTACGAGGCCACAGAAATTATGTCCCATGTAAATGTCACCAACAAAGCCCACTGGGGCCCCCAGGAAAAATAAGATGGAATCTAGGTGATAAGGTCTAAACTCTTCTTTTGTGCTATGTCTAGTTTCACTTGCCTTTAGGGGGCCATGTGCAGAGGCCTTGCACCTCACACGTTGGAGTAGAGGTCCCAGCACGGACCCGCGGCGCCCTTCACTGCAACTTGGAGAGACTCGCGGAGATTGTGTGCGGAGGAGCTGCGCACGGCGCCTCAATTCAAGATGGCGGCAGCGTACCGTGTGCGGAAACGCTGTGGCCGGCACTTCAGCTTGGTGGTGCCGTGAGCAGAACCACTGCGCTTGACACCTTAATCCAAGATGGCAGCGGCAGGCCGTGGGCAGAGACCCTGCAGCTCTGGGAGCAGCACAGCTGCTTGAGAACCAGACCCTTGAGAACTCCGTCCCCTCCCCCAGCTGATAAAACAGCCCCGCCCAGAGCCCTTCCGGAGACCATGCCATCTATAGGGCAACTGGCCCTTTCCATTATTTGATCAAAAAATAAAGCTTTCCTTTGCTTCTGAACCAAACTTGGTCTCCGTTCTATTGGCGAGAACACACTGCTCAGAAGGACCCTTGTTGCGGACCAACTCGGGAGGGTCGGTCACATAAACACTGAGTAAGGGGAGGGGCTTGAGTCGTAAAGCAATTTTTGTCCTGAAGATTTCCCTCATTTTAGAGATTACAGAAAAGATGACAGGCGAATTCCAAGCATTCAGTTCATCTTAGCAGCTTTAAGAATTCAGAGGGTAACTTTCTCAGCATGAAAAATCTAAAACATATTTTGAAATAAAATTATTAGAAACATTGTTTTCTGATACATTTCACAGCTTATCCATGCCGAGCCATATAAAAAGGGAGAGAAAATACAACAAAAACAGCATTTTGTCCCTGACCATATTGGTGATTAGAATATTATGAAGCCTAGTAAACAACTTGAGAGTGGGTTGCCAGCGCTAATGTGGGTCAGCACATTATTAATCAGTCAGTTGCCACTGCATGTATTTAAGCTACTAGTAAGAATTTTAACCATTGCCAAATAAAATACATATAGCCTGGTGGCTTAATAGCTGGTCATTATGTAAAGGGGTATAAAAAGGGGTGTTAGAGAAGCAGTTTTGTGTTGTTTGCTTTTCTAATCAGTGGACTAGGAACGCAATATAGCATAAAAGATGAGTAAAGAAAAGATGTTATTGGTATAAAAGGGAAAAAAAGGTATTTCTGCCTCATTGAAATCCATTTGTTTATTTATGATCTCAGTATTCATCTGAGAATTTACCAAATCTTAAGATATTTCTGAGTGAGAAAAATGGTGGATGTTTTTTCTTTTTTCTTTTTTTGGTAATTTGTTGTAAATTAATGCTTGGTTCTGAATTTACACAGTTCATTTATTTGATAAATAATTTGTGGTAAAATTCCTCTTTAGTAGCCATGAATCATAAAGGCTATTTAGTGTGGTCCTTCAGAACGTAAGCCTTGATGACAAACAACTGGCCACGAAGTTCACTTTTGTTACTTACTAAATGTGTGATCTTGGGAAAATATCTTGGCTTCTCTGAATCTTAGTTTCTTTATCTATAAAATGGGGCTAAAACAGTAGTCTCTGGTTATAAAATTTTGTGAAAATAAAATTAAGTAACGTATAGAAAACGCTTAGCACAGTGTCTGGCACATAAGAAAAGCTCAATAAACGTTTGCTATTATTTTTGTTGTTGTTCTTTTTCTTGTTTAACTCTTTTTTACATTAATTACATTTTAATTAACTTGATTGTGGTAATCATTTCACAGTGTATATACATATATCAAGTCATCATGTTGTACACTTTAAATATATCCGACTTTATTTGTCAATTATACCTCAATAAAGCTGGGGTGGAGGGGAAGATAAGCAACCTAGTAGAAAAATGGAAAAGACAGGACCTGATATTTCACAGAAGAAACAACATAGGAAATAAACATAAGAAAAGATGCTTAATTTCATTAGTAATTGGGGGGTAATTCCAATTAAAACTAAATAAAATATATTTGAGGGGAGGCAGGAAATAGAGTTCATTGAGTCATATTTTCTCTTTACAGCTTCGAATACATACTGTATGCTAAATATTGGGTTGACCAAAAAGTTCATTCACATTTTTTCCATAACATGTTACTACACTCCTAGTCTACATTGGTATGTTATTTCCATAACAAGTTTAAAGACTTCTTATGAATGAGCTCAATAATACAAAAATGTGTACATAGTTACACAAATTGTTATAAAACAGTAGTGCATACATTATTCTCCTCCTGAAAAATTAGCTTTGATTTATTGTTTGCTATTTTTAAAGTTGCAAACTTAAATAACCTTGCAATATTCATGGTATGCCTACAGAATTTAGATCCATAATAGGTCAGTCTTTTAATGGAGCAAGGACCCACAATTTTAGATACAGCATGACTACGTAAAGACATTTCAGATTGGGTCAGATCAGTTCCTTGTTCCCTGAGGGTCCAAATGAGATGAATAGGGACATTGGGAATTAAGTATAAAGATAATCAGCTGATAATCTAACAGCCTAAAACCAGGAAAGAATAGTGAAGTGCTGTCTAGATGGTAATTCCTCTTTTGAGCAGGCAAGGAGTTAGGGAGGTTGGACTGGGGCACAGGTAGAAGACAGATACAGAATCTTCAAGGGCGTAATACAAGGGGGGATGCTACATCAGGCCATAGACAATTAAATCAGAATCAAAAGCCTGGAAGAAGAATCATCAATGATAGTTAAGGAATGAAAGCAAACATTGGAAATGGACCCAGGGGCTAGCTGAGGGACCATATCAGCTGAGTCATATAGGACTAAGGGACAAATTGATGATAATCCCATTTATTAATTCACCTACTATGTGCCAGGAACTAGACTAGTTAGGAGAATAAAACAGTACAGTTACACAGAGAGAATGTGTGTGTTAGAACTCTGAAGCATTTCTTAGTTTCTATTTGTCTATTCATTTCTTAAAATTTTAGGCTAGGCTATGTTCTAGACACTGAATATACAATATTAAACAAAGACAAAAATCCTTACCCTCAAGGAACTTATATTCTAGTGGGAGAAAGACACACATTCAACAAAAAATAAATAAAATATATTACATATAAGATGGCAATGAACACTAAGCAGGAAGGAGAACAGGAAGTGCTGTGGCCACAACACTGTGATTTCACAGAGGCTTCCCTGAAACATGACATTTGAGTAAAAACCTGCAGGAGAGGTGAGAGCACACCACATGGATGTTTGGGAGGTAGCATTCCCCAGTGGCATGAATACTGATTTGAGAGCCAGCTGGCTTGCCAGGAAACCTACCATCTCAGGGGCAGATCAACCTCCAGCAGAGGCAGGGGCTGCAGAAGAACTGCCAGTCCGGGCTAGAGGAAGGCTCTGGTGGGCACCAAAGTGCCTTCAGTTGGTAGAAACCACACCGATATTGAAATAGGCAGGCAGGACTCCCAGGGTCCCAGGCAAGCCAGAGACACCAAGTCATGAACAGCAGTCAGAAACTGAGTCCCAAAACATCAGCAGGGCCAGTATATCCCTGTGGGCAGGTCCCAAGCTGGACCAGCATTCAGACGCTAAGTCTTATCTCCCCTGCGAAATCCACAAAGATATAAAAGCCACATAACCCTTCTCTCTCCTGCAACTCCAACCATGTACCCAGACAGCATTTAAGGAAGAGAAGCAGAGAGGAGTCTCTGAACATTTTTATCCAAGATTAGATGGACCCTACCTAAAAGGTATAGTATACTAAATAATGTAATCTATAATATGTAAATTATATTTGAATTATGTAACTGGATGAAGCTCTAAACTGAAGTGAATATTTGATTTATTTTCCTCCATCCTTTCCCTACCCTACACCAGTAAGAGTGGCCCCGGAGGAAAACATTTGAATTGTACTGTGAGTAAATGTGTGATCCTAATATATTTAAATTATCAAAGAAAAAATACAGTGATGTTTCTTCAACTGCCACAATACAAAAGACAAGTATTTTCTTTTCAGTTATCTGTAAGTTTGTTCTAGTTGCCCTTGTTTTTCTTTCCTACCCTTAGACATATGTTTATTCCTTTCATTGTCTTCATCTAAGTATTTTCTCTATTCTTGTTCCCAAAATGATTTTCAGAGTAAGATGTTATAGCAGCAGTTTACATGATAACAATTATTTGGCTTGTCCAATACTTTCTGTCCTTCTGGGGAATGCACCTTTCTCCTTTCCAGTGGTGTGAGGAGAGGAGGGAGGTAAGTTGAGCTATGGCAGCTATGGTTTCTGTGAAATGGAAGAAGTCAGACTAAGAGAATGAAGCCAAGATTAGCAATTTTGAGAATGTGGGAAGATTCTGTTGTTCTATCGTTGGGCTTCCGCTGCCTCTAAGGTCTAGCAGCATTCTTGCTATTACATAATATTGTTCAAGTTGGGTTTCTGTCACTTGCCACCCCAAGTGCTGACTAAATTCAACTGAAAAGGAGTTTAAATGTTCAATGGCCTCATCTTTTGATTACATTTGTGGTGATCTGGTGACTTTAGAGTTTCAATTTTATAACTTTTAACGTTGTGGTATATATAAGATTTTGATTATTTCTAGTAATTATCGTATTGTTCTGTTCAATACTTGATGGTCAAGATCTAAATAATTTTTTTGGAATCATAGTAGTTGAAGGGAATTGGAGAGGGCATATTTGTCCACCCCAACCTGCAGAGAATAACTCATCCTTCAAGGTTTAACTCAATACTTTCACTGAGATTATTTTCCCACAAAGAATTAATTACTTCTTCCTCTTTAAGAACATTTTTTCTATGCTGCTAATACAGGATCTAACACTTTATATGGGTATTTGGATTGATGTATAAAATGTATGTTGTGGGGTCTTTGGCTTTATAGTTCAATATGTAGCACATACTTACCTAGCATTCTCTAAATATTTGATACATTTATTACATAAATGAAAAAAATTATTAAATTTAATTTACAATATGGAAACTAAGATAAAAATGAGAGGTACAAAGGACATTAGAAATCATCTAATATAAACTTCTTAGTTTATAAATTTGTAAACTGAGGGCTACAGAGTTGAATTTTTTTCCAACCTCGCACACGACTAATTACTAGCAAAATTAGAATTAAAGCACAGCTCTTCGTTCAGCTGCACCAGGTTGTAACTTTAAGAAGGTGTTTTCTCACATTAAACCTGTGTGATGCATTCATGCTTTGAGAAAAGAGAGAGCTCATATACCCAAGAAGGGTGGCCCTCCTCATCCTCCATAAAATTGTGCAAAAAAAAAAAAAAAAAAAAATTGTGCAAAATGGATACCCTTGATTTCTCATTTGGTGAAAACTGCCTTGGCTTTGTAACCCTGAAGGGAGCACATTATTCTGAGCATGGGTCATTTAATGGTATACTCTCTATTCTGTGTTTGAAATATTTAAATTGACATACAAAAATTCCTTTATGTTGGAGATGTTTAAAAATAAGGTATTTAAATTATAATTATGGGTCTGTTTTGGATGTTTCAAATGTGATTCACATGTTTGATCAGCCTTCTTGGTGACATTATACATTTTCTTTTATTTTAGAGCATCGCATAATTGTCTTTGTGGTTTAGGATATAGTTGTACTTGGGAATCTGTTTATTTCCATGTGTGTTATGTAGGATCCATGTAATCTTGGTGTTCAACTTTTGTAATGATGGTGGATACTGGGGAAGACAATTTTGGCACTGAATCGGAACCCTGATAATAAGAGATTGATAACACTTTGGCCCAGGTGGGCATTGTCAAATGTTGATTGCTTAAATGTTGATATCCTTAATGTATCAAGAACTTTTAAGGGGGAAGAAATGTACTTCTGAGGATCAACACCTCTAAATCAGAGTAATATCTCTTTTGATAACAGATTGATTGTGGAATGTGGCTGCAGATAACAGAGGACATGAGAAAAGTCTAATCTGAGAGTGAAATATAATTGAAATTATGGCAATATACAGATTACCTATATGAATCTTCATGAAAATTTACTCTTTTCAACTGAAGTTGAGGCATTCATTACCTATTCTCAAGCTGCTGGTGTGAATCACAAGTTCTTTCTTAAATTCTGTAAACTGGATAGGACTGATGGGAACCTCATGGATACTACATATACTATAAGGATTTCTGGTTCAGGTACCAGTCATGCTGTACTGCAATCAGTTTAGCTGCCGAGATTTTAAGAAGGGGACAGATAGACACACTTGTCCATCTGTGTTGCCTGTGACCTCCAAGACATTCAGGAGAGAACTGAATCCCTACATGTATTCCAGGGCCAGTGATCAACCTTATTTCATTATAGGATTTCGTTTCTCTACATTATTATTTTTGCTACATTATATCAACAATTTAAGAAATATTTTTGCTCATGTGTCAGCAATATATTTCAAGTATAGCTTTTATTAAATATTTATAAAAACAAACATTTTATTTTTCTCTACACACTTATTAGACATTTTTTTCTTGGTATATATTGAAATGATATATTTTTTTAAAAATTATGAGTATAGACAAACATACTAATGCTCTTGAAGGAGAGAGATGAAAACTCATATTCCAACTACATTTGAGAAGACTGACATATTTTATGTTTCATAATTATCTTTAAAGTTCCCAATTGCATTACTGTTCAAAAGACTTAATTTACTATGTGTCAATGAAAGAATAAAAGAACCTCCCAGACAACTGCTATTTCAGATGAGAAAGTATTTCATTCCTTTGTGCTGTCAGAATATAAAACTTCCATGTGAAGGGCATTTTTAACCTTCTTTTGTTGTACTCAAAGTCATGGCATCATTTTGGTCAAGGTTGACATTCAACAGAAGCATAAAATATTAATTTAATAAAATTTTCCAGTATGTAGATTTTCTGTATTTATTAATTGGTAACATCTTTAGGTCTTTTTCTCTCAAAAATATTTTACAATATATGAAAGCAATCTCAAAACTAGCTTGACAAAATTGATCCATCTCTTGAGGATTTTACTAGCCTACTGAGATTTTTTTAACCCTTCTCCCACATTTCCTGTTCTTTCACCAAAGGGTCACTTCATTCAATATCTTATTTTGTACCCTTGATGACCCTTTTCACTATGTGCCTTTTGGAACTGCTAGGGAGAGTTTGATGAATTGATAATAGCCTGGGGGAATGGCTGCTGATTTTGTTCTTCATCTGAAATCACTCAGTAGCAGAAAGCCTACCTCCTTATAAATTTACATTTGGGCCATTTTCAATCTGCAAATCACATTAACTATAAACCTACTTGCATTTTCATTATATAATTTTTTATATTTGTTTTTGGCTATACTGTCTATTATCTTTTTTGGATGGCAGTACAGAGACTTGTTTTAATCACAGGTCTAGGTTCATGGCACAGTATCATCAGTCCTCATTTTATTTTATTTTAATTAATTATCCCTTTCTTCAACAATCACTAGTCCTCTTCCTCTTTTGCCCCTTCCTCTACCCAAAACACTCTATTTTGTTTAAGGTTATGTACATTTGTATATTCTATCCTGGTGGAATATTGTTTTGAATATTTGAAAAAAAAATTATGTAAATAATATTGTACTGTAGATTATAGTTCTCTTTTTGTTTCTTACACTTTTTAAAATGCAGGAATATATTCATGTCCATCCATGTTTATGAATGCATGTCTAATTCATTGCTTCTGACTGTTGCATGGTATTTCATAGTGTATGTATACCGTATTTAATTATCTGTTCTTTCAACAATGGACAACAAAGTTGCCTGACGTTTGCACCAACCCCATCAGGACCTCTCTGGTGTTGTAGGGGTGGAAGTAGGGAAAAACTGTGGGTGGAAGACATGCTCAGGAGATATAAAGTCTGCCTACACTTATTGTCAGGTCCTCCACACCACATATAGGTCTGAACTCTGTTTTGCCTCTACCATCCCTGGTGTTGGCCAGAGATGCTTTTCCCTGTTTCACAGCGAGGAGGGGGCCAACAGTGACCTACCTAGGGATTTATTTTTGTTGTTAATTTTCCAGTGAGAAATCTTATCTCTCTTCTATCACATATCAAGCACTGAATTTCAATAAAGGAAGCTAGTAATCTGTGTTCTTAGTGTTTTTAGGAACCAAGAATCTATCATTATTTTTAGAAGACAAATTCTTGATTAAAATGTGGACATGAGTAAATGTGGACATTGGAGAGATACAGACTTAAAAATTTACTTTCATTGGGCACATTTAATGTACATAGTGTTGAACTGGCATCTACTCTAAGTAAACATTAGAGCTATTAACCACATTAAGAACCACAACTCTCACAGGAAGAATTAATGTCTATACGAAATGACCACAGATTTATATGAAGTAATGAAAAGAAAATGACTCTGGGAAAGATTTCTCAAAATTATTGCAGCAATATATTTTCTGGTCATGTTCTCACCTTCTAAGCAAATTTTGATCTTTGTGATCTCTTTTATCTCTTTGATCTCATACTTTGAAACAACTCTTTTTTCTTGGTGGAGGGAACAGGACTTGACATACAAGCACCTTTCTCTGCTCTGTGAACTCTGACACCTGCCTAGACACTACCTGGAATCTTCCACTGGAAAACAAAACAAATCAAAAAGAAAATAGAAACAAACAATAGGGAATTCCCTGACGGTCCAGTGGTTAGGATTCGGTGCTCTTACTGCGGAGGGCCCTGGTTCAGTCCTTGGTCGGGGAACTAAGATCCTACAAGTCTTGAGGTGCGGCCAAAAATAAAAAAACCAAACAAACAATAAACAATAAAATACCTCATTGAAGCCATATCTCACCCAAATTACTGTCTTATATCCTTCACAGCCAAATTTCTTCAGAGATTCCCTTCCTACTGTGACTTATCCTTAACACTCCACTCTAAACTAATGTCACCCTACAGGGCCAAATTCCAAACTTTTAATTTTTGCTCTACATTTTCTCATGTCGGCAAAATGATATTATGAACCAGTTCTTTCACCTCAAAATATTATCTTGTTCAGTTTCTAACTCTCCAGGAAATTCCTCGTCTCCTTTGTCTCATAACACACTCAACTTGGAAATGTTCTTTTCTTCTCTTGTCACTCTACTCTCCCTTCCCAATCAATTTCATAACTTCATTTACCACATATCTATTTGCCAGAAATTTTCAAATCTGTATCTTCAGTCCAGACATCATTCCTAACTCCATATATCCAACTAGATATTAACTCTTACCTTGCCAAGTTCAAAGGCACCTCAAACTAGGGTTGTCCAAACTGAACTCATGATCTCTCCAATCCCCTACTCCCACCCACCAATCCCTCTCTCTCACTACCCCCCCCCTTTCAGTTTTCTGTAATGTTCCCTTTGGGTACCACCATCTACCCAATCATACAATCTATAAATGGATGAGCTGTCCTTTAAATTGCCCTCTCCTTTTCCAATCGTGATATGTAATCAATCACCACATCCTAATTATATTTCCAAGATATATTTAAATATACTGTATCCATGTACCCCACTCTTTCCACACTTCCACCTTTCAATTCAGTCTGTACACAGTGGTCAGAGTGAATTTAATAAATTCTAAATCAAATTTTTAAACGCCTTCAAATGGTACCAAGGTCTATATAATACCATTAAACTCTTCATGGATTGAGCCCTGCCTATCACACTTACAGTTCTGCTCATCACTCTTCATTGTCAAACTCAATGTCTTTCAGTCCTTGTGCTTTCCCACCTCTCTGCCTGCCATCGTGGTTTTCCCTCTGCCTGGAATACTCTTCCTACATCATGTTCTGCCATTTCACTTGAATAACTCTTATGTGCGCTTTGGCACTTGGTTTAAGCTTTACCTTCCCAGATTAGGTGAGCATCCCTTTTTGACGAGTTTATGTGGAACCCTGTACTTCTCCTTTTATAACATTCTTTAACCTTGTGATTATTTGTGTATTAACTTTCCATGTTACAACTTATGTTGCAGGTAGGAAGAATAATTATCTTTTTCTCTTGGCAGGGTGTCTGGCACCATAGGCACTCTAAAATATTTGATGAATAAATGAATGACTGCTTAAAGAAAGAAATTCGTCTTCTGAAATTCATTCATGTATAATAATTTCCAGAAAACCTTTCCTTAACTTTTTGTTTTGGCTAAGTTCCCTTTCTCTTTATAGTTTTGTATCTTATCCATGACCCCATATTCACCTATTACTAAATTGGGGTGAAAATACCTGCTTCGGGATCTGGCATCACTGAACTCTGCTTCAGAACTTTTATCAGTGGGAACAGGACTGCCTTGGCTTGAAGCCCAGCTCTGCTACCAGATAGCTATATAATCTTGGATAAGCTCTGCCTCAGTTTCCTCCTCTATAAAAAGGAGATAATAATAATACTTACATTGTAGTTTATTGTTAGGATGAAATGACAACACACATAATAAGTGTTCAATAAATATTAGCTACCATTATTACTAGTTTTTTGTATTGCTTTGTATATTCTGCATTGTTTTGCTGTGAATGATAAGGCAAATTGCCTAAGGCAGTAGAGAAAGAGAGGGAGAAACAAAATTACAATTTAAATTAATACATTATTTCATATAAAATATGTATTTGAGTACCTATTTTTAAATTCAATTCAATTCATCTTCCACACTGCAACCAGAATTATATTGTGAAAATGCAAGTTTTCTTTTGCTACTTCCCTCATCAAAATTTCTCCAATGATTCCTTATCACTTATAGGAAGAAAATACAAAAGCTTTAGCATGGAATGAAATGGTCCATGTTAACCTTTCCTGACTTGCCTCCTCAAATTTTTTGTTCCGTCCTGCTACTCTTTCTTGTTTCAGCCTTATTCACCTGCCATTGAGAGAAAGAGAGAGAGATAGAGAAGAAAGAAGGCCAATGCTCTCGTCTCTCTCAAGCACCAGATCTGTACATGATCAAATTCTACTTCCTCTTCAAAGTCTTTTTGAGTCATTTGTATTCTCCCCATCTCCTCCTCACTCTGAAAATAATTATATTTTCTCTTTTCTAAATTCTCATGGCATCTTGTGAAGTGCATATTATGATACTTGTCATATTTTATTGTAATTATTTATGAGTCTATTTCTCCACTGGATTATGAGCTCCTTGAGGGCAGGGACTTCGTAGATCATAGCAGTTCAGAATACAGGTCTTGCATTTTAATTGTAGCTTCATCTCTTCCAGGCTCTGTGATCTTAAGCCCATTTATTTTGGCTTCTGCAGTAAACAGAGATAATGTTAGTACTTACCTGAGGATTAAAGAAGTGCCTAAGACATAAGAAGAGCTCAGTAGATGCTAGCCATTATTATTATTAGTTATATAACATATTGGTGCATAGTAATTCCCAAACCTAGTGGCTTACACCAATAACCATTTTATTATGTTAAAATTCTGTAGGTCAGAAATCTAAGCAGGGTGTGTCTTGACAGTTTTCTGCTCTTTGTAGCATTGACTAAGACCAGCTCGTCTGGAAGATCCAAGATGGCTTCATTCAACATCTGATGTTTTGGTGAGAATTGCAGGAAGACTGAGCTCAGTTGACTGAGTGCCTACACTCGGTGTCTCCACCAGGCAGCCTCAGGGTAGTCAGACTTCCTTGAGAGCAAGAGTTTCAAGAGAACGAGGGAGAAGATGCATGGCTTTCGGTGAACTGACCTCAAAATCCATGCACTTTCATTTCTACTGCCTTCTGTTGGTTATGAGCGAGTTCTAAGACCAGCCCAGTTGAAGAGGAGAAGAATCAGACTCCACCTCCTGACAGAATAGTAGCCAGGTCACATTGTAGGAACACCTGTGGGACGGGAGAGAGTGCTGCTGCCATTGTTGGAAACCACAGAGCACCACAGTATTGTCAGTGTTGAAAAGAGGGCCAGACACTCAATCAATATTCAAGAAATGGATGAATGAGAGATTCTAGGGGAAGGAAAAAAGTGGAACACAATCCTCGCCTCTTAGGATTTTTTAACTCTGTCCTCACTAGCTGCTAAGAATCAGAGACAACCACTGAAAAAACAGGCTCCATTCTTCTTTTTCTTTTTATCTTCTAAAATAAATCTCAGGGCATAGTGTTTTTGAAACTAGAAATGAAAGTGTTTGTTTTCATGGACTGACATCCAGTTCTCACCTTCCTCTCCAACCATCCCCACCCCTACATATCTATCATGTTTTGTTTTTTTAAAAAAATAAATTTATTTATTTATTTATTTTTGGCTGTGTTGGGTCTTCGTTTCTGTGCGAGGGCTTTCTCTAGTTGCGGCGAGCGGGGGCCACTCTTCATCGCGGTGCACGGGTCTTTCACTGTCGTGGCCTCTCTTGTTGCGGGGCACAGGCTCCAGACGCGCAGGCTCAGTAGTTGTGGCTCGCGGGCCTAGTTGCTCTGTGGCATGTGGGATCTTCCCAGACCAGGGCTTGAACCCGTGTCCCTTGCGTTGGCAGGCAGATTCTCAACCACTGCGCCACCAGGGAAGCCCTCTAATCATGTTTTAAACTTTAATTAAGTTTTGTATCAGTTGTCTTACTAGTTCAACACAAAGAGAGAACGTTTTTCTTTTTTTCAAACATTTATTTATTTATTATTTATATTTGGTTGCATTGGGTCTCTGTTGTGGTGCGCGGGCCTCTCATTGCAGTGGCTTCTCTTGTTCTGGAGTACGGGCTCTAGGCGTGCGGGCTTCAGTAGTTGTGGTAGGTGGGCTCAGTAGTTGTGGCTCGCAGGCTCAGTAGCTGCGGCGCACGGGCTTAGCTGCTCCGCAGCATGTGGGATCTTCCCAGACCGGGGCTTGAACCCGTGTCCCCTGCATTGGCAGGTGGGCTCTTAACCACTGCGCCACCAGGAAAGCCCCAAGTTTTTCTTTTATAGGAAAAATTATAGGGAGTTTTATGATAAAGCATTTACTGTTTAATTATCTCTATGAATGTGAACTATAATTTTAAGATAATAATTAAACTTCTAAGTCTCGTACAATGTTTCACAAGTCCAAAATTATTATATCAAATGAATGAAAATTAAAAACCAATTGATCTAAAAATCTCTGATAAAAATTGTTAGTATGTAGAAAAAAAACTCTTAGAACAACAACAACAAATAAAACCCTGGGCCTATTTATGGAATCCCCTGCCCATGTGCCCAAGTGATCTTTAGGTTCAGCTTTCTGATGGGGATATAACGATACCAGAGAGTATATTGTATTTTCTAAGTTCATAGTTATTACACAAAATATTACTGAATCTGGAATTAAAAATTTTAGAAATCACCATAGCAACAATAGGAAATACCTATCCAAAGATACATAGTACATGTTAAAGGCTTGTCCAAGTAATGGCACAACAGCCTGAGCTCTAACAAGACAAAAAAAAATTCTCTCCCAAATTGAGTATGGTGTGTCTTGTCCAATGAAAACAAGCTCAGTTTCATTATTTACATGCATTGGTTAGTTGAATCTTCATCAGAATTTGGAACATCTTGCTGAGCAGTGGGTAAGCCAAGATTCTAAATTCAAGATTTTCCTTTCTCTTGGACCACAGCCCAGCTCACTGAAGTAGAGAGTTGCATTTATTACAATTCAAAAGCACCTAAAAGACTTAGAGAAAGAATATGCATTGATTTACTGTGACTATTGGCTGCTATGATTTGGTAGAAACCAAGGGGCACAGAAAATTATGCTTTTTTAAACATCTGTTCAAGCAAATGCAGGGGAAAGTAAACCAATTCAGCTGTGTGAAATTTAGTGTTATGTTTTGTTTAGTTATTTGTTTTGTGATTTAATCTCTACATGTTGGTGAGAATATACATGATTGAACTTTCTATTGATCATATCTAATTATGTTTAAATATAAAGGAGTATAAACAATCCCTGAATGAAATGTATTCAAACGATAAAAATGGGTATAACTACTTCCTGAATGAGAAATAGTCAAACATTACTGAATCCTTGAGATTTAAGCAAGTAGACATAATTCTTCAGTAGAGATTCTAAAACAACTCAACTTGGTATCTGTTTAGTAGAAGTATTGGCTATGCAATAAACGTTGAAGAGATTCCCATTTCTACTCATTTGTCTTTGAGCTTTCCCCCAGAGTTAACTTCCACATGGAATCCTTGTCCTCCCTCCTGCCATGGAAGAGAAACCAAATAGTGAGTGTCCATCAGGCATCTCATCATTAAATCTGAAGAGCAATAAGCATTGGTTTGGTCTCAAAAAAATAAGCTTCATTCATTATCATTTTTTTGTTAATTGTTTAGTTTTTCCAAATTCTCGTGTTTATCTTTAAGATAAAAAGAACTATTCATTAACTCATGAATGTATTATTTTGACTATGTATTTAGTAAACACTACTAACTTCTATTATGTACCAGGCATTCTGGAAGCTACAATCATTACTTTGAGTGTCAAATTGTAAACAAAAGAAAGTCATTAAACTGCAGTTGCTCACGTAGGGGGAGACAAGTAATTGTAGGCAATTATATTGTGCTGTATGTGATAAATATACAGTATATACACTCAAGCCCATGCATGATGCCATGGAAGCCCATAAGAGAGGGACACCCACTCTTTCCCTGGAGACTTAGAGAAGTTCTTGGTGAAGGTGACAATATGTGGGAAGGAAATATTTGTTGTTATTTTCTGTTTTATTTTTAATCAGAAAGTATAAATTGCTTAATGGAAATGGTCTTTATTTCTCCATCATTCTCAGTTAAAGTGTTAACATTGGGTTGCAAACTTCCCACCTCTTCATCATCACTATTGGAAGAAAATGTACACAAATTATATACAGGATTTGTCTGCTATGCAGCATAATTTGATTTTTGACATTTTAGGAATTAGTCACTTGCAGCTGAGATAAAGGTGAGAATAGAGGGGAAAGCTACAAAGGAAATCACAATGGCTTTAAAAAAAAAAATCACCGTTCAACTCATTGGTTCTGCAGTGATAGAACGGGGAATAAGAGCATTCTGCACCATTTATTTGATTGGCAAGATCTTCCTTAAGGGCAATTCCTTACGTGGCTCTTCTTTCAACAGAGCAGTCCCCAAGGCAATTCTATTAACATATATTTCCTGATGGTGATATCAGTTGTTGTTATGAAATGTTTTATATTCATCTTTCCATTTATTCATTTGATGAATATTTACTAAAAGCCAGGGGATCAGGCACTATTTTAGGTGCTTGGAATACATGCAGGAATGTGCTAGTAAATGTTTAATAATGGTGGGGGCAGGGAACCAGTTGATGGGTAGCACTTGCGGTTTTCTCTGGTGTAAATACTCCTGTGATAGTTGATTTCAAATTAGCAACAGATGTCACTGAATGAGGAGTTGGGAAAAGTACAGAATCAACTCTTGTGAGCTCTGAGAGCTGACTTTAGGACACCGCTGCACACGCCAATGAACAAAATACATGAAAAGTGTGCCCTCACAGAGCTAACATTGTACATTATATTATTTAATCCTTGGGACATAGCCACTCTCTTCTGAAATGTTAACCACCACAAATTAGATAACAGGAAGCACAATCAGAGACATTAAGTAGCTAGAATTAACTCACCCAGCTAAGAAGGTGTTGGAGCCTGGACACATCTCCAGAGTTTCTGATGTGATGGCTATACTTGTCACATTATGTAACCAATTCCTCATGATAACTCACTGCAGCGTTTTGAAAGCTTCAGGTTGTGATTCAGCCAGCAATCAAAAAAAGGAAGAAGAAATAGAATTTTAAAAATCAGAGTTCATTGTTCAGTATAAGGGATATGTATTCTTTGTGAAACTTTTGTTTCAATTATGAGTGCCTGAATCACAAATTGAAATTTACTTCTTTCTCTAGATTGCAGTCAAAATAAGTTTGAAAAAAAACGTTATTGACATAGGCCTCCTAGAATTGCCCTTTAATGATGTGTGGTACAGGGGAAATGCCCAAAGGGTGTAATTATTGGGCACCCTATTGAATTGGGTGTCATCTCATGGGAGAGCCTCAGAAACACAAATGTACACTTGAGGTCAAACAGGTAGCCTTTGTTCTACCGTGAATCCACATTTAGGCCTTAATTATATCTCCAGTTACTGTCTGAACACCTCAGAAAAAACAGGGGAACGCTTCCAGTTACAGAAAATGAGTCAAAGCCTCTGAGGTAAGAACATGGTAGGCTTTAAAACTGATCTCTTACGTTTGTTTTTGATGTAATTGCAATTGCCTATTTTTCTTCAGTGGTTAGCAGTAAAAGTATTTAAAGAAAAATTGAGGCAGCAAGGAAGAGGAAAGGCTGTCAAGACCAAATCCACTGCATGGTGAGTTTTGAGGAAGAAAGAAGAGATTGGACAATGATTCTGGAAAAGAGCAAACAAGAGTATGGCTGCTCTTCAGTCGACAGGGTTGAAACAAAAGAGACGCCTGGGGCTGAGCCTGACTCCACGTCATCTACTCTTGATCCACCGCTGACTTGACTGTGAACTTCTTTGAAATTCCACTTGACCGATTTGGATATAAAGTGAACACCCAATGAATCAATTTTTGAGACTATTCTGATCATAAATCTACGAGGGACAGAAACTTGGTCTATTTTGCCTCCCACCATCTCTTCAACACCAAGTCAATAATAGCTGTCCCAGAAATCATTGTTGATTGAATAATTATAAGCCTGAATAAATGTAAGGAAAGAAAACTTTGAATTTATATTTTTTAATATATCCTTGGGCTGAGAATTTCTTAATGATAATGGAATGCTGATTTCTTTGATCTTTTTCTGGTTTACTGTTTGCTAATTGTTAGAGTGTTTTAAAAACTTAAAATTGATATAGATACTAGAACAGTTTTCTATGGCTGCTGTAACAAATCACCACAAACTTAGTGGTTAAAAACAGCACAGATGTATTAAATTACAGTTATGGAGTTCAGAAGTGTAGAGTTCACTGGGCCAAAATAAAAGAGTCAGCAGAACCGCATTCCTTTCTGGATACTCTGGCAGAGCTTCTCTTTTCTTGCCTTTTCTAGCTTCTAAAGGCTGCCTGCATTCCTTGGTTTGTTGCTCCCTTCCATCATCACAGCCAGCAATGGCCAGTTGAGTTCTTCTCATGTCACATCACTCATATTCACTCTTCTGCTTCCCTTGTCCACATTTAAGGACTCTTACAGTTTCATTGGGTCTGCCTGGATAATCCAGGATAATCTCCCTGTCTTAGGTCAGCTGATTAGCAACCTTAATTCTATTAGCAATCTTAATTCCCTTTTGCCTTGTCACTTAACGTATTGACAGGTTCAGGGGATTAGGACATAGGCATCTTTGTGGGGCCATTATTCTATCTACCATAGACACCAAACATTGGATTGAAATTATTGTTCTGTAGTCATCTACAGTTAAATTCAGTAATAGTGTCTTGTCCTTCATTGACTCCTCCATTCCATCTGAAACTTTTACAGAGTTTGAGGGCCTTGAATCACACAGAGTTGGGCTTCAGTCCCAGCTCTGACTATTCTAGTTTTGTGACCTTGGACAAGATAACTAGACTTTTTCAGTGTCACTCTATGTCTGTGAAGTGGCAATATGTGTTGCAAGAGTTTTGTGAGGATTAAAGAAATATGGGTAGAGGATATATATATAATTTATAAGCCTATTAAAATATTGATTTATTCTCACTGTTAGAAGAGAATAGAAAGAATGGAAGAGGAGCTAAGGCTCTTGGTTTTTGCTTCTCTTGCCTCGGTGATAATTAATAGCTACTTTAAAGATCTATCTGAAGCTTTTGTTAGAGAAGGAGATGGGGCTTCTCAGGAAGGGGAGGAAATGGAAGTGAGCATCTGAGAGGATGATGAAGGAGGCCAGACTCTGAGCCTAGGAGGACACAGGAATTGCTTTACCAGTAAAGGAGTTTTGATTTCCATTTGTACCAGCATACTAAGGCCAGGCCAAGGGAGGTTCAGATTCTGGACACAGATTTCCATGGTCACACCTGGCACATAAGTAAAGCATTTACATACCCTGAAAAGGACCATGAAAATCTGGGCAAGGAGAAGTAGCAGAGTGGTTCCCACAGATTTCAGGATTTTGAATTGTGGGAGGAGGGGAGGTGGATTGACATTTTTTTGAAAATAAATGTATTTGATATTTCTTCTGTTATAAAGTCTCTGAATATATAAGAAATTAAAGATATAGTAGCTGTAATTGCTATACTCAATTTTCAGTCTATGTGATCTAATTTGATTCTCTCCAAATACTATGCATGCTGAATAAAAAGTAATAAAAAATTTCTCATTCCTTTGTATAATTTTTGCTTCATGCCATTCATAAATAAGGCTTCTTAAAAACCAAATGGCAACAGGTTTTAGATTTTCACTCTTCATGAAAAAAGTAAGTAACATTCTCTTTTTATTTAAAATCTTCACTTTTATTTCTGGTGTTTGTTATTCTAGTGTACTATTTGCTATTTGTCATAATGCAAAAGCAACACTTCTGAAAGCCTCACTCAGTATGATGAAGAATGTATTTCAATGACTCAAAATACACTTACTCTATTTAACCAAACTGTGTATGCATTTTTATATTATTTTATTTTAATTTTTTAAATCTATATTACTTATGCAACAAATTGGAACTATTCTGCTATGCATTTATTTATGAATGCTTTTAAAATTCCAAATGGCTCATAATGGCATATTTGAAACTACTAGAGTTGATGCTGTAAGTGAATATTAAGACTCATAACCCAAATGAAAAGCTGTTATTGCAGAACAATCAAGTCATTTTCTAGAGCATAATATCGCAGCACATTTAAAGATGTTTATTCAAAATACCAAGAAAAATTAGACAATATGATGATAATCCCTTTGCAAACTTCAATTGTTAAAATTATTCTTGAACCATCTTACTGGAAAAGATCAACCAAACTCACAAACGTTTATTAGCATTACAATAAATAAACATTGATTATGGCAATAAAAATGCCATAAGAATTTTAAGAGTCAAGAAAAACAATGTTCTAAATAAGAAAAAAACATCACTCTAGATATACAGTTAGATTACTCTACAAAAAGGGAGAAGGTATACATCTTTTCTATGGGTTTAAGAAAGACAGCCATGGTTAATATGGTCCATGTGGTTTACCACAAGATAGTTTCTGAAGCATCATACTCTTCACTGGTTTTGTCTATATAATAAATAATATTTCACTTATTAACATGTATGTTCTGTGAGCCATCTTATCCCATTTTTACTCCCATGAACTGTTTTCTTGCTGGAATGTATTTTTCTAGTAATTCTTAAAAATTAGTTTTAGAGAAATCTGTGCACAATTTTCACTCCATGTGAATTCTTTTTAGAGAGATAAAAAGTGCCAAGCAGTGGTACTAAATCAGTGACTCACAAACCAGGGGCATTTTTGTCCCGCAGGGACATCTGGCAATGTCTGGAGGCAATTTTGGGTGTCAAAATTGGATTGGGGAGGTATACTGGGACCTAGTGGGTAGAAATCAGAAATGCTGCTAAACATCCTACAATGCATAGGATGGCCCCCACAACAAGGAATTATCCAGCCAAGGATATGTGAATACTGCCAAGACTGAGAAACCCTGATTTAAGTTAAAAAACAGTCACAAAACCCATATATATATAGTCAGTTTGCAAGTAAAAATAATTGGTTGGCTAGTAAACATTATTTACAGAACACCCCCTTTGGCAAGGGAGGTGTTGAAAAATAAATGATCTCTTGCCTTGAAGGTTTTAAAGTTTTAACAAAATAGTTGATCTAAAATTGTGTTTTTTCTGTCCAAAATTGTCTGTACATTTAAGTGAAATACACCAACATCAGAAATAAAAAGTATACATCTATAGAACTTTGTACATAGTAGACAAAGATAAATGACTAGACAGTGACTAGACTAGATAAATAATTATCTAGTAAAGATTTATTTAGTGTACATTGTCTTCTTGGAAGGATCAAAGTCACATAAGTGAGAGTCTCTGAAATTGAGGGGTTTGTATTTTATTAGAAGGAGTCAGACAGTCAAATAAATAAATGCAATTAGAGGAGAGAAAAGGCTGGAAAGCAAGGCAGGTGGGGGCCAGAATGCAAATTACATCTGTAACATAGGAGTTTACATTTTATTTTATAGGCAACAGCATTAAAAATTGCTTGATGTGAGTGTGGGGAATGGCCTGGAATGATAGGATACCAGTAGGATTTTAACAGCCAGGGGAGAGATGTTAAGGACCTGAGCTAAGACAGGGCCATGAGTACGAAGGAGAGTGGGTGGGTATAAAGATATGAATGAGACTGAATTGAGTGAACTTGGTGACTGATTAGTCAGGAGTGGGAGAAGGAAGAATAGCATCTAGGATGACTCTGGGCTCAGGATGGGCTAAATTAGTTGTTATTCACTAAAAGAGAAAGGAAATGGGCAGTAGAGTTATGGGGGAGTTTGCTCTTGGCAATCTGAGCTTGAGATGCCTTTCTGACATCCTGGTGGTGGTAGAAGCTGTATATGTGAGCCTGGAATTCAGACAAGAGAGCTGGGCTTTATTGGGAGAGCATTCTCCATGGATCTGTAGCATTTCTGTATTTTTAAGGCAGAGATATTGACAGCTTTTAATATCCTTTCAAGGATGTTGTTATAGGGAACAGCCTGGAAGTTAGAGACAGTGTCTCACTCTGGAGTACAGGGCGTGTTTTTTTACTTTAGAGTATGATAGAGAAAATGTCTCCCCCTGGAGCACAGTTTGGTCAGGTTTGCTTGCAGCCCATTATAAAAGTTTGGGGTTTTCTAAGCTTGGGTTTCTTAGTTATAGTGCAAACCCACTGCACCCACAGCATCCACCTGGGCCTCTAAACAGTGTCCCATGGA
Organism: Balaenoptera physalus; assembly: GCF_965194825.1. NCBI lineage: Eukaryota > Metazoa > Chordata > Mammalia > Artiodactyla > Balaenopteridae > Balaenoptera > Balaenoptera physalus. The sequence goes on from NC_138882.1 coordinate 102,457,299, forward strand.
TTTGGGTGGGAAAAGGGAACTGGCATGAATATGAAGCATACTCACCTTGTTGTGCTGTGAGTATTAAAGTCCTTTGTTTCTGATCCAAGAGTCTTCTGCCAGCATCCATGAAACTGGTATGCTCACTTGTGAGCTTGTAAACAGGGTAAAATCACAAACTCTTCATAGTCCTTGACAGGCGGGTAATGGAGATTTGGGAATGATCAGAATACTGCCTGGGGTGGAAGTCTTCAGAATGTACAAGATCTCCCGACACAAAGAAAAGAAAGGGATTCTTCAACCTGGGATACATAATATTTTCTTCCTGTTTTTATTTCATTTCTTTCATTCTCTTTTCTTTCTTTCCTCCATCCTTTTTTTTTAATAAGTTTATTCTTTTTTAAAATTAATTCATTAATTAATTTTTGGCTAGGTTGGGTCTTTGTTGCTGCACGCGGGCTTTCTCTAGTTCCGGCGAGTGGGGCTTCCGTTGCGGTGCGTGGGCTTCTCATTGCGGTGGCTTGTCTTGTTGCAGAGCACGGGCTCTAGGCATGCGGGCTTCAGTAATTGTGGCACTTAGGCTCAGTAGTTGTGGCTCACGGGCTCTAGAACACAGGCTCAGTAGTTGTGGTGCACGGGCTTAGTTGCTCCGTGGCACGTGGGATCTTCCTGGATCAGGGATCAAACCCGTGTCCCCTGCATTGACAGGTGGATTCTTAACCACTGCGCTACCAGGGAAGCCCCCCCCTCCTTTTTTTCCTCCCTTCTTCCCTTCCTCCATCCCTCCCTCCCTTCCTTCCTTCCATTCCTACCTATCCCCTTCCCTTTCCCTCCATCTCTCTGTCTTTCATAATGGCACATAAGTCCAATAGGAATTGAGAGCAGACTGCCTCTGCCCCTTCCTCACTGTAGGCAGAGATGCCATCCTTTTCCTCTGGCCCAAACAGTTTTTTCAGAGAAACTGTCCCATCCAGAGCTCAGAACAGGCAACCCTGCCAGAATCTCATTGCCTGACCAGGTAATAGAGGGGATGAGAAGATAAGCTGATTCTTGTTCTCTTACAATGTTGATTTCCCTACATAAACATTGTAAGAGAACAAGAATATTTAATCTCTTTAATATGGGAAATTAACACTTTTGTTTTTCCTCCTTTTCTTTGTTATTCTGGGACTGTTTCAGATAAGCTTGTTTTTCTATTTAAAGTGGTGAGGGCAGAATACATGGGGCATGAACCACAGGAAGAACTTCAGAGATGAGAAGCACATTTGTGTTTTTGGAGATGGGGTGGTCAGTAGAGGAGATGCCTAAAGTTTAGAAACTAATTCCAGTACAATTTTCAAGAAGTGAGAAGAGAAGTAAAAACTTGATGGGTGGACATAATGAAGAACTACTGAATAAGATGTTGAAGGACCTCCCAGAGGCTGAGTCTTGGTCCACCATCCACTCAGCTTTCAGTCAAACAAGAGCATCTCAGGGTTAGCACCGAGCGACTACGCTGGTTGAATCTCCTGAGCCTTAAAGAAAATCTTTCTTTTATGACACACCCACCTTCACTCTGAGTGCCTGGCAAGAGTAATTGTCATTCATGACACAATTCTGTACATGGTCATGCCACCCTGTGTGCACACCACTGCACACATATACGATGTCACAGCACATCTGCTAGCCCTAAGGGAGAGGTCCTGAGCTGGAACCATTAGAGGCAGAATCACTCCGAGGTTATTTTAGGGGAAAGAGGAATAGTTTTAAGCAGGGCTTGAAAGAAAGATGAGCATTTTTTCAGGACAAAAAGTGGCATGCGTACAGAAATGAATTTTTTTTTAAATTGTAGTTATTTTGCAAAAAATGGTGAATAAACCTGAACCAGTAGTGATTCTATTGGTAGTAAGTAGAAATTTATATCCGTCAATTAGAGGATAATTGTATTACATAGAGGGGAAATTAGTGATTTAACTTATGCAGTGCCAAGTTATGGCGCTGTTCATCCCTGAGTGCAGATTTATGAAATAAATTAAGAATATTTCAAGGTATTGCTGCTAAGTGCAGAATGTTATGTGGTTAGAAAATATTCTATATCTGTGGAGTTACTCCCCAAACAAAACAAAACTGAAAAAAGAATTAAGAATAAAGACAGAAATATGTAGTAGTTAAATATTTCTAGAAGAAAAATACTTATTTTCCTCTATTCCTTTGGGGAAAAAAAACCCCCAGGCATGTAAAGTAAGCATTTTAACAAAAAATATTATAGTACGCCAAGCAAATGCTTGCCACAAAAGTATGCATCCTCCTTTCTGTATATTTGTAACAAAATATGGATCTATTTATCCAGATGCTATCTGTGAACACTGCAACAACACTTGCATATTCAGCTCATGTTTTTTCTGAGCTTAGACTGTACACATACTATGGCCTATGCAGGCTTGTGATAAGAAAGACTGTTGCAAAAATATGGACTCACTGTTTTTGCAAATGCACGTCTGGACAAAAGCTGTCAATAACTCTTCATTAATATGTTTTACTGCCCAGTTTTTTTTCAGCATATGCAGTTCCTGTAATGTGTTGTGATAATGCTGGTTTAAAATAGCTATGATTCCAGTCAGTTCACATTAACAGTAAACAAACAGGCGGCTCACCAAAGGATAGATCTTTTCCAATAACCCAAATGTGCCATATAACCTACTTTTATAAATATGAACACCTCTAAAAAGTATCTTCTGTGATGGCTAATTTTGTGTGTCATCTTGGTTGGGCCACAGTGGTCAGATACCTGGTTGAACGCTATTCTGGATGTTTTCTGTGAAAGTGTTTTTTGGATGAGATCAACATTTAAGTTGGTGGACTTTAAGTGAAGTCAAATACCTTCCATAAAGTGAATGGGCCTCATCCAATCAGCTGCAGCCCTTAACAGAACAAAGGCTGACCTCTCTCTAAGCAAGAAGGAATTCTGCAACTCTTCCCTGAGTCTCCAACCTGTCTGCTTACCCCATTAGATTTTGGACTTGCCGAGCCTCCACAATTGCATGAGCCAACTCCTTAAAATAAATCCCTCCTCTCTCTTTCTTTCTCTATAGATGATAAATAGATAGATAGGCAGATAAAGATAAATCTATAAACATATATCCTGTTGGTTCTGTTTCTCTAGATACCTGTGACTGATATACTTTACAACTGCCTCAGAAAAGTCACTCTACCTATTAAAGAAAAAATTTTAAGTAGGAGTTCTTAGAATGTTCAGGATAAATACAAGATTAAAAGTGTATTGTTTGTTGACTTGTAGGTTAAGGAAGAGATAAAGGGACAAAATAACTATATTGAATAACCATGAAGACGAAGTATTTATTCAGGTAGCAAGCCCATCAATAAATTGCTCATAAATTCCTAGGTAATTAGTTTTATTGAATGCTTACAGGTGGCATATTCCCTATCTTTGAAAACGGAATGTCTGAAGCAAATAAAGCAAGCCCTCTTGCCGTAAAGTAATATTAAGATGTTTAATAAACCACACACCATGTAACATGCACATCAAACATTTGATGAAGACATTTCCAGGAAAGATGTAGGAATAAGAGAAGGCCCAGCCCGCTGAAATGTACCAAAATGAATAAAATAGGCAAGAAACTTGAGACTAGGGGTTAGTCTCAAACTTATTAAACAAACTACATGGAATATTTTTCAGAAACAGTATAAACTGAACAAAACTGGAAGTAGACATTGTAAGTTAACATTAAATAATTCTTCCAAAAGGAGTGATTCAGTGTTTTAGAAAGTTAGTGAAGTAAATCTGGAAAAATCCCAGTAACATTTCCTATTTTGGAAACAAATCTGAAGGTAGGGATGATAAAGAGATCATGATAAAGGAAATCTTTTCTTGATCATGATAAAGATGATAAAGAAATCTTTTCATTAAAAATTGAGTGTCATGGGATTTAGTGCTGAGCATGTATGCTCTGTAAAGAAAAATTCCTCCAGGTATTCAAGGAAGGCAAGAAGGTTACTTGCAAAAGAATGAAAAAAGTTTGTCTTGACTTCTCCTTAGCAATAGTGGAAACCAGAAAAGAAATTTCTATGGATGAGTTAATGTCAGTAAACAGTTGGTTGTATGATCTATAGCTTGCAAAAGAGGTCTGGCTTGGAGATAGAAATGCCGGCTATTCATCTTCACCTGAATTGATTGCTATCAAGGAGAACTATAGGCCAGTATTGCCAGATCGTCCAAGTCAAAATTCCAGATTTTTAAGTGAAATCTCCTGATCTGAAACTATTTGAATTTAAAACTCTTTGGACTTAAAAGGAAAACATTTGGGGACTGACACATGATTGCGCCAAACAAAGCACAGGAACCATTAATTTTAAGACTCAGAGGGAGGAGGAGGAGGGGGAAGGAGGAGGAGGAGGGGGAGGGGGAGAGGAGAAGGAAAAGAAGAAGGGGGAGAAGGGGAAGGAGAAGACGAAGAAGACGAAGATGAAGGAGAAGAAGAAGGATAAAAGGTCCTAAGCTGAGCAAACTCTAACAACCACTAGATTTGTTAAGACATATATATACAACTTGCTCTATAGATTTAATCCTATCTCAATCAAGATTCCAACAAATTATTTTTTGGATATCAACAAACTGATTCTAGAGTTTATATGGAGATGCTAAAGACCCCAAATAGCCAACACTATACTGAAGAAGAACGAAGTTAGAGAACTGATACTATCCACCTTCAAGACTTAATATGAAGCTACAGTAATCAAGATAGTGTGGTATTGGCAAAAGAACAGACAAACAGGTCAGTGAAACAGAATAGAGAGCCTAAAAACAGACCCACATAAATTTAGTCAACTGATCATTGATTAAAGAGCAAAAGCAATACAATGAAGCAAAGATAGTCTTTTCAACAAATGGTGCTGGAACACCTAGACACACATGCAAAGCAAATGAATCTAGCTACAGATCTTACATTCTTCACAAAAATTAACTCAAAATGTATCATAGACCTAAATGTAAAACATAAAACTATAAAACTCCCAGAAGATAACACAAGAGAGAACCTAGATGACCTTGGATATGGCAATAGCTTTCTAGATACAACACCAAAAGCACAATCCATGAAATAAATAATGGATAAACAAGACTTCATTAAAATAACAACTTCTACTCCACAAAAGACACTGTCAAGAGAATAAGAAGAGCCACAGACTAGGAGGAAATATTTACAGGACTGTTATCCAAAATATACAAAAAACTCTTAAAGCTCAACAATAAGACAACCAACAATTTGATCAAAAAATGGGTCAAACACCTTTATTGACACCTCACCAAGGGAGATATACAGATGGCAAATAAGCATATGAAAAGATTTTCCACATAATATTTCATTAGGGAAATGCAAATTAAAACAACGAGATACCACTGCACACCTATTAGAATGACCAAAATATGGAACATTGACAATAGCAAATGTTAGTGAGGATGTGGAGCAACAGAAACTCTAATACATATCACTGATGGGAATGCAAAATGCTACAGCTATTTTGGAAGATAGTTGGCAGTTTCTTACAAAACTAAACATATTCTTTCCATACAATTGAGCAATTGTGCTCCTTGCTATTTACCTAGAGGAATTGAAATTTATGTTCATAAAAACCTGCACATGAATGTTTATAGCTGTTTTTATTCATAATTGCCAAAATTTGGACATAACCAAGATGTCCTTCAGTAGGTGAATGGATTAATAAACTTTGGTACATCCAGACAATTAAATATTATTTGGTGCTAAAAAAGAAATGAGCTGTTAAGCCAAGAAATGACATAAAGGAATCTTAAATGCATATTACTAAGTGAGAGAAAACAATCTGAAAAGTCTACATACTGTATGATTTCAGCTATATGACATTCTGGAAAAGATAAAATTATTAAAACAGTGAAAAGGTCAATTTTTGTAAAGTCGTGGGTAGGGGAGAGAAGATGAAAAAGTAGAGCCCAGCAGATTTTTAGGACAGTGAAAGTACTCTGTATGATATTTTAATGATAGCTACCTGTCGTTATCCGTTTGTCCAAACCCAAAAAATTTAGAAAACCAAGAGTGAACTGTAATGCAGACCATGAACTTTGGGTGATTATGATTTGTCAATGTAGGTTCATCAATTATAATAGATGTACTGTTCTGGTGAGAATGTTGGTAATAGGGAGGCTATGCATGTGTGGGAGAAGGGAGTATATGGGAAATCTCTGTACCTTCCTTTCATTTAAGTATGAGTCTCAAACTGCTCTAAAAAAAGTTCTTTTTCAAAAAGAAAAAAACATATAAAGCTGCATTTATTAAAAGTGTAATACTGGACCAGTGATAAATAAATAGAAAAATGGAACGCTTAAACAGTTACCAAATAAATCCAAATTTTGGGAATTTTGGCATGGTGGAATTAAAAATGAGTGAGATAAATATGATATTCACTATATAATTTGGAGACAATTTTATAGCTATGTTGAGATGCTTTCTGACAATCTAGAGGGGTGGGATAGAGAGGGTGGGAGGGAGGCTCAAGAGAGAGGGGATATGGGGGTATATGTATACATATAGCTGATTCACTTCATTGTACAGCAGAAACTAACACAACATTGTGAAGCAATTATACTCCAATAAAGATGTAAAAAAAAAAGTTATGTTGAAATACTGCCTCATATGTTGCATCAAAAATAATTTGTACTTGAAGATAAAAATGTAAAAATTAAAATAATATACTAAAATAAAATTTAGATATATATTTCTATAATATAAGCTGGAAAATAATTAGCTGAGGATAATCCAAAGCCATCGCATCAGTTATTTACTGCTGTGTAACAAATTACCCTAAAACTTACTGAATTTAAATAATGATTTATTATTTTTTATGATTCTGTGGACTAGGTAGGTGGTTCTTATGCTGATCTTGGCTGGATTAACTCATGTGGCTGTGATCAGATCATAGGTCCAAAGGTGTCTGGGTTCAGCTAGGGGAAATGAGATGACTGTTCTCTTATCTTCAAGATGGCTAGACTGGACTTCTTCACAGTATAGTGGCCTCAGGGATTCAAAGAGGCAAAAGCAGAAACTGCAGAGAATTTGCCTCAGAAATTTGCACAAGGTCACTACAGCTTCATTCTATTAGTCATAGAAATTCACAAGATCTGTTAGTTTCAAGAAGTGGCAAAGAAAACCCTGCTTCTTGATGAGAGACGTTGCAAAGGATTTTTGGCTATTTTTAATCCACCACAGGTGCAAACTCTAATGAACAATTTTGATTGTTTGGATGACATAAAAATGAAAAGTTTTACTGCCAAATTCCCATAATAAAGAAGGCTGAACAACAAATGATAAAGTGGTTAAAAATATTTTGTAACACATGTGACAAAGGATAAGTATTTCTAATACATAAAGCACTCTTACAAAACAATGAAAAAAGGTAAAAACTGATCAGAATAATGGGATAAGTCAATTGTAACAACAATTCTCAAAAGAAGAAGAAATATCAATCAACAATTGTATGAAACTAGCCTAACTAGCACCACCTAATAAACAAATAAATTCAAAATAAAACACCACTGCAATCTTTTCCACCCACAAAATTCATACAAGTTAACAAAATTGATGATGCCCTTTTATGGAAAGTTATAAGAAAAGAGGACTGTCCTACACTGGAGGAATATAAATTCGAATTTCTTTTCAAAATAATAACTTGGCATTCTATCAAAGTCTTTAAAAATATGCACACCTAACAGTTTGCTTCTAAGAATTTATCTGAAGAAAGTTAGACAATTAGACTAAAAAAATTATAAGAATGTTCCTCCCAAACTTGACTACAATAGACAAAAATGCAAACAAGCTCAATTCTTTAATTATTCATGCATTCATCCAACAAATGTTTATTGAGAACTTGCTATGTATAGGCATGATTGTAGTCCTGATGATAAAGTGGTAAACCAGACAACATCCTTGCTGCCATGGTGCCTTGTCCTGGTGGGGAAGCAAACAATAGACTAATAGCTATTCTATACAATATACTATCAGGTAGAGGGGTGAGGTACTATTTTAATAGAGTGGTCTGGGTAGGTCTCCAATGAAGTAACATTTGAACACAGACTTGTATACTTTTGTGTTTGTAGACCCAAAGATAGATATCCTTCCCAGATCCTTTTCAGGAAGGACTTGCTGCCCAGCAAGGCAGAGACCTTTCCTGATTTGTTCACAGTTTTATCCTTAGCCCTTAACCACTTAACTCTATGCTTCACACATGGTAGGAACTCAAAACAATGAAGACATTTCCAGTAAAAATTATTAGTTGATATTATGTACACTTGGGCATGAGATGCTAAGGCTGCTGCTGCAACCACCAAGAAGCCTGTGTGCGAGCACAGGTCACTATCTCCACCTCCCCTCCCGGGAGCCTGTGCAGCCCGCCACTGCCAGGTCCCGTGATCCAGGGACAACTTCCCTGGGAGAATGCACAGCACACCTCAGGCTGGTGCAATGTCACGCCGGCCTCTGCCACCGCAGGCTCGTCCCGCATCCGTACCCCTCCCTCCCCCGGCCTGAGCGAGTCAGAGCCCCCGAATCAGCTGCTCCTTTAACCCCATCCTGTCTGAGCGAAGAACAGATGCCCTCAGGGGACCTACACACAGAGGCGGGTCCAAATCCAAAGCTGAACCCCAGTAGCTGTGCAAACAAAGAAGAGAAAGGGAAATCTCTCCTAGCAGCCTCAGGAGCAGCGGATTAAATCTCCGCAACCATCTTGATGTACCCTGCATCTGTGGAATACCTGAATAGAAAATGAATCATCCCAAATTGAGGAGGTGGACTTTGGGAGCAATGATACATATATGTTTTTCCCTTTTTCTCTTTTTGTGAGTGTGTATGTGTATGCTTCTGTGTGTGATTTTGTCTGTATAGCTTTGCTTTTACCATTAGTCCTAGTGTTCTGTCTGTCCGTTTTTGTGTTTTTGTTTTTGTTTTTGTTTTAGTGTAGTTTTTAAAACTTGTTATCACTGGTGGATTGTGTTTTTGGTTTGGTTGCTCTCTTCTTCTGTTCTCTCTTTTTTTTTTTATTACTTAAAAAAATTTCTTTTCCTAATAATTATTTTTTATTTTAATAACTTTATTGTATTTTATTTTATTTTATTTATTTCATTTTATCTTCTTCTTTCTTCTTTTTTCGCCCTTTTATTCTGATCTGTGTGGATGACATGCTCTTGGTGCTCCAGCCAGGCATCAGGGCTGTGCCACTGAGGTGGGAGAGCCAAGTTCAGGACACTGGTCCACAAAAGACCTCCCAGCTCCACGTAATATAAAACGATGAAAATCTCCCAGAGATCTCCATCTCAACACCAAGACCCAGCTTCACTCAATGACCAGCAAGATACAATGCTGGACACCCTATGCCAAACAACTAGCAAGACGGGAACACAACACAATCCATTAGCAGAGAGGTTGCCTAAAATCATAATAAGGCCACAGACACCCCAAAACCCACCACCAGATATGGACCTACCCACCAGAAAGACAAGATACAGCCTCATCCACCAGAAAACAGGCACAAGTCCCCTCCACCAGGAAGCCTACACAACCCACTGAATCAACCTTAGCCACTGGGGACAGACACCAAAAACAACAGAAACTATGAACCTGCAGCCTATGAAAACAAGACCCCAAACACAGTAAGTTAAGCAAAATGAGAAGACAGAGAAACACACAGCAGATGAAGGAGAACAGTAAAAACCCACCAGACCTAACAAATGAAGAGGAAATAGGCAGTCTACCTGAAAAAGAATTCAGAATAATGATAGTAAAGATGATCCAAAATCTTGGAAATAGAATGGAGAAAATACAAGAAACGTTTAAAAAGGACCTAGAAGAAATAAGGAGCAAACAGTGATGAACAACACAATCAATGAAACTAAAAATTCTCTAGAAGGGATCAATAGGAGAATAACTGAGGCAGAAGAACTGATAACTGACTTTTGAGGACAGTCTCAGAGACCTCTGGGACAACATTAAATGCACCAACATTCGAATTATAGGGGTCCCAGAAGAAGAAGAGAAAAAGAAAGGCACTGAGAAAATATTTGAAGAGATTATAGTAGAAAAATTCCCTAATATGGGAAAGGAAATAGTTAATCAAGTCCAGGAAGCACAGAGATTCCCATACAGGATAAATGCAAGGAGAAACACACCAAGACACAGATTAATAAAACTATCAAAAATTAAATACAAAGAAAAAATATTAAAAGCAGCAAGGGAAAAACAACAAATAACACAAAAGGGAATCCCCATGTTAACAGCTGATCTTTCAGCAGAAACTCTGCAAACCATAAGGGAGTGGCAGGACATATTTAAAGTGATGAAGGAGAAAAACCTACAACCAAGATTACTCTACCCAGCAATGATCTCATTCAGATTTAACGAAGAAATGAAAACCTTTACAGACAAGCAAAAGCTAAGAGAATTCAGCATCACCAAACCAGCTTTACAACAAATTCTAAAGGAACTTCTCTAGGCAGGAAACACAAGAGAAGGAAAAGACCTACAATATCAAACCGAAAACGATTAAGAAAATGGTAATAGGAACATACATATCGATAATTAACTTAAAAGTAAATGGATTAAATATCCAACCAAAAGACATAGACTGGCTGAATGGATACAAAAAGAAGACCCGTATATATGCTGTCTACAAGAGACCCACCTCAGATCTAGGGACACATACAGACTGAAAGTGAGGGGATGGAAAAAGATATTCCATGCAAATGGAAATCAAAAGAAAGCTGGAGTAGCAATTCTCATATCAGACAAAATAGATTTTAAAACAAAGACTATTGCAAGAGAAAAAGAAGAACACTATGTAATGATCAAGGGATCAATCCAAGAAGAAGATATAACAATTGTAAATATTTATGCACGCAACATAGGAGGACCTCAATACATAAGGCAAATGCTAACAGCCATAAAAGGGGAAATCGACAGTAACACAATCATAGTAGGGGACTTTAACACCCCACTTTCACCAATGGACAGATCATCCAAAATGAAAATAAATAAGGAAACACAAGCTTTAAATGATACATTAAACAAGATGGACTTAATTGATATTTATAGGACAGTCCATCCAAAAACATCAGATTACACTTCTCAAGTGCTCATGGAACATTTTCCAGGATAGATCATATCTTGGGTCACAAATCAAGCCTTGGTAAATTTAAGAAAATTGAAATCGTATCAAGTATCTTTTCTGACCACAATGCTATGAGACTAGATATCAATTACAGGAAAAAATCTGTAAAAAATACAAACACATGGAGGCTAAACAATACACTACTTAATAACCAAGAGATCACTGAAGAAATCAAAGAGGAAATCAAAAAATAGCTAGAAACAAATGACAATGAAAACACGATGACCCAAAATCTATGGGATGCAGCAAAAGCAGTTCTAAGAGGGAAATTTATAGCAATACATTCTTACCTTAAGAAACAAGAAACAGCTCAAATAAACAACCTAACCTTACACATAAAGTAATTAGAGAAAGAAGAACAAAAAAACCCCAAAGTTAGCAGAAGGAAAGAAACCATAAAGATCAGATCAGAAATAAATGAAAAAGAAATGAAGGAAACAATAGCAAAGATCAATAAAACTAAAAGCTGGTTCTTTGAAAGATAAATAAAATTGATAAACCATTAGCCAGACTCATCAAGAAATAAAGGTTGAAGACTCAAATCAATAGAATTAGAAATGAACAAGGAGAAGTAACAACTGACACTGCAGAAATACAAAGGAACATGAGAGATTACTACAAGCAACTATATGCAAATAAAATGGACAACTTGAAAGAAATGGACAAATTCTTAGAAAAGCACAACCTTCTGAGACTGAACCAGGAAGAAATAGAAAATATAAACAGACCAATCACAAGCACTGAAATTGAGACTGTGATCAAAAATCTTTCAACTAAGAAAAGTCCAGGACCAGATGGCTTCACAGGTGAATTCTATCAAACATTTAAAGAGCTAACACCTATCCTTCTCAAACTCTTCCAAAATCTAGCAGAGGGAGGAACACTCCCAAACTCATTCTACGAGGCCACCATCACTCTGATACCAAAACCAGACAAAGATGTCACAAAGAAAGAAAACTACAGGCCAATATCACTGATGAACATAGATGCAAAAATCCTCAACAAAATACTAGCAAACAGAATCCAACAGCACATTAAAAGGATCATACACCATGATCAAGTGGGGTTTATCCCAGGAATGCAAGGATTCTTGAATATACACAAATAAATCAATGTGATAAACCATAGTAACAAACTGAAGGAGAAGAAGCATATGATCCTCTCAATAGATGCAGAGAAAGCTTTCAACAAAATTCAACACCCATTTATGATAAAAATCCTCCAGAAAGTAGGCATAGAGGGAACTTTCCTCAACATAATAAAGGCCATATATGAGAAACCCACAGCCAACATCGTTCTCAATGGTGAAAAACTGAAACCATTTCCACTAAGATCAGGAACAAGACAAGGTTGCCCACTCTCACCGCTATTATTCAACATAGTTTTGGAATTTTTAGCCACAGCAATCAGAGAAGAAGAAGAAATAAAAGGAATCCAAATCGGAAAAGAAGAAGTCAAACTGTCACTGTCTGCAGATGACATGATACTATACATAGCGAATCCTAAAGATGCTACCAGAAAAGTACTAGAGCTGATCGATGAATTTGCTAAAGTAGCAGGATACAAAATTAATGCACAGATATCTCTTGCATTCCTATACACTAATGATGAAAAATCTGAAAGTAAAATTAAGAAAACACTCCCATTTAACATTGCAAAAAAAAGAATAAAATATCTAAGAATAAACCTACATAAGGAGACAAAAGACCTGTATGCAGAAAATTATAAGACACTGATGAAAGAAATTAAAGATGATACAAATAGATGGAGAGATATACCATGTTCTTGGATTGGAAGAATCAACACTGTGAAAATGACTATACTACCCAAAGCAATCTACAGATTCAACGCAATCCCTATCAAACTACCACTGTCATTTTTCACAAAACTAGAACAAAATATTTCACAATTTGTATGGAAACACAAAAGACCCAGAATAGCCAAAGCAATCTTGAGAAAGGAAAATAGAGCTGGAGGAATCAGGCTCCCTGACTTCAGACTATACTACAAAGCTACAGTAATCAAGACAGTATGGTAGTGGCACAAAAACAGAAATATAGATCAATGGAACAGGATAGAAAGCCCAGAGATAAACCCACACACAAATGGTCACCTTATCTTTGATAAAAGAGGCCAGAACATACAGTGGAGAAAAGACAGCCTCTTCAATAAGTGGTGCTGGGAAAACTGGACAGCTACATGTAAAAGAATGAAATTAGAACACTCTCTAACACCACACACAGAAGTAAACTCAAAATGGATGAAAGACCTAAATGTAAGGCCAGACACTATAAAACTCTTAGAGGAAAACATAGGCAGAACACTGTATGACATAAATCACAGCAGGATCCTTTTTGACCCACCTCCTAGAGAAATGGAAATAAAAACAAAAATAAACAAGTGGGACCTAATGAAACTTAAAAGCTTTTGCACAGCAAAGGAAACCATAAACAAGACGAAAAGACAACCCTCAGAATGGGAGAAAATATTTTCGAATGAAGCAACTGACAAAGAATTAATCTCCAAAATTTACAAGCAGCTCATGCAGCTCAATATCAAAAAAACAAACAACCCAACCCAAAAATGGGCCGAAGACCTAAATAGACATTTCTCCAAAGAAGATATACAGATTGCCAACAAACACATGAAAGAATGTTCAACATCATGAATCATTAGAGAAATGGAAATCAAAACTATAATGAGATATCATCTCACACTGGTCAGAATGGCTATCAATCATCAAAAAATCTACAAACAATAAATGCTGGAGAGGGTGTGGAGAAAAGGGAACCCTCTTGCACTGTTGGTGGGAATATAAATTGGTATAGCCACTATGGAGAACAGTATGGAGGTTCCTTAAAAAACTAAAAATAGAACTACCATATGACCCAGCAATCCCACTACTGGGCATATACCCTGAGAAAACCATAATTCAAAAACAGTCATGTACCACAATGTTCATTGCAGCTCTATTTATAATAGCCAGGACATGGAAGCAACCTAAGTGTCCATCGACAGATGAATGGATAAAGAAGATGTGGCACATATATACAATGGAATATTACTCAGCCATAAAAAGTAACGAAATTGAGTTAGTTGTAGTGAGTCTGTCTAGACTCTGTCTAGAGTCTGTCATACAGAGTGAAGTAAGTCAGAAAGAGAAAAACAAATACTGTATGCTAACACATATATATGGAATCTAAAAAAAAAAAAAAAAATGGTCATGAAGAACCTAGGGGCAAGACGGGAATAAAGATACAGACCTACTAGAGAATGGACTTGAGGATACATGGAGGGGAAGGGTAAGCTGGGACAAAGTGAGAGAGTGGCATGGACATATATATACTACTAAACGTAAAATAGATAGCTAGTGGGAAGCAGCCACATACCACAGGGAGATCAGCTCGGTGCTTTGTGACCACATAGAGGGGTGGAATAGGAAGTTTGGGAGGGAGGGAAACGCAAGAGGGAAGAGATATAGGGACATACGTATATGTATAACTGATTCACTTTGTTATAAAGCAGAAACTAACACACCATTGTAAAGCAATTATACTCCAATAATGATGTTTAAAAAAAAAAAAAAAAGAAGTATAGGAGGAAGGAACCCCACTGGGAAGGTAATGACTGCTGATTACCCAATTTAGAGCCAAATATGAAACATGTAGTTACAGTTATTTTTTTCTTGAATGAGACAAGAATTTTGAACAATTCTGTCTGTTGCACTGAAAATCAATGAATCAGAGACATCATTATCACTAGCAAGACAACAACAACAATAGCAATAAAAATGTTTAGTCTAACAGCATCAACGTAGATAGCAATCCATCATTTTTAATTTAAAAACACAACTACATACTGAATTACCCTAGTATGTCTTGGGCCCAGGTCTCAAATGATCATTTAATTGATATTTTTGCCTTCTTACAAAGTTTAGATGCTTTAATCATAGTAGAGAACTTCAATCCTTGCTTGTTTAACTGAATTGTCTTGCTGAAGTGAATTCAAAGACAAAGCAGGTGGAATTGGAGCTTCCATTCAATGATTTCCTAAATGCTCTACTTACTGTATATTTTTACGCTTAACTATTCAAATTTTGTGGCATAATAATTAAACTGTCAGTCAAAGACACCTGATAGATTTGGGGATAGTACTTTTTAATGTGCTTTATGCTTTACTTTCTTTTTTAGAAAAATGGGAATAGTAAACTTGGTTTCTTCTCAAGGAAATGCTGTAGGAATAATTTATGTTTTTTAATTTATGGAAGAGCTCTGCGTTATTCACAGGCAAAATATTAATGTTGTTATTTGTGGTACACAGGCAACCACAGTAGAGCACATCTAGAATTTAGAGATATAACCAGGTATTATCTTATTAAAACAAAACTAGTAAAAAATCAATATGTAGTTGATATTAACCTGTTCCAGAAATAATTTTCTTTATCCCTTAGGGGGTAGTTTGCTAATACTCTTGAATCAAGTTATTTCCTGGATCAAATCAAGAATGCAGATTATTTGTGTGAATCTAATTAAAGCAACAAAAATGTTTCTTGAAAACTGCAACCTGGCTGTATTATTATTTTTTTTTTTCCCTCTGTCTCATACCACCTTTATTCTGTCAGGAAATCCATTTGGTTCTATCTTTATTTTTTTATTTTTTATTTTTTAACATCTTTATTGGAGTATAGTTGCTTTACAATGGTGTGTTAGTTTCTGCTGTATAACAAAGTGAATCAGCTATACATATACATATATCCCCGTATCTCCTCCCTCTTGTGTCTCCCTCCCACCCTCCTCATCCCACCCCTCTAGGAGGTCACAAAGCACTGAGCTGATCTCCCTGTGGTATGTGGCTGCTTCCCACTAGCCATCTATTTTACATTTGGTAGTGTATATATGTCCATGCCACTCTCTCACTTAGTCCCAGCTTACCCTTCCCCCTCCCTGTGTCCTCAAGTCCATTCTCTACATCTGCCTCTTTACTCCTGTCCTGCCCCTAGGTTCTTCATAACCATTTTTTTTTAAGTTTCCATATATATGTGTTAGCATATGGTATTTGTTTTTCTCTTTCTGACTTACTTCACTCTGTATGACAGACTCTAGGTCCATCCACCTCACTACAACTAACTCAATTTTGTTACTTTTTATGGCTGAGTAATATTCCATTGTATATATGTGCCACATCTTCTTTATCCATTCATCTGTTGATGGACACTTAGGTTGCTTCCATGTCCTGGCTATTATAAATAGAGCTGCAGTGAACATTGTGGTACATGACTCTTTTTGAATTATGGTTTTCTCAGGGTATAGGCCCAGTAGTGGGATTGCTGGGTCATATGGTAGCTCTATTTTTAGTTTTTTAAAGAACCTCCATACTGTTCTCCATAGTGGCTGTATCAATTTACATTCCCAACAACAGTGCAAGAGGGTTCTCTTTTCTCCACACCCTCTCCAGCATTTATTGTTTGTCGATTTTTTGATGATGGCCATTCTGACTGATGTGAGGTGATACCTCATTGTAGTTTTGATTTGCATTTCTCTAATGATTAGTGATGTTGAGCATCCTTTCATATGTTTGTTGGCAATCTGTATATCTTCTTTGGAGAAATGTCTATTTAGGTCTTCTGCCCATTTTTGGGTTGGGTTGTGTGTTTTTTTGATATTGAACTGCATGAGCTGCTTGTAAATTTTTGACATTAATTCTTTGTCAGTTGCTTCATTTGCACATATATTCTCCCATTCTGAGAACTGATTGTATTTTAACAAACAATCTTGTTATGCTTTCCCAGTAAAGTAATTTCTTTTTCTATGATAACTATTTCATACCTCTCATACCTTCCAAAGGGAACAGACTGAGACACATACCCGTTCTATGATAAAACTGTGGTTCTGCATTGAAAGATACTCCCAAAGGTTGATATCCCTCAGAAGAGTTTAAATACACTAACTCTTCATTGCTGTCACTTACAACCCAAAGTCCTAAACCTCAAGATGGAGGTGAAGGATTTTTAGCCCAGGAACAATACATTTTTGCCTTTCTGATACTTGTGTGAGAAGAATTTGAATCTAGGCAGTCTTGAGCTTTCAGCCATTGAAATATCATTTGCTTATGGCTTGGGAGAGGATGGGCAAAATACTATTCTGTCTGGAAAGCAAGACTGTTGAAATGACTGTCCTACTTTAATTGGGATAAAACAGCTACTTTTATGGGGTTTTTGGATGTTAACTAATGTCACCGCTTAGGGACAATGCTCATCTAGGGCTACAGAGAGAGTCTAGCAGTTTTACATACTTTTAAGTATACTTTGTAACAACTCATTAAAAGATGTTGAACATTTAAATCCATACTGCAGTGGTGAATTTCAAGCAGCCAACATAACTCCTATTGTATCACCACAAAGGAAATATTCTCTTCTATTCAATTAGTTTATTATATTTGCCTATAATTTAATTATCACACTAAAATAATGTGATTATAAATATCAGACTTATGAAACTGCCCCCCCCCCCAAATCCACCTTATCACAAGGGGAAGGCTTCCTCCCATCCCGCTCCCCTTTTTTTGTCAGGGGCAAATTGGTCCTTTAAAAGGAATTTCACAGTTTCTCTTGGTGGAAAAATTCTCAGACCTTCCCTCACCAACAGTCTCCCCCACTCCACTTGCAACTCTCGTGACTAAGATAAGAGAGCTATCAAAGCAGATATGCCTCATGATAACTCCATAAACTGACCTGCCAGCCTCTACTTGTGTGCATCTGGCCTGCCTTCCCTTCTTTACACCCAGAGAAGTACTCTTCTCCCATGAAAGTCTTCCTTTGTTGTGGAACCGCATTGTCACCTTTCAAGGATTTCCCTCCTTCTGTTTTCCTCCTTCATTATCAATATTTCCCTTTCTACTAGATCATTTCTATCAACAAACAAGCATGTTCTCTTATCTCCTCTCTTAGAAAAGAGAAAAGACCTCTTTTTTCACCCCAAATCATCCTTTAAACCTCACATGTCACTGCTCTCATTTGCTTTGCAAATACATTGTCTTTATTCACTGGATCCATTTCATTCTTTAACTCACTTCACTTCAGCTAAGTTGGAACTCCTCTTGCAAAATTTACTAATTTTATTTATGATGTCAAATGCAATGAATACTTTTTGTATGTTTGACCTCTCAGCCACATCAACACAGTTCTCCATACTACATGAACTAGCTTTCTGATTGTAATGCTTGCCTAGCTTTCTGAACTCTTCACTCTCAAGTCATCTGGGATGTCCATCCTCTAAACTTGGAATTCCTCAGACTCAAACATTACTTGGTTTTAAGTCATACCTCTATGCTTATGACTCCCAAATTTAGACTCTCAGTTCCCTCTTTTGACATCTACATTCATATCTAACTATCCAACCAACTTTTCTACTAGGATACCTAATAGGCACTTCAGATATATTAGACCTTGAGATGGGCTGAATAATGGCCCCCAAAAACGTCTATGTCCTAATCCTCAGAACTGTGAATATGTTACCTTACATGGCAAAAGGGACTTTGCAGGTGAGACTAAATGAAGGATCTTATCCTGGATTATTATCCTGGTAGGCCCAATGTAATCAAAAGGGTCCTTATAAAAGGGAGAAAAGAAGGTGAAAGCCAGAGAAGGTGATATGACCATGGAGGCAGAAGGAGAAAAGAGGAAGCCAAGGAGTGAGGACAGCCTCTAGAAACTGGAGAAGGAAAGGAAACAGATTGTCCCTTGGAGCCTCCGGAAGGAATCAGCCCTGCTGACACTTTGACTTTAGCTTAGTGAGACTGATTTTAGACTTCTAACCTTCAGAACTGTAAGATAATACATTGTGTTGCTTTAAGATGCTAAGTATGTGGCAATTTGTTACAGCACCCGTAGAAAACTAATACAGGTCTCAGTGTCTGAAATTAAATTGGGTTTTTAATCCATCCCCAAACCTGCTTCTCTGTAGTCTAAACTAATTCAGTAAATGGCACTATTATTTATGCAGTTTCTCAAACCAAAAACCAAGGAATCACCATTGATTTCTCTTTTTTCCTTCACCTCTTCCTCCAATTAATTAACAATTCCTATTAATTTAAATATATCTCAAATATGTGTATTTCACTATGGCCACCTTTGCCAAGTTATTGTTTTTCTTTCCCGCAAAACCTAAATGACCGTCTAAAAATGATCTTTTAGGGAAAATCTCAAATATACACAAAATAAAGGAAATAGCATAATGAACCCTGTGTACTCATCACCCTGCTAAAACACTTACCAGTATATGTTGATCTTCTTCCTTCTTTCATCTCTCCTTTTATTTTCCTGGAGTATTTTAAAGCAAAACCCATATATCATGCCAGTTCACCCACAAATACTTCGTTATGTTTCTCTGATAAGAACATTTTTTTGAAATAACCTCATTGCCATTTTCATACCTAAAAAGTAAACAATAATTTCTTAATATTTTTGATACAATTCATATTTGAATTTCCCTATTGCCTCAAATATGATTTTTACAAATGGTTCCCTTGAATCAGATCCAGTTAGGTACTCATATTGCATTCAGTTGTTATGTCTCTTAAGACTCTTTTAGTCTATAAAACCACCCCTCCCCATCATCACTGCCTTTCATACGACATTGATTTGTTGGAGAAATTAGGCCACTGTTTTTCTGTAGACTTCTCAGATTCTGGATGTGGTTGGTTGCTTCTTCATGGTGTTAACTTATTCCTTCATTCCCTTTACTTTCCATAAATCTAGAGGGCTGACTAGATTCAGATTCAATATTTTAGGCAAGTAAACTTCCTGTTGCTTTCATCATGTTTTAAGACACATAGTAACTGGTTTTCCCAATTTTAGTGATTAGTACATTTGATTCTGAGCATGTCAGCCTGATTCCTTCAATATAAAATTCTCCATTAACCACTCCCACCCTGGTTTTAGCAACTATGGATAATCATTGCAGAGATCTATTATTTCATTGTGGGTTGCGAAATGATGATTTTCTCATTCTATCATTTCTACTGCTTTATTTGCTTGAATTCTATAAATATTAAGAACTTTTCTTCACCAGTGGTAAAGAATCCGCCTTGCAATGCAGGGGACGTGGGTTTGATTCCTAGTCAGGGAACTAAGATCCCACATGCCTCGGGGCAACTAAGCCCGCTTGCCACAAACTACAGAGCCCACGTGCCCTGGACCCTGTGCGCCACAACTAGAGAAGAGAAAACCCACGCACCACAGCTAGAGAGAAGCGCGCGCACCACAACGAAGAGCCCGCGCACTGCAAGGAAAGATACCGCACGCCTCAACAAGGATCCCGCGTGCCTGCCGCAACTAAAACCTGACGCAGCCAAAAATAAATTAAAAAAAAAAAAAAGGTTTCAAAATATATTTTGGCAGTAAAGCCCTCAGTATTTACAGCCAATCAAATGTGCCAAAGATGTCATATGAGTTAAGACTGACCTCTAATTTTCTGGTTTGAATAACTAACTGGTGGATAGAGGTGCAATATACTGAGACAGGAAGCCTTTGTGGAAACCAGCCATGGGGGAAGATGAGATAACCAAGGAGATATTGTAGGAAGTAGAAAAATAGGGCCTCCATCTTGTTCATTACAATAACTTTTGAGATAAAAGGAGTTCCCAAAACAAGAAATGAGTTTTCTAAAATTTTAGAAATGGGAGAATATCTCAGCAAGTATTCAACCAGTTTCATATTTGAAATACCACATCTAGCACCCCAGTCATGTTGCAACACTGACTCAGGTGGCAACAGCAAATGTTATTACAGCAGCACATTCGTCCTAAAAGTTAAGG
Source organism: Balaenoptera physalus (assembly GCF_965194825.1). Taxonomy (NCBI): domain Eukaryota; kingdom Metazoa; phylum Chordata; class Mammalia; order Artiodactyla; family Balaenopteridae; genus Balaenoptera; species Balaenoptera physalus. Next base: position 102,478,278 of record NC_138882.1, read on the forward strand.
GTCTGTCAGTATTTCCATTATAAACTCCAATTTTCAGGGGTTTATAACTTGGCTATTTTCAAATCACATCAGGCTGAAACTTGCAAGTAATAAAACATTTTAAAAAATAGATTTAATGCATTTTTGTCAAGATCTAGTTAAAATATTGCCTAATATTTCTGAGATAAAGTGACCTACAGTTAATATATTGTGAGACAAATGTCTAATTAAAAACACTTCCTATTTTAAGGTTTCTGGAAATAATTATACTTTATAATAATGTTACATTTCAAATGGATAGATTAGATATGGATGGACCACAAACATTATACTGAAGCAATTTTAACACATTATAGCAGAACTTGGCATATGCATTGCAGTTTTAGATGAATTTCTTCCCAGTAAAACTTGTTTTAAATTGGTTAAGGTTTTATTTGAGGAACAGTAACATGTTCAATTTTATTTTATAAATAGATATATATATATATATATTTTTGCCAGACAGAACTTAGTCTCAAAGTTATTGTTCAATTAAAAATATACCATCTTCTCTTTGGGATACAGTATTTTGATTTCCTTTTAGTAATAGAATTTTCTAACATATGGGATGCCAAGTTCATCTAAGCCCTTTCTAAAATCAGTTAAGCCAGGAACTGTGCCTTAAAGTACAAAAACACTCTTCCCTTATGAGGAACAGGAAGAAACAGAGAGTGTTATAGAATAAAAACAATCAAATACTATATCCTAGGCAAGGTGCAGCATGTAAAGATGAATAAGGCAAGTTCTTTGCCCTCCAGGACAACAGAACTACACGAAAGCAGACACAGGTAAACACAGGTATTCAAACCCAAAGAGTGAAGCAGGTAAAGTAAAATGAGAGATTGTGAAGAGATTCCTTCCATCAGGGAAGAAAAGGAAATAGAATGGGAGGTGGAACTGAAGCAGGATCTTAAAGGTTGGACATGCAAAGGAAAAGGGACAAGATGGGCATTCTAGACAGGCAAGGGTGGCAGCATGAGCAAAGGAAAGGAGCCAGGAATTGCATGATGCTTACTGGGATGGTACCACCATGTTTCTCAGGAACTGAATCACATTTACCCAGCAGATGTTACCTTCTGGGTCTGTTTCAAGTATTTCTACAAAGTCTGTGTGTGTGCACATGTACGCATATTTGATTAAGAGGGCAAATTAGTTGAACGCAAAATGGACCCCAATGGGTAAATTCCTTGATGATCAAATTTAATCCTAGAAAGAAACTTTCACATTAGGGGAAATTTGCTCATGGATTCTTCCTTGTAGTGACAAAAATATTCCAGTAAAATATAGAGAAAACTGATATCATAAAAAAGTAATTTTTCTATATATTTAAAAAAATCGCATTGGAAACATAACCCAAATGACTCAGTATCTATAAAATACTTGTCCCATTTTGTTTGGAGAATTTCATTCTTGGTTATAATCTCACTGAAAGAAACCTTTATGTGTGCAGAAATAAGGCCCACAGGATGCATTTATCCATACCATTTAAACATGAATTCAGCTGTATTTTAATGTTTTCTTTCTGGAAATTAATACTGTATATTATTTGGATCAATCATCTAATATTTTCTTTTTTCAGGGCTATCTTGAAACTTTAAAAAATTTGTAAACATCTGAAGTTTAAAAACAGTATTCATAAATTTTAAAATAAATTAATATTTAAATTTTAAAATAAATTTTAAAATATTAAAAATTGTACATTTAAAAATAAAATGTTTATTAATATTGAGAATAAATAATAATAAATACAAGCATTAAGAATATAACTAATCTTTTAATTTAAGAGAATAGTGTATGTCAAACTATCTTAGAAACAATTACCCATCATTAAAAAGACTGCATCAGAGTTGGCTTAGGCAGGAAAATAACTGATACAAAACAATACTTTTTGAATCTAAAGTATTAATAATGATAAATTCTGCTTACACTGCTGGTCATATTGTTAGATTCTTTTCTTTCTCAGACATTTTGACTCTTCTGTATCTATCTTCTGGGCATTTTTTGACTTTCCAAACTGTCTCTCTCTCCCTTTCTTTTTGTTGAAAATCTATCTACTGCTGTTCTCCATGCATTTTCTTTTACGTAGCTTTCCCTCTTTCTCCCATGTAATCTATTATTAAACTTATACTTTTTCATACTTCTGAAATGCTGAGATATTTTATGAAAAACATTGATCCAACTTACGCTAAAAGTGAAATCTGGTAGCATTAAGTGCATTCTATGCTTTTACATTGAAAATAAAACAATTCTTACTTGAAGTTGGAAAAAAACAAAACACTAATTAAATAGGAATTAAATATCTAAATTTTTAAATTAAATAATGAAAATAAAAGATAATTTGGGAGCATTTCCCCAACTTTCAATTAGGAAAAATCTTCTTAGTCAGAAAAGAAACTCAGAAGCAATTACAAAACTACTAGATTTGGATTCATTAAAATGGAAAAGTTCTGAGTGACCCAAAATTAATGAAGTAAAGGAAATTAAATGAATGAATTATAACACATATGATAGACTACTCCTAATTAACAAAGATCCTCCCAATACCTGTAAACTTCAATAGGAAAATGGGTAAAATAAATAGCAAATTCACAGAAAATGAAATGCAAAGGACCAATGAATATAAGGAAAGATTCTCAACTGCTAGAAGTTAGGGTAATAAAATTAAACATAAGAAGCTAGCATTTTTACCCATAAGATTAAAAAAAAACAAGATCAATAAAATCTAGGTGAGTGAGGGTATCGAGAAACAGACTTTTTGAAATATTTTTGGTGGGAATCTGTATTATGACAACCTTTCATAAAGCAATCTACCAGAATTTATTAGAATTGAAAATAAGCAAAATACTTAGGGAAATCTATCCTAAAGAAATGAAAATACCAGTATATGAGGTGATATTTATAAGGATATTAATCTGACATTTATTTATTAATTAATTTCTTGAGTGCATAAGAGAGAAAATAATTTTGTTCTCTATAAAATGTAGATTTTTATTTGGAGAAAATCAATATAGAAGTAAAGAAATGAATAAAATAATTTCAAGTGGTAATAGTGTTATTTGGAAGATAAAACATGTGGTGTGACAATTAAGTAAATTAAGAGTTGCAGAAGACAGCAGGATGCTATTTTTATAAAGTTCAAAAACAGGCATACATAAAAGTTGGAATGGAAAATACTCTAGGGGGTGAAACTATGGGTAATATGTTATTTTTTCTCATGTTTCTTGCAGTTTGAAATTTGCTGTGATCACCTTGCATTGCTTTCTTGATAAAAAAAAAATACTATTAAAATAGATGAATTTTTTTCAAAATGGTTCTTAGTAAAATCCTATCAAAATATATTGGTATGTAGCCTCACTCTGTGGTTGCTGCCTCTTACTGTAGTCTCTCATAAAGCATATCTTTTATGAGCTTTACCCACTCAGAGCAGTAATTGAGAAGATCCTGCTTCTTTCCTTCCTCAAAGGAAGAAATGCAGACTCATGCTAACGCAAATGGACAAGATCAGGGGTGATCTCATGGCACAGACTGGGCAGCATGGGTGATGACAGTGAATGAAGATAACAGCAGTCTGTAATTCCTTCAGTGGCCTTTTGGCAGTTTTGTAGGCTCTTGTCCACTCAGGCCTGGTGGGGAAGAGAAGATTGGCAGACACTCGTCAAACAGTAGTTGGGGAGAAATCTGACTAAACCTGTTGTCAAAATATAGTGTTGGAAAAAAAGTTTTCATCATCTTTAACAAATTAGACCTTGGTTTTATTTTCATTCTTTGTCATAAATTTTAGTCTTTCCCTTTTGTTCATGGAAATCCTGAAAAACAAGCCAGTCATTCTGAAAGTCCTATCAACACTTTCATTTGTCTAATGCCTTGCAAAATCTTATTTCTAGAGATTCAAGCGACTTCTACTGACAAGCTTTATTCTGTGTGCTCAGGAAAAATTGGGAGACCTAGGAGAAGGCTCAATGGCTATAAACTGGCTAGGAATTATTCTAATAGTGTCAAGCTGAATCATTTGCACGGTCCATTAGTGTTATTATCAGTATCCCAGGTATTACTAAAATTTCCATGTAGACAGTAGAAAGCCATTGATGGATCATGTTTGCAAATAACTCTCTAAGGAGCACTTGTTTCTCAAGCCATTGTCCTTGCCTAGAATGGCTACTCTGTCCTCTAATGTAAGCTCCATTTGATTTACAAGGTCCCTTTACTCAACAAATATTTATTGGATACCTACTTTGTGCCAGATAATGTTTTAGGCAATGTATAGACAATGATGAATGAGACAGACAAGATTTCATCGCTTGTGAATCTTACGTTGTGAGAAAGACTATACACAAGTAAACAACTGAATTTCAGATAACAAGGGGAAAATGGTATCTGTGGTAGAAAAGAGGATTCTTTTCATCATGGTAATCAAGGAAAGCTACTCTGAGGTGACACTTGAGAAGAGAACTGAGAGAGAGAGAGAGGAACATGCAGTCTAATGAAAGAATGTTCTGGGTGGAAAGTCCCTCAGGGAGATCTTGCCATGATTGTGAATCAGCAAGATGTGGTTCCATTCCTCCATTTTCAGTGAGAAGCTCTGATTCTCCCATTGTGCAGTGACCAAACTCTTATAATAGCAATTGTCTCTGTGATTCATTTGTTATTGAAAGTATGTTATATTATCATACTAGTTGTCTTTAAGAAGTTGAGATGCTTGCTCTCCATTTCAGACAGAGCTCCTTCAGAATAGGGACCTTGTCCTATGCTTCTTGATATACCAAAACCAAAAATAGTACTCTCATATAATAAGCATTCAATAAACACTCACCGATGATCATGATCTGATGTGATGATCTATGCTGTTATCATGTTTTCAGGGAGCATATCAACTCTTGACTAAAGACAAAGTTGGATAGAGGGTAGTGAGAGGTTCTGGCTATTTAAAAAATACATCCAATACATATATAGCGGTTCTGAAAAAACAAACAAGCAAAACTTAAGAATATGCTGTTTAGAGATATATACACATATGGTAAAATTATGTATATAATTATATATATATACATATATTATATATAAAATACTTGGTTACGTTAGGTTATGCCTGTTCTGTCCAAGTGGAGATGACAATTGAGCAGGTGAATATATGAGTTTGAAACTCAGTAGAAATGTCAGGGATGACAATATAAATTGGGAAGTCATCAGCATATAGATGGTACACTATTTAAAGTAATGAGACTGGATGAGATCACTTAGGAAGAGAATAGAAAGAAGGGTAAGTATAATTTGTAGTAGCAAAGAATTGCAAACAACTATTTATCAATAGAAAATTGGTTGAATAAATTACGGATTATGTATACCATACATTTTTATTTGCTCTTAATAAGTTATTTATACATGTCTTGACTTCAAGGAATATTCAGGATATATATTTTGACCTAAAATAATTTTTGGAGTAATATGAATAATATGTCTACATATTTGTAAAAAAACTACATAAATATGTGTATGAGTCTACATAGTAGAAAGATACATTCTAAACTAGGAGGAATGGGAGATCAACTTTTTCCTTCTAAATATATTTGTATTTTATTCATGCAGTTTTAAAAAATCTGATGATAAAGAGGGACATAAAACAAATGTGTCTTAACTATTTAGAATGTAAAGGAATCTTAGAATGGATATTTATGACAATAGCAATATCCTATCAGTAATCCACTTATTCTACTTTTTGTGGCTTTGTATCCTTTCCCTTTTTTTGGGGTACATCTGCTCCCCCAGAACTTTGACTCTTAACCTTTTGCACTGTCGGCCCTTAGCTGGGGGACTGCCCTTAGGCTGTGGAAACAGTTATGCCTGCCCACATGAGAGCTGGGAAATGCCTAGGAATTGATGTCCCTCTAGGGTCAGTCATTAGCCAATGTCTGATGGGTGAGAAGGTCTGAGTGTTGCAGAGATGCTCTGGAGACAGCACAGGTCACACATGTCCCTAATTAGGGAGCAGCACGTGTAATCTATGCTGTCTTCAGAGCATCTCTGCAGGATTGAGACAAAGTTCCCTTTCTTGGGACTTGGCTTAATATCACATGGTAGCCAGATCTCCTTCCCTTCCTAGTCCTGCTTCCCAGCTGTCCTTCTAGCATTTTCTGGGAATACTTCCTGATAAACACTTTTACAAGATTCCAGTCTAAGACAATGATGAGTCTATTTTAAGTGCCTACTGAAGTCACCTTAAATCTTGAGGACACAGGCATCATGGACAGGATATATAGTGTAGTAGTTTAGATGCTCAGAGTTTAGGTGATGAGTTCCAAGCTCTGCCACTTACTCTCCATGTGGCCTTGGGCAATTCACCCAACTTCATGCTTTGTTTTCTCATCTGTAAGATGGGATTGATAATAGAACTACTTTACAGAGCTATTTCAAGGAGTAAATTAAATAATGTACTTAAAGTGCATCTAGCACATGTTAGGCACTCAATAATTATTTAAAAATTAATAAAGATGCTTGATGTAAGTATCATGACTATTTATCTCTATGTATGCTGTGGCATGTCTGACAAAAGAAGTTTCTTTTACATGAAAATTTATGATATGACGTTTTCCTTGGGATGAAAGCCACTCTTTACAGAACATTATTTTATTATGTATGACTCACATGAAGTAAACAAAGTTAATACATCATTGATTTTAATGGGACTTTGCATACTATGATTAATATGCCATTATTGCATAAAAACATTCTACATGCTGAGAAGTGTAGCTGGTGCATTAGAACATCATTTGGCATAAAGTTTCAGCATATGCTATTTTCACTATGTGTCCCTATGAATGCTTTATCATCTGGTATAAATCAGATAATGAATCAAAAAATGAAAAATTATATCTCCCTAACAACCATATCACATATTTTAGCACTGAATAATATATCATTTTAATGTCTTAAATAACATCACTATTTATGGGGGTGGTGCAATGACCACATCCTTTATTGGTCTAGTTTTACTTTTAAGAATCTTGTCTTATTGCTTAGAGCAACTCAATTGTTCTGTCTTCTAACTACATAGAGCACCATCCTGAAGCCTATTTTTTCTTGGACCCAAGACCATGGAATTAATTTATATGTGAACCTATTTTATAATAATGTATGGGCTCTATGAAATTCCCCTGGTTGGGGTTTAAGCAAAGCTAGCTAATGTTGAATTCTGTTTATTACAAACTGTACATTTCCTGCTAGTTTCTAATTTCATTTCATATTAAAATCCCCTTGTTGTAATTGCTGTCATTCTCTCTGTTTTCCCATAATTATTCTAACTAGAGTAAATTCTCAGTTCTTCAGGGACTGTGTATTTAATCTGTGGATTTTCCAAATCCTCTCTTTTTAATTCTTTTACTGTATATACTTAACCATTTAAAGGTTTCCTATTTTTATAATTCACCAGATGATAAATAATGGTAGAGTGAGTTTGCATTAAAATAAGGAGTTTGTTATCTTTATAGAAATTCCTGGTAAAAGTCTGGCTCCAGTGAATGCATAAAATGAATTTTTTTACCATTTGGGGTTCTTAATCCTTTCTCTAACATCATATATAAGTTAAAGTTAAAACTCTGTACTTTGTTCTTAAATATAAGTTTTACCAAGAGCAAAGCTGCAAGTGTTTTTTTAAAAAAGGTCTAATGTCATCCCACTCCATACCACCCATTACTAAGCTGCACATCACTTGAGATAATGGAGGTTGGAAGGGTTTGTTCATAAATTTGAGACGATTAGGAAGTTCTTACATAGAAGAGTCTTTGAATAAGTTTAGAATCTAAGCTGAAAAGAGAGATTAAGGACAGGTATCAAAATAAGGAATTATTTGTAATCGATCAAAATAATCTGAGTTATGTTCTGAGCCCATGACTTCAGAAAAGCTTACCCTAAGGATATTGTGATGTAGGCAAAGTGTATGCATGGGAATCCTAACCTTTATTTATGTGCTTCTCTCCTAACTTTCAGGTCTTTTTGACCCCAAGGTGTTTTTTATGCTACCTTTGGCTCTAGAAAAATACCGATTATCCTCAATCCCACTATCTAACCACCTTCTGAATACTCAACTATTTTCCTTCCACTCTACACAGGCCAGAATTTCTATTCCCCTTTCCTGTTGAATCTTTCCTGGTGACCAAAATAATAAAATAAATAGATTCATGCTAAAGGGTGGTTACAGCCACCTGTAAATCTTCCACTCCATTCCATTTTCCTTTAAAAAAAAACCACATTGAAAAGATCCATAAACCCAATGGAATTTTGAAGTACTTTATAATTTCTGGAAGTCAAACAAAGGACAGAATGTTGTGCTACAGTGCATGTTTCTGTAAAATAATGAACTCAAATGATATTGGTAAGTAGAAGAACAATGTCAAAACATAATGTGGAAGTTGATTGACTCATATGTGATCATTCCCATCATTAATATTTAACACCACCAGGTAGCACCCACAGAACACAAAGTACACATACACAAGTAAATGCAGCTAGCCAAAGAGGAATATGGCACACCCTACATTCTTCCTCTTGGCTCTGTTCAGCCACATGCTCTATGTCCTAGAAAGGTTGATTAAGCCTTCTTCCCATCTTTGTGCATTTTGCTTTGTCTCTGTAACTCTTCCTTACGCTCTTTCATCAAGCTGTCTTACTTACTGCAATGTTTATTTATTAGGGTTGACATCTTTTTAAACTGCTACTATTTTTATTAGAATTAGTGTTCTTAGTGCTCTTGGTTACAAAATTTCATAGGTTGTGATGGTCCACCCAACCTAATTTTTCCTTAAGTTTGTTATTTTTAGTGTATAATATTGCAGAATGTGAAGGTTTTTACAAGTACATATATCACGTGACAGCAGGAATGCCTGTAAAGTATTTTAAAATGTGCGGGGAGGATTTCGTTCCATCTCACTTTCCTTTTTCTGTCCTTCCTTTCCTTGCAGGGGACAGCCTATAGAAAGAGAGGGAGGAATTCTGCCCCCCCACCCCCAGTTCTATGTATTCTAAATTTCTAAGTGATCGTTTTTAGAGTTAAAAAGCTATCTAACTGAAATCTCACCAGTCTTTCCCCAAAGTTATTATTATCAATAATGATGAATTTAATTATCAAAGCTCTCCAAGGAGCACAATTCCAATGCTACTGTTGATGTCTTAATTTTTATGAAAATTCTCTTTGTGTTTAGTTAGGTTTAGATTCTTTGTTTCAAATCTTTCCCTACAAGCACATATGATATATGAGAAATAGTCTCATTATGTCCTTCCTTCCTCTTTATCATCACTTTAAACTATTTTCACATGCTTTTGGAAGGGGTTTGGCAATCTACAACTCTACTGTTGTGTTTAAGATGCAATTGGGGCCTGTTCTAGGCTTACAAAGAGCTGCAGAATATTCAAGGTTTCCTCAAGATTGTCTACATGCCTGAGTTTGTCACACATTCAGAAATCTTGATTCTACAAAGTGTAAAATGCTGTAGGTTGGCTAAAAGGATGGGATCTAATCAGCTTTCCATCCATATGAACAACTTTGGACATCACATTTCATAGAAAATAAAGGGGGCATACATCAGGGTCCTCTGGCCTTTTCTCCAACCTCCTCACCCTCAAAACTATTGCAGGTATTCCAAAAAGTAGGAAAATATTTTAATGCCAGAAAGTGTTAGAAGAGAACAAAGATACATAAATTCTAACAAAACATTAATATTTATTGAGAGGGATAAATCAAGAAAAAAAACTGGGTTATGGAAATGAAGCCAGATATAAAGCTAAAAAAAAACGCAAGTGAACTATAAATTTGGCTCAGCTTTCTAGTAGCCAGTGTGAGAAGAGTCATCTACCCAAAATATTGTGTCCGTTAGCTGAAACAAACCAGTTATATAGAGGACATAGATTTATTTTTGGAACTAACACCATAGAGAAATTTTTCTCTGAGGAGCTCATAATCTATGTGATGATAAGGAGTATTTTTGCACTTGGGTGAAATTTTAAGAATGAAATTGATAAGAGGGCTGGTTTCCTATCCTTGCTTCAGCAGGGGTAAGATTTAGTTGGAATGAAATCTTTCCAGGCTAAAGAATGAATGCAGATTATTGACGTAGGTAACTCTACTCCCCGCCATACCCCAGTTTTTTGAGAGTAGGATCTGCTTACTTAACTGTTAGATAGTTGGTGTTTATTAAATCATTAAATGAATGACCACCTGGTCAGATGTCTCTCTGCTGTCCAGCATCAAGTACCAAGTAGAATGGCAGAGTTTGTCTACCTTTGCTACTATGTTGAGGATTCAGTCTCCTGGGGTGCCTCAGAAAGTACCACATTTGATTAGCTCTGTTAGGGGAATGGGAACAGGGAATGCTTCGTGAGTGCCTAGTATTTGTCAACCTGAAGATCCTATATACTGAAGGTGGTGGCTCTTTGAGGCCTGTGAGACAGGTCTCCAGTGAGACTTCCTTAATCTAAGGGGTCTTTTGTGGGCTAGGAATTGAAAGACTTGTGTTAAACTGTCAAGAATTAGTTACGTAACCTAAGGCTAAATCCTTCAAAATCTGTGTAACTCTTTTTTCCTAGTATGTAAGGTGAAGATAATTACCTGCCCTCCCTTACACCTACACCATCCAGTCTTTTGCCCATTATTTTTTGTTTATTTTACTTTCTGGTTTATCCTGTGAACATACCTATTTGAAGGAGAAACTGTTTTACTGGTTTATATCCTAAGCACTTATCACAATGACTATTATATTGTATACTGAATAAAATGTCCATTGGTCCAGTGAGTTAATGAAAATATCTGGAAAGTTTCACAGTGCTAAATAAATGTAAGCTCTTTGAGGAAAGCAGGTAGGAGTTCACCATGTTTTTCTCTCCTTAGGGCTGGTAGTTTCTTCCTGTGACCCAAATGACCCTAAGCAATCAGTACCAGTTCATACAGAGCTTGGACAGTGCCTGAGTGTTGGTGCATCTCACAACCTCATCCTTCTGGAAGAATCCTCACTTCAGGGTTTAGGCTCCTTTGGATCATCTGGTGTCCAGTGTCATACATTGCTCGTCATATACGGCCATGCTCGTACTGTCAAACAACACCTGTAAAAAAATCAAAATGTTGACTAATTTATTCTGTATCACATTTTCTGTGTCCAGCTGCTCCAGGTTTGCATATTACTTTTCTGTAATTACAACAGCAAGAAGTTATTGAGATCTTATTATGTACCAGGCACTATGTGCTTGCATGTATTAACTCATGGTATCCTCACATTTCTATAGGGCAGGTATGATTGTTACACCATTTGCATGGCAGCACTGGAGAAGAAACAGAGGTTAAGTATTTTGCCCGGTCACACAGAGTGGTGGAGCCTAGATTCCAGCATGAGCTGTCTGGCTCCAGAGTCCACGATTTTAACCACTCTGCTATGTTGCCACATGACTAATGGCTTTAGCTGTATTTTTATGATAATCCACCTTACTTTGGGGGAACAGTAACAATAAGAATTTTAAATTCTGTGTAATTATGAAATACTTACCTTTTACTTCTACTGTTACCCAAAGTTTTAACTGGTGTTCCCTTTGTGTGCTTATACTGGCAATACTGTACCCATACAGCAAAGGGATTGTTACAGGAAGTTAAAACAAACACCAGAAATCTACTCAAAACTGTACACTAAAATGCTAAATAAATAAATGTTCAACTTAAAATACAGTTGACCCTAACATAAGTAATTTATACCTCTAGCTTAAACCAGGCCTAGCTTGCTACGACTGTACCATTTACATGAGCTGACTATCCTAACATCAACATGGTGACAACTATAAATGTATTACTTGCTATTCAAGGATCTTGTAAAGTTGATGATTTTGTACATGTATGTTTCCCTTCATAATGGTAGATCTCATGTGTTGATACCAAATTTTAGAAAATTAGTTGTAATACTTGAATATTTTAATAAGCAGTGAATAAAGGAAAAAACTCAGTTAAAATAACACAACTACGTTAGAGTACTTCAGAAGACCAGTTTTTCACACCTGTTTTCTATTAGCATACAAAAGCTACTAGTATGAAGAAACCATACATTAAGCATAGTTGAATTATCCTTAAGCTATATTCTGTAGGGGCTGTAACACAGTTTTTAAGAACAATATTAAAAAAGGTGAAATCTATAACTCAAACAGTACACAAGACTTACTTCATCTATAAAAATAGAGCGAATGCCAATGTTTTATTTGCCACAGAGATAAGGAGGGAAACATGGGTAAAATAAATTTGATAACATGATTCACACTTCATTACAAATGATTTTCCTAAATTCACAACTTTCACATTCAGCTGAGCTAAAAAGAAAAAAACCCCCCAAAAACACTAAAAAACTTTCACTTGATCAAAGTAGGCCAAATCACATGATCCCTCTGAATGAGGGAGTTTAATTTTCTAGCTGAGAAAATATTTTCCGTAATTTAGTAAGCTTAAATAATTCACCCATGATGATAAATAAGCCCTTGGGTCAGGATCAGAAGAAACCTCCTGTATCAGCTTATTTTAAAGAAGTACACAAAAATTTTATTATGGAACATTTTCTTGGTTAAATCTTAAGAGTAAAGACAATTAAAACATCCATACTACTTCACCATCTTTCAGGTCTTTTTCTCCTAAATGTACCTTCTAGATTTCTTAGGTGTGCTGTACAATTCCTTAGGGTGCTAAAGTTGATGAACACCTTACTCCATTAAGTGAAATAAAACTTCACTTAATGGAGTAAGGTGTTCATCAAGTCTAGCACCCTAAGGAAGTAGTAAGTGCTATTTAAACTTTGTCCTCATTCTCCTCTCCCACGTTACCAGTAGTAAAATTTATTTAAAAAAACAATGAGAAAGAAACACCGTAGCCTAGAGGCACCTGGGAAGGGAGGGAATATGGCTCTGGAGAGATATTAGTCATATGGGAGATTTCTGGAGTCTAATTATAAACCCCTTTACCCCCTCCCTGGTTTTAGACTTAGGGTGTGAGGTGTCTGGGATGTGCATGGAGCCTTCACAAACTGACATTTTCTTCCTTTTTTCCCCCTTTTTTGCATGAAACAAAAGAAATACAAGTGCTTGGTACCACGTGCTTTTGAGGCTTAAAGGGCCATTAATAAACACGCTGTTTCGGTTGTTGAGGGGGATCGAAATCACTTTTTAATAAATATCGCCAGAAGAATCTCCTCGAAGGGAGACTGAAGTTATTCTCCCTCCCCAGGAGCCCTAAGGGGAAAGGGAGACGGAAGATAATGTCCCCTACTTGCACGTGAGATTTCCCTTTCTCCTCCGACCCCCCTCCGCCTCTACCGCGCAGGTCTGGCCGCCTCTGGAGGTAGCTGGGAGAGAAGGCCACGCTCAGTCCTCCATGGCAAAGTCTTTGGTCTTTTCCTCCTGGTCGCCCACTTTGTAGCGCAGCAGCACGCGTAGGTGACGGTGGTTGTCCTGGGAGGGCAGCAGCGTGATCTCTCCGGAAACGTCCGTATCTTGCTCCACTTGCACAGGCTCGTTCAGGTAGAGGAGTGCCTGCTTCCAGTGCGTGACTGGGTGAAAAGGCGAGGTGGACAGCACCAGGGGTTTCTCCGAGTCCCCTCCGGGGAAGACCACCTGGAACCAGATGGCAAAGCCGTGCATGTGAGCCGAGCCGTAGCAGCTGAAGCGGAAGCGCCCACCCACCCCCGCCTCCAGCTCCTGCTCCAGGCCGGCGCGGGCCAGCTCCAGCTGAGCAAAGCACTGCGGCCGGGCCAGCACATCCTCGCCGGACAGGCCTTGCACCACGATTTCTGAGTGGCCCATGAGGCAGCGCGTGGCGAAGCTCTCCAGGCAGCTCATGTCCACACCGTAGAGCTGCTTCATCTGGCTCCAGAAGCTTAGGCGCAACTCCAGCATCTGGTCGCTGATGGGCGCCACGAACAGCTCGGCGGAAGCCGGCAGTAGCAGACCGCCCTCCTTCAGCCACTTGGTCCGCGCGTGGAGCACAGAGCTCAGCATGGACTCGTGCAGGAGTCCGCAGCCCATCCACTCGCTCACGATGGCATCCACCTGCTCCGGCAACTCCACCGTCTCCACCGGCCCCGGCAGGACGTGCACTCGGTCCTCCAGCCCGTTGAGCCGCACCACTTCCCGGGCCTGTTGCCAGATGTCGCTGGCCTCCACCGCGTACACGCGCCGGGCCCCGGCCTGGGCACAGAAGATGCTGAGAATGCCGGTGCCCGCGCCCACGTCCAGCACGGTCTTGCCCCGCAGCGCTGCCCAGTTCCGCAGGATGCCCAGGCGGTAGGCATCGGTGCGGACGCGGTCGGCAATCATCTCCTCGTGGACCGATACATCCGAGTAGCACTGGTAGTACAGCTGGTCCCGCTCCCGCCTAGTCCTCCGGGGTCGTGGCAGGGCCACCTCCAGCTCTCCGCCATCTTCCTCTTCAGTTCCCTCCCCTCCTTCGCCGCCGCCCCCCGACTCAAGCTTTCTTCTCTTGGGCTGCGACATCTTGGCAGCTCGGGCCGGCTCCCGGCGTGCGTTGCGCGACGCGGCGCGAGCTCTAGGAAGCTGGGGCTTCTGGTATTTGTAGTGCGCGCTCGTGCCGCCCGCTTCTGGCGGGGCACCGGGCGAGTGCCCGCCAGATTTCTCTGAGCTGTACTCTGCTCTTTTACCTGCTGCTTTGGTGTCGTGGAATCTCTCTTCCACCACCTCGCACCCATATTCTATGATTCTTTACGTTCCTCCTCCTTCCCTTAGATCCTCGATTCTCTTTTGCTTTCACTCCCTTCCTGAAGTGGACACGCCCACTTAAAACTAATAAATCCATGTTTTGTCATGTCTACTCAACTCCCAGATTTTTTATTACACAGGATTATCTGGGCGGCACCGTTCATACACTACCGCCTCATCTGGACAGTTGCAACTCTTAGAGCTCTCCAAACGTGGAGATTTGGAAATTGCACTACATGTTTTTCTTCTCTGTTTTCAGGGGAGTTAGGATGCAAAGGTGTAAATGGAACAAAGTAAAAACCCAACAGTGTAAAACCCTGGTTCGGATTCCAGTGAGACCACAAATTAATGGAATGATTAGGGCAAGCTATATAACTACTCTTGCCTGCAGTTACCCATTCACCAGCAACAAAGAATCTTCAATGCAGTTGAAAAATTAAGTTTCTGGTCTCTATTTTAGCAGAATGGTTACTTGGCTCTTAGTCCTGCTCTGGTAATTCTGTGGCTCATTCAAGAGTTAAATCTTGGAAAGGTTCAAACCAAGGAGCAGTTGAAAAGCAACAGTGGTGTGATACAGTGAAACCCATTGCCAGGTGTATTCTGGTAACCAATTATTTTTTTTCCCCCAGAGGTAACTGAATCCTTCATCCCCTGTGATCACTTCTCTGCTTCAACTCATTTTTTCCTGTGTATCTCCTTGTCTGGGCAAGATTGGTACTCCCCTCTTCCTCTTTCATTTTCCTTTCAGTCAACTATCAGCTGTTAATCTCTTCCCTCTTGGTTGTTCATAGTAGAAATAAAATACATTTTAAAATACATGTGATGTCTATATGGGTGTCTGTGTTCTTCATAAGTAAGGTGAGAAAAAATTTTCTCCTAGCTTAAAAAAATCACACGAAGAAAATTGACTTTTATTTTCTTGTAGTCTCAAACTATGTCTTTTAAACCAATGAGCCTGTTTTCCTTATCTGGGGGAAAAGTTCCTTCACCCCATTCTCTCTATTAATCTGTCATTGAATGAAATAGGCTGATTGACCTGACATCCTCAGCTGTACTTCTAACTCAGGGCTTTCTGGCTGCTCATAAGAACCCTCTGTGGAGCTTTTAAAAAATACCTATGCCTGTGTCCCACTTCAAACTAATTAAATCAGAACCACTCCAGTGGAGCTTGCGCATACAGTTTTAAAAGCTACCCCGGGAATTTGTGCAGCCAGAGTGAGAAATGTTCATAATGATTTTAGTTAAATCTTGCTCCATTATTTTCATTGGGTAAATTATCTTTTTTTCGGTGGCCTGGGCTCAACCATTTAAGGCTAAAAATCCTCAGAGCATTTCCTCTCTGCCCAGTTTGATATCTTGTTTTAAGAAAATAGAGGCCCAGAGCAGGACATGGGATTAGAGTTGAAAATGTGACTGCTTCAATATATTACTTCTAGACTGTTAATTAGTGTATACTTCTCCCATTCTTTCTGTCCTCAAAATCTTTTCCTCCCTCTTTTAAATGCATTGACTCCTCTACCCTATTTCCAATTCACTGACTTGTGGTATTTTTTAAGAAATATTTGAATATAAGTTTTGTTAGTTCTACTTCCAAAATATATCTGAGTCCATCTTCTTTTCTCCTTATCCACTGCCTACACCCTAGTCTAATTTCCTATTTTTACTCGTATGGAAATCAGTCTCCTAAGAGATCTCTCAACTTCTAATCACACTCCTGTCTAATCCATTCTCCACAGAGCTACAAGAATGAGTTTTAAAAAATCTAAATTGGACCATGTCATTCTCCAGCAACTTCTTCTTCCAGTTACTGAAACAATCCAGTAACTTCAAGTAACTTCCCATCTTATCGCATACTTCTCTTCCCAGCTCCCTCTTGGGCTCAAGATATACAGGCCTTCCACCTTTTTCCTGTCTTAAGTCTTTACATATGCTCTTCCAGGACCTGGAAAACTGTTTTTCTTCTTAGCACTTCACTTCAGTGGCTCCTCATCTGTCAGGCCTCAACTTAAATATTACCGCCTAAGAAGGTCCTTCCCTGGCTACTTTAAATACTATTTTCTAACTCAAGACACTGTTTATTTCCTTCATAGCTTTTATTATTAGCTGAGTGTACGTAATTTGTCTATTTGTTTTTTGTAAAATATAAACTCCAGGAGACTTGGACTTTTGTTTCCCCACTATTGTAGTTCCTAGCACTAGAACAGAGCCTGACATGTATAGAGTGTTTAATAGTCTTCAGTGAAGCCTGTTGTGGAAACAATTAAATCGTTATTCACAGGGGAAGGAGAAGAGAGTTTTGCTTTTTGTAGTGCAGTGTGACAATTTGACTCTGGTAAACTCTGAGATAAATCCAGATATAGATCAAATTTAGGATAATCCCAGATGTGAGATGATTTCCTTTCCAAACTCTCATAACCCTTTTAGATAGAATAATGGCAAGCCCTAATTTTATGTCCAGATTAGAGAGAAAATGGCCTGTGGCACTTCCCTTTCCTGCACTCTGGCTTGATACAGAGAGCACTTTCTTTACTCGTCTTTTCTACCGCACTGAGTTGTTTTGAGTAAGAAGAGGACCAGATCATAGTCCTTCTCTAAGCATTGCATCTCAGCCGCTAACCACCCGGATGGGAGAAGAATTGGAGCTGTGCCGGCAGAGTGTTCTTTGTGTTTGCGTGCCAGTGGTCTACTCACCACATCTATTCAATGTGCAAACCCAATGTTTTTCAAATGGATCTTGAAATTGATTTAATACACCTTCACCAGCATTAAAAAAAAATAGAATAGAAAATATCAAATACATAAAATGAATAAAGGTATTACTTCATAAAACTTGTTTCAGTTAAGTATACTATATATATATATATATATATATTTCTTGCTACAGATTACAGTTAAAAGTTATTCTCCAAAAACAGTGTAAACTTTGATATTTTTGTAACTTTGCTTTGAGTATGGTACTGCTTTGTCCTCTCACTTATCTTTTTAGGTAGTCCTCAAATGTTATCATTTTTTGGTAGCTTTTTCAACCACTCTGTGGCCCAATAATCCTTATATATAACTTTTTTCACTCATCCCGTTGTACCAAAGCTATTTGTACATCTGGCTTTTCCATGCTAGACAATGGACATTTGAACACCAAGATTTTTTTATTTCTCACTTTTATATTAAGAATCTAGCATATTGTGCTGGAATCTGAACCATTTGCTCATTCCAGATTGGCAGTCCTGAGTACACACAGGATCACAGATGTGTTTTGTATGACTGTGAGAACCATGGTCGATTTCTGCATCACACACATTCATGCATTTATCCAATCATTCATTTATTCAACAAACATTCTGGACTTCTACTCTGCACTAAGTATTCTAGAAACAGGGGACATATCAATAAACAAAAAGACAAAAATCCTTACCCCTAAAGAGCTTATATTTTTGTATTAATGTTATGTTATCTATTAATCTTATGTTTTTGTTTCTGTTTTTACTTAAGTAAAGTATTATACTGCTTTTAACTATCAACTTTCTTTCTTGTATTATTTTACCTTGGGTCCTGATGTGATTTCCTCCCACAAATACTTATTTCTAATTTCTTTTCCTCTTTAATTTGAAGGTCTGTTGTTTAAAAATGTGTTTTAAAGCCTAGTATACAGAGCTGCAATGAACATTGTACTAC
The DNA here is from genome assembly GCF_965194825.1 of Balaenoptera physalus. NCBI lineage: Eukaryota > Metazoa > Chordata > Mammalia > Artiodactyla > Balaenopteridae > Balaenoptera > Balaenoptera physalus. Next base: position 102,496,686 of record NC_138882.1, read on the forward strand.
TTGACTCTTTGTGAATTATGGTTTTCTCAGGGCATATGCCCAGTAGTAGGATTGCTGGGTCATATGGTAGTTCTATTTTTAGGTTTTTAAGGAACCTCCATAGTGGCTGTATCAATTTACATTCCCACCAACAGTGCAAGAGGGTTCCCTTTTCTCCACACCCTTCCAGCATTTATTGTTTGTAGATTTTTTTGTTGATGGCTTTTCTGACTGGTGTGAGGTGATACCTCATTGTAGTTTTGATTTGCATTTCTCTAATGATTAATGATGTTGAGCATCCTTTCATGTGTTTGTTGCCAATCTGTATATCTTCTTTGGAAAAATGTCTATTTAGGTCTTCTGCCCATTTTTGGATTGGGTTGTTTTTTCTTTTGATATTGAGCTGCATGAGCTGCTTGTAAATTTTGGAGATTAAGCCTTTGTCAGTTGCTCCATTTGCAAATATTTTCTCCCATTCTGAGGGTTGTCTTTTCAGAGGGAGGAGATATGGGGATATATGTATACATATAGCTGATTCACTTTGTTATACAGCAGAAACAAACACAACATGGTAAAGCAATTATACTCCAATAAAGATGTCAAAAAAGAAAAAAAAAAGCCTAGCATAAGAGTTGAAGGTAGTTCCTTTAGAATTTCAAGAATTAATTATAATTCTCAAAGTGTGTGTTGGGAAAGGGTAAAGGAACAATGACGAACAATGTTATAAATATCTCTTTGACATGAATATTCATTAAATGATGTAGTTCTTGCCATGGTGCAGTTACTTGGAAGCTGCCAGCATAGAAAGAGGCACTTCTGTCAAAAAAAAATCCTTTATAGAAAATGAACACAAAAGGTGGTGATTTTTGTATTTAAACAAATTGGAACATCAAACATAAAAAGCCTAGGTATATGTTACTCTCTTGATGTGTGTAGTGTCTTTTAGATCCATGGTGTATTGGCCCAAATATTAAACCTAATACTAAAACAGATGAATAGCAAATTCATAGCTCCCTGATGATATTATTATAAGTAGTTGTAATTCTTTTAAAAAATGTGTGTATTGAATTGTTTCAGTAGTGACAACAGGGATATTATGAATTTAATACATAATTAGCGATTCAGTTTAAATTTATTGAGCCCTCTTAGTGTATTGAATATGGCGTTTTAACAATTTCAAGTGTAAACATTGGTTATGACATTTTAACGATTTCTGCTATAAATCAGGCCACTGTATTGAAAATAGTACAGAAAAACAGGAATGTAAATTATAATATGGGAAAAGTAATGTATTGGTGCATCTATGGAAATAAGCATTTGCACACCTACCCCAGGAGTAATAAGAATCAGGTAGTTTAATGAAAATCAGGTATTATGGTTAATGAATAACATTTAATAAGATCTTCCTCTCTCCTTTTTTTTTTCTTTTATGAAAACCTTTAATATGAAAGGAAACCAGCATTTGCTTGTATCAGATGCTTACGTTCTCATAGCATTTTGCAACTGAAGGCATTTAAAGTGCATAGAAGTAATGTAGTCATGGTAGACCTGTGATGCTCAAAGTGAGTTTCTAGACCAACAGTATCGGCATCACCTGGGACATTGTTAGAATCACACATGAACCCCACTCTGTAACTAATGAATTAGAATTTCTGAGGTTGGGGTTCTGCAGTCTTTATTCTAACAGTCCTTCAGGAGATTCCAAGGAACACTGAAATTTGAGAACCACTGCACTAGACAATCTGAAGACTGCTAGGACCAGCGTGAGGCCATGTAGAGATTATGGAATGGAAGGTCTATTATTTTTCCTACTGCTGTAAAACAAATTACTACAAATTTAGCAACTTAAAACAACAAACATTTTTTATCTCATGGTGTCTGTGGGTCAGGAGTTCAGGCACTGCCTCCCCAGAACCTCTGCAAGGTTGTAATCAGGGTGTCTGCCTGGCTTTAGTCCTTTCTGGAGCTTGGGATTCTCTCCCAGGCATGTGGTTGCTGTTTCTTGCAGCTGTAGGATTGAGGTTTCCCTCTTTTCCTGATTGTCAGATGGAGGGTATTTTAGCCCCCAGAAGCTGCTGGCAGTTCCCTGCCACAGGGTCATTTTCCAGGCTCTCTCACAACACTTGCAGCTTACTTCTTCACGACTAGTAGAAGAAGCTTTTTTATCTCAGGGAGGGTCCTATTCCAAATAATTTCCTTGCCTCTCACCTCCCCAGGATAATCTCCTTTTTGATTAATTCAAAATCAACTGATTTGGGATTTCAATTATATCTGTTAAATAATGCTTTCAGCTGAAGAATATAGCTCCGGGTAAAGAGACCAAGGGTGTATTCCCACTGAAGTTTGATAGATATTGCAAAATATCTTAAAATTATTCTATGTGTCAGAGAACTATGGGTATGGCTCATGGCATGGGGAGAAGACCGGATCAAATAGATCAGAAACAAAGTTTTAAACAAGCTGTACACCATATCTGAGCCAAAGATTTTAATACAGCACAGTTTGCCTTAGTCACCCTTGAGTTTCTGAACCCTGCCATGTGAAAAATAAATCATACCACATGTAGTGTATGTAGTGGCTACTTTTTTAGTCTGGGTCCAAGAAGAGAAGACTCCTGGAATGAAGCCAAGGTGAGCTGAGCCTAAATGAACCCAGTAGACTGCAGCTCTCATGTAATGGAAGCAAGAAACAAAAATCTTTTGTTGTTGCAAGCTACTGAGATATTGGTGTCATTTGTTACTGCAGCAAAAAACAAAGCTGACTAATACAAATATACATACAGAATGAATGATCATTATAGCACCACTACCCAGATCAAGACATAAAACATTATCAGTGTCATAACTGTCCCTGTGTCCCTCCAGTCCTGTACTTTTTCTCTTTCCCAAAGGTAAGTATCCTGATAATACCATAAAACATTCAGTGACAAAAGTCTCTGCTTTTATGGAGTTTATATTTTAGGGAATAATCTCTAATTCTCAAAATCTATGAGGTGGTTATCAGTATCCCTATTTTCACAGTTTGGAAAACCAAGGCACGTAGCAGTTATGTCCATCACTTATTTATCTTTTCTACTGGATTATAAACTCCTTTTAGGCAGGAACCAATTTCCTTTATCTTCCCACAATTTAGTGTAGCATCATACGTATAGTCACAATATTAATTATTTTGATGACAATTAACATTTATTTTCTGCTTTCTATGTACCAGAGACAACTCGATTTTCACAAAACCTCTGTAGTAGGTATTATTATTAATCCCTTTAGAGATCAGAAAATAAGCAAAAAGAGGCTGACTTGTCATAGGTCTAGATTCTTTTGCTCTATGTATGTGTGTTGAAATTGATCCATGTGATTGCACATAACAGTACTTCCGTCACTTATATTGCTGTATACTGTTCAGTTCTCAGCTCCCTCTAAAGCCACAATGGATCATACTATACTATACCTATGGATGACTTTGCATAGAGGAGGTACCTGAGCTTCTCATTTCTTCCATCTCTGTTCTGCAGCTTCTCTATTTCTATATATCAAAGGAAAAAAAGCAAGTTAGACATCATATTTTTATCTAATCTCTGCCTGTGTTTTACTCAGAAGAGTTGTGGTGTGGGAATTGTAAGTGAAGCTGTAGTAGACTGACTGTATATAAGAACCTTAATTGATTTAATAATATTGTAAATCAACTATACTTCAATAAAAAGAAAAAAATAAAGTGAAGTTCAGTTTAAAGAAAAAGAATATTAATTGGTTTATTCACTTAATATTGTTGAGCTCCTACATATCTAGCACTGTGCTGGGCTTTAAGAAAGAGAGGAGGAAGCAGTCTCTTTTTTCACCATAAGAAGCTCACAATTGTTGGAGGAGGTCATTCAAAGGACTTTACTGACTGTTGACCCATAAGCCGGACTTGGGCAATCAGAGGCTCCTTATACTCTCTCCTGCACTTGGAATGTGTGTTCTGCCCATTGTTCCCATAGTCAGAGCAATATCCAGGACGTAGTTTTAAGAAAGTAAGATTGAGACCATCTGTACTGTGTACATGACTGAACCCCATTAAAGCCTTTATATAAAGTTTAAGATTTTGGCAGACAGGTGTGGAGATCCACTCAGCTTGCGGCCACCTAAGACAAGCCTTGTATGTGAATTCCCTTGCTTATTAAACCTGCCAATGACCAATTTGGATTGATCTGCCTGACTCCTTGGTCTCTCCTCACTCTCTGTGTAGGAGGCTAGTTTCAGGTTTCACCAGGGTAGCTCCCAGGTTTAGGAACCAACAATTGGTAAGCCAACCAGGAGACCAAAGAAATGAGCCTTGAAAAAGAGACATCCCGAGGGGAAATCCAGAGTTCGCCATCGACCTCCGTATGGGAAGGGGTGGCCCATATGTTAGATGATTGTGGTCTGTGTGTGTGTACAGAATGTACAGCTACTGTGGCAAAAAAGTGGAGCGAATGGCCGTGCAGGGGGCTGGCCTCTACTGTGGACAGGTTGCTGGCCGCCGAAGCCCAACTAGAGGCTGAAGCTTGAGTTAGAAAGCAGGAAGAAGAGCTGAGGTTAGAGAAGGATGTGTGGTTGTCCACTACTCTGCTAGCTTCGGGGCTGGCAGACAAGATGGGAGAGCAGGATAAGAAGTTGGAGAACTTAGCGTGCCATTTGCAAAGGTAGGAGGGCTCAACCTAGAGGATAGGTGGTGAACCCTCAAAAAATTAAAGGCCCAGACACTACCATAAAGTTTTTGGGAGTCATATGGTCAGGTAAAATGTGCATTGTCCCAGAAGCTCTGATTGACAAGATGCAAGCCTATCCAATCCCTAAGAGCATGCAATGCAAGTCTTTGTAGATGTGGGAGGTTTGAAAGGCTTTTACTCCCTACTGTGCTGACTGCCTCCATCCCTTATACTGCCTGCTAAAGAAAGGGCACATGTGGAACTGGAGATCAGAGCAACAAGTCACCTTTGAGAAGGCAAAAATATTAATAAAACAGATAAAAGTGCTGGGCATCTTCCAAGCAGGGCTACCATTTGAGTTGTTAGATGTATCTGTGACTTAGGAAGGTATGGGTTGGGCACTGTGGCAGTAACAACAGAAGAGAGTACCCCTAGGTTTTGGTTCCAGCTCTAGAAGGGAACAGAAACCTGATAGACCCCCCCCCCACACACAGAGCAACAGCTCCTAGCAGTGTACACAGCACTCCTCCAGGCAGAGCCTCCTATGGAGGAACAGCATATCATAGTAAGAACTTCCCTTTCTCTCAAGAGATAGGTTGAGAATATGTTCCATTGACCCACCTCTGCCATGGCTCAAACTCCCACGTTGACTTAATGGCATGCCTGTTTGCAGCAGGGGAGCAGGGGTATGCCAACCCCTGTCTATGGCTTGGACAATGGGAAGCCAAGGGGTGGATGATTGTGAATAAGCCCTTGTGGGGTCAGGATGTATGGAGAGCATTTGGGTTTGCCTGCAAGAGCCTGAACTAGTCCTCACTGTCTTCCACATCCTGTCTCATAAGGCACTGAAACCCCCATGGCAATCAGGGAGCTGATGCCCTTGCTCCGGTATAACCCCTAACAACAGACCCTTCAGCAGATACAGCAGGTTGGGTGCATAGAAACAGTGGCCACTCTAGTGCCTGGGTGGGATGGCATATTGTCAAGGATGCCCAATTGCCCTTGAAATACAGTGGCTTGTTTCATGTACTAACAGCATGTCCTGGTGTTCTAAACAATAGCCAAGGCAACTACCAAAGAGTTTGGAGCCATTCACTGGAGTTCCCAAACGGTGAGGGATTGGCAAATTTTGATTATATTGGCCCCCTTCCTCTGACTGAGGGTTCTAAATATGCCTTGGTTTGTGTGGACACTACATCTGGCCTAACTCAAGTTTTCCCCTGTCACCATGCAAACCAGGCTGCAACCATTAGGGGATCAGAGAAGCTGAGTACCATATATGGATACTCCCATGGAATAGTCACATTTCAAAGGTCATGATATGCAGGACTAGGCAGAAGACTATGACACTGAATGGAAGTTCCACCTCTCCTATAACCTGCAAGCTGCTATGTTGGTAGAAAGGAAAAATGAGATAGTAAACCAGCAGATTAAATTACTAATAGGTAAAACCGCCTTGGTCTGGTGGACTAAAGTACTATCCCAGGCTTTAATACATTTGAATGATCAACTTATAGGGCCTATTGCCTCATACGCCAGATTGGGAATCCTTGCCAAATACCCAATGCCATAAAGGTTTGGAAGTCTTGAAGACAATTGTTGCCTTGGTTCTCTTGTGGTTTTTGTGCTGTGCTGCTGAGAATACAAAGCTCCATCATGCCTGGGAAAGACATTATCCTTGACAATGGGAAGTCCCACTGGGATGTGTGAATTACTTCATACCTCTGGGTGAGGAGGAACTATGCAGTCTCCACTGGGATCCTATTGTCCTGCTGCAAGCTGGACCTATTGAAACATACTATACCTGGAACAGAACATGTACCATTGAAAGAGGGGGAAAAATGAGAGTCCCGATCTGGCACATCCCACACCAAGCCCATCTCCTCATGCCTGATGGGGCTGCCTCCCCTGGCCAACAGGTATGGTACATACAGCCAGGTCAAATTCTTAAAGCTGCAGTCACATTAACATCTAAGGATTAGGCCACAAGTGTAAATCTTAAAAGGGGAAGATCTTCCCATACAAGTTTCTACTAAATATCTGTCATTTTGGCCTTAGGCTTCTGCTGCTACTCTGTTGTCTGGCCACAGGATGGACACCTAATGGAAATACCTTTTTACAGTGGGCCCACTAGTATGCCTGACAAAGGAATCAATCCAACTGTTGGGTATTATGGGAAGCTGCCCTTCTTTAGCTCATCAGGATTACCATAGTGGGCATTGCCACTCCAGGGAGAGAATTGGAAGGCCCTAAAGCAGTATATTAAGGTAGAACAAGTTAGGACTAGTACTCTTAATTCATCTGTCAATACTTGATCAACCAATCAAGTATCAACCAACACTTGATCCAGAGACCTGGCCTGTGGCTTGAACATCAGTAACACTTGGCATGGGTATTCTTTTTTCTGTCAATCAGACTACACAGGCAGCCCATCACTCTGCTGACCAGAAGGGTCCTAAAACTACCACCACTAGAGCCATAGGTGGCTACACTCAGATTTGGGATGGGTTCATGTCGCTCAGCCTGGGTCATGGACACTTGAACCCGGGCACCCCTATGTTGGGAACAGATGAATCACTCTAAACAGAACCAACCCAATTGTACCAGGAATATGGAATGGATATCACCAAAACTGTGTAGTCATGCTGTCACATGAAAGGATAGTGACTGGTTTGGCAATGATTGGTTGTGACACCCAGGTATTTGTTGGGGAACCCAAACGGAACCCAGTGGTTGTGTGGCACAAATCTTTGGCCATGGCTTTCACCTGGGTGGTTGGGCCACTGTGCTCTATCTAGGTCTTCCCTGGGCACAGGGGAGAATCCACCCCAAAGTAACAAAAATTGTCAAACTCCCTCTCCTCAAGGTCAGATGGGCACATTCTGTTTTCCACTGGTACAATCACTTGGCTGCCGTCTTTGTTCCATTCGTTGGCCTGGAGGATATTATAGCACACATAGAAACCCTTACTGAATTCACCCAGCAAGCCTTAAATGATAGCCGGCAAAGCCTGTCTTTACTGAACAATGAAATCTCTCTAATGAGAAATGCTGTCCTCCTAAATTGGATGGCCTTGGACATTATTACAGTCTGAAAAGGAGGCACCTGTGCCATTATCCAAATAGAATGTTGTGTGTTCATACTTGATGAGTCTGATAAGGCACCATCTTTATTAAATCACATGAATACACAAGTGAATGCTACGAGTGATCTGACCTCCAGCCTATGGGATTTAATAAATCAGTGGTTCAGATCATGGACCTCTTGGTGGAAGAAACTGTTACTTATTTCGAGAAACATTACCTTTTCCGTGTTTTCTCTTGCATGTGCCCATGTGGCTGCTGTGGAATCTGCCTCCAGTGCAGCCAGATAGCTGCCAAATGAGCCACCTCCCTGCTGGTGAAACCCTTTGCTGACCACTCAGGACACGTTGCAGAAGAGGGGTGTGTGTGAAATTGTAAGAGCCGGTTACGAGGGATGGAGTGTTGGAGGAGGTCCTCGAGAGGATGTGACCGCCTGTTGACCTGTAAGCTGGATTCGGGCAATTGGAGGCTCCTCAGCCCCCCCCCCCCCGCTGTCCTTGAAATGTATATTTTGCCCACCATTCCCATAGCCGGAGCCATTTCATGGATGAAGCCTTAAGAGAGTAAAGTATTGTTGAGACCATCTGGACTGTGTATATGACTGAACCCCATTAAAGCCTCTATATAAACCTTAAGATTCTGCCTGGCAGGTGTGGAGATCTACCCGTCTTGCGGTCGCCCAAGACGAGCCTCTTACATAAGTTCCCATGCCTTTTAACCTGCTGCCTGCCAATCTGCAGTGGTCTGCCTCTTTCTTCCGTCTCTCTTTGCCCTCCGTGTGCCAGGGCCAGTTTCAGATTTCACCAGGGGAAACTCCAGAGGGTGCAGACCAGCATCTATACAAAGAGCTCAAAATCTACTTGGTAGTCCTTTAACCCAGGTTTGTCTACGGTTGGCAAATAATGCTGAGTCCCTTTCTCAAAAACTTGAGGATAATTCTTGTATTATTCAAATATCTTCCCTACATGGTTCTGCAGATATTTAATTTTCACTCTGAATTTTCTTGCTGGTTTGAGGTCCTACTGTGTTACTCTTAGGATGAATACCATTAGGTTCTCCACTTACATGCCTTAGGATATCTGGATAGCGTAATGGCCATACTTAAGAATTCAATTAATTTTCAACTTTATGTATATTAAAACTCTTTGTAAAGTGCTATAAAATGATACTATAATTATTGTTGTTTTTATTGTTGAATTTATGCTTTCTCAGCCTAGTCAACATGAGGCAATACCTGGATGATTGAATCTGTTTTTTTGTTTTTAAAATGTCCATTGAGTTGACTTTCTTCAAGGACAGGAAGCAAAATTTAACACATGTTTCCAGGCTTGTCTTTATATTCTCAAGTATGGTTTACAGCCTCAAGCATGGTTGTCTTTAATGACAGAACTACCTTTTATCTTATTTTTACAAGATAAGGTTGATCTATTTTTTAAGTTAATACACCACTGGCTTTATATCCTTGTCATACATAGGCTTTGGGAATAGGTTAAAGCCTCTTTATGTTGTATTATTTACTGTGCAGCCATATTTGAAAATACAATGAATACACGGAAATTAATAACTCTAGAAGGGTACAAAGTGATAGTATTCACATTCAATTACAGAGATCATCTATTACATTAATATAATAGTGACGCTATTTGAATGTAATATAGTGAATAAAAATAAAGTGACAGGCTAACAGAATTTTAGCTTTTCAGTTTAGAAAAAAAAAAAGGAAGATAAATCGTTAGCAGACATGGTTAGTAGCTCAAATGCATGTGCTATAAGCCCTTATTTGAGTGTCAACTCTTAGCAAAGGACACCAAGCAAATGAACTCAAATATCCATTTGATTAACTAGCTTCTTAAAAACTGAAATAGGTTTTTATATACTTTGGAAAGAATTGCTAGCAAAAAGGACGAGGATGGGTTTTTAACAGAGGTAATCCTCTAAGAAATTACTGCTTAGCAGTTAGAAATATAGAAGAGCAAGATAAACTTGAAATCAGTCTGATAAATCCTATCTTACCCGTTGTCTTCGCTTAATAGATACTTTGAATCTGGATTAAACGGTGCTCAGTAGTCACCCCAAGAAATCCTATTCTTTATGTATCTCCTTCCACCCCTCTTCTTACTCAACTAATGATTACTTTCCCACTTACAAGTTATGAGTGAAGTCACTGAATGCAATTACTTGGTGGAGTCCTAGTTCTTGGCTTAAGATCATACATCTCTAATGAGCCTTCATGTGTTCTATAAATGGTGACTCTCAGACCCGCCTGAGCATCAGAACCATCTGTGTAGCTTGTAAGAAATATGCATGCCTGGGTCTCACTTGCATAGATATTTGTTCTGTAGATCTGAGAGGAGCCAGGGCAAATGTAGTGAATCCTATGCATTGTTGGTTCAAAGTACATTTCGTAAAGAGGTGAGAATTTTTAAATATATTTCAGCATTGATTTGAATTCATATTATTTTATATATTTTATGCATGTACAATTAATTTTTATTATCCAAGTAATACATTTGCACTGTAAAAAACATCAGAAAAGTCAGAATCAAAAAGAAGAAAATAACTTCAAATATGACCACTGTTAATATTTTGAAATACACAAATGGATTATTTGGAGTTTAACTATAGTAATAGAGTAGTCGCCTTTGCAACTGGAAGCATAATTCCATAGGTGCTCCATAGAGTTGGGGTTTTTTTGTATATAATTAGATATTATTTGTTCAAATTGGCATTCTTTACTGAAGGCAGGATCCCATTCATCCCTTCTTCCTCTACTCAAACACTTTCCTGGTTCTTTCTCTCTGTTAAGTGGCATGTCTGAGTTTAGTATGGGAGTCCAGCAAAACTGATGATGAGCTTTTGGAATGATCAGTCCTGGGGACATACCAACCTGGTGTGACAGCAGTTCTCCCATCCAGTTATTTATCCACTCAAAAAATTTATTGAGCACCTACTAATATGCCAGAGACTCTGTTATGTGTTGGTGACATCCAGTCCCTTCCCTGGAGAAACTTCACACTCTCGTATGGAAGATAGACAAACAGAATTTAAGGTATATTGTGTATGTGCTGTGAAAGATGTATGCACGGGGCATGTTGAATGCACAGATAGGGGATATCTAAATCAGAACAGGGAGTTAGGGAGGATGCATATAAAGAAAGGATGTGAAACCTGGATGTCAGAGCCCAAAACACTCATATGTGGCATTGCTGATTTAGGAAATCTTTATCAAGGGGCATACTCATGCTTTAACTACTGTGTTTATTGTCTAGAGAGGAGACCGGAAAGCTCTCTTTTGTTTCCTGATGCTCCTTTTTTTTTTTTTTTTTTTTAATAGAGTTCTGTTCTCTTTTTCATAGATGCATTATTTTTTATTATATTACAGAAGGTCTTAGTAATATTTTGAAAATTTCTTCTTCCTGCATAGTTTCTGTGTCTTCTGAGAAGCCTTTTCCATTTTTGTTTGTTTTGGTCCCTATCTTTCAAGGTAGAGGTCAGATTCTTCTGAGAAAGCTCTTCCAGTCTCCTGACAGGTTATTTATAGGCCTGGCTTTCCACTTTTGTGAAGTACAAGGGTAAGAAGCCTGAAGTCTCAGCATTAAGGATGTAAATGTCTCCTGGGGAGAAACCATCACACAGGTGATGTGGTTTTATAATGGTGGGATAACTGGTTCTTAAAAAGACTTTCATCAATCTTCGTATTTTGGCTTTATTTTCACCTATACCTTAAGCAGGGGTGGGGTGTGGGGGGCACAGTTATATGTGTTAAATGGGGTTGCTTCTCACTTCCCTCATTACCTGCTTTGCATTTTACCTTCCTGGGTCTGCTGTCAGTTACCATTAGTCAGTTATCATTTACTTTTCTGACTTCTAAACTTCTCTTACCTTTCTCTGTTCTTCCATTCTCTTTGTCCTTGTGGCTTTGTGTCTTAAAACAAAAAAAAAACAAAACAAAAACTCTATTATGGTATGGTTTCAGGAAGGAGAGAGAGTAAATTCATGTAATCTGTCTTTTCTTTGACCTGCATTGAGTGCCTTCTTTTTGTAGGACACTGTACTAAGAATTTAATTTATAATAATTCTAGGCAACAGGCATTATTATTGTGCCACTTTTGAAGATTAAGGAAGTGAAGTTCAGAGAGAGTAAGTGGCCAAAGAGCTAGTAAGTGGTAGAGCTATGGCAAATAAGTGGCTCTCAAATCTACAGAGTGGTTCACGTAGATTATGAGGTCTTCTTTGGGCTAACATAGGAAAGACAAATTGTTCTCCTGCATTTTCAGAGCTAACCCTGGTTGCAGACCCAGCTTTAGGGTTGAGGACAGTAAGGACCTGTGAAGGGAGAGTTGGGTATGCAAAGCTATGAGAGAGCAACACTTCTGTATAGAGCTGACTTTGATCAGCACTATCACCAATATGGATTGGACCATCTCCTGATATAAATTCTTTCTTTCAGGAGCTTGACAAAGTTGCGTTTTGATGATCTATTTTAGTATTTGCTAATTATGAAACACAAGCCACCTGCTTTCAAAAGAAGGAGCTGAAGTGGGGAATAATAGCAATGTAAATATGGTGAATTTATGGGCAAAAGAAGGTTTTTAGCAGCATGTTTAAAAAAATTAAGTATTTAACAGCTGTTTTGAAAAATAAATGAAATACTTCCGTATTGTTAAAGAAGGTGTACAGGTAATTAATTTTAAAGTAAAACTTGTGACCTCATTTGACTGTATTTAGCATCACTAAATTAATTAATTAATTTTGTATATCAACTTATTGACCAGATTCTAAATCTCTGCTCACTAAAAATATTTATTTTTTCATGAAAGGTAAATATAAATTAGCAAGACAAATTTTCTTATGTTCTTTGTGAAATTGACCTCATGGTTTTATGTCTGTAATTGGTATGGAATGGAATATACATTACCTTTTCTAGAAGGATTTTAAGATGAGATTTTGGGGATGTAATATTTGTAAGTTAGAGAGTAAAGTTTTGAGTGCAGAAAGACTTTTAAGTACACTGAATTTAAAATACAAAAGAGTGAAAAGAGATAATTGAAAAATCATATCTCTTCTAACCAGGCTTCCACTAACATGCACATTTCTTACCCAGAAAATGGTTTACTTTGGCCTCTTGTATGGACAGAATGTTTGTGTCCCCCACCCCCGCCCCACAGATTCGTATGTTGAAGCCTTACCCCTGCCCCACATGTAATGGTAGTTGGAGATGGGGACTCTAGGAGGTAAATAGGCTTTGATTTGGTCATGAAGGTCGTGGGGCTCTCATGATGGGATTAATGGCTTTATAGGAAGAGGGAGAGAGAAAAGAGATAACTGTCTCTCTCCCTTGTGGGTTCTCAGCAAGAAGGGGGCCACCTACAAGCCAGGAAAAGAGCTCTCACCAGAACCTGACCATGCTGGCACCCTGATCTCAGACTTCCAGCCTCCAGAATTATAAGAAAATAAATTTCTGTTGTTTAAGCCACCCAGCCCATGGTATTTTGTTATGGCATCCAAAGCTGACTAATACATGCCTCAATACTGTACTTCATCTTGTTCTAAGCTTTGTAGGCCCCAAGCCCCTGGTTGTTTCTCTCACATGATGCTCCCTCTTTTCTCAGTGTAAAATACATCCCTGAAGTGTACCTGAAACAGTTCCTTCTTTCAACACTTGGCAATCCTCTGTGCCCCAGTTTTTGAAAAGAAGCTGAAAATCTAGATTTTTATATGAAATTGCCTAACATTTTTAGTATTGACATAGCATTCTATAATAAAATATATTTCTGTGCTGGATTGACTCTCAAGCAACAAGTGTATAAACTTGGTTTTAATGTGTATGTCCTATCTCTTAAGCTCCCTGGGGAGAGTATTTGTGTTTTATTTTTATTCTCTGATTCCCAATGTCTGAAATGGTTGATAATCAAATGTGTTCTTGTTGATGCTGATTCTACTCACCTTTTCTCTTACCCTTCTTTTCTTTGGGTAGAATACTCCCAATTCCATTCATTCTTACATATGTCTTCAATCTTATTTTTAGTTCATTTGGCCACACTCCTTTGATCTTTCAATTTTGGTGAAGACTATTGTTAGAGTCATTAGTGGGAGAAACCTACTTGTCTGTACTCACCACCTTTGGACCCAAAGGTGAGAGCATTGGCATGGAGGTCTCTCTTCATCTGAGGGCCTTGAACTGTACATAGAAAGGAACTAATAGATGCTAAATATAAGGAGGATTGTCTCCGGTTTCTGTGTTTTCCTTCTGTTTTCATCACCCACTATCTTGATTGTTATTTCAACAACAGTGCTGCGTTACTGCTCTGTGGTCCAATTTTTCTTGGTCTCAGTGGGAAGGCTTCTCTTTTATTTATCTGTTCATTCCTAGTATGTGGAGATTAAACTTTAAGTGGCTATACACCTGTTTATTCATTCTGCAAGTGGTACAGCTCACTGCCAGTGGTTGTCTTTGATGCTAATACTGTTTCTTGCCTTGTTTTATTTAGATTCCTGACATGTTTGCAGGCCTTCAGTATGCAATAAATAACAGTAATGAATTCTTTACCAGTCCCTGTTCCTCTCTCACCACAGCCTTCCTGGAGTCAAAATGGAGAAATGTTCTTTTTCTCTGTTTTCATATTTGGTATACATAAAGTGTCTAGTCAAGGTGCTTATAAAATGAAGTTAGTTGGCATTTCAATGATGTAGTACTGATATGATTTTCTTATGAGATTTTTCTGCAACTATTTTTTAACATGTGGTTGTTAGGATAGATAATACAATATCATAGTTCAAAAATAATGTACAAAATGCAGAAAGATACACTATGAAAAGTCTTAGTCTTACCTTTTCCTCTCTTTTTCTCAGTCCTTACCTCCTTACTCCAACTACTTTGATTAATTTCTTATATATCCTTCTACTGTTTGTTTTTATACATGTAAGCAAATGCCGATGTTTATGTGTATTCTTATTACTCTGTTTTTTAAACACAAGATACCATTGTTCTGCTTGTTGCAGTATTCACTTAATATTATATCTTGGAGTTTCCACCATATCAAAATATAGAGTGCCACATTCTGTTATACAATTGAATAGTATTTCATTTGATGGAGAGATCATCATTTTTTTTAACCAAAGTTTTACTGATGAACATTTGTCTTGTTTTTAGCATTTTACTAGGGCATGCTGTATTGCAACGAGTAACCTTTTACAGACCTCATGTCATACACATGCAAATAGATTCATATCGAATAAATTCCCAGAAATGGAATTATTAGGTCAGGAGGTCTATTCACTTGTGATTTTGTCAGATATTGGTAAACTGCCTTCCAAAGAAGTTATACCAGTTTATACTTTCAGCAGCAATTTGTGAGCTCTTCCATAAAATGCTTTTGGATTTTATCAGTCTGATGGGTAAATACAGTATCCCAGGGTAGTTTTAATTTGTATTATGAGAGCAGTTGGGCATCTTTTCATATGGTTAAAAGCCATTATTATTTCCATTTATGTGTGAATTGTATGTTCCTAGCCTTTACCTATTTTTCTGTTGGGTAGTTAGATTTTCTTCTTATCAATTTCTAGGAGCTCTTTATATAATACAAGGATTAACCTTTATCTGTGATATGAAAATCACAGATAAAGGTTGTTTCTAGTGATTTGAGATTTGTCTTAGCTTAGGGTGTCTTGTTGGGCAAAAGATTTTTTTAGTTTTTAATTTATTCAATTTATTTATCTTTTTATGGATCTAAGGTTTTGAGATACAATAGAAAGGACTTTTCTATACACCCCACCTACCCACCAACCCCCCACCCAACATACAATTTTCTTCCAGCATTTGATAATTTCGTCTTTTTAACATTTAAATTTTTGTTTGATTTGTTCATTCATTCATTGAACACATTTGTTGAGTGTCTCTTATGTACTAGGAACTATCTTAAGTACTTGGGATGTATCACTGATCAAGACAAATATCCTTGCCATTGTGGAGTTTACACTCTAGGGGAAGGAGATAGATTTAAAAAAACCAAACCAAAACAAAAAAAACCCCAAAACAACGTAATACATAAATTATATAGTATGCCAGAAAGTGATGAATGCTATTAAAATTAAGATAAAGTTGGTTAAGGGGAATTGGAATACCAAGTGGCAGGCATAAGCTGCAATTTTAAATAAGGTGATTGTTGCAGACCTCATTGAGAAGGTAACATCTGAGTAAAGCCAGGAAGGAAGTGAATGACTTTCATGCAAATCTCTGGGAGAAGAACATTCTAGATTGAGACCCTAAATTAAGAGCATGCCCGAGAAAGAGCAAGAAGCCATGAGACTGGAGTACAATGAATGAGGAGAATAGTTGGGAAGGAAACCAGAGACACAACAGGGATCAGATCATCTAAAGCTCTCTAGACCCTTATAAAGACTTTAGATTTTATTTTAAGTGAAATGAGGGATCATTGCTGAGTTTTGAGCGGAGGAGTGACAAACATGATATGTTTTAAAATGGTAACTTTGGCTGCTGTGTTGAGAATAGATTACAGGAGAGCAGGGGTGGAAAGAAAGAGACCAGTTAGAAATCTACTGAAAAATTCCAAGAAAGATATGATGAAGCCTGAGAATAAGGTAGGAACAGCAGAGATGGTGAAGTGTGGTCACATTGATACAGTCTGTTGGATTTACCAGCAGAATTTCCTCATGGATTGGATACAAGGACAAGAAAAAGAGGATATAAGGATGACTTAATGACTTTCTTGACCTTGGAAGATTGGAGTTATCATCAACATAAATGGAAATGCTATGGGTGGAGAAATTTTTGTGTGGTGGGGCACAGATATAATATCTGTTCAAGTTCAGTATGGACTTGTTTTGTTTTAGTTTTTTAACAGGCATCTGAGTGGTGATGTTGAATAAGCACAATGAGATTGGATGATGAGACAAGTGAATAAGCATAGAGAGAAGAAGACCAAGGACTCTAACCTGGGCACTTCATTATTACTATTTTGAGAAGAAGGGAAAGAACTAGCAAAAGAAGTTGACAAGGAATGACCATTAAGTTTGGAAGAAAACGAAGACATATAGTATCCTTGAACCCCAATAAAGATAATGCGTCAAATGTTGCTGATAGTAGTCATCAAGGAAGATGAAGACTGAGAACTGACCACAAGATTTAGCAGTATGGAAATCTTTGGTGACCTTGTTAAGAGCAGTTTTGATAAAGTGGTTGGGATGAAAACCTGATCTGAGTAGATTTAAAAGAGATGGGGAGAGAGAAATTAATGACAGTTTAGAGAAATCTCAAGGAATTTTGTTAGGAAGGAGGAAAGAAATGAGATGGTAGCTGGTGGAAAAAGTGAGGCTGAGAGAAAGTTTAAAAAATTATTGTTGTTTTAATTTGGGATAAATAATAGCTTGTGTGTATGCTGATGGAGATTGTACAGAAGGGAACAAGAGTTTGATGATAAAAGAGATAGTGGCAGAAAATGCTAACTAATGTCCTCACTTAGGTGAGAGAGGTGGGACCTAGTGTACAAGTAGGGGGACTGGCTTTAGATTATAAAGATGGATGGTTTATCTATGCCAGTAGGAAGGAAGACAGACTATACCTGGGTCTAGATGGACACAGGTACATAGATATCATGGTGCCGGATCTTTTGAACCTTTAATTATCTCAGTGAGGTAAGTAGCAAGGGCTTTAAGAGTGAGGAAGCGTTGGAGGTTGGGAAGAGAGAATAGGTGTTACGGTCATCTTGGAGTGTGGGGGAGTGAATATACAAGGACCATAAGTGTGCTGGTAGCACTAAGGGCCCACTTGAGGTTCATGGTCATGGATTTAAAGTTAGACTAGTTTTGTTCAGCTTTAAGAATGTAGGTACAGAATGGTGAGAGTTGGATTTAACCAGGGTTATGGCATTTCCAAATTAGTTCAATGAACTGGGAGAAGGGGTATAGGCACTGAATAATTTGAGCAGGTTGAAGAGTGGAATCGGGACATCGAAGGGCAGGGAAAAGGTAATAGTATCCTTTTTACTGGGGTTGAAGAATTACTGAGACCGAGATATTTTAGAATTAGGCTGGAAAGAGGAATCACCAGAGGATGGGAAGCAATAAATTGAGATAATAAAAGAGCTGCAGCTATAACAAAGCTTCTGTGTAATCTTGAGCGTGGGTGGCTCAGATAGGGTGAATGGCATAATTTGACATATATATTTAAAGGATATATGTTTAATGACAGGATCATTAAAAGAGGTGAAAGCAAGGAAAAGAGAAGACAGAGTATAAAATGGATCATCCACATGTGTTATGGGCTGAACTGTGTTTCCCCAAAATTCATATATTGAAGCCCTAACCCTTAGAACCTCAGAATGTGACTAAACTTGGATGTAGGTTCTTTAAAGAGATAATTAAGTTAAAATGAGGTCAACAGGGTGGGCGCTAATCAAATCTGACTGGTGTCCTTATAAAAAGAGGAGATTAGGACATAGAGAGACATCAGAGAGGTTTGTGCATAGAGAAAAAAACATGTGAAAGGGGCAGCAAGAGGGGCGACCATCTGTAAGCCAAGAGAGAGGTCTCAGAGGAAATCAATCTGTAAGCACCTTGATCTTGGACTTTCAGCCTCCAGAACTGTGAGAAAATAAATTTCTACTTACTAAGCTACCCAGTTCTTGTATTTTGTTATGGCAGTCCTAGCAAACTACTATAGCATGTTTATTGAATCATTGTAAAAGAAGGAAAGAGTAGTATTGTGGAGAGCGAGACAGTGACTCAGGGGCTGAAATTTTTGAGAAATTAGGGGAAATGGTCCAGAACATTTGATATGTCAGCAAAAATAGGGACTACTTAGTGACATAATCTGGTGACAATCTATTCAAAGCTGGTTTTTTTTTTTTTTTTTTTAGGGAGAGAATGGTCTGAAAGCAGCAATGAGGACCGAGGCTGACATATACCTCATTTACAGCTCAGTGACACTGGGGTTAGGGGTCAATAAACAGCTGTCACTTGAAAGAGCTTCAGGGAAAGTAGTGTCCACAGGGGAGAGCCATATTTCAAGAAGGTGAAGGGAAGATGATTTTGCTGATAATGGAACCATGAATTTCAGAGAGTAGCGTGGAAAAATTTCAGCAATCCGATGGCTTGGGAAAATGAGACAGAAAAGATAATGTAGGGATTCTTATTGTGATTAGAGTGTAGCTGTTCTAACTAAGAGTGTGGTGATGGCCATACACAGGGATAAAGGACCTGATGAAGTAAGTCCCTGAGTGTATTTAAGGCAGAGATCCTCTTCAGGACTTAAGAGTTTAAATTGGAGAGGGTTGGAGGGTAAGTTTCTGATTAAGGAGTTAGAAGTCCTAGTAGGTGTTGTTTTAGTCTCTTGATCTTGAATGGAGTGGGGGTGATCTTGTTCAGAATATGCTGTGTCTTGACCCCATGTTGATGGCCCTGGAGACTCTGGGAAAGCAGAGTGTTACACTAAATGTATGGGCTGCTTCCTGAAAAACAGGAAATTTATCTTGTTTTTCTCTGTGAAGTACTGAACCAACTTCATTTTATTCTAGACAGTTACCAAGTTGGCTCAGAAACTTTCTTCGGACAGCCTATCTTTCCCCCCATGGATTTGAGATGCCGCCTTTAACATATATTTAATTCCTATATCTATCCTGGGCTTTGTGCATATATGTATTATTGTTTTTAAAGCTATTATGATTAATAGATGTTCTTTAAGAAGTGTTATATAATTTATAATTATATATTTTGTTAATGTGGTTTTCTCAAAGGTGGGTCATAAAAGTATACAGGTAACATTGGCTGGGCGGGGGCATTAATTAAGTAAAATTTCCTTTATGTTATAATAGAATCCTTATACCAAAATGTTGTGAGAACCACCTTTTCCATATTTTCCTTCACTGAGCTTATAATTCTGCAGGTATTGGTCATTGTTTTTCACTATCAATGACGTAGCAACATAGTATAACTCCCAGGAGTCATGTTATCACAGATTGCCATCTGCCATATGGTAAGTTAAGAGTGCAAGATTGAGCAAGTCTTTCTGTAAAGTAGCCAGTAGATCCTGGCAGGGTCAAGTACATATTCCAGTTTCACCTGGGACATAGACTGTTTGTACTGCCACCAACAAAGTGAGACATAATTGATTAGTAATAGTAATGATGATAATAAAAACTACTACTATTACTTATAAAATAGGTGCTAATCTTTGAGCACCTTATTAAATCCCTGGTACTGTGCCATGGATTTTGATAGTGTATGCTTAAAACAATAAGAAATTATTATTTTGGTTTTACAGAAGAGAATGCTAAGCCTCAGCGAAGTTGAGTAACTTGCTTAGGTCACACAGCTAGTAAGTGGCAGAGCCAGAATTACATAATATCTATGCTCTACTCTTAAGTAGGAGATTTTTGTTTGTTTGTTTTCTTCTCACTGTACTGCTAAATATAGTTTAGATTATATGACAGAGAAAATCTCATAAAAAACTAACCTCCAGAGCAGAAAACATAAAAATATCTTAATTATTTTGGTTTTGAATAAGTAATTACCATTCCCAATTAATATATTCATAAAATTCATGCATACATACTTTAATTCATCTAGCAGTTATCTATCTATCTACACATCCCCCATGCCAGAATAAATTTGTATAAATTATTATAGAAATAGCAAACACTTATGTAAATTAAAATATTAAAAAAGCAAAATAAAAGTGGTTTAATTTCATAAAATCCAGGATTATGGAAATTCCAATGGCAAAAATATATAGTGAGGGCCTTTTATCTGTTATTATAAAACACATACCTCTAAAGAGAACATCTTTATTAATAATGCCTAAGGGAGTTTAAGAACGAAAGTCCAGTTTTATCAAATTGTGAGGTCTGTATTCTAATTCCCCACAAGGAGTAATTGGATTTGTAAGCATTTTTTTCACTTTCATATGGAATGTAAGTTAGATTTTTAATTTGACAGAGAAAATATAATTAAATAACTTTCTAGGGCATCAGAAAAAATCAACAGTGCTTTTGATTTGTTTGATAAATCACAGTTGTGTTTTTTTCCCTTAACATAAGTGTAGTCCACATATTGATCATATTGATTTTTACTCAGTGTGTTTATGCGTTTTCTTGAAAGCTTTTTCTCTTTTTGCATTGTGTTGGGCACTAGGCATTTCAAACCAGGGTGTGGAAATCTCACAGTCACTGTAACATGAACTCTAATAAAAGAGGGATTTTGCATTGTGTTCTAGTGACAGGTACCTCAATTCTGTTCCTTGACTCTGCTGAACACCCTGCCGTGAGGGCATTGGCACTAGTTTCCTGTCCCAGAATGCACTGACCCCAAGTATCCACATGTCTCTCTCCCTTACTTCGGTCAGATGTCTTTTCATCTCTTATTTTCTTGGGTCTTTTCTGGGTGGTCTTTCTAAAAGAGTGTCTCCTCTCTGCAGCCCTGTATCTTCCTCTTGTTCATGAACATAGGACTACCTCACACTTTATTTTATATGTATGTATTTGTTTATTGCTGTCTCTTCCACTAGAATATAATTTACAGTCTATTAGAGATTATTTTTTGTTCACTGATGTATCTCCAAGATCTAAAACAGCGTGGCACCTAATGAACACTCCAGAAACATTTGTCAGTTGAGTGTGTTGAGTTTTTAATGTATAAACACTTCTGGGTTCTCTTCCTTTACTATTTCCCAAAATATCTGATCTATGGAGGGCAGCTTTCAATTTATCTTTTTCTTTTTTTAAAACAAAGTAACCATATATCATATCTTGATAGATGGTATGATTCCTTCCCATTGAATATCTTCCATGATCTTTTTTATTGTTATTTTTCTGTAGCAACATACGGAATCAAATGATTTCCTTGAAGTAAATCATCAGAATTCCCACCACATTTTACCCAGTTTGTAAAGAACTGTAAAAATGTTCATTAAAAAGGAACATAAAGAGAATATTTATCTCTACATAAGAATCTTTAAAGGATGTATATTCCACCATTTATTGAAACATTTAAGATTGATTAGTATGAATAATGCTTATGAAAGCACTTTGAAGCACTTTTATGTATATTATTATTATTTAATATTTTGACTGTATTTGAAAAGTATCTCCTGAACGAACATTAGACATTTTAATTTTTAACAGAGCACATTTACCTTAGATTGCTGGAAGTTCACTTCTAAATATTTAATCTTAAAATCATACAAAGTATGTTCTTAAGAGATCTGAGATTTCACTACTAATGCAGCTTATTTGCCTGTAATTGGTGAAAACTCAACACCAAATATTTGACCTTAAAATCATGGGGAAAAAAATTCTGAGAATAGAAGTCTTTTTATTGATATGCAGTCTGCCTCTGTTGGCTGTTAATCTTGATGGAAAGTCATTTAGACCATTTAACAAGAGAGCAAACCATTAAAAATATGCAAGCTCTAGAAAACAAAATCCAGTATACTAATTAGAACTATTAAGGCAATTACAGAGAACTATAAATGATGTAAAAGTTATGTTGGGTTCCTCATGGTACCAATGACAGAAAGCCAAGGAGTCCCTATTTTTCTAAATAGAGTTAAAGAGGTCTGGGTGATTAATTTCAGCACCATTGAGTTAATTTGCAATGAGTCAACAACAGAAAGCACATCCATGGGCATTGAATAATGGTAGAAGATGATTATTTTACCACTTGATGGTAATATAGCTATTTGTCAGGGAATGCTTTAGTAATGAAGGAAAAAGTACAACCACATGTTGATAAGAAAGAAGAAACATAAAAAGTTTCCTGAAACAATTTGTGGTCTCTACTTGCAGCCAAATCTCTGAGATTTCCCTGATTATCATGTACAGTTGAGAAGATTCTTAACTGCTGCCTTAATATCCTTTGATGGGTGATAAAAGCATTATGACTTCTGTTTCAGAAGACAACTTCAGGCCTATGAACTAGTAATAGAAATTTCAAACCTGTTCCCTGAAAGGCACCGATTATTGTGTGGTGGTATGGAAAACCATCTCATTTAAGGAAATTAAAAACAAGGCTGTGGTCAATAAAACCTTAAGGAAACTGTTTTTTGTACAGACTTGTGAGAGACTAAAATCTTTTCAACATACTTTAAAAAACCCTTCACTTATTGTTTATAATCACTCTGAAGTAACCGAAACAGATATAACTGTTCTCTTCAGATGAATGATTGAAGCAGAAAAGTTAAGAAATTTCCATAAGATTTTCAGTAAGGGAGGAGAATTATTAGGTCAGGACTCAGCTTTCTTAACTCCTCATCTGGCCCAAGTTGGCTACAATGAGGTGGTCCCTGATACTGTGTGACTATTTCCCCAATCTCAACTGCATAATGAATTTTCAGTTGTTTGTGCCTTGCAGCATCACATATTGCATAAGAGTATTTACTATTATTCACCAAATTATGACAGATGTGCAAAGTCAGCTAAGGTAGAATAAGCGTGAAGGAAGGGGCAACCAACAACATATGTGCAAATGTAACATCTATTAGAGTGATCCTCAGTGGTTTTTCCAGGGACAGGAAGCCATCAACAGAACTGCTTGAGCTGCAGAATCTCATACAGTGCCCACCTCCAGAGCTAAACACAGCAGAACAACTTAGTTGTTTTGGTTTTACATTAGTAATTGTCATCTCCACTTAATGTGTTCATAAAAACAACGTGCATACATTTTAATTGGTATATGCCCCATGACAGAATGGAGTAATATAAGAAGATGAACCAAAACTAAATATAATTAATGGCCCATTTTCACCTCATAAGAGCCAGGATTTAAAAATCCCAGTTGCAAAGACATAGCTAATTGTGTTGCTTTAACCCATTGCTGCAGCACACATTCTTTAAGAATGGGTATTTCTTAATTGAGGTCTTATTAAAACTAATAATTTTCTTTTTCTTCTGACAAGGTGTAGATTAATAATAGTGTGAAATAAATGCCTCAGGGAATCCACAGTCTGTAGACTGAGCAGCTTAGTTCTTGGTCTGTCTTCAGATTGCTGTCATGATCTTAAAATGCATTGACCATGTTAGGTTTGTTTGTTTTTTTTTTTTTTTTGGTCAAGTTTCCATTACAGACTAAGAGTTCATTGACAGCAGAAATTTTTCTCTTGTCTTTTTATCACTCTTGCTTAATATCATACCACAGGTATTGAATAAATGGTGAATAAACTCCAAATTTTATATCCAATCAACAAAGTATTGATCTAGAGAGAGTTATATGTGGTCCTGAAATGGCTAACTGGGAAGAGAACTTTGTCTTTGGAGCAGTTACACAGGAGACTTGGTGAAAGTTATTGAACATGATTCTGATTTTACTATTTTTAAAGGATGAATAAAACTTCTGAGAAAAACCTAGAGAGCATATCTAGGATCTGTGAAGAACTGGGTTGCTCTTTCTTCATGGAAGAGAAAGGAGAATATATTCAATTAAGAACTTGGTTCCTAGATGATGTCAGCATTTTCCTAGATGATGGTTTAAGAGTGCCAAAACAATGAGCTCATTATGGGAAAAAATGGAGCTCCAAGGTAAAATTCTTTTACTAAGAGATCTGTCACGTTGATCAGCTGAAAATAAATCAGGGATTCTAAAACATGTAAATATATTCAGTTATCCTAAACTAACCTAGAAAGAGGAATAACAGTGGAGAAAGTTTCCAATAGGTCATACTGAAAATGAAAAAACAAACAAACAAAACCCCCCCCAAAACCCAAAACTTAAGATGACAGAAGATGGCACAGCTTAGTTATAGGAATCTAATGATATTACTGAGATTTAGTATAATAGGATAGATGACAAGAATTTTGGTAAAGGGAAGATATAGATAAGTACTGTCTAATAGATCTATAAAGTGAGCCACATATGTAATTTAACATTGTCTGGTAGTCACATTAATAGTGTAACCCCATTGGCTTTACCCCAAGAGAGGTTTAGCTTTTGTCTTTGCTTGTAGGAGTTATCTATGTAATACCTGATGTCATACCATCTATGTCTTTGTTTAGGGTGGGAGCTGGCCACATCGATCTTAACATGGGACCAGCCACACCTCATAGTCTCAGAGTGGAGGCTGGCTACTCTGTACACCAAAGCTTGAGTGAGCTCCTCTGGTTGGCAGTGCTCTGTGTGTATTGCCATACATCCTGTGACAACAGCCAATGGAAGCTTTGCTTTTGGAACTGTCCTGGACTCTGCGCTCTTCTCATGTTGATTTCATTTTGTATCCGTTCCCTATAGTAAAAGAATGACTGAGTATAATAGCCTTCAGTGTGTTCTGTGACTCCTTTTAGTGAATTATCAGAACCGAGTGTGGTTTTGGAAACCCCTTGAACTTGCAGTTAGTGCTTGAAGTGAGAGCGGTTTTCCCTCTAACTTTTTAGTTGGAGTCTAACTCCTTGCAGTTGATGTCAGAAGTCTTGGGCACACTTTGTACAGAAGTCCCGGGCACAGTTGGCAGTCTGGAGGAATGTGCCCTCAACTTCACAATTTGGCTAATTCTGGGCACACATTAATAAAGTAAAAAGACACAAGTGAATTAATATTAGCAATATATTTTATTTAACTCAATATATTCAAAATACTATCATTTCAACAGGTAATCAAATAAAAATTATTAATCAGCTTTTTTATATTATCTTTTTCATACTAAGTCTACTGGCTAGTGGCTACCCTGTTGGATACGGCCAGGTGTAGAATGTTCAAAAATAATAGAGCTCTCAGCAGAAGAGATCAAGTATTGTCATTTGTTAAGACAACATTCACCTGTCATAAAAACTCATGAACCTGAAGGTTGAGGCAAATTGGAGAATATTTGGATAAGAGTAAAAGGGGAAAATGATATAAGTAACAGAAGACTGCATGCACAGGTCAAGAACATGGGTTTTATATCCCTGAATCTGATTATAAAACTGGCATAGAGGCAATATATGGCAGCAGCATTGGGGGACTTTAGCTGTCAGATCATCTACTGTTATTTTCATTCAGTGAAAGTCAGTACTTAGGATAAATTCTTCCCATTTGTTGCAGGACATCCTTCTCTTTTTCTCTCTTTTCTCCTTGACTCCTGCTTTCCCTCTCCTCTTCCCCCCTCTCCCCTCTTTCCTCCTTCACTCTTTTTTTTCTTTTCATTTTTTCCTTTCTTTCAACAAATATTTATTGACTACTTTTTTATATGTCATGTACTATTTTTCTCCTAACAATTTGATCCCCAACCCCAGTGGATATTTGCCTATGTCCAAAGACATTTTTAGTTGCTATAGCTTGGGGCAAGGGTGCTACTGGAATATAGTAAGTAGAGGCCAAGGATATTGCTGAATACCTTACAATGTATAGGACAATTCCCCACTTCAAAAATTAATCCAATTCCAAATATTAATAGTGCTGAAGTTGAGAAACCCTGTCCTAGAATGTTTTAAAGATGAAGGGGGCTACTTTTCAGGGTAACTTTGATTAAGAAGGAAAAAGTGGAAATTAAAGAAGTGTTTAGAGAAATCAGCAATTAATAACAATAATAATAGTAATAATAATATAATAACTAACACTAGTGTCTTTACTATTTTATAAGAACAATGGTAAATATTTTACTTATATTAACTTCCTTGATCTTTGCAACCTAATAAATAAATGTTACTATTATCGTAATTCAAATAAATATTAATATTACTTAAGGATGAGAATACTGAGACCCTTGTCCACTAGCTGAAGCTATGAAGTGGTGGCATCATCATGCTTGAGTAATGAGAGAAAGGAGTAATTGACTCACTCAGGTGTTTACCATCAACACTAAAGATATGGCTTTCAAAAATGGAAAGAAATATAGTGGGCTTCTGTGATCTGAGGGTATAATAGAGGATGGCTTAATAGGATTTGGAGTTTCAAAAATACATTCTAACAATGATATAGAGAATGATCTCATTAAAATAAAAATGGATGTTTTATAAAGAGATGTATTAGTCATCTTGGTGTGTAGAAGCAGATGCTGTCAGTATCCTTGCCATATCCACCGAACACATATAGTTCCCATGCTTGCAGACCTGACCCAAGAGCTACCTACTGAAAATACCTGCAACTCTTTGCCTAAGATTTTTTTGAGGAAGGTGGAGAGTTCTTGGCCTGCAATAGGCAGCCCAGACAATTTTTAGAATTAATTTCTTTGGTAGAAGCCTTCACTAATTGTTGACAAGAGTGTGCATACTAAGTGAGCTTTCTTGGTCCTCTGAGGTGGACTCTATGAAGTTTCCCAAGTTTCTCAGCAGAACTAATCCTCTGTTGTCCACAGTGGCATCCTGCTTTTTAACATGCCTTGCATTGAATTACTTCCTTTCCCTGCCTCATCTAGTTCATCTCCTATGGGTGCTTCCTAAGAAGACCTTTCACGCATAACCTTGCTCAAGGTCTTCTAGTGGAAACCCACCTAAGATGGGTGTTCTCAGATTGAGTCAGATTTAGAAATAACCTGGCAAAATAAGAACTGAGGAGCAGCAGGTAAGGATGAATATGAATAAACCAAATAACTATAAAATAGAGAATAAACTAAGGTTTATGAAAATTGCTGTAGACAGCCTAAATGGCTGTCTTAGGAACTAAAGGAAGAAAAACAAAAATAGGAGAAATGTATGTTCCAATGCTGAAGAAACAGAATCAATATTGCTTCTATCTTCTCTGTTAAGAAAAACTATCTTTACCTTGAATAAAAAGAGTAGAACAAATATTAGTGAAAGGGAATTGAAACCCAAATTCTTTGAAGAGGTGAAGACTTCTCAGCCTATGAGGGGCAGGCAAGACAAATTGAGAGTTAATCTCTCTGTGAAAAGCCTTCAACTAATGGTTGACAAGAGTTTGTGCATAATGATTTAGCTTCATTGCCCCTCTGAAATGTCCTCTATGTAGTCTCTGAGGTCTTCAGCAGTCTAAACTATTAAAGTATCTTGATCCAGACAAATTTTATTTCAGGAAACAGGACACTTGAAAACGATATTGCTGAACTTCTGTCAGAAATCTTAGAAGAACAATGGAAAACAGGTGAGGATAGATATAATCTATAGAAGTGATCAATAAAGATATTTTATTGATCAACTGTATTCCCCTTACTACATCTGGACAGAACTACAAAATAAATTATAGAAAAGACTAGTTTGTGAGCATTTGTCAAGTGAAAGTGTAACTCTTTGGAGCCTCTATGGGTTCT
This sequence comes from Balaenoptera physalus, assembly GCF_965194825.1. Taxonomy (NCBI): domain Eukaryota; kingdom Metazoa; phylum Chordata; class Mammalia; order Artiodactyla; family Balaenopteridae; genus Balaenoptera; species Balaenoptera physalus. The sequence goes on from NC_138882.1 coordinate 102,524,599, forward strand.
TTGACTATTCCTGGTTTACTTGAACCTAAAGAAATAAAAAGACCTAGAACTCTCCCCATCCAGTGTCAGATAATTTGGTCACCCCAGTTGTAACCCTGACTGTTACAATTTTTAAATGATGAGGAAATTAGAAATATACATTAAACCAGAGGCCTGACTTTTATCACACAGATAAATGGTAAACTAATGAGGCTTAACTAGATGAACATAGCTTTACTACCTTTTGAAAAACAAGCCATGAAAGAATTAGAAGGGATGCATTCTGAAACAACTTTATTTCATTTCTTTTTTTTAACTGTTGATTGCTCAGAGCTTGCAATAGTCTAAAAAATTAAAGGAGATTAAACTAGTCATAAGAGAACTACATAAATGATAAACTATTTGAAGTGATTTTGATTGTATTAACTTAAATATTAACATAAAGATCAGTTTAGGATGATGTTTAATGTTTTCCAGTATAACATTAATGATTGGAATGTCTGGTGAAAGAAATAATAAAGTATTCTATTGATTTTTTTAAATAACTTAAAAAAATTATTTATTTAATTAATTAATTTATTTTTGGCTGCATTGGGTCTTCGTTGCTGTGTGTGGGCTTCTCATTGCGGTGGCTTCTCTTGTTGCAGAGCACGGGCTCTAGGCACGCAGGCTTCAGTAGTTGTAGCACACGGTCTCAGTAGTTGTGGTGCATGGGCTTAGTTGCTCCGCAGCATGTGGGATTTCCCCAGACCAGGGCTCGAACCCGTGTCCCCTGCATTGGCAGGCGGATTCTTAACCACTGCGCCACCAGCGAAGCCCTCTATCGTTACTTTTGTGCCCTGCTTTTTAACTCATCTAGACATCTTTGCATTTCTTTTGAAGTATGTAGAAGGAAGTTTCGCTGTCCATATTTATGATTTAGTATGTGCACTCAATAAATATTAAAACATTAATCTATTTTAAAAAACACACTGTTCTCACATCACCTCAGACATATTCCAAAATGGGGGATCCGAGTAGAAGCAGCCATGCTTTTCAATACATTATTTTCCCTGTGACCTATAGCACAGTTTACTCATCTCCAAATGTCTATGTTTTTAGTATTTTATGGTGGTGGTGGCGGTGATGTGGCAGGGAGAATGAGGGTGTGGGTCTTGGTGCACATGGAGATGGTTAGATCTACTAGCAATATGTTGGTAATTTAAAAATTAGGTAGAGGAAGTGAATGATTTGACATGATTTAACCACAAAGCATTCAGATATCTGCTTCTTATTCAGCACATAACCCAGAGTAGGGTTGTGGCCAGGTCACTGCTATCCTTTCATGTTAAGTCTCTAGTGGCTGAAAATTATCATCTCATGAATGCCTGTTAGTGGTTTTTAAAGCTCTATATTGCTCTTTAGCTACTCCTGAGACAGAGCATACATAGATATAAGAACCTGACTGTAAGCAATCCAACAATTTAACTATCTCAGTGTTTTGTAGGATCTTCTGATGCAAAACTGTTGAGCCATCAGGAAGGTTTTACTTTGTCAACACATTTAGCTAATTAAATATCTGTGTGCTCAGTAGACATAATGAACACTATGTGGGTCAGTTGTTTTGTTTCACTTTCATAACTTTTGTCAAAGCTTGTTCTCAAATTAGCCTTGTGGCAGCTTTCTCACACACACAGAGAAATGCTGGCTACTTGGAAGTGTTAGAAAATGGGGTGTTTTGATTATATGAGGAGTATAGCCAAATGAAATTTACACAAATATCAACTTAGAGTAACACAAAAACATTGGACAAGGCTTTATTTTTTTAGGTTAATGTTGCAGTATAAAATTTTTAATCAAAATTATAGATGCCTCAAATGTAAACAAATAATTTTGAGAATCAAATAATCAAATAAATTAATTCGATAAGTAAGATTATTTATTTATTTATTTATTTTTGCATTCTTTTTTTTTAACATCTTTATTGGAGTATAATTGTTTTACAATGTTGTGTTAGTTTCTGCTGTATAACAAAGTGAATCAGCTATATGTATACATATATCCCCATATCCCCTCCCTCTTGCATCTCCCTCCCTCCCACCCTCCCTATCCCACCCCTCTAGGTGGTCACAAAGCACGGACCTGATCTCCCTGTGCTATGCGGATGCTTCCCACTAGCTATCTATTTTACATTTGGTAGTGTATATATGTCCATGCCACTCTCTCCCTTCTTACCCTTCCCCCTCCCGGTGTCCTCAAGTCCATTCTCTACCTCTGCGTCTTTATTCCTGTCCTGCCCCTAGGTTCTTCAGAACCTTTTTTTTTTTCTTTTAGATTCCATATATATGTGTAAGCATATGGTATTTGTTTTTCTCTTTCTGACTTACTTCACTCTGCATGATAGACTCTAGGTCCATCCACCTCACAATAAGTAAGATTTGATATGAAAAAACATTAGTCTTCCTCTTCCTTCCCTCATCCACTTTCCCCTCCTCAGAGAAATCACTTTCATATCTTTTTAAATATCTATCTGTCTATCTCTCTATCTATCTCTCTATCTGGAGTGTGTATGTGTGTGTGTGTGTGTGTGTGTGTGTGGTATTAACCTCCTGTTTCTAAATAACATGCTTATATTGTTACTTTTTGACTTTTCGGTTTTTTGGCATTATCTACTGACTCCCTGCTATGGAAAAGGAAGGTTTAACTCTGTCTTCCCTTACTTCCATAGCTCTCTCTTTCTCTCTCATCCTACTTAACTCTCATCCTCTTAGAATAGCTATATTATAGTTCTGGTTGGAGCAGATTTCAGTGTTTATATTATTAAGACTAGGGAATTTTATCCAGAGCTGCCCTGTATAGTAATCTGTGAGTTACTGGAATACTGCTGTGTAGAATCCAAGGCTACTCTGATTCCTGTTTCTTTGTGTATAAACTCTTTCTTCCCCCTCCCCCAGAAACTTTTAGGATCTTGTCTTTGTCCTTGGTGTTTGGAAATTTCATGGCAATGTTCTGTGGGATGGCTTCATTTTTGCCATTTTTGCTGGAACTTGGTGGGCTTCTCAATCAGTTATGAGAAACTTTCTTTTATTATTTCCCAGGATGATTTTTCTCTCAGTGTTCTCTGTTCTTTTCTTTCTATCATTTGGAGTTTGGATCGTCTAGACTAATCCTCTCATTTTCTTATCTTTTTTCTCCTATTTCACATTTATTTTTTTATTTTTAAGTTTTTTGCTTCCATTTATGGCCTATGTATTATTCAGTGTTATCTGAGTTTTGCATATCTATTATCATATGTTATTTTCATTTCCAATAACTCTCTTTTTGCTCTAAAAACGCTTATTAAAAAACCAATAGTCTATTTTTGTTTCATGGTTTTGATACCTTCTTTTGACTCTTTGAGGATATTGATGATCTTTTTCTTTCTTTTTTTTTTTTTTTAAAGCATTCTCTCTACTCTGTATTTTTACTCCAAACTGTTTTTCCTGTTTGATTATTTTGATCTCAGTTTCTCATGTTGGATGTTTTTTCTCAGATGTCTGGTGCTACTCAGTTGTTTCATATTCAAAAGTGGGGGTTGAAAAACTCTGATTGGAAACTCTGAAACTATGAGGGAAGTTAACCATCTATGCTCTTTGTTGTAGGATGATGTGGCTGAACAGTTTAGTTGTGAAGACACTGACATCTCCATCTTTAGGGTTTTTACCTTAGGTTGATCAGATTCTGCAGAGAATGATCCTCCATTCATCTGTGTGGAGATGAAGGATGCCTGTTGGCATTCCGGGATTTGGAGATTTCCTTTCCTAAAACTCTTCAGAGACTCCGAGATGTAAGTGGGATCGGCTTTCAGCTTTGCCAAGATCCCATTTAGGATTCAGTTGTATACTCCTCTTCCAGCTGTTCCAGCTTCCAAACCTTATTGCTGTTGTCCTTGTTCCCTTGCCCCAAGTTATTGTGGGATAATGCTAAAAAAAAATCTACTCGCTGTCGTTTTGGTGGAGTTTTTTGAGAAATAAAAAGTAGATGGGTGTGTGAAATTTGATGTCTTTATCTGGAGTCTTAATCTTTCTGAAGTTATTCTTTAGAGAAAATCCAGACATTATCCTGGCTATGTTCAGGATTTCTGGGGAAGCTGCTCCTAAATTTATCCAGTCAGATAGGCATTAGCCAAAATTAAAACATAGTCTAAGAGCAAGATTGGCCTTGTGATGATAATGGTTGAAATTAGATAATACATGCATGAGGGTTCATCATACAAATGCTCTACTATTGTATATATTTGAAATTTCCCATAATAAAAAGTTAAAAAAAAGAAAGGCTACTGCACAGTCCTCAGTAAAAGTGCTTCTAATTCCAAGAAAAAAGTAATTTTTTCTTAAATTATTCATACCTTCTGTCCTATATGTTATAACTTTAAAAGAATTTAAATTATATGCCTCTACGAAAGCTGTGGACTTCAGTCCTAACACCACAAGTCTTTTTGAATGAAAATCAAATTAACTTCCTAATAATCTAGTGTGCCACTGCTATTGACTTAAATAGCCACTTCATTGCTTCCTAGTCCATTCTTTTAAGAACCATTTCTCAATTTATTTTCTTTCCCTTCTGCTTGAAACTGTAGCTTAAGCTGGTCCCCTGCTAATCTCAGCTCAGTATACATCTAGTTCCTCAATTTAGGTGCTCAAATTTCCTTTTGTCTTTCACTGCTTCCCCTACATGTCAGCTGACATGTGAAAAAGATGAGCTTGGAAAAGATTTTATTGTACCTTAATAAAGTAAATTCAAGGTCATTAAATATCTATGCAGTTACAATTTATCTAAAAAATATATCCTCCTCATGGAATAAAAATTTATCTTAAAGTTTTGTAAAAAGTAAAATTTTGAAATATGAAATTTGTTTTAGATGCTGTATTCTACTCAGAGAGAAGAAAACATTTATTTATGATATCCTATAGCAGTATTGCTGAAAGTAACTCTTTGCACAATAATGTACCTGACCGATTGTACGAAAATATGTCATGGAGATTAGGAAATTTTGGCTATTTATAACAATTACTTTAGAACTTGAAAATTAGAGGCAATCAGGCAGAAATTCAAGATAATAACAGTAAAGAGAAATGTCAAATTTATGAAAATGCTCTTAGCAATCATACGAAATCAACATTTATTAATAAACATTTAGTTCACTGGTTGCACTTAGACCTTTATATTATCACCTATTGTTTTTTCCCTTGAATTTACTTTGATTTAATTTATCAAAACCCAAGTATATCTATTAAATGATATTCCTTCAACATGAGAAGTCTGGGAAACTTGGTGTCTTTACTTGAGGAACATGTCTAATTGAAATGAAAGAATCAGGAGAGGTTTTCTATTGGTATGTAGGAGATCAAAGACTCATAAAATTGGAAGAAATCATCAGAAACCACCTAGTCAAGCAGTTCTCAGCCGGGTTTGCTTATTTGGAAATGTATTTGGGCATTTTTTATTGTTACATGACTGAATGGAAGGGACCCCACTAGCATTTTAGTGGCTGGGGGACAGAGATGATAGATACCCTACCATGTTTGAGATGGTTAGGTTATGAGGAATTGTCTTTCCCAATTACTGATCTAGCCAGTCACCATTTGACACTTAAATTCTTTCCACATTGTGGGTTTATTGTAAGAATAATGAATAGGAAATTCAGTTTTATTATTTTTTTATTTTTTATAAATTTATTTATTTATTTTTGGCTGCATTGGGTCTTCTTTGCTGCACACGGACTTTTCTCTAGTTGTGGTGAGCGAGGGTTACTCTTTGTTGTAGTGTGCAGGCTTCTCATTGTCGTGGCTTCTCTTGTTGCAGAGCAGCGGCTCTAGGGGCCCAGGCTTCAGTAGTTGTGGCTCACGGGCTCTAGAGCGCAGGCTCAGCAGTTGTGGCGCACGGGCTTATTTGCACCGTGGCATGTGGGATCTTCTCTGACCAGGGCTCGAACCCGTGTCCCCTGCTTTGGCAGGCAGATTCTCAATCACTGTGCCACCAGGGAAGCCCAGAAATTCAGTTTTAGAATTATTACAATGCAATTCTGAAAAGTTGGGGAAAGGCTATAAGAGTGGAGACAATGCAAATTCATTGTAATTGGAAGGTCACATAATAGAAATCTATTTATTTATCTAGCTATCGATAACAATTAATGTTCCCAAGATTTTCTGAATAAAGTGTCTCTAGATTTAAATTCATTCAAAGTAATTCAAATATGTTAAAATAATTGTTCTTTTTTTCCCAAATGGAATTGTCTTTTACCCTGATTAAAACAAAACAATACAAAACAAACATCTACTTCTGTAAATAATCCAGAATAGAGGAAAGCACAAAGAAGAAACAACCGTAACTATTAATTCTATTACCCAGATAAACCATTATTAATGTATACATTGGGATTTTTCAACAGTAGCACTATTGAAATTTTGAATGGGATAATTCTTTGCTATGGGAGGCTGTCCTGCGTATCATAGGATGCTTAGCAGATGTCTTGGCCTCTACTCACTACATTCCAGGAGCATCCATACAGTTTTGACAACCAAAATGTGTCCAGAGATTGCCAAATGTCCCCTAGGGGAGAAAAATCACCCCTGCTTGAGAACCACTAAGTTTAGATGTATAACCTTTCCTGTTTGTGTGTGTGTGTTTAATCACTTTATCCTTTTGGATGCCGTTAAGAATTCCAGTGCTAACCAAACCAAACCAATTAGCTAGATGCCATAGTGTATTTTGAAAAATCTTTCAGGGTTGTTACTTAATGCGATTCCTGCAGTCCAGTGGATTACATGGGTTCTTTTACATGTAGCAGGAGGACCTTCCTCACTATGATTTATTCTTTATCAATTTGCTCATCTTTTAGATGTGAACCAAGGTCCCCAATGATGATTATCTGCATAGGTAAACCACCTGGCCTAACCTGCTTGGGGAATATCATGGTCTCACCTTGTAGCCATTTTGTTGTTGTGTTGCTATTGTTTTTTTCTCTCTGTATTCTCTCCATTTTGGACTGACATCTATTTTAACTCAGGCTGAATATCATCCATTGGTGGTTGTGTGTGCTGCTTGCATGATGTGAAGACATTTTTAATAGACCAGTACACATTTCCTCCAGTACTGTATTGGCAATTTCGTATTCATTTCTGCTTAAGCTGGCCGCTAGGCTGGCTGATGAGAATTCATTCTCTGAAAGAGCATGATAACTATTTTCTACTTTTTCCAAGTGTGTCAGAGGCAGTTTCGTGATTTATTAAAACATGAAAAATGTATGTTGGCAAGTAATAACATGCAGTAGACTTACAGTGGTGCATCCTGAATGGATACATCAGGACTTTGTCTTTTTTAACTTTCCCGCATCCATAGAGCTAGACTCGCGTGACAAACTCTTTACATAAATTAAAAGAGCCCCTCTATGCCTGAACCCCACATGTCATTCTCTTTGTCCATGACAAAAAGAGGCAGCCAGGCTTCTACTGACAAGATACTTACCCCATCCCTGTCTTCAGCCCCACCCAAATTATCCTGAAAGAATAAATATTTACTAAAAACTGTCTTACCAAGTTACTGGGAAATTCAATGTACTCCAAGAGCAAGAGATGCTAAGGTTGGAATAAAGCCACCCCCCTATCCCCCCATACACACTGTTCTTTGATAGTGAGCAAAACCGTAGCATTAGAAAATCTCAGGTAAGAAGAGGAAGTATAGTTGCAGAAGTTCACACTTGTGTCAGAAATGGTTAGCGCCTACCTACTGCCCATGCACACTTCTCAGCCTTCCTTGCATATGTTGGCTCTAGCCAATGAAGTGTGAGTGTACCCCTTGCAGGATGTAGAGCCCGTAAGCCACCTCTTCCTTGTATCTTCCCGCTGTGGTGACCTTAGAGCCTGTATGTTCTGTATTACATGGCTATAAGATGAAAGACATCCAGATCTCTGAGTTACCACATGGAGAACTGTGCCAGTCCTGACCTATGACCTGAGGAAGGACTTTTTTGCTACCGTGGCATGGCCTTTCCTAGCCTGAAACACCAGTCAGCCTTAAGGGTTTGGAAAATGGAAAAGAGGAAGTGTGACTCAGACCCAGTCAGATAAGCGAAGCAGAGCAGAGAAGCAATTAGCTCAATTTGAGAATTATAGAAACATTTTAGACAATTGTTTTATTTGGAAGCAGAAAGAGGGATTTTGACTGAATCTTTGATTTGTTGATGGCAATCAAATCTCTCAGCAAATTTCTGGGAGGAGAACCTCATTGTGTTAGTATTTTACTCTTCCATTAAAAAAACTTTTTTTAAAACCTCAAAGCTCAAATAATTATTCCTTTATTACAAAGTTTAAGTTTTAGTAAGTGCCAAATATATATCAGCTGTGTTTCAAAATTGCATAGCATTACCCTTTTTTTATAAAGTAAAATTTTATTTGTACTTAAAAGGAAAAATAATTTTTTAAATTAAAATCATTTTGTTTTTGTTTAACATACCTGCCTGAAATCGTCACCAGTCAGAATCACAGCCTCATATTTAATGCTGACATTTTGTGTCTATTTTGTTTTAATGCTGTTCTTGGGTGGTAGGCAAAATTTAAAGTAATAACTTTTTAATTTTTTCTAATCTTCACTCATTACAAATCACACAAGTTAGGAGAATGAAAACAGTTTTGAAAATTTTTTAGTTTATACTTGGTTGGAGCTCTTTTTCAACTTCAACGTTTTAAATATAAGTGAAACTTCAAAAAACTAGTTACATTGTTAGTTTTAAAATCAAAGATGCACTGCTGTTGTAGCACTTGATTCCAACTAATTACAGGGACAATCAGAAGATTGGCAGAAAATTTAGAGATCCCAGATATCTTCACTCTGACCTTCTTAAAAAAAAACCCCAAACATTTCCAAAGTTTCAAGAAGAAAGGATTCCCCTATTTTTGTCCTCTTCAAAAGATGACAGAAAGAATTGGCAAATAGATTAAGTCTGGGAAGAAGGCCACCTGGCTCTTGTACATTAGACAAGAAGGAATAAGTCAAGCCAACGGGTTTCCCCCATAAGGAGATGGTGGTAGTGAGGAAGATTCTTGAGGATGGATAGAGATAGAATATAAGAAGCTGGAATCTAGCCTAGATCCACACATAATTTGGAGAGTTAGATTTCACACTAAAATTGAGCCAATGCTTAGTGAAAGCTTTACACTTTAGCAAATGTCAATTGAGTTTCAGATTTCAGAAAAGAGTCTTAAAGAAGAAACAGAGCTTTGGCAGAGGTGGTGACTGGCTGGTAATGGCTGCTGCTAGTGGTGGCCACACAATTTGCACTCTCCTCCCCCCCACTTCCATCAGTGACTCAGCCAAATGATGCAGGGGTACATATTTAATTTCTAAAAGTGTGCAGCGGTAGGGAGCATCATGTGTTCTCGGCTCTTTGGATATTCTTCATGTTGAAAATCAAAGAATCCATTAGTGATTTAAGAAATACAGAGGAAATGGAGGGCTTTTAAAAAAGCATCTATTTAGTTACCTGTTTATTTTATTCAGTATTTGCAGCCCACACTCACACTAATAATTAAAATAAAGATGCAGTCAGCTCTTGGCTATCAGCTATAATAATCTTTCCCAACATCAGCTTCATTATGATAGGGTAAATTGGCCAATTAAGAACTTGTTTCTGAGCAATGAACAGAGGTGTTAGATCCAAAAACTAAAGAGTCAAACAGCAGGAACAGGCAGAGAAAGGTCCATGTGCCGGGTGACAAGCAAATCCTCTACTGAGAGAGGGACCAAAGTTTGTAAGAGGGAGATAAAGCTTTCAGACTTAAGTCCTGTGTCTTGACAGAACCTTTACAAATATATTGACAAACAGACAATTTCCTGCATATCATCTGTAGAATATTTGATGTTTACAGCTTATGGGTACACCCTTAAGAAGGTAACTAGGACAAAGAAAGACAAAAGCAAGAAATAGTTGGAGTACTAGATTCCAATGACCTTTGCCATATTTTTCATGTTGGCTAGAGTGATTGATGCTTTTTAGTGTAATAAAACATTTATTATCACATTTTAGATTTTAGTTCCAGTGTTTTTCAGGTTCCAATGTTTACTCACGTTTTGGGCCTTCTGTTTAACAGACACATGTATGTTGGCTCTTTCTCTAATGTGGCTTTTTGGTGGGTCTCTCAGGGACCCCTCCTCATTGAGAAACTCCTCCTCAGGCCCTAATGTGGGAAAAGCTCTCTTCATGTGTGGATTATGCTGCTGCCTCCAGGCTCTGCCTTCTGGTAGTTCATCCTACACAGATTTTTCTCTGTCGGGGTACTTTGTCACTCTTGGGTGTCTTGTGTAAGAGAAGTTTGCTTAAAAACAGTGCATGTCTGTTTCTCCACAGATCCAGGAGGCCAAGTGACAGCTTGCTGCACCACAGCCCACTCCACTTGCCCTGCTGTCAAGGTGGATCCACACACTACCCACCTTTAGATGTCTCCAGGAGGGAGTCAGGTTCCAGCAGCCTTGTGACCCCCAAACTCCAAGTAGTACAAGTTACTTTTCCAAGTGTTCCTCTGAGCAGCCCCCAATTCCATCTCTCTTGGCTTGGTGGAGATGGGGCAAAGAAAAAATGAACAGCACTGCAAAGACATCTTACAATAAGCTTTCCAGTTCTAATCTACCTCCCATGAGTCCTCAGTATTCTCTCATATGGCCTGGAGGTAGCCTATGAGGTAGCACAACAAGTTTTGGGTCACCAACTTTGCAAGTTATTCACAAATGATCTAACTTATTTGTTTTTTCATATGGAGGCCACTTGCATCTATTGGTTGTGGTCTTGTGGTTTAAGCTGATACTCCAGGAGAGAAAGAGTCTCATTTTAATAATCAGTTATACATGTTAATCTGCTTAAAGAGGATTATAAATACTAATATAATAAAAATTGAGGGAATAACTCCCAAACAAGGAGGGGGATGGAATAACTGTAATTATAATAAAAAATAAAGTTGATGAATCCAAAAGAAGGCAGGAAATGAAAAATACCAAAGTATAGAAATAAAGCAAATAGAAAGAATAAAGTGAGACATAGATATATCCAAATATATCTATGAAACTGAGTCCCCCTAAAACTGAGTTCCTCTGCCGAGTTTATGATTAACCTCTCTATCCAAAACATGATTCCCTTTTTTGTCCCACACCTGTTCCCCTCGAGATTGAGGAGTATCAAAGACAAGGGGAGGGCGTCGAAAGTGAGCAGGACCCTGCAAGGTTCTCCGGAGTACAAAACCCCCTCTGTGTCCCCTGTTTCTTGTTTGTAGAAAAAAAAGGCTTTAGTCTCTTAGGCCTTCCCTGAGTTCCAAAAAGCAGGTTCAAGCAGTTAATAGGACAATAGAGTCATAGGACTCCTAGTTCCTCTGAAGGGATATAGATAACAATCTGATGCATATCTTTGAGTTGTTCTACAGACCACCCCCACCCAGGTAAAGGATAGTGACTGCGTGTTGACCACAAGCAATAGACCTCAGACTGGTTGGAACCAGAAGGGTGAGATTCTGGGGACATCATCTTGTTACCTCACCACTAACCAATCAGAAGAAGGTCACACATCCTGTGGCCTGGCCCCCACCCCAAAGTTTGCTTTTAAAAACTCTTCTTCAAAAACTACTAGGGAGTTCCACTCTTTTGGGCACAAGCCACCCATTCTCCTTGCCTGGTCCTTGCAAAAAACTTTTCTCTGCTCCAAACCCCAAAGTTTCAGTTTGTTTGGCCTCACTGTACATCAGGCACACAAACTCGGGTTCAGCAACATCTATGATCACAATAAACGTGGATGGATTAACATGACAGCTGTAAAAGAAATTGTCAGACATTGAATTTTTAAAAAATCTAGCTATATGTTATTTTTTTAAAGAGCGCATATTTAAACATACACAGAAAAAATGGAAGTGAAAGAATAAAAAATGTACAACAGACAACTATCAAACAAATGAAGCTAGTATATAAAAATCAGACAAAATAGACTCTAAAGCAAGGAAAATTATCAAGCTATCAAGATAGTTTTGTGCAGTACTGGGATAGACCAGTTGACAGAATAGAGATCTCAGAATCAGACTCAGAAACTTGACATATGACAGGTGTGGCATTTCCAACAGTAGGGAAAGGTTGATCTAGTTGGAAAAAATGGTGCCCAAACAATGATGACCCAAAAGGAATAAAATATATATTAGATTCCTATCTCTCACCATACCCACAAGTTAATATCAGAAGATTAATAAAACCTACTGTGCAAATTAAATCTTTAGAACTTTAAGAAGTTATACGGTTATGCATTTAGAACTATTAAAATATTTTTAATAGTTCTAAGGAAAGGAATATAATAAATAGAACCCAAAGAGAACAAACTATAAAGAGAAAAAAATTAAATTTGACTACATAAATATTAAAATGTAAAAAAGTATATCACAAAGAGGTGCCATAAGTAACAACAGAAAAGTAAAAGTATAAACAATATACTAGAAGATAATTTCAATGCATATAGCCAGGAGAGGATTAGGATGCAGAATTTACAAAGACCTCCCATAAATCATTACAGAAGAGATTAACACCTCAATATAAAAAAAGACAAGATATCTAAACTTAAAAGTAAATTAAAATGTCCAACAAACAAGTGAAAGTATGTTCAGCCTAACTAGTAATCAAAAAATGCAAATTAAAACCAGAATGAGCTACAGTTTTGTACCTATTACATTGATAAAAATGAAAAAAAGAATAACCCTTGAAAATACTAATCATAGGAGAGGATGTTGAACAGTGGACACACTCATACACTAGTGGTGAGAATACATATTGATAAAACCACACAGGAAATTGTTAAGGACTGAATGTGTTCCTCCAAATTCATATGTTTTAGCTCTAATCCCCAATGTGATGGTATTTGGAAGTAGGGCCTTTTGGAGGTAATTAGATTTACATGAGATGGTGAGGATTCCCCCTCTTCCCCCATCCCTTAGGTACCATGATGAGATTAGACAAGAAGAGGAGATACAACAGCTCTGCTATATGAGGTCACAACAAGAAGGGGGCTGTCTGCAAGCCAGAAAGAGAGCTCTCACTCCAGGAACTAAATACGCTAGCACCCTGATCTTTGAATTCCCATCCTCCAGAACTGTGAAAAATAAATTTCTGTCATTTAAACCACCGAATCTGTTGTATTTTGTCATGGCAGCCAGAGTAAACTAAGACAGAGATCTATTTCACAGTGTGTGGCCAAGTATAAGATGCACAGATGCTATGCGGTAGATACAATGAAGGTGACCCAGCATTCCTTCGCATGTTGGTCTACTGTGCTGTTCTGTTAAAGTTTGAGAGCTAAAATCAATGTTTCCCAGACTCTCAAGAAGTTAGAACACCAGAAGCACATTAGGTTCTGTCAATTAAATACAGTTGGGAAATACTCAGAGAATAGAAATGATATGGGGGCAATTCCTGAACTTCTGTTTTGTTCAGCAGGCAGTCATATAGACATTGTTTTTGTTTTTGTTTTTCTTGTAGTAACAACAGTGAATGTCAGGTCACTAGTTTCATCAGAGTTGACAGATAGTTGTAGTTCAGAGGCTGTGGTTTCTTGATCCTGGGATCACAGCAGTACTGGTTTATTCCTCAACTCAACAGTTCCAGTAGTGTCTTCCTGACTTTCTACCTTCCTGATTGTAGCCAAGGTGAACTTCTGGTGGGTTCATGTGGTGGCTTTGTTCTGAGTCATTTTTGGAGGTCTGAAGCCCACTCCTTTGGCCCCTTCATTGATTTTGCAAGCACTTAATATTCTATTTTGTATACTTCTATCCTTAAAATACTTGTTTTTTTCTGTCTCCTACAATTGAACACTGACCAATACACCTTTGACCTAGAAATTCTATATCTAGATATATACCCTAAGGAAACTTTTGCTTATGTTCCCAACTTCTATGTTTATACCCTAAGGAAAGTCTTGTGTTTGTGCCCAAGGAGACATGTACAAGAATGTTCATAGTGGCATGGTTTGTAATAGCAAACATATACTTGACAGGAAAATGGATAAAAAATAGTATAATCATGCAATCTCTGACATATTTTATAATAAATTAAAAATAATAATCAAACATAAGCACATAAGACATAATATCTGTCTTTGGTAGCTTAACAAAATAGTGGTAGTTTTTAAGTGCAAGACTTTAGGAATCAGATGATTAAAAATGAGTTTCCTCCTCCTTAGTTCTTAGTCATATATTCTTGAGGTTTGTTTACCAGCTTTTCTTCTAACCATACACATTCTTCCAGGGCTTTCTCGTGTATTCTTATGGTTTTAAGTACACTGTATGTATTGATGATTGTCAGATATATCCCTGAGTTTCCAATTCATCTGTCCACTGACTACTGGATATCTCTCCACTTAGGTGTGTTGAAGACATTTCAGATTCAATGAGGCTGCAAATGATCTTTTGCTCCCAAACCAGCGCTCTTCATTTTGCGCTCCCTATCTCAGTTTAGAGACAATGCCACTCTTTATTTCCCCAAATTAGAAACCTGTTATCATCCTTGCCTACATTGTTTCCTTCACACCCTGTCCCCCACACACAGTGACTAAGTCTTGTCATATTGTTAAAATTTTCCTCATCAATTATACTGTCACTTTCTTCATATATCTACTATTGAAAAACCTTTTAACTCATTGTCACCTTGCCTCCAATCCTACCCTCCCTATCTGTTCCACATGACATAGTCAAAAATGACATTTCTAAAGCAAAAATATCAGTATTTCATTCTCCTTTTTAACATCTCTCAATGGCTTCTTATTGGTACTAACCGTAATATCCATGGCCTTTATGATATAGCTTCCAATTACTTTTCAGTGTTCCCACTTATCTCTTTTCTGCTCTACAATACAATCCATATTGTGCCTTTCAGCTTCTTAGATAGACTGCGGTCTTTCTGATCCTCACAACTTCTAATGTGCTATTTGTTTTGTGGGGTATACACTTCTTTTCCCTTTCTACCCCCTTCTACTAGGTTTCAGGTGAGACATTAATATACTCCAGTAGTATGTATCTCTAATATTCTCCTCTTTCCTCACATTACATTCCCTTCCCCGCAAGTCTGTATGTATGTCTAACAGTTAAGCCCTTAAAAACCCAATCACCGTATCCTCATCACATTTACCATACTTAGCAATTATTTCTTAATATCACCTAATATCCAGTCTGTGTACAAATTTCCTTGATTGACTCAAAACAGTTTACAATGGGTTTGCTTGAATCAGGATCAAACAAGGTCCACACATTGCAACAGGTTAATATGTCTTATCTATAACAGTTCCTTTTCCCATTTTAATGCCATCTTGGGGCAGAAACCCATTGGTTTTTCTGATGGAATTTCCATATACCATATTTTATTAATGTCAGTCTCATGGTTACATTTAACAAGTTCCTCTATCCACCACATTTTCTATTAGCTAGTAGTTAAATCTAAAGGCTTAATTAGATGCATATTACAATTTTAGTAAGAATATTGAACAGATTGTGCTGTGTACTTCCTATTGCATTCATCAGGATACAAATAACAGCTGGTTGTCTCTTTTAGGGCTGTTAAGGTGATCAGTCACTTCAGATGGTTCCAACCTAATCCATCTATTACAAGATTACCCATCAACCTTTTATCTAATGGTTTTCACAGTCACTGTTGATTGTTGTCTAAACTCAGTATTCCGTTACAGTTGCGGTATGATGTTTCTCATTTTTTCACTTCTTCTGCATTTGGTTACTCTAAAATATAATTGATATAGAAAAAGCAGCATGGATGTTTGATTCTTTCTCTTCATTTACTAATTTTAAGCATATTGGCTTGGTGCCTATTATGATCACCCCATGGGAAAAGGGCTCAACTTCCCATGCATAATTTAGTTTAATGTTGAGACCGATGATGCCACAAATGCATCAAGAGGGTATGAAGAGATTTGTTATTCACATAATGAGTCTTCCTGAGGAGCAAACTGCCAAGCAGGTCTGAAATGGTTCAGGGAGCAAGGAGGGCATGACTGGGCTTGACTTCTATTGTAGTTAGGGGATGGGGCTAGAGGAATGGCCCCTGCATAAAGGTTGCTGCTCACTGGGCCTAAGTGTTGCAGGAGGGAGCACATGGGCTTCCCCACAAGTGGAAACTATAGGAGAAGGGGGAAGAGTGGAACTTGAAATCTACCAATAGTCAAAAATAAAAAAATGTAGAGTCAAACTCTTTGCTACAATTCACCCTGATATTTGACCAATGATTGAAATGTGCCACATTTTATTTAATTAAATTTGAACTTATTTAAATATGCCATTATGGCATTTATGAAGCCTGAAGCCTGAGGCAAGTGAGGGAGCTAAAATTTCTATTGACTGCCTTAGTGCCTTCATCGCTTCTCTAAAGAGGTCTTGTATAATGGATTTCAATCTTTGAAGGACCTGTTTTAATTTACCTTAGGCCAGATTAATTGTTTTAACCAGGGTGGGTACATGGAGTCCCATTTTGTCAAGCTGATTATAAGCGCAAAAGTTTAATATCATTTAAATTTATTACTTGTTGGGTCAGAGTATACATGTCCACCCCGGAATATTTAAGGGCAGTGAGTGCTATGGCTATAGAGAATTGAGGCATGGAAACAGTTCTGATGGCTCAGGTGAATCTTGCCTCTTTGTCTTTGATGTCTGGTGACTACCCTAAAAATATAGGGTTTACATTATTGAAATTTAGTGGCATCTCAGGTATAACTGTAAACTGAAACCCAGTATAGATTAAAGTATGAAGGTTTGTCAACTGGTGCATTTCATCACATGTTAAATTTAACTCAGACACTATGTTACAGAAGCACAAAAGCCAATCACCTGCCGTCATATTTGGAGGCAGAGGATATTTTAAACAAACTTTTCTTTTCAAAGCAATTTTAGCTTCACTGCGAAATTGAGCACAAGGTACAGAGATTTCCTTGTTCTCCCTTCCCTGACACAGGCGTTGTCTCCGCCATTATCAACACCCACTACTAGCATGGTACAGTTGTCAAATGCTTAACCTATATTGATACATCTTTATTGCCCAAAGTCCATAGTTTACATTACAGTTCACTTTTTTTTTTTTTTTTTAAGATTTATTGATTGATTGACTGATTGATTGCTATGTTGGGTCTTCGTTTCTGTGCTAGGGCTTTCTCTAGTTGCGGCAAGCGGGGGCCACTCTTCATCGCAGTGCACGGGCCTCTCTCTATCATGGCCTCTCTTGTTGCGGAGCACAGGCTCCAGACGCGCAGGCTCAGTAGTTGTGGCTCACGGGCCTAGTTGCTCCGCGGCATGTGGGATCTTCCCAGATCAGGGCTTGAACCCGTGTCCCCTGCATTAGCAGGCAGATTCTCAACCACTGCGCCACCAGGGAAGCCCCTACAGTTCACTCTTAATGTACTTTCTATGGGCTTTGTATAATATATAATGACATATGTCTGCTATTATACTATAATATATACTAGTTTTACTACCCTAAAAGTCCTCTGTGCTCTGCCTATTTATTCCTTCCTGCCACTCAACTCCTAGTCACCACTGATCTTTTAAGTGTCTCCATATTTTTGCCTTTTCCAGAATGTCATATAGTTGGAATTATACAATATGTAGCCTTTTCAGATAGGCTTCTGTCACTTAGTAATATGCACTTAAGAATCCTCTACGTCATTTTATTTTTATCACTGAATAATATTCTGTTGTCTGAATGTACCACAATTTATTTATCCTCTCACCTATTGAAGGATAGGTTGCTTCCAAGTTTTGGCAACTATGAATAAAACTGCATTAAACATCTATTGCAAGTTTTTGCAGATAAATTTTCAACTTCACTAGGTAAATACTAGGTAGCAGTGTTGCTGGATAGCTTAAGAGTACTGTATTTCTCCCTTACCTGTGGTTTCATTTTCCGTGGTTTCAGTTACCCGTGATCAACCACGGGTCCGAATATATTAAACAAAAAATTTCCAGAAATAAACAATTCATAAGTTTTAAATTGCATGCCATTCTGAGCAGTGTGATGAAATCTTGCACCGTCCAGCTCCATCCCACCCAGGACTTGAATCATCCCTTTGCTCAGCATACCCCACCCATTGGTCACTTAGTAGCCTCTGGGTTATCAGATTGCCCGTCGAAGTACCACAGTGCTTGTGTTCAAGTAACACATTTAACTTAGTAATGGCCCCAGGTGTAAGAGTAGTGATGCTGGCAATTTGGATCTACCAAAGAGTAGCCATAAAGCGCTTTTGTTAAGTGAAAAGGTGAAAGTACTATTTTTTTTTTTTTTAGTTTTATTTATTTTGGGCTGAGTTTTGGGTCTTCATTACTGCGTGTGGGCTTTCTCTAGTTGCGGCGAGCGGGGGCTACTCTTCATTTTGGTGTGCGGGCTTCTCATTGCAGTGGCTTCTCTTGTTGCGGAGCACAGGCTCTAGGTGCGCAGGCTTCAGTAGTTGTAGCACACGGTCTCAGTAGTTGTGGTGCACGGGCTCAGTAGTTGTGGCTCATGGGCTCTACAGCACAGGTTCAGTGGCTGTGGTGCCTGGGCTTAGTTGCTCTGCTGCATGTGGGATCTTTCCGGACCAGGGCTCGAACCCGTGTCCCCTGCATAGGCAGGAGGATTCTTAACCACTGCGCCACCAGGGAAGTCCCAAGGTGAAAGTTCTTAACTTAATAAGGAAAGAAAAAAAATTGTATGCTGAGGTTGTTAAGATCTCTGGTAAGAACAAATCTTCTACCCATGAAATGGTGAAGAAGGAAAAATAATTCATTCTAGTTTTGCTTTTGTACCTCAAGCTGCAAAAGTTATGGCCACAATCCATGGTAAGTGCTTAGTTATGATGAAAAAGGCACTAACCTTGTACAATAAGATATTTTGAGAGATAGGAAGAGAAAGAGAGACCAAATTCATATAACTTTTATTACAGTATATTGTTATAGTTCTATCTTATTATTAGTTGTTGTTAATATCATACTGTACTTAATTTATAAACTATCATAGATACATATGTATAGGAAAAAACATAGTATATTTAGGGTTCAGTACTATCCACAGTTTCAGACATTCACTGGACGACTTGGAACATATCCCCTGTGAATAAGTGGCGACTACTGTATGTTTAGTTTTGTAAGAAACTGCCAAACTGTCTTCCAAAGTGTCTGTACCATTTTGCACTCCCACCAGCAATGAATGAGAGTTCCTGTTGCTCCACATCCTCAACAGCATTGATGTTGTCAGCGTTTTTGATTTTGCCCATTCTATTAGGTGTGCAGTGGTGTGTCATTATTTTTTTAAATTAATAATTTAAAGTTTTTATTTATTTATTTATTTATTCAAAAAAATTTTATGTTATATTGGATTAGAGTTGATTAACAATATTGTGTTAGTTTCAGTTGTACAGCAAAGTGATTCAGTTATACATATACATGTATCTATTCTTTTTCAAATTCTCTTCCCATTTAAGTTATTACAGAGTATTGAGCAGAGTTCCCTGTGCGATACAGTAGGTCTTTGTTGGTTATCTATTTTAAATACAGCAGTGTGTACATGTCAGTCCCAAACTCCCGATCTGTCTCTCCACCTCAGCCTTACCCCCTGGTAACCATAAGTCTGTGAGTCTGTTTCTGTTTTGCAAATAAGTTCGTTTTTATCATTTTTTTTTTAGATTCTGCATATAAATTATGTCATATGACATTTGTCTTCCTCTGTCTGACTTACTTCACTTAGTATGATAATCTCCAGGTCCATCCCTGTTGCTGCAAATGGCATTATTTCATTTTTTTAATGGCTGAGTAATATTCCATTGTATATGTGTACCACATCTTCTTTATCCATTCATCTGTCAATGGACATTTAGGTTGCTTCCATGTCTTGGCTATTGTAAACAGCGCTGCAATGAACATTGAAGTGCATATATCCTTTCAAACTATGTTTTTCTCTGGATATATGCCCAGAAGTGGGATTGCTGGATATGGTAGCTCTATTTTTAGTTTCTTAAGAAACCTCCATATTGTTCTCCATAGTGGCTGCATCAATATATATTCCTGCCAACAGTGCAAGAGGGTTCCCTTCTCTCCATACCCTCTCCAGCATTTATTGTTTGTAGACTTTTTGATCATGGCCATTCTGACTGGTGTGAGGTGATATCTCATTGTAGTTTTGATCTGCATATCTCCAATAATTAGCAAAGTTGAGCATCTTTTTATGTGCCTCTTGGCCATCTGTATGTCTTCTTTGGAGGAATGTCTATTTCAGTCTTCTGCCCATTTTTTGATTGGGTTGTTTGTTTTTTTGATATTGAGCTGCATGAGCTGTTTGTAAATTTTAGAGATTAATTTCTTGTTGGTCACATCATTTGCAAATATTTACTCCCATTCTGTGGGTTATATTGTTTTAATTTTCAATTGCCTAAACATATTATGTTGAGCATATTTTCATATGTATATGTCTTCTTTTTTGGTGAGGTGTCCATTCAGATCTTTCACTCATTTTTAAATTGAGTTGCTTATTTTCTTTTTTTAATTTTTTTAATGAACTTTTATTGGAGTATTGTTGATTTACCATGTTGTGTTTGTTAGTTCCTGCCGTACAGCAAAGTGAATCAGTTATACATATACATATATCCACTCTTTTTTAGATTCTATTCCCATGTAGGTCATTACAGAGTATTCTTAAACATAATAATACCCAGATGAAATAAGATATGATTTATGAATATATGAAAATACTTGAGATAGGGATGCTAATAAGTAAAACACAAGACTTAGAAACCATAAAATAAAAGGTCAGCTCATTTGATTACTTAAAAATTAAAATCTTAAAAATGAAAAAAGTCCATAAGCAGTTTATTTTAAATTGACAGAGTCTCCATTTCTTTTTTTTTCCTTTTCTTCTTCTTTTTTTAAAAATTTTTATTGGAGTATAGTTGCTTTACAATATTGTGTTAGTTTCTACTGTACAGCAAAGTGAATCAGCTATACATATATATATATCCCCTCTTTTTTGGATTTCCTTCCTATTTAGGTCACCACAGAGCATTGAGTAGAGTTCCTGTGCTACACAGTAGGTTCTCATTAGTTAAATATTTTATACATAGTATCAGTAGTGTATATATGTCAATCCCAATATCCCAATTCATGCCACCCCCCTTTCCTCCTTGGTATCCGTACATTTGTTCTCTACGTCTCGTCTCTATTTCTACTTTGTAAATAAGATCGTCTATACCAACTTTTTCAGATTCCATAAATATGCTATAATATATGATATTTGTTTTTCTCTTTCTGACTTACTTCACTCTGTATGACAGACTCTAGGTCCATCCATGTCTCTACAAATGATGCAATTTCATTCCTTTTCATGGCTGAGTAATATTTCATTGTATATATGTACCACATCTTCTTTATGCATCCATCTGTTGATGGACATTTAGGTTGTTTCCATGTCCTGGCTGTTGTAAATAGTGCTGCAGTGAACATTGGGGTGCATGTGTCTTTTTGAATTATGGTTTTCTCTGGGTATAGGCCCAGTAGTGGGATTGCTGGGTCACATGGTAGTTCTATTTTTAGTTTTTTAAGGAACCGCCATACTGTTCTCCATAGTGGCTGTATCAATTTACATTCCCACCAGCAGTGTAGGAGGGACATTGTAACCCTCTCCAGCATTTATTGTTTGTAGATTTTGTGGTGATGGCCATTCTGACTGGTGTGAGGTGATACCTCATTGTAGTTTTGATTTGCATTTCTCTAATAATTAGTGATGTTGAGCATCTTTCTATGTGTTTGTTGGCCATCTGTATGTCTTTTTTGGTGAAATGTCTATTTAGGTCCTCCGTCCAGTTTTTGATTGGGTTGCTTGTTTTTTTGATATTGAGCTGCATGAGCTATTTGTATATTTTGGAGATTAATCCTTTGTCAGTTGCTTTGTTTGCAAATATTTTCTCCCATTCTGAGGGTTGTCTTTTCGTCTTGTTTAGTTTCCTTTCCTGTGCAAAAGCTTTTAAGTTTCATTAGGTCCCATTTGTTTATTTTTGGGTTTATTTCCGTTTCTCTAGGAGGTGGGTCGAAAAAGATCTTGCTGAGATTTATGTCAAAGAGTGTTCTGCCTATGTTTTCTTCTAAGAGTCTTAGAGTGTCTGGCCTTACAATTAGGTCTTTAATACATTTTGAGCTTATATTTGTGTATGGTGTTAAGGAGTGTTCTAATTTCATTCTTTTACATGTAGCTGTCCAGTTTTCCCAGTACCACTTATTGAAGAGGCTGGTTTTGCTCCATTGTATATTCTGGCCTCTTTTGTCATAGATTAGGTGACCATAGGTGCATGGGTTTATCTTATTGTTGACTTTTAAGAGTTCTTTGTATATTCTGGGCAACAATCCTTTATCAGATATGTCTTTAGGAAATATTTTCTTCCAGTCTGTAGTGTCTTGTCATTTTCTTGAGAGTGTATTTTGCATATCAGAAGCTTTTAATATTAACAAAGTTTAGCTTATTAATTTTCTTCTTTTATGAATCATGCCTTTGGTGTATCTAAAAAGCCATTGCCATACCCAGGCCATCTAGGTTTTCTCCCACACTATCTTTTTGAATTTTTATAGTTTTGTGTTTTACATTTAGGTGTAGATCCATTTTAAGTTAATTTTTGCAAAGAGTTTAAAGCCTGTGTCTAGAGTCTATGTCTATATATATATATATATATATATATATATATATATATATATTTTTTTTTTTTTTTGCATATGGATGTCCAGTTCTTCCTGTATCATTTGTTGAGAGGTTATATTTGCTCCATTTTATTGCCTTTGTTCCTTTGTCAAAGTTGACTGATATTATGACTATATTTGTGTGGATCTATGCGTCTATCTCTGGGCTCTCTTTTCTGTTCCACTGACCTATTTTGTCTATACTTTTGCTAATACCATCCTATCCTGATTCCTGTAGCATTATAGTAAGTCTTGAAGTCAGGTAGTGTCAGTCTTCCAACTTTGTTCTTCTCCTTCAATACTATTGTAGTTATTATGGGTCTTTTGCTTTTCCATGTAAACTTTGGAGTCAGTTTGTTGATAGCCACAAAATAACTTGCTGAGATTCTGATTAGGATTGCATTGAATTTATAGATTATGCTGGGAAGAACTGACATCTTGACAATATTATCTTCCTATTCATAAATGGGGATTATCTCTCTTTGATTTATTTTATCAGAGTTTTGTAGTTTTCCTCATGTAGATTTTGTACATATTTTATTAGATTTATACTGAAATCTATTTCATTTTATGAATGATAATGTAAATGGTATTATGTGTATATTGATGATCATGTTGATTGTTAATAAAGACAGTTTTACTTCTTCCTTTTCTATCTGGGTGCCATTTATTTCTTTTTCTTGTCTTGTTGCAGTGGGTAGAACTTCCAATAAAATCTTAAATAAAAGTGATGAGAGTGGGCAGTCTTGTCTTTCAGTGTTTCACCATTAAGAATGATGCTATCTGTAGGTGTTATGTTGATACCCTTTACCAGGTTGAAGAAATTGCCTTCTATTTTTAATTTGCTGAGATTTTAAGCATCACCAATGGTGTTGGGTTTTCGTCAAATGATTTGCCTGCATCTATTGAGATACTGTTTTATTTATCTATTGCTGTCTAACAATATTACCACAAAGTTAGCGACTTAGAACAACACATATTTATTTTCTCACAATTTTGGTGAATCAGAAGCACAGACAGTGCTTACTAAGCTTAATGTCCTGCTTCAGGCTCTCACAAGACTGCAGTCAAGGTATTGGCGGGGCTGCAGTCTGATGTGAAGCATGATTCAGGAAAGATCTGTATTCAAATTCAGATCAAAACTCAAATGTTTGCTGGAAGCTTTCATTTTCATGCGGGTTGGAGGACTTCTGATTTCAGTTTCTTGCTGACTGTTGGCTGGAAGCTGCTTTTAGCAGCTTTCTGTATGGCCCTCTTCATATGGTAGCACACAACATGACAGTTTGCTCCTTTGAAGCCTGCAGGGAAGAGTGTCTTTCAGCAATACTGATATTACAATCATATGCGATGTAATTGCCTGCAATAATCACATCCATCCTTTCACCTTTGCTATATTTCTATTCATCAGAAGCAAGTCACAGATCCTACTCACACTCTAAGTCAGGGGGTTACACACAGATGTGAATTTCTTGAGGTCAGATCATGGGGACCATCATATTGGCTTACCACAGATAATCATATGGATTAAAAATAATAATTTAATGTGATGAATTACATTGATTGGTTTTCAAAAGTGAAACCAACCTTGCATTCCTGGGACAATTATTTCATTATGATGTATTTTTTTAAACAGCTGTTTATTTATTTTTTATTTTAATATTTTCTTGGCCACAGCACGCTGCATGTGGGATTTTAGTTCCCTGACCAGGGATCAAACCCGTGCCCTTTGCATTGGACGTGTGAAGTCTTAACCACTGGATCACCAGGGACATCCCCATTATGATGTATTATCCTTTATATATTATTATTATATTTGATTTGCTAACATTGTGTTTAGAATTTTTGCATCTATGTTCATGGGGGGTATTATTTGCAGTTTCATTTTCTTGTGATATCCTTGGCAGGTTTTGTTATCAGGGAAAATTTGGTCTCATAGACTCTAGAAGTTTTGCCTCCTCTTTGATTTTCTGGAACAGTTTGTATAGAATTGATATTATTTCCTCATTAAATATTTGATAGAGTATACCAGTGAAGACTTGTGGGCCTGGAATTTTCTTTCTGGAAAGTTTTTCACTACAAATACAGTTTATTTAATAGATATAGAATTACTTGTTATCTATGTCTTCTTGAGTCTGTTTGCGTAGTTTATTTCAAGAAATTTGTCTATGTTATCAAAGTTGTAAATATATTGGCCAAATGATTTTTGTAATACTTTCTTGTTATTCTTGTTATATTTGTAGATTTACAGTAATGTTACCTCTTTTATTCCTGATACTGAGAATTTGTTCTCTCTATCTCTCACCTTATCCTGATCAGCTTACCTATAGGTTAAACAATTTTATCTATCTTCTCAAAGAACTAGCTTTTAGTTTCATTGGTTTTTCTTTGTCATTTTGTTCCATTTTATTTATTTTCCACACTGTTCATTGTTACATTTTGTCTTCTTTCTTTTCATCTATTTTATCTGTTTCTCCAATTTCTTAAATAGAGGTTGAGGCAGTTGGTTAAAACCCTTTTTTTCTGATATAGGTGTTTAGTGCTATAAATTTCTCTCTAGATAGATAGTGCTTCAGCAGCATCCCACGATTTTGATGTTTCATTCAGTTCAAAATAATTTCTAATTTCCCTTTTAATTTCTTTGTTAACCTATGGATTATTTGAAAGTGTATATTAGTTTCCAAATATTTGGGGGGGGGGTTAATATCTTTCTTTGCTCTGAAGTATATTTTTTCTGATGTTAATATAGCCATTTCGTTTTTCTTTTGAGTAGTTTTAGCAAGGTAACTATTTTTTCATTTACTTTTAATTTATTTATATTCAACTGAGTTTCTTATACATAAGATGTATGTTGGGTTTTGCTTTAAAAAATCCAATTTAACAATTTTTGTCTTTTAATTGGGGGGTGTTTAAATCACTTGAGTTAATTTGTTGAATTTATTGATATAATGTTCATGATATTCACTTATTATTCATTTAATACCTGTAGAATTTGTTGTGGATGTGACTTCTCTCAATACTGATATAGTTAATATGAGTTTTTTCTTATTTGTACTTGATCAATCTTGCTACATTTTTATCATTTTCATGGATCTTTGCCTTTTAATTGAGGCACTTAGAACATTTATTTTTACTGTAATTATTGTTTTAATCAAGTTTAAATTTTTCATCTTGCTATTTTTTTATTGTTCCCTCTATTTTTTTTTGCTAATTTTCCTTCTTTTTGAATAAGTAAACATTATGTATTAATTTATTTTGGCTATTAGCTACAATTCTTTTTTATTTTATTGTTTGCACTAGGATTTATAGGTTTATATATACATATTTAACTTGTCACTGGTTATCTTCAAGTGATATTAGACCACCTTACACAGAGTATAAGAAACTTACAATTGAATAGTTCCACTCATCCCATCCTGACCTTTGTGCTATTTTTGTCATAAATTTTACTTTTGTGTATATTATAAACCCCATAACACATTGTTTTCTCAATTATATTTCCAAGATATTCAAATAATAAAAAAACTCTACCTACTCATGTAATTATGGCTTGCATTGTTTATGATGAGCAATCTGCTACCATCTTTTTCTTTGTTCTTCTGTATGTAATTTTTCTCTGACTGCTTTAACCTCTCTTTATCAGATTTTGTGCCTTGTGTAGTTTTCTCCATATATCTTGTGCTTCAATCTCACTGAGTTGACTGCATTTATGAGTTGATATTTTCAAAAAATTTAGAAAACTTTGGACATTTTTGGGGGAAATTTTTTATAACTCTCCTTCTCTGTCTTTTGCTTTGAGACTCCCATTATATGTATATCAGGCCACGTGAATTTTTCCCACAGCTTACTGACCCTGTGCTTACTCATCTTAATTCATTTTTCCTCTGTGTGTTTCATTAGGAATAGTTTTGTTGCTATGTCTTTACTTTCTAATCTGCCAATTATCCCATCCAGTGTATTTTTCTTATCAATACTGTAGTTTTCATGTCTAGAAGTTCACTTTGAGTCTTTTAATTATTTCCTACTTTCCTACTTAATTTTTTGAACAAGTAGAATGCAGTTATTATAACTGTTTTAATGTCTTTGTTAATTCTAACATTTGTATCAGTTCTGGGTCAGTTTTGATTAATTAATTTTTTTCCTCATTATGAGTTCTTTTCTCTGGCTCTTTGCAGGCCATTATTATTTAAAAAAAAATTTGATTCCAGACATTGTAGATGCTACCTCATTGTGTGCTGAACATTTTTTATCGCTATAAATATTCTTAAGTTGTGTTCTGGAGTGCAATAAAATTACTTGAAACTGTTTCATCCTTTTGGTCTTGCTTTTAAGATTTGTTGTATGGAGATAGAGCAGCATTTAGTTCAGGGCTAATTTTCCCCCACTACTGAGGAAAAAATTCTTTTTTAAAAATTTTTTTATTTTTTTTATTGGAGTATAATTGCTTTACAATGGTGTGTTAGTTTTTGCTTCATAACACAGTGAATCAGCCATACATACACATACGTTCCCATATCTCTTCCCTCCTGCATCTCCCTCCCTCCCACCCTCCCTATCCCACCCCTCTAGGTGGTCACAAAGCACCGAGCTCATCTCCCTGTGCTATGCGGCTGCTTCCCACTAGCTATCTATTTTACATTTGGTAGTGTATATATGTCCATGGCACTCTCTCACCCTGTCACATCTCACCCCTCCCCCTCCCCATATCCTCAAGTCCATTCTCTAGTAGGTCTGTGTCTTTATTCCCGTCTTGCCCCTAGGTTCTTCATGACCATTTTTTTTTTTTTTTTTAGATTCCATATATATGTGTTAGCATACGGTATTTGTTTTTCTCTTTCTGACTTACTTCACTCTGTATGACAGACTCTAGATAGAGTCTAGACAGACTCACTACAACTAACTCAATTTCGTTTCTTTTTATGGCTGAGTAATATTCCATTGTATATATGTGCCACATCTTCTTTATCCATTCATCTGTCGATGGACACTTAGGTTGCTTGCATGTCCTGGCTATTGTAAATAGAGCTGCAATGAACATTTTGGTACATGACTCTTTTTGAACTATGGTTTTCTCAGGGTATATGCCCAGTAGTAGGATTGCTGGGTCGTATGGTAGTTCTATTTGTAGTTTTTTAAGGAACCTCCATACTGTTCTCCATAGTGGCTGTATCAATTTACATTCCCACCAACAGTGCAAGAGTGTTCCCTTTTCTCCACACCCTCTCCAGCATTTATTGTTTCTAGATTTTTTGATGATGACCATTCTGACTGCTGTGAGATGATACCTCATTGTAGTTTTGATTTGCATTTCTCTCATGATTAAGGATGTTGAGCATTCTTTCATGTGTCTGTTGGCCATCTGTATATCTTCTTTGGAGAAATGTCTATTTAGGTCTTCTGCCCATTTTTGGATTGGGTTGTTTGTTTTTTTGTTATTGAGCTGCATGAGCTGCTTGTAAATCTTGGAGATTAATCCTTTGTCAGTTGCTTCATTTGCAAATATTTTCTCCCATTCTGAGAGTTGTCTTTTCATCTTGTTTATGGTTTCCTTTGCTGTGCAAAAGCTTTTAAGTTTCATTAGGTCCCATTTGTTTATTTGTGCTTTTATTTCCATTTCTCTAGGAGCTGGGTCAAAAAGGATCTTGCTGTGATTTATGTCATAGAGTGTTCTGCCTATGTTTTCCTCTAAGAGTTTGATAGTGTCTGGCTTTACACTTAGGTCTTTAATCCATTTTGAGTTTATTTTTGTGTATGGTGTTAGGGAGTGTTCTAATTTCATACTTTTACATGTACCTGTCCAGTTTTCCCAGCACCACTTATTGAAGAGGCTATCTTTTCTCCACTGTATATGCTTGCCTCCTTTATCGAAGATAAGGTAACCATATGTGTGTGGGTTTATCTCTGGGTTTTCTATCCTGTTCCATTGATCTATATTTCTGTTTTTGTGCCAGTACCAAACTGTCTTGATTACTGTAGCTTTGTAATATAGTCTGAAGTCAGGGAGCCTGATTCCTCCAGCTCCATTTTTCGTTTTCAAGATTGCTTTGGCTCTTCAGGGTCTTTTGTGTCTCCATACAAATTGTGAAACTTTTTGTTCTAGTTGTGTGAAAAATGCCATTGGTAGTTTGATAGGGATTGCATTGAATCTGTAGATTGCTTTGGGTAGTAGAGTCATTTTCACAATGTTGATTCTTCCAATCCAAGAACATAGTATATCTCTCCATCTATTTGTATCATCTTTAATTTCTTTCATCAGTGTCCTATAATTTCCTGCATACAGGTCTTTTGTCTCCTTAGGTAGGTTTATTCCTAGATATTTTATTCTTTTTGTTGCAATGGTAAACGGGAGTGTTTTCTTAATTTCACTTTCAGATTTTTCATCATTAGTATATAGGAATGCAAGAGATTTCTGTGCATTAATTTTGTATCCTGCTACTTTACCAAATTCATTGATTAGCTCTAGTCGTTTTCTGGTAGCATCTTTAGGATTCTCTATGTATAGTATCATGTCATCTGCAAACAGTGACAGCTTTACTTCTTCTTTTCTGATTTGGATTCCTTTTATTTCTTTGTCTTCTCTGATTGCTGTGGCTAACACTTCCAAAACTATGTTGAATAATAGTGGTGAGAGTGGGCAACCTTGTCTTGTTCCTGATCTTAGTGGAAATGGTTCCAGTTTTTCACCATTGAGGACAATGTTGGCTGTGGGTTTGTCATATATGGCCTTTATTATGTTGAGGAAAGTTCCCTCTATGCCTACTTTCTGCAGGCCTTTTATCATAAATGGGTGTTGAATTTTGTCAAAAGCTTTCTCTGCATCTATTGAGATGATCATATGGTTTTTCTCCTTCAGTTTGTCAATATGATGTATCACGTTGATTGATTTGCGTATATTGAAGAATCCTTGCATTCCTGGAATAAACCCCACTTGATCATGGTGTATAATCCTTTTAATGTGCTGTTGGATTCTGTTTGCTAGTATTTTGTTGAGGATTTTTGCATCTATGTTCATCAGTGATATTGGCCTGTAGTTTTCTTTCTTTGTGACATCTTTGTCTGGTTTTGGTATCAGGGTGATGGTGGCCTCGTAGAATGAGTTTGGGAGTGTTCCCCTCTCTGCAATATTTTGGAAGAGTTTGAGAAGGATAGGTGTTAGCTCTTCTCTAAATGTTTGATAGAATTCGCCTGTGAAGCCATCTGGTCCTGGGCTTTTGTTTGTTGGAAGGTTTTTAATCACAGTTTCAATTTCAGTGCTTGTGATTGGTCTGTTCATATTTTCTATTTCTTCCTGGTTCAGTCTTGGCAGGTTGTGCATTTCTAAGAATCTGTCCATTTTTCCCAGGTTGTCCATTTTATTGGCATAGAGTTGCTTGTAGTAATCTCTCATGATCGTTTGTATTTCTGCAGTGTCAGTGGTTACTTCTCCTTTTTCATTTCTAATTCTATTGATTTGAGTCTTCTCCCTTTTTCTCTTGATGAGTCTGGCTAATGGTTTATCAATTTTGTTTATCTTCTCGAAGAACCAGCTTTTAGTTTCATTGATTTTTGCTATTGTTTCCTTCATTTCTTTTTCATTTATTTCTGATCTGATCTTTATGATTTCTTTCCTTCTGCTAGCTTTGGGGTTTTTTTGCTCTTCTTTGTCTAATTGCTTTAGGTGCAAGGTTAGGTTGTTTATTTGAGATGTTTCCTGTTTCTTGATGTAGGCTTGTATTGGTATAAACTTCCCGCATAGAACTGCTTTTGCTGCATCCCATAGGTTTTGGGTCGTCGTGTCTCCATTGTCATTTGTTTCTAGGTTTTTTGATTTCCCCTTTGATTTCTTCAGTGATCACTTCGTTATTAAGTAGTGTATTGTGTAGCCTCCATGTGTTTGTATTTTTTACAGATCTTTTCCTGTAATTGATATCTAGTCTCATAGCATTGTGGTCAGCAAAGATACTTGATACGATTTCAATTTTCTTAAATTTAACAAGGCTTGATTTGTGACCCAAGATATGATCTATCCTGGAGAATGTTCCATGAGCACTTGAGAAAAATGTGTATTCTGTTGTTTTTGGGTGGAATGTCCTATAAATATCAATTTAGTCCATCTTGTTTAATGTATCATTTAAAGCTTGTGTTTCCTTATTTATTTTCATTTTGGATGATCTGTCCATTGGTGAAAGTGGTGTGTTAAAGTCCCCTAATATGATTGTGTTACTGTCGATTTCCCCTTTTATGGCTGTTAGTTTTTGCCTTATGTATTGAGGTGCTCCTATGTTGGGTGCATAAATATTTACAATTGTTATACCTTCCTCTTGGATCGATCCCTTGATCATTATATAGTGTCCTTCTTTGTCTCTTGTAATAGTCTTTATTTTAAAGTCTATTTTGTCTGATATGAGAATTGCTACTCCAGCTTTGATTTCCATTTGCATGGAATATCTTTTTCCATCCCCTCACTTTCAGTCTGTATGTGTCACTAGGTCTGAAGTGGGTCTCTTGTAGACAGCATATATATGGGTCTTGTTTTTGTATCCATTCAGCCAGTCTGTGTCTTTTGGTGGGAGCATTTAATCCATTTACATTTAAGGTAATTATCGATATGTATGTTCCTATTCCCATTTTCTTAAATATTTTGGGTTTGTTATTGTAGGTGTTTTCCTTCTCTTGTGTTTCTTGCCTAGAGAAGTTCCTTTAGCATTTGTTGTAAAGCTGGTTTGGTGGTGCTGAACTCTCTCAGCTTTTGCTTGTCTGTAAAGGTTTTAATTTCTCCATCAAATCTGAATGAGATCCTTGCTGGGTAGAGTAATCTTGGTTGTAGGTTTTTCTCCTTCATCACTTTAAGTATATCCTGCCACTCCCTTCTGGCTTGCAGAGTTTCTGCTGAAAGATCAGCTGTTAACCTTATGGGGATTCCCTTGTGTGTTATTTGTTGTTTTTCCCTTGCTGCCTTTAATATGTTTTCCTTATATTTAATTTTTGACAGTTTGATTAATATGTGTCTTGGCGTGTTTCTCCTTGGGTTTATCCTGTATGGGACTCTCTGTGCTTCCAGGACTTAACTATTTCCTTTCCCATATTAGGGAAGTTTTCAACTATAATCTCTTCAAATATCTTCTCAGTCCCTTTCTTTTTCTCTTCTTCTTCTGGGACCCCTATAATTCGAATGTTGGTGCATTTAATGTTGTCCCAGAGGTCTCTGAGACTGTCCTCAGTTCTTTTCATTCTTTTTTCTTTATTCTGTTCTGCAGCAGTGAATTCCACCATTCTGTCTTCCAGGTCACTTATCCGTTCTTCTGCCTCAGTTATTCTGCTATTGATCCCGTCTAGAGTATTTTTAATTTCATTTATTGTGTTTTTCATCATTGCTTGGTTCCTCTTTAATTCTTCTACATCCTTGTTAAATGTTTCTTGCATTTTGTCTATTCTATTTCCAAGATTTTGGATCATCTTTACTATCATTATTCTGAATTCTTTTTCAGGTAGACTGCCTATTTCCTCTTCATTTGTTAGGCCTGGTGTGTTTTGACCCTGCTCCTTCACCTGCTGTGTGTTTTTTTGTCTTCTCATTTTGCTTATCTTACTGTGTTTGGGGTCTCCTTTTCATAGTCTGCAGGTTCGTGGTTCCCGTTGTTTTTGGTATTGTCCCCAGTGGCTAAGGTTCGTTTAGTGGGTTGTGTAGGCTTCCTGGTGGAGGAGACTAGTGCCTGTGTTCTGGTGAATGAGGTTGGATCTTGTCTTTCTGGTGGGCACATCCACGTCTGGTGGTGTGTTTTGGGGTGTCTGTGGCCTTATTATGATTTTAGGCAGCCTCTCTGCTAATGGATGGGGCTGTGTTCCTCTCTTGATAGTTGTTTAGCATAGGGTGTCCAGCACTGTAACTTGCTGGTCGTTGAATGAAGCTGGGTCTTGATGTTGAGATGGAGATCTCTGAGAGATTTTCGCCGTTTGGTATTACGTGGAGTTGGGAGGTCTCTTGTGGACCAGTGTTCTGAAGTTGGCTCTCCCACCTCAGAGGCACAGCCCTGATGCCTGGCTGGAGCACCAAGAGCCACACGGCTCCACACGGCTCTGAACAAAAGGGAGAAAAAAATAGAAAGAAAGAAAGAAAGAGGATAAAATAAAATAAAATAAAACTATTATAATAAAAAATAAGAAAAAAAATTAAGAATAAATTTATTAAGAAAATATTTTTTTAATTTTTAAAAATAGATTTATTAATTTTGTATAATAAAAAATAAGAAAAAAAATTAAGAAATAATTTATTAAGAAAAAAATTTTTTAATTTTTAAAAATAAAAAATATGAAAAAACTTATTAAAAAATTTTAATTTCTAAAAATAGAAAATAAGGAAAAAATTATTAAGAAAACATTTAATAGGAAAAAAAAATTTTTAAGTAAAAAAAGAGAAAAAAAAACAAAAAAACAAAAAACGGACGGACCTAACCCTAGGACTAATGGTGAAAGCAAAGCTATACAGACAAAATCTCCCCCAGAAGCTTACACATATGCACTCACAAAAAAAGGAAAAGGGGGGCTTCCCTGGTGGTGCAGTGGTTGAGAGTCTGCCTGCCAATGCAGGGGACATGGGTTCGAGCCCTGGTCTGGGAGGATCCCGCATGCTGCGGAGCGGCTGGGCCCGTGAGCCACAATTACTGAGCCTGTGTGTCTGGAGCCTGTGCTCCACAACAAGAGAGGCCACGATAGTGAGAGGCCCACACACTGCGATGAAGAGTGGCCCCCGCTTGCCGCAACTAGAGAAAGCCCTCGCACAGAAACGAAGACCCAACACAAGCCATAAATTAATAAACAAATAAATACAAATTTAAAAAAAAAAAAAAAGGAAAAGGGGAAAAATTAATATATCCTGCTCCCAAAGTCCACCTCCTGAATTTGGGATGATTCGTTGTCTATTCAGGTATTCAACAAATGCAGGCACATCAAGTTGTTTGTGGAGCTTTAATCCGCTGCTTCTGAGGCTGCTGGGAGAGATTTCCCTTTCTCGTCCTTGTTTGCACAGTTCCCGGGGTTCAGGTTTGGATTTGGACCCGCCTCTGCGTGTAGGTCGCCTGAGGGCGTCTGTTCCCCGCCCAGACAGAACGGGGTTAAAGGAGCAGCTGCTTCGGGGGCTCTTGCTCACTCAGGACGGTGGGAGGGAGCGGTACGGAGGAGGCGGGGCAAGCCTGTGACGGCAGAGGCCGGCGTGACGTTGCAGCAGCCTGAGGCCTGCCGTGCGTTCTCCCGGGTAAGTTGTCCCCGGATCACGGGAGCCTGGCGGTGGCGGGCTGCACCAGCTCCCGGGAGGGGCATTGTGTAGAGTGACCTGTGCTCGCACACAGGCTTCTTGGTGGCGGCAGCAGCAGCCTTAGCGTCTCCTGCCCGTCTCTGGGGTCCGTGCTGATAGCCGCGGCTCGCGCCTGTCTCTGGAGCTCGTTTAGGCGGCGCTCTGAATCCCCTCTCCTTGCACGCCACGAAACAAAGAGGCAAGAAAAAGTCTCTTGCCTCTTCGGCAGCTGCAGACTTTTTCCCGGACTCCCTCCCGGCTAGCACCGACTGAAGCCCGAGCCTCAGCTCCCAGCCTCGCCCGCCCCGGCAGGGGAGCAGACAAGCCTCTCGGGCTGGTGAGTGCTGCTCGGCGCTGAGCCTCCGTGCGGGAATCTCTCCGTTTTTCCCTTTGCGCCCCTGTTGCTGTGGGGTCCATGATGATAGCCGCGGCTCGCGCCCGTCTATGTAGCTCGTTTAGGTGGCGCTCTGAATCCCCTCTCCTTGGGCGCCGCGAAACAAAGAGGGAAGAAAAAGTCTCTTGCCTCTTCGGCAGCTGCAGACTTTTTCCCGGACTCCCTCCCGGCTAGCACCGACTGAAGCCCGAGCCTCAGCTCCCAGCCCCGCCCGCCCCGGCGGGTGAGCAGACAAGCCTCTCGGGCTGGTGAGTGCTGCTCGGCGCCAAGCCTCTGTGCGGGAGTCTCTCCGCTTTGCCCTCCGCACCCCTGTGGCTGCGCTCTCCTCCGTGGCTCCGAAGCTTCCCCCCTCTGCCACCCGCAGTCTCCGCCCACGAAGGGGCTTCCTAGTGTGTGGAAACCTTTCCTCCTTCACAGCTCCCTCCCACTGGTGCAGGTCCCGTCCCTATTCTTTTGTCTCTGTTATTTATTTTTTCTTTTGCCCTACCCAAGTACGTGGGGAGTTTCTTGCCTTTTGGGAGGTCTGACGTCTTCTGCCAGTGTTCAGTGGGTGTTCTGTAGGAGCAGTTCCACGTGTAGATGTATTTCTACTGTATCTGTGGGCAGGAAGGTGATCTCCGCGTCTTACTCTTCCGCCATCTTGCCGATTCTCTCTGAGGAAAAAATTCTTGTGAGTACTCCTTCCAGTGCCCTATAAATTATGATGTTTTTCCAGCTTGACTCATGGGAACAGGCAGTATCCAACCTTGTGTGAGTTTGGTACTGTCCCTTCTAATCCTTCTTAGGTCTTAGGGAGTTTTCTCACACACTGCGGGTCTTTAGAGTTCCTGCTCTGTGTAGCATTTTTAAAGTGCTCTGTCCTGTGAAGTTTTGTATGCCCTGGACTCACAAATCCATGTTTTCACCTCAGGAAATTATTGTCTTTTACCTGGGCTCCTCCTACCCACCCTGTGTCATGGCTGGGAAACCTCTCAAGGCACTAAGCTGAGAAAATTTAAGGGATAACTTCATTTGAGTCCTATCCCTCAGGGATCAATATCCTTCATTGCCTGATATCTAGTGTCTTAAAAAAACAGTATTTCATGTATTTTACCCAGTTTTTTGGTTCAGGCAGGAGGGTGAATCCAATATATGTCATTTGATCTGGGCTGGAAGTGGAAAACCCATAGGTTTCTTTTAACAATTAAATGAAATAGCATGTTAAAATATGTTTGCATAAAATACTCCATACATATACTTATTATTTCCAGAAAATATATGAGGTATAAATATCATCCTATTATTCCAAAAGCAACTGTGAAATTCTATTATAATATAGATTTTTTATTACAAAAGTCATAGTATGTATATTTGTAGATGATTTGGAAAACAGAAACACTAAAAAGAATATTAAAATCACCTATCATCACACAATCAAGATATAATCATTGATGATATTTTGAAATGTAGGCTCCTAATTTATTTTTTATATGTATTGGGATCCTTTCCCCCCAATATTATATAATAAGAATTTTTGATGACATTGACTGTTTTTCAAAACATGATTTTCAATGGATAGATGAAAATCTATTTATAGATCCACAATTCCTTATTTAAGCCTTACCCTCCTATCGGGGCATTTAGATAATTTTGAATTTTTACAACTATAAATAACATACTTTACATAATCTTTGTCTATAATTCTGATTATTTCTTTAAAATAGATTTTTAAAGTAGACAGGTAATTACCAGTTCAGTCTTTTTTGTTAGAAACAAAGGAAAGTGATAACTTTTGTTTGTAAAAGGTCTTTCTTAGTAGATATGATATTTTATTTTGTGGGATTAGAGTTCATTGATGCTAAAGATCATCTTGACATACTGCTTTGTAACACTGCAGGTATAAATAAACTTCATTTAGTCAAGACACTTCTCTGTTTTCATGTTAGTTAATTGAAAAATTCTATAACCAGGAGGAAGATTTTGAAAGATTAATGAAGTTTGTCAAAGGAGCTAGCAGACAGTGATCCAGATGCTGAGCTAATTTTTCCTTTCACCATGTTAGAATAAATACATCATTAGAAAAAAGATGACCAGTAAAAACTATATGAAAGGACTGGCATATCTATAATGAATGAATTTATGATACCTGATCATTCCATTGGTATTCAAATTCTGGCCTTTCCATTTATTAATGTGGACTTCTTAATATCTTTTGGTCCCAGTTTTTGCAGCTGTAAAAAGAGGATAGTGTAATACCTCAAATGGTTGTTGCGAGGATTCAATTAGTAAATCCATAGCATTAGAACAGTGCTTGGCAAGTAGTGAAGAGTTAAGATTTAATAGATATTAATGTCAATCCTCTACATGACCTTTATAAAAAATTCACTTTTCCTTAGTAAATAATTATTAAATACTTATTGGATGAAACAATTGGTTAGTTTCTGGTACAAAAAAAGAGAACGTTTATATTACAATCTTATGAGATCACTAGGTTTTATGTAGTTTTCTACTCATGAACTTTATCATTAATCAGAGTTCTATAAGGGAAACTGCAACTTCCTGTCTACCATAAGAATCCCTTTTAAAATCTCTCTGGTAGCTGGTCTCACAATTCTTGTCTGCGAATCCCAGTCCCCAAAGCTGACTTCCTTCCTGAAATGATATGCTTCATTGTGGTGCAGTGCAGACTAGAAAAAAATATTCTTTATGTTATATATCCATAATTTCTACCTCTGGCTTTATGTTCCACTTTGAACAAGTCAACTACCTCCACTTTTATCTACACTAGAGCTTAGGTTTTACTCCTTCAAGCAGTTCACTAGATTTTCTTTAATCTTTTCCTACTATGGACAAGATTTCCTTATCTTTCACTATCATCCTGGGTCAATCTTTCTCAGAGAAAAACAACCTAATTCCGTAGATAATTATTAGCTACAACATCAAGTAAAAAGCATATTTAAATTTAGCTACAAAAGAATTAAAATTAAGATATTAGAGAGGTATATTAAAATTTTATTTTTTTCATGTATGTGAAATAGAGATTTATCATGAGTGTAATTGTCTTTTTGAGTAGTCATTTTCAATTTCACAGGATATAGGAAATTATACAGATTTTGACCTTTTTTTTTATCAGTACACGTTTTAAAATTGACTTTTTTTCCCCTAGAAACTGTTTTCTCTTTCAACAACATCAAATGC
Source organism: Balaenoptera physalus (assembly GCF_965194825.1). Lineage (NCBI taxonomy): Eukaryota > Metazoa > Chordata > Mammalia > Artiodactyla > Balaenopteridae > Balaenoptera > Balaenoptera physalus. The sequence goes on from NC_138882.1 coordinate 102,562,130, forward strand.
TACAAAAACTTACATTAAAAATCAATTTTTAGAAGAACATCCAGATATAGAATAGTGTTACAACTCTGATTCTCTGTGCCATGAAATTGCAACAGTAGATCCAGGAATAAACAAATACGATTCTCTTCTTTGTATAACCATCTACCTATTTTGGCTTTTAAACAATTAGCATTAGTCCTTTTGTTCACTTGTAATTGAAAAAAATTTGCTTATTTTTTAAAGTATTTAAGCAAACCCATTCATTTTACAGATGAGAAAATGGAGGCTCACAGATGTTAAGTCACTTTTCCAATGTCATCCAGCTCTTTGGTGGAAGAACCCAAATTAAAAATGAGATCGGACACACATGGTTATCACTAATATTTTAGAAAAGATTTTGTTTCCAAATAGCTTACTGGTAATCATTCCATAATAATTTAAAATTATTTCCCATTTAACAAATCTTAAGCATGACTAAATGCTCGCACTAATGCAGGGACTCCAAGGAAGCCTAAGATATTGTTTCCCTACTCACTATATTCCCAACAGTGGAGAGATGTAGAGGACTTCAAGGTAAAATATAGTGGCAGGTGGGACTGGGTGCTGGTAGATTGAAGTGGGGACCACCTGGGGAGAAAGGTGAGGAAGATAGAGCAATCAACCAGAGTTAAAGCAGTTGTAGAGAAATCTTTTGGTAAATTGCGGGAACATTAGTGGATCCACCTAACCACCACCTTTTACTTGTCTACCTTGTGCTATGGGTTAGAGTTGAAGAAAATACCTAACAGAATGATGGAAGCAATTATTTACTCTTTGCCTCCAAAGTCAGCTGAGCCTCGGGACTTCCCTGGTGGCACAGTGGTTAAGAATCCACCTGGCAATGCAGGGGGACACGGGTTCGAGCCCTGGTCTGGGAAGATCCCACATTATGCGGAGGAACTAAGCTCGTGCACCACATCTACTGAGCCTGTGCTCTAGAGCCAGTGCTCCACAACAAGAGAAGCCACTGGAATGAGAAGTCCGTGCACTGCAACAAAGAGTAGCTCCTGCTCCCTGCAACTAGGGAAAGCCCGCATGCAGCAACGAAGACCCAACGTAGCCAAAAATAAAATAAATAATAAATTAAAAAAAAAAAAAGTCAGCTGAGCCTCAAGTTCCCAGCAATCCTATAGATCCTAATCAATTTCTTCTTCAATTGCAATCAGGTGTTTTTCTAAACTCTTCTATACACAGACCCACAGTTGTACACACCTCTCATAGTTGATTGATGCTGAAAATTATTTTGCTAAGTTTTATCGTTATAACTACAGATATAAGTACATTTCAGCTAGAAAGAATACTACACCTATTCATACTAGTTAATTGAAGAATTCATAACCATTAGGAGGAAACTGAACAATAAAGGAATATATTCTTTCCATTTAATTCTAAGAATTGACACTACCAGGATAGAACTCTTAACTTGCTGTTTTTTTGCCCCATCACCACCATTTGTTATCTTTAACTTCATCCATCTTTTCCACCTTTTCTCCCATCACAGAGGATGAAATAATCTTTTTCATCCTAAGTAAATTCATCTACTTGCTTTTGAAAGCTCTTCAAGGATCTGGATCCATTAATTTTTTTTTCTTATGTTTTAACCTTCCATTCTTTACTGGCTCCTTTATACTATGTATGCTCAAATAGTTCTCATTTTTATAAGGGAAAATAAATCTCTATCAAACCTATTTACTTATTATTTAATGCCTTATCTCTTTCCTTTCATAGTCAGTTTTCAGGTAGTACAACCTCTGCTTCCTCAGCAAATATTCACTATATTTAAAACAGCTTTATTGAGATAAAATTTACAGACCATAAAATTTACCTATCTTAAATATACAGTTCTCTATGAGTTTTATTAAATATATACAGTAGTCATATTTTAGTTTTAGAATACTCTCACCCCAAAAAGCCCCTGTATGCCTTTTAGAGTTAACCCTATTCTCACTCCCAGCCCCAGACAACCACTGACCTGATTCTGTCTTCATAGATTTGTATTTTCTAGAAATTCCAAATAATTGGCTTTGTACAATACGTAGTTTTGTATCTAGCTTCTCTCAGATGGCATAGTGTTTGGGAATTCATTCTTGTTTTACATGTTTTGCTTGTGTGCTCCTTTTTATTTGTGAGAGGTATTTTACTGTACAGATATACCACAGTTTGTTTTTTCATCTGCTGATAGACATCTAGATTGTTTCCAGGTTTTGGCTATCAAAAATAATGCTTCTATGAACGTCACATACAAGTCTTTGGCCATATGTTTTCATTTACCTTGGGAGATACATAGGAGTGGAATTGCTGTGTTGTAAGTTTATGCTTAACTTTTTAAGGGAACTACCAAATTTTTCCCAAAGTGGTCATATCATTTTTACATTTCTAACAGAGTGTATGAGAATTCCAGTGTCTCCACATTCTTGCTAAATTTTGGGGAGCACTTTTGATTATATTCATTCTAGTGGGTTTTTAGTGGTATTTTTTGTGGTTGAGTGTATTTTAATGTTGAGTATTATTTCCTGTGCTTATTTGTCATTTGTATATCTAACTTGGTAAAGGGCTTATTCAAAATTTTTTTACCAATTTTAATCTATTGGGTTGTCTTCTTACTATTGAATTATAAGTTTTTGTATATTCTGAACACAGGTGTTTCAACAGTTATATTATTTGCAAATACTTTCTCCCAGTCTGACTTGTCTTTCCATTTTTCAATGTTATTTTTAGAAAAACAAAAGTTCTTAATTTGAATTTATAAAAAAATTATAAAAAATTTTTTTATATAGATTGTGATTTTGTTGTCACATTTAAGAAACTTTGCCTAACCCAGTGTCACAAAATTTTCTCCTCTGTTTTTGTCTGAAAGTATTCTAGTTTTAGATGTTACATTCAATTATATGATCCATTTTGAATTATTTTTGCATATGGTGCAAGGCATGGATCAAAATGTATTTTAATGTTTATGAATATCCAATTGTTAACACAATTTGTAGAAAATCTGTTTTATCCCTCTGACATGTGTGCTCTTTGGAAGAAAGTTTCAATGGACAGCCAGTTCTTAAGGACTGAGGTATTATGCTCTATCATCCTGAGGGTGGAGTATCTATACAATTATTTGGAATTCTTCTGCATGGACAGTTTATCTGTTTTTCCCCCAATTATTAATTTATTCAATTATTTATTTATATCAGTGTAGATTCATGGATATTTACTTCATTTTTTCCTGAAATATTCATTATTATTATTATTATTATTATTATTATTATTATTATTATTATTATTAACATCTTTATTGGAGTATAATTGCTTTACAATGTTGTGTTAGTTTCTACCTTATACTCTGGGTTACAATCCATTACTGCTTTATTTCCTTCTTCTGATATTCCAGCTATGCCTAAGTTACGCTTTTAGACATTGTCCTGCTTTTCTTAGATGTCTGTCCTATTTTTTAAGTTCCTTTATTTTCTTTGTATTTCAGTGTGGGAAGCTTCTGATGACTTATCATCACAGTCAGTGATTCTTTCCTCTGTGATGTTGAGTCTACTGATGAGCCAATCAAAACACCCTTTTTTTTGTTACAAAGTTTATTTGTAGCTTTTCCGTTTGATTCTTTCTTAAGAGTTTCCATCTATGGCATGGCCCAGATGTTTGTTTACTTTCACCATTAGATCCCTTAACATATTAATTGTGTTATTTTAAGTTCTCCATGGGATGATTCTAACATCTGTGTTATAACAAGTCTGGTTCTGATAATTGCTTTGTCTCTTCATTCTGAGTTTGTTTGTTTTTCTCTACTGTGTTTTGCATGCCTTATAATTTTTTGCCCAAAGCAAGACATCTCATATCAGGTAATATGAATTGAGGTACTTCAGTGTGAGGACTTATGGTGATCTGGCTAGGAGTGGGGTGTGTTTAATGTTTTTTTGTAGCTATAGGTGCCAGAGGCTTCAACTTCTCTGGTGACCCGTTTTTGTTTTCGTTCTTGACTTTGGGATTTCCTAATGCCTCCTTCTCAGAGAGAGCCTGTATCTTGCAGTTCTTTCAGCTGTAATCCACTGTCTCTATACTGGAGCCCTATTGGTATGATGGTGAAGTGTGCAGGATAGAGGCATTCTATAATCATACAATTAAGTCTTGGTGTTTTAATGGATTTGTGTCTTAGGTTTATGACTTTTACAAGTATTTCTCTAGTGGTATAGCTTTTTTTTGTTTGTTTTTCCTTCTGTTGCCTACTCCTTTCTCTAGATTTAGCTTTCCCTATCTATTCTCTTCAAATCTTGACTCCTGTTGAAAATTTCCCCCCCTTTTTATGAGATAGGAAGGCTAGATAGGGCTGGAGTGGAAAATGCCTTTCTCCCAACTGGGATAGGCTTTGGCCAAATATTTTCCTCTGGAGCATAAGTATTCGTTCTGATAAGGCTTTGGACACAGTTCACAGTGATTATTCTTTCACCTGCTTGAGATGTAAAGCCAAAAATTAAAACTATGTGCTGCCTTGTATCTGGTAAAACCAGGAGGACCTTGAATGTCTTAACCCGAATTCCTCTCTGTTTTAAAGGTAGCTGGGATTTGTTTTAAGCAAGTATGATAAACACATGACACAGACATGACTGTCATGAAGGAAGAACTTTATCCTCACAGATCCCTAGAAACAGGAGGCACAGCACACTACACAGGACCACATGGGGAAGCATCAGGGTCGATCAGGAGACAGAGGAAGCAAGTGAAAAAACTTGTCAAGAGTCTTTATTGTAGTTTCCACAGGAAGGAACAGGTGATGCAGGGTAAACAGTAGAATTGGTTACTTTGAATAATTTCAGCAGACTTGTGTGTATAGGGACTATTCCTCATTGTCTGGTACTTGGTCCTGGGGTGATTAGAGCAAGAGAATAATGGGCTGAAGTAGCATGAATTGAGGAGTGTGGGCTCTGAATTCATTGTTGGTTTGCAAATGAAAGGTATGCTCACAGGCAAGTCCTTTACTATCTCTAGGAATTGGCTAGTCTGGGAGAGGCAATCCCTCCAGAATCAGCAAGGCCCAGGTGTCAAAGCATCAAATAGAGAAAATAGAAAACTTGGTTATTACATCCTCCTCACTCTGCTCCCTTTGATAAAACCCCTACTTAACAACCCTCCTTATCAAATAGACCAAATACAGGTCCTGTTTATCCCTGAGTAGTGGGTTTCAGTTCCCTGCCAGGTTGCAGAATTACTCAAACAAGCCAATCACGTCTTCGTGTAGATACTGAGGTGCACCTTATCCTCTTGCTACTATAAAGCTTGTCTCCCACAGTCCTTGGTTGTTCACTCTGTTCCCAAGTGAAACCCCCATGTAGTCCTGCATTGCATGTAGTGTCCTCCTCTCTTGGGCTGTGACTATATGTAACTCATAAATTGCTATCAAGCTCATTTATCCAGTGCCAGCTGTTGTGAGTTTGGCCATTCCCATAATCCTAGAGTGAATCCCTCCCTCACCACTGGGGTGAAGAGGAAGTGATCAAAACACTCTCCATGACTGATTCAGGGAGGGATCTTTGTTGGATCATCATCTGGAAGGAACATATATGATATTCTGGAAGGTCCTAGGAGTTTCTTACACTCATGCTAGTCCATACTCATCCTCCTGCAATCTGCCAAAATTACATTTTAAGTGTTCCTATCAGTTTATGTCTCCAATGGCTTCTACTTCAGGTAAGCATATCTGGCCTCTTTTTTCTTGGATGATCCTTCTCTCCAGATTTTGGGGGTGGTGGTCAGTTCTCTGATGGGTCCAAGAAAAGTCATTTCTTTTCAGTTTGTCCAAATTTTTTGTTGTTGTTGTAAGGATAAGAGCAATGTATTCTAAACATTTTACATGTTGTGGCTGAAACCAGAAGTCCTAATTCATTAATTTTTTCTCATACTGTAATCCCATTTCATCACCAATGAAATTCCTCTTAGCAAAGTCACCATTGTCTTAATTTCCAAATTTAATGGACATATTTCTCTCCTTACCTTAATCTCTCTGCGACATTTAAAACTGTTGATTAATTCCTCCTTCTTAAAACTCTTGCCTTGTTGAATTTCTAAAATACCATGATTATGCTTTTTCTCTCCCAAGTTCTGCCACCATCTTTTCTTTACATGTTAGCATTTTCCAGGTTCCGTCTTTAGTTTCCTTCTCTTCTCATACTCTCCTTGGGTGACTTCCTCTGCTCCCTTGTTTTTTATTAGTTCTTCAACTTCAATCACACTCCTAAGATCACTTTTATCTTAATCCTTCTTCTTATATTCAGATCTCTCTATTATATTACCATTCTGGACATGTCCATTTGAATGTCTAAAATTTCAAATTTGACACAACCTAATGTAAAATGAGCATTTATTTTCTATACTGATAACCCCACACCTGATATTTTCTTATATTTCCGTATCTCTGAAAGGTTCCCTTAGGCATCAATCACACAAATCATAAACCTTGAAATTTTATTTCACTTCTTCTTTGTCACCTAATCAGTCAATCATCGTGTCTTTCAGTTCAGTAACAGCTGAAAAGAGTGTTTTCTGCTCTCCAAAGCAATCGCCACTAATCTTGTCTCCCACTGCTATTCTAAGCCAGTGTTCACACCCTTCAGTGGGCATCAGCATCACCTGGAAGGCTTGCTACAGTGCAGATTGCTGGAATGAAGCCTATAGTTTGTGATTTGGTAGGTCTGGGATAGGGCATGAAAATTTGCATTTCTAAAAAGTTGCCAGGTGATTCTGATTTTGTTGATTTGGAGACCACACCCTGATAATCATTGTCTTAGATTATTATAATAGTCTCCTAAAGAATCTCCCTGTTTCTATTCAAGACTTCTTCCAACCCATATTCCTCACCTAAAACACAAATCTCCTTAAAACCTCTAATTGCCTTTTACGGCCTTTTGGAGCCTCACAAGTGCCTGGCACGTGCTAAGTGTTCAGGGCTTGTATAAACAGAATAGGCTTTAGAGCATGCGTAGGATCTGCATAGGAAGCTTGAGACATATTTTGTGCTGGCAGTAGGGTGGAGTGAGGGGAAGGTCAGGGTATATAGCTTTAGTTCCAATAACATCCTAAGGAGGCAAAGCCTTTCATGGAAATCAATCACTAAATAAGTAAATTTGTTTTTAATATACAAGCCAGTGAGGAAATTAACTGGATTGGAGCAAAAAGATTATACTAGGCTGATCTCCTCAAGGACAGAGAGGAACTCAGTATCTTAAACATTTTATTTTGCTTCACAGTGTTAAAGAAATCTGGATTTACTTTTACACTTTGACCCATCTTGCACAGTTTGAATATGTGTTTTAGCATTCCTCCATGTAGCTTTTTAGAACTCAAGAAATATGTATTTATAGAGTATGTCTACTTATTCGGTTTGTATGTTGAAATTTTTCCATTAAAATTAGCTCAAGGATTTTATTTAGCTTGCCACTACAGTCAAGAATATATTTGTTATATCCCTAGAGTTTTAATATTATGATTTCTTTATGTAAAGAATTGCCGTTTCCTTGAAGCTTCTCCTTCAAAGATCTTTTATACGTGCAGCATAAAAACTTGTTTCCTAAAAACAAGGAAACAGAAACTTGTTTCCTATTATTCCTCTTATTGAGGAAAATCCATTGTAAACTACTTGTCTGCCGTCCACAGAGGTGAATACGTTCAAGAAAAATACAAAAGTAAAACGATATGGGTCTTCCAGGGATGATAGTTGAGTATTCTCGCCTCAGAACTGTGGATGTCAATTAGGGTCTGTATCAGAATCTTATATGAGAATACACATCTCCCTTCCCCCTCCTTCCACTTTCCTCCTGAGAGCTCACAGCACAAGGGAGGGTCAGTGTTTTGAAACTCCTTCCAACGTAATTCTAATCCATCCTCTAGAAGAGAACTGACTCAGATTGTTGGGTCTCAGACATTTTTTTTTTTCACAGATCAGATTTTTTTTGGGAGGCGGTGAGTGGGTAATGTAGTGTTGGTGAGCTTTCATTTTAATCATTAAGGCATTGAAATGAACAAATAAACTACCATATTTTGTCACCATCTCTTCCATTTAAAGGGTATTTTAATACAAAAATGTAGGTAGAACACACTCCCAGAATAAGGATTAATCCATGAAATAAAAAAAAGTACACTTAATAAGAAAACTCACCACATGGTCCTCACTTTGTAGGGGAGCGTTAAAAACACCATTATGGACTAGCACTTTTTCTAACATCTGAAATCCATTGCCCTAGATAAGTTAGCAGCCTCCAGGAAAGAAAGTTAACACCACCTTTACTTTCTTTACCCTTTATTTTAATTTGTCATTTTAAAGCTTTGATTTTCATGTATGTCATAGTAGCCTATTTTGGTTCAATTAAGCATTTTCCTTTCCTGTTTTTCTCTGTTCTGCTCCAGGGGAACCATCCTCAGTGCTAAGACTTCATGGCTTTAGATCAGATCGTCCTTTCTTTCTGTCCTTCATCCAGTGGCAGGTTTAAAACCCTTTGATGATTCAGCTCTATAATATTTAAAGTTCTATTTCAAATCCTTCAAACTTAGGGTTTGGGGAAATAGCTAGCTGCGTGGGAAGGCAAGAGAAGAGTCTATTAAAATCTACAATCCTCTTAGTGACCCATTCACTGAGGCTCTCAACAAATCTGTTCAAGTTTTTCCCTCTACTGAAAACAAAAGAAAAAGCAAATGGAAAACTAAAACCCTACCAAGACAAATCTAAGAGGACCCCACTTAGAAATAAGACTTATTAAGAGAAAATATTGTAACTACTACTTATTTTGTACACTCTGAACACCAGATTCTCAAATTTAACAGCAGAGTGGAGGTCCAGCCAGTTCGGGCAACTCTCTTTTACAATCCCTGAAGGGACTTTTATATTTAGAATTCTACGAATATGGAAAAAAAATTAAGGCTACATTCTGTGCAAAGAACTATATATTGTTTACATCCATTACAACAAAATTTCAAGGCTTTACAAGGTTTCTGAAATCAATTTCCTTTTCCTCTTCATTTATTGGTTATGATAAGCTTTGAACAGGGGTAGCCAAGGGGATGCCTCTGTGCCCGTCTTCACCTCCTTTTGTACATGGCATTGTTCTCATTTATCCAGGTCAGTGGGACCTATTCCACTAAATTTGAGATTTTTGTTCATGTACTTGCTCAAAGAATAGTTGTTAGATACTGACTCTTTAACAGCTAGTTTCTGTGGAAGGCTTTGCCTCCTTTCAATATTTTTGTTTATTGTTAGTTGGACCTGTATAATCCCCAGCTGTCTGTATCTCTGAGCTGAGCATTTTAAGTGTCTCTTCTTTGGGGATCAACATCTTTCTGCACACTAAACCAATGGTTTGTGAGGAAGGAGGTTTAAATCCTTTTGACAAGAAGAGTGACTTTCTGTTTGAATGAAAGCTGAAAACACATTTACCCATTTCTGTAGGGTATATATGTGTATATACCCATGATTGTATTGGTATAGTACCATTAACTATCTCTTCTCCCACTCATCCCAGCCCTCCCAAGTAGTAGTAGTAATGATAAGTATATAACGAGAAGCATTTCTATGTTGCTTCCTATGTGTCCGACACTATTCTAACGCTTTATTTTTTATTAATTAATTAAATATTTAAATAACCCTCTGAATTAGGTACTATTATTCTCATTTAACAGAAGAGAAATCTGAGGCACAGAGATGTTAAGCCCGAGGTCATCTAGACAGTGGTAGAGCTGATATTATGAACACAGGAGGTCTTGCTGTAGAATCTGATTCTCTAACTGCTATTCTCTATTGTGAGAAAGTAAACCAGACACCTTGTTTTTCAATCACTCCATGTCCAAAAATCATTGGTACATATTTTTGCAGACAATGAACTTGGGACCAAGACATAATAAGGTAATAATCATCTTGCAAAATCTCTGGGGACCCTGGGGAAGCAGAGTTTAGAGAGCACAGATCTGAAATCAGACATATTAAGGATATAAATATTGGGTGTCAGATGAGACTGTGGGCAAGTTTCTTAACCTCTCTAATCTGCTCTCTCATAATTATACAGAACAGAACGCATCTCTTGAAGGTGTTATGAGCTGGAGTACAAAGAGGGAATGACTGCTGAATAACTGAATTAATAGAGGATTTGAACATATGCAGTCCTTTCTCACATGTGTTTAACCATTATGCTTATCACATTTACTGTTCTGTGCTTGTCTTGGGTGCTTTTTTAAAAAAAAATTTGTTGAAGTATAGTTGATTTACAATGTTGTGTTAATTTCTTCTGTACAGCAAAGTAACTCAGTTATACATATATATATTCTCTTTCATATTCTTTTCCATTATGGTTTGTCACAGGATATTGACTATCGTTCCCTGTGCTATACAGTAGGACCTCATTGTTCATGCATCCTATATGTAATAGTTTGCCTCTGCTAATCCCAAACTCCCATTCCTTCCCTCCCCCACGCTCCTCCCCCTTGTAGGTATTTTATGTATATCAACGCATCAAAGCCCACTATAACAACTCCATGAGAAATTGCTATTGTCATCAGCCTATTTTACAGATGAAGAAGCTGAGGCACAGAGTGGTTAACTAGTTTGCCTGGAGTCACACAGAGCTGAGATTAGCAGAGCTGGGATTCAAATCCAATTACACCGGTACCAGTGTGTTTTTAACTGCCAAGCCATCCTGCATAATGCTAGTTAAGCCATGGAATGAGTGACTGTTTGGCATTTTTCCACTCATGTCTTTGCATAAAGAGGGGGGGTAGGGACTGCCACCCAAATTGCTTAAGAAACATTCTGCAGCACACGTTGAGTGGTTGAGCTGGAGATAGAAGGGTTTCTCATCAGCCACAGCTCTTGGTTTCATAGTCACAGTGATCATAATTTTGGAACCTAAAGATTACACATAGAATTGATCAAGTAGGAATTTGGGACTTTTCCAGAAAATTCAAGACCTAGGATCACCATGACTATACCCTGCTGCCGGTGATGTAATCATTCCAGTATCATATCACTGCACAATGATAGATAAGCTAAGCTCATATTGTATTGTATTCTCAGGTAGAGAGGTGGTGAATAAGACTGAAATGGGATTTTCTGCTTGGTTTGTTAATGAAATACCTGAAAGCACTTTCCACAGCAATAACAAAAGGCTCCTGTTCTGGTAACGTAGACAAATTCCAGCTGAGTGATTACGTTCCACCTAATTTTAAAAATTCTTTCTCTAATTTCAGATCCTCCATGTTCACAATGGTCTTTACCTTCTGTCCTACATTGTTGTTTGCTATGTTTTCCTGGTGCTAAATTCTTTACTGCATTTCTCCCTGGAGGTGGCTGTATACTGATAATGGTTAAAATAATTCTATACGTAAAGTAGGTATGGGATATGTAAATATTTGTTTTTTATCTCTGGAATAAATCTAAATTAAAATGTGTAAATATATTGTATTCAGAACTACTCTTACATGCCTCACACAGTCAAAATTCCTTTTGAATATGAGTTGAAGATAGGACGCATAGTTGTAATTATTTATTAATCATACATTTAATATTCCCCAAGCTGCCATAAAATGTCTGAGGAGACATGCTGCTAAGAAGAATTTGCTCAGCATTGCAGTACAATGCAGACAGTTTTCCACAGGGAAAGAAAAAAAGAAACATATCTTTTCACCTATTGCTGAGTAAATCACTAACGATTTTGCCCATTTGAGCTGAGAAATAATTAGTGGTATGGGATAGAGGCCAAGCATATCAAGAACTTGAAAATGTGTTCCTACTTATATTCTGATTTGCCCATTTTGGATTTAGCTGTAATTTCTGTACACTATATGAATTTCCCTTACTTCTGTCACAACCTCAATCTTGATAACTTGTTTTTCTGAAATAGTAATTTAAAAATAATGGCCATATTTTCTATAGACACAAATTTTAATTATATGAATAATAATAAGAATGATAAAACCCAAGCCAGTTAGGTGCATATGTTAATTTTTGTTTTGGATGACAGCTTAATCTGACTTTTCTTTTTTCTGCAGTAACTAAGCCACAAGCAATACAGCCTCAGAGTATCAGAATGCCTAGAGCCAGTGGTGATGGCTTAATGAGTTAATCCCTGCCATCAAAACCTTAGTATTTTAAGACTTTAAGTGGTTTCAAGGTCATTTGGTTTTCTTTCCTGATACAATATAGAAGCATTCAAATGGTGGCCTTATCCAGTCTTTCAAACCTCCAGGTTAGACTAATGTGTAGTCTCCCTAAGCAAACTTTTCTGGAGTTTACCCTGAAAGTGGAATAAATCTGTAATCAAATATATAATCTCATCCTTTGTTTCAGGAAAGATGGCAAGTTAGCTAATGTTTACTTCCGTGTCTTTGTGTAATGTGTTAACTGAAATGGGTCATTGGATAATCTTAGAACCAGAGAATTAGTGATGTTAGAGATCAGCTATTCTGGACACTAGTAAGACAGGCATTCAGCCTGAAGGAAAAGGGACAGGAACATGATAGAAATGGTCATGACCTCATCAGTCGGTCGTGCTTGCAGTTGTTACCATTTTTTAAGTGTATGTTCTTGGCCCTGTCTGCAGCTAATGGTGAGCCATTCTTGCAAAAAAAATATAAAAATTATGTTTATACTTATAAAATACATTACACAAAATTCATGGGTGGTGTTCTAAGACATATGAGTGGCATTCCAAGAAACAAGTTCTGAAAACGAAATAAGTCATTAAATTGGTAGTTTTGGCATGTGATTCCAGGTAGTGCTGTTGCCTTGCTAGGCTATCTGAGTAATATGGTACTTGAATACAACTCAGAAATGTTCATAATCATTTCCCAGTGTTTGAACATTTGCCATAGACCACAGTTCTTTTAGACACTTTAACAGAGTACATGAAAAGAGAAAAAAGTTGTGAATGTTGTGTGGAATGCTTTAAATGAAATCAGAAATTGATTTAAAATCTGAATTAGCAAAAACAATATTTGACTTCAATGGCAAAACAAAAATCAGAACAAGGAGAAAAGGTATTTTCATCCTCAAAAAAGGAAATGAACTGATACAAAACAACACATACTCTAATGTCCACCTTGAAGATGCTTTCAGAACCACTCTTAAAAATTCAATCAAGGAAAATGCAAAATTAAAGGTGTTCTGTGTCCGAAATATTTTTTATGAACCAAAGATCAAGACTTTCAAGGAATTAATGCTTTGTGTATTTTAAAATCTCATTTTAAGAATAATAACTTAAAGAAGGCAGGTGACCTCATCAACATGGTGACATAGGTTATTCCTAACTGTAGTCCCCCTAACAAGACCAACTAGACACTATGCCTCGACAGGGGAGCATTGTGAAACTGCAGAGCCCAGGTGAGGCTGAAGCACTTCCTGGACAACAAAGGCTGAGAATGAATGCATTAGAAGAGCAAGAGGAACAGTTTCACTTTGACCACATCACCCCTTCCTGGGAGGGGGCACAGTGTCATACTGAGAAGACCCCCCTGGGCCTATGTTTCTTCAGTGAGAAAAAGAGAACACAAGGTGGATATCCAGCTTCCCCAGCATTACGGGATGCTTCCTGGCAGGCTCACTTAGGTCCTACCTCACAGGGATCACCTGGAGAATCTGCGGAGCTCAACGACTGGGATTCAGATAGAGGCAGATAACCTGCACATCCTGGCAGAACGCATTCCTGCTTGCAGCAGCGCTCGAGCAGCGATCCCAGCCAGCAGCTCCACAGATCTGCAGAACCGAGCCAGTGATCAGTCAGGCCAGTGAGCTCAGTTGGCAGTTGGGCCTGATTTGGATCTCCAGCACAGGGCCATGCTGCCATGGAGCACATTCCATGCCCAGGCGGGAGAGCAAATTTACAGTCCAGCCCAACTGTTAAGCATAGCATCCAGATCCACTGCTCTGGAATCCGTGGCCACAACACTCTGCAGCTATGGAAGACATCGCTGGCCCTCCTAGGCAGGGAGACAAACCCACAGCCCTGCCCAACTGTTAAGCATAGTTTCTGGCCCTGCATAACAAGGGGGCCTGAAAAGACCCCGAGGAGGCTTAAACCTCAGCCTATGGAACCACCTGGCTGCAGAAATCAGCCTATAACCCTACCAAGCATGGAGCAGAGCATATGACCTTGAGGGACTGCCGAACAACCTGCAGCCTCCCCCAAGCAGGGAGTCCAGTCAACGACCCCACCCAATCACAGAGCATAACTTGTGGCCCTACCTGACCAAGAAGCCATGACAGTGATGCTGCTCAACGCCAGAGCATGGTCACCAGCCCCACCCAACTGGAGGGCACAGCTAATGGCCACTCCTGACCAGAAAACCCAGCCCACAACCTCTCCCAACAGTGGAGCACACCCAACCGTCTACCCAACCATAAAGCCCAGCCTGCTGCCCTGCCTAAATCCCAGTTGGGGAGGGCAGCCTGAGGCCCTACCTGAACAGCCCAGATAGTGGCCCCATCCAAACATGGAAGACAGCCAGCAACTCTGTCCAACTAGGGAGCTCACCCAGAGGCACTGGTTGAACATGAAACCCAGCCAGAAGGTCCACCCAACTGTGGAGCTCAGCCAGTGGCAACCTGTTCCCCAACCTAAGAATAAAAGGCCATGACCTCACCCAACCAGAGATCCCAATAGCAAGCTCCATCTGTTGGCAGATACTGCTAGCTGACCCATCCAGTACCCCATGATAAGCTGTCTGGAGAAGGTCTTAACCTGCTGAAGCAAAACCTGTAAAGTCTGAAAGAGGAGACTGTTTACTCAAGTGCACAGATACCAACACAAGGTTACAAGAATCACAAAGAATCAAGTAAACATGGCACCGCTAATGGAAACTAAGCTCCCATAATTGATGCTAAAGAAATGGAGACCATTGAATTGTCTGGCAAAGAATTCAGAATAACCCTCTCAAAGAAGTTCAGCGAAGTACAAAAAACACAGACAGACAACTAAACAAAATTAGGAAAAGCATGCATGAACAAATGAGTAGTTTAACAAAGAAATAGAAACCATCAAACAAAGCAAATGAAAATGCTAGAGCTGAAGAATGCAATGACAGAACTGAATAATTCAAAAGAGAGCTTCAACAGCAAGTTTGAAAAAGCAGAAGGAAAAATTTGTTTCCAATTTCCATTGAAAATTATCCAGTCAGGAGAGCAAAAAGAAAAAAAAAAAAACTATGAAGAAAGCCTATGGGTTTCATGGAATACCAACAAAATAGAATAAATGTATGCATTATGGTAATCCTGGAAGGAAAAGAGAAAGAGAAAGGGACTGAGAGTCTATCTAAAGAAATAATGACTGAAAACTTCCCAAACTTGAGGAAGGAAATGGACGTCCAGATTCAGGACGCTCAAAAGACCCCGAATAGGTTGAACCCTAAAAGAGTTAAACCAAAACACATTATAATTAAATTGACAAAAGTCAAAGAAAAAGAGAAAAATTTGAAAGCAGCAGTAGAAAGACAACTTACACACACACACAGGCACCCCCATTAGACCATCAGAGAAAGCTCATTATATTGAAAGTGAAACATCTGACATTACTTTGAACTCCTTTGTTAATTCATTTCTAAAGGTGAACACTGAAGATGCATTTGTTATCATGGTGATAATATGACTACAAATATTACATTACTCTATAATGTATGGTAAAAAAAAAATGGCTTCCTCACAAATTAAGAAACTCATGGTGCAGACATGTACAGGAAATTTGTTATGGTAACGCATAGTTTATAATCCAAACAGGCTACTGTATTCCATTTTTTGATAATAATATTTTTTGAAATACAAGCTGTAATTATCAAAATTTGCAAATATCCTATACATACAGAGAACTGAACTACAAAATTTGGGGGCTGGTATCGAACACACAAACATCATCATGGCAATATGTATTTTCGCTTCTTATGGCCTATCATAAATTTAACTTTAGATATGTTTGAGCCTATAACAAATGATTGTGTAATTGTCCTACAATTCTATTGATTTTTTTTTTGTAGTCAAGTTCTCTAATATTTCATGCTGTTAAAAAGACAATTGGAAATATTTAATCATAGTGTAAGAGTGGAATTTAAAGTTTTGAAGCTTTGGAGGGAACTTCGACTATTAAAGACAAAGCATGCAAACAGGTAGACACTGAAATTTATCCCTACAGAAGAGACAATTGAACAAATTAAATGATGAGAATGTAAATATACATAATTGTATTTTTGGAATATCTGACCTGGTGCGAAGAATCTTTGAATTAAGCTTCTGGTTTTACTTGAATAAATTTATATTCTGTATTATAATGAAATGAAATTGAGAGGATCAATGATTTTGAAGAATGCAAATTTGGCAAAACATTCAAAATAGTAATAAAAGGAGTCAAATCATTGGCAAGTTTTAATTATAAAAAATTTGTTGAACATTTTTACTTTGAATGGAGGCAAAAGATAGTATCTGTGAAAATGTTTGAGCTGAAATATTTCCACATTTACTACAAAAAATATAATTCAGACTATATTATATTTAGCAGAATTTGCTCTGAATATACCACGTTCCTCAGCACTCATAGACTGAATATTTTCTCATATGTTTTTTCAAATATTATGTTCTACATAGAAAAGTCAATTGGAGGTATCATGAATATCAAATTTATTGACCACAATATGTAATTTTTATGAGATTCTAGATAATATAATGAAAAACTAAAACTAAATTAATATTGAAAAAAAACACGTTTTAGAAATAATAGCAGTGATATGAGATAAAGGTAGCTAAGGAAGTGCTTAAATTATGTGACACCATATGAAGAATAATTATTGTGATGTTATTTTTAATGCTCAGGTAACCATTATAAATGTTTCATTTTCTTTTAAAGTACACAGATATATTTTATTTATTTTTTAGAAATAATTTTACTTCTATAAATATTTTTTGTATGGAACTATTTTCTAGATCTACCAATATAAGTGAAACCAATTTTATTGACTGTCTCAACATTTATACTACTTAAATTATTGAAAAGCCTTTTTTCATTCTCTGAACTATCCCAGTTTGAACAAAACTTGACTTGGACAACATGGTTACAATCCCCATTTCAGATAAGAGGAAATGGAACATTTTCAAAGTCACCCAGTTAATAAATGCTAATGTAATTTCCAAAAATCTTTTAAAAATGTGGTAAGAACTATAACCTATAGACATCTATGGGTTGGGGAGCATATTTGGTTCATGAAAGGCATTATTTATTTCTCATGAGAATCCCATGAATTAGCTTATAATTATTTCTATTCTTACTTTATAGACAAGGAAATTGAGGCTTATTGAAGTAAGATAATGTGCCTAAGATCAACAGCTGGTAAGTGAAAAAATGGGATTTCATGCTCTGTCTGATTTCATGCTCATGTCTCTTACCCATTCTTTTCTCTCCTCCCCAAACTTTATTGAGATATAATTTACATATAACATTGTGTAAGATTAAAGGTGTGCAATGATGATTTGACACACGTATATATTGTGAAATGTTTACTGCAATAAGGTTAGTTAACACATCCTTCACCTCACATAATTACCATTTTGTTGTCTTTCACACCCATTCTTAGTGGAGGTTTTAAAAGATTCTTAGGAAAAACATTAGATACCCAGAAAAGGAACAATAATCACTACTTTGAAGATAAAGAAACCAAGGTTAGCTAATCAAAAAGGACAAAGCGTGGTCAATATTGCCAGCATGTAAAGAAAATGGATTTTAACTAGGTAAACCTGAGTTCAAATCCCAGGCCCACAACATACCAGCTGAGCAATCTTGAAGTCTGTTTTTTATGATCTGTGAGATTCAGTACTTTGTCAACAAAATGGCAAAACTAGTATCTATCTTTAAAGAGTGGTTTGAGAATAAAATAGAGTAGTACTTTAAAAAGTCTAAAATAGTGCTTTGACCATTGCAAGTACTCAGTAAATGATATCTATTATTATTATTGTTCTCATTGATAATAAAAATAAAGCAATAATTCTTTGAGAAATGGCTCCATATGAGTCTCTGTTTGCTAATGTCACAGAACCTGCCTGCATTGCCATATGAATAGGATTTTGCTGCCTGTATGTTTAAACTTGGAAAATAACTACTAAAATAAATATGTGGATTACTGATGAGAGGATGGGTTTGTGGAAGACAGTGTTTTAATAGATAGGTCTAGGCAGCTCTAATTCTTATCATCTTCCTTGCCTCAAAATTAGGGGTATACTTCTTGTACCACGTTACCCTATAATAATCAGTGGATGGAACCAGGAAGCCAAGATGGTATAGTTTGTCTCGAGATAGAATCATTTCGAATGTATTCATGTTGACCCCAAAGTTATTTAACATTGTATTCTGTCGAGGGATGCGGGGTGATGGTAAATTTTGTCATACAATCTTATTAATGGCATCAAAGTTAATGTGTTTTGTGATTGTCTTTCAAGGGGATAAATGGCAAATTAAAGTTGTGATTCTGCCCATTTCTCCAAAGATTTACACTTTAGTCTTGGAGCAATAATATAATATGTAATTACTATATAATTATGTAATAATATAATATAATGTGAAGAGTATTTGACATGAAGATCTAAAGATCTGTCATCGTACTAGAAATGTAAATTTTAGCAAGTCTCTTACTTTTCTAAGCCTCAGTTGTATTATCTGCTAACAAAAGTGATGTCTGAAAGTTCAAACGCGATAATACAAAATATAGACACTTTGCAAACTGGAAAACTTTCTAGGTAGTTACATCATGTCATAAACCTTGTGTAAATTTAGATATTATATGAGAAATAAATACTAAATATTTTATATTTCTAATACACATGGACATTATATGTAGAATCATTACAAAGATTAAATAGCTTAATTTGTTTAAGTATCTAGTAATGAACTTTTATTCATTTGGTTCAAGGACTTACACATATTGAACCCTGGCTATAGACCAGGCAGTATGTTACAATGGTAAATAGAACAGAAAGTGTCCCTGCTTCATGGAGTTTATCATCTACTGTGAAGGTTGGACATAAACATATACATGATTGTATAATTAAACACTGTGATGACTTCTACGAAGTAAATTAACTGGATTCTATGAGAGAGAATAGCAGCTGGAGAATAGGAGCCAACTTGGATTGGAGAGTTCGTGGAATAATATTTGAATTGAACCCTAATAGATGAATTGATTTTAGTCAAGTGAAGACTGTTGACTGATGAGTGGGGAGAAGTGAAGGAGCTGTCTAAACAGAAGAAATAACACCTGCAAAACCTGAGGCAGGCAACAGGTTGGCGTTTTCTAGGAACTGTTTCAATGAGGTTGCCATGCAGAAACATGAGATGAGTTTGAAGATCTTGACAAAAGCCAAATCATGCAGGTCCTTGGAGCCTTGTTAAAGAGATTGAATTTTATTCTAAGTGAAACAGAAAGCCACTGAGAAGGAGAGTAGAGGGAAGAATGAGGGTTCCGTATTGAACAAGTTGGTTGGCAACAACCTTGAGGCATGTAAATGACTGAGTCAAGTAGTTAACTGGATATGAGCCTGTCATTCAGGGCTTCAGAACTGGCAATATCAATAAGGGACACAGTTTTTAAAATCATGGGAATGTTTGAAACACTTAGGTAGAGAGTCTAAGAAAAGAACTACAATGTCTGAACCCAAGGAATTCGAGCACTGAAAAGTTGAAAAGAAGAGTAGCTAGCAAAGGAGAAGTAGAAAGAATTGCCAAAGTAGTAGGAGGAAATGTGGCACCAAGAAGTCAATGAAGTCTGTGTTTTGAGAAATTGTGGCCAATTGGGTGATGCTCAAAAATCCATTATGGAGGTCAGTGTTAACTTTAGCAAGCGTGGGTTAGATGCAGTGTTGCAGGCAGATGATAGATTCAAGTGAGTTAAAAGGTAAACAGGAAAACCAGGGCAAGAAGAAAATTCTTCAAAAGTTTTGGATGCAAAGAGGAAGAGAAATACAGATCAGTACCTGTTGGGAGATGAGATGCTTTTATTTATTTATTCAACATCAGAAACAGTAGAATAGGATTATATGTTACTAGGAATACTCCAATTAAGAGGAGAGGTTTAAGATGAAGGAGAGAGAAAGAATAACCAAAGAAGTAAATTCCTTGAGAAAACAAGAGAACCTGGGATTCAGAATAGGAACAGAAGGACTCTGTTAGGAGAAGAGGTTAATGATCATAAAAATGCAGTGATTCAAATTTACTCAGTTGTATTAATCTCTTCACTGATGCTCAGCTTCAAGGGTACAGCCTAGAGTCATATAACTAGGTTAATTTAGCTTAGATTTTTGCCAGAGTAGTACAAGGGAGTGAGAAGGGGACAACAATGGCAGTTTGCTAGAGAGTGATTGTAGCTAGTTGAGCTTGGGACGTTTGATAATAGACTGATGTAGATTTTGTAGCAGTAAGCTGTATGGTATAAGGTATAAGCCTAACTACCTTTGAGATATGCCCTGCGATGTATGTTCAGTTTGAAGGCTAAGACCTGTTTCTTTATTGCTACTTCTGAAATATGTCTAGATAAGAACATTTTAGTAGCTAAAATGTAATGCCGCTTTTTCTCATTGGCATTCTTCTCTTCAATAAAGTAAGTAATCTAAGCTGTAAGAATAAATGTCTTTATGGATTTCTATATAAGTTATCTTCATTTTGAATTATAAAAATGGGTTTTGTATACGGCTTTTAAAAATTTTATTCTGAGTTGGTCGTCATGCAAAGATTTAGCTCACTGCTGAGACAGAGGGCATGGTAGCCGTTAAAAACAACCACAGGCTCAGAGGACAAATAGGTAATAGCTTTGGGGCGGCTGCCTTTATGTGTAACATTTCTAAAGGGATAGGCCAAGTAACGTTTGCTGCTTCCGGAAACTTCCTTGTCACTTGATACCTTGGATGTTTGCTTGGCCTACTGGGTTAAAGATATTCCAAATTTGCTTTAAGAAATTTAAAAATATGAGTCAAAATATGAATATAAGTTAGATTGAGCACATATGTAAAGGAGCTAATTTGTAAACAATTTTTGAACCTATTTCCCTGTTCACAATCTACTCTCTCTTAAGATGTACATTCAATAGATTTTTTTTTAGAGATGGACTATTAATTACCCTCCTATCCAGAAACACAAGCATGTTCTTCCTGCAAGACTCCCTCCTTTCTGTCTATGAAAATCCATCCAGCAAATAACACTCTCCCATCTAAGCCCTCCATCTCAGCCACCAATACCTTCTTGTCCTTTGAGGTGACGGCATGCAGCGGTGGAAGTGAGGATGCATTTACAGGACAGCAGACTTCCCCATGTAACTAACATTTCCAAATGTCTATCATTTAGTGAGGTGATTTGGTGTTTTAACTTCCTGCTCATTATAATGAAAATTTTAAAAAGAGAGAATTTTCTGTGGTTGCTCGAAGTAAGATTAAGATAATTTTTTTTCATAAAATATGATCAAACTTTCATTAAAAAATAAGTATGTAGTCAAAATCTGTAAGCAATTTAGTATTTATTTCCATAAATACATATGTTTTTATTTGAACTTCCTCCCACCTGTTAGTGGCTTGGTACATCTTTGGAAAATGTGTAATAACTATTCACAAACTCTAGGAGAGGTACTTGATAAGTATTAAATAAATGAGTAACACTGTATGCCATACCCATAAATTAGCTCATATAATTCTTACATCAACCCTTGAGAAATGAGTGTATTATCATCATAATTTATCCCTGCATAATAAATGACAAAATGAAGATAGGAGGAGTGTAGGGCTTAAGTAACTAGCCTAAAGACAGAACTAGTAAGTAGTAAAGGCAGTATTTAAGCCCAGGACTCCATATGCTAATTTCTGTGTTCTTCCTGTTATTTACACTGCCTTCCCAATGCTGCACTGTAGGAGCTGGGGCAAGTCACGTGAGTGGATTTAGGTGGTAAAAAGAAAATAGGAGATGAGAGGTGGGGTGCATGGCATATGCTTTCTTTTGAAAATGCTTTGGAGGAACTAGTCTTCCATGTAGAATACAAGCCCATGACTTAAGCCCTGTCTGCCATACCTCTTGGCATAGCCTTGCTTTTTCTGTTACTCATTATATAGGGTCTTAAGAGATTTTAATAACATAAGATCTTTAATAACATATCATGAAGAAAGCATGCTATGATAAAAGGGAATTATAATGCTGCAGTATAGCCCTAAATCAATAACCCCCAATTATAAATGTTATACCATTTATAAGATTGTTTTTTCACCAGAGGAAAAGTATTTGTGCTTGTCATATATACCTGTGTGGTCCACATAGTTAGTAAAACTGATAGTATTAATAAAAATCTTAATAGGCTTCATGATTAGAATAAAATGATATTTTGATCCAAATCCCTAATTAGAACAGTACATTTACCAACTGTTCTCATGGGAAATGGAACCAGAATTCATCAAAGTAATACCTAATTAATCCTTCTTTGTAACAGATGTCAGCCTTATTTTCAAGTCTTTTGTAGACAATGACTCGCTGTATGAATCTTTTAATTGTCTATCTTGGGTTTTTTATTTATTTTTAACACTATAGTATATGGTTAAATAAAGGAGATGGAGATAATCAGTTTAACTATGGGTTGAGTCTGTTTAGCTACTATAGTAGAGATACAGAATGGTGAACACAACAAACATATTTATGATTCCATCAGAATCAATTTAAAATAAAATGCAATAGTAAATCTGTTAATAGTGCACTAATACTGGGCTAGGGGTTAGGAGATCAGCATTTTATCATGACTAGGCCATACAGCATTGCCTGATCTCAAGCAATTCATCCCAACTCTTTGGACTTCAGATACTGAATCTGTGTGATGAGGCCACTGGGCTGTGATTTTTAGGGTCCCTTCCAGGGCAAAGATTCATTACCTTCTAAAAATCATTCCGTTTTTATAATTCACATTCTATTTTAATTAACTCTGCACATATGTATATAGGTATGTGCATGAGAATATGTGTGTGTGTATACACACACACACATATCTCTATCTCTACTTACACTTAGTTTCAATTCCATTCTGTAGTGTCTTTGATGAAGAACAGGAGGAAGACAATGATAGCTGATAAAGTTACTTATGTTTTTAGATATATCTTATCTACTATAGGTAAAAAGGGAACCACTTATTCAGTGGCAGATTTCAGCATGTACCTCTGGGAAGTATAATATTACATTTTAAATACTATGTCATTGATTAGTCAGGAAAAATAATTATGACAGAAATTTAGAATATGTAGCTTTGATTCCTATCAATGAGTCCTTACTTAAGTAATGCGTGTTTATAGTCCAGTAACTACTTATCAAAGATGACAAAAGTATAATCTGAAAACAGAATAAATATGGAATAGTACATGTCAAAAATGGTGTCAGTTAAAGGCATCAGCTTGTAAATAGGAATTTAGGCATCACTATTGTTGAAGATTTGAACTATGTGATCTGTATTTGGATTAAGACTGCAAATGTTTAACCTGTAGGACTCTGTTGGCTTTGCATTATATCTCTATAATGTTTAACAAAATTTCACAAACTTGGTAGCCTTTATAATGCCAGAAAGGCTAATAATGGCTAAGAACCATTAACATTTATTATGAGCTCACTCTATACAGGGCTATGTTTTATGCATATTACCTCTTTTATCTCATTTCACCTTCAAAACAACCCTGTGAGGGTTGTTTTATTAACAACCTGTGGGTCCTTTTATTAACTTTATTTTGCAAATGAAAAAACTGAGGCTTACAGAAGTAACTTGGCCGAGACCACTGAACAAAAGTGGAGGGGACCCAGGATTCTAATTCAGGCAGTTTGGTTGCAGAACCTTATGGATACCCAGCGACAGCGAAAGCAACCAATTAACCAACAATAATGCAGATCACTCTTGAATGTGTTTATCTTTAGTCAGACCTGCCTACCTAAGCCCTAGACATGTCTGTCCACCTGCCTATTAGACTCACCCACTAGGAAGTCTCAGAGTCCCACCCACTGCACACAGTCACTGAGCTCTCACCTTGTGCATGAAGCTTGTTCCTCCTCCAGTGATTTTCCTATTTAGGCAATGGTCCATCATTATCTATGGCTCAAGGCTGGGAATAAACGCTGTCTTCTCTCTCTTCACTTGCTACATCCAATTATCTATTACATCAATTCAATTCTATTACTCAAATACTTTTTAAATCCAATTGCTCTTCTCTATTGCCATGGCCTCCACCCTGGTCCAAGAGACTGTCATTTCTCATGTGGACAACTGTAAAATTTTCCAATACTGGCTGCTCTTCTAGTTTTGCTCCTCTTCAATCCCTTCTCTACGCTTTAGCTACAGTGATGTTTCAAAATCACATATCTGATCATATAACACAGCTGCTTAAAACATATATCTTTTCATTACTTTTGGATAATGTCCATCTTCCTTAACATGTTTATTAGTTCTGTTCTCTGCTTACCCACCTTCCCCCCAACCCCAGATTATCTGATGCTATTATCTCCTTCCACCTTATGTCACAGACTTAGTGCTTTTCTTTTATTGCCTTGCTTTTACTTTTACTGCTTCAAGACCTTCACATATTCATTTAAAAGTCACTCATCAATCACCTCCTAAATGATGGCCACTGTCCTAAGCACTCAAGTATAGTTAGTGGTAACCAAGATTGACAAAGTCCCTGCTCTCATGGAACTTTTCTTTTAATGGTTTAGAGGGACAAACCATAAACAAAGAAAGTAATGTATTTTCAGATGGTTGTGATTTTTATGAGGAGGACAGGGCAATGGGACAGAGAGTAAGGGGATGTCTGGGCTGGAGTATAGGACATACATGTGCTTATAGGTGCCCAGACTAGTCTTACATTCTTCCCTCAGCATCCCACCCCACTTTCCACTCCATGCCTGGCTAACTCCTACTTACATTTCAGGTCTCAGCTTAACCATCACTTGGTTGGAAGGTTTTCTTGACCTCTCTTCTATCCAGACTAGAATAGGTACCTTTATTCTCAGGCCCCCACGCTTCTTTGTGCTTTATCTTTTGTAATTCCCATCACACTTTAAATTACTAATTTAAAGTATTTAAATAATTAAAACACTTAAATAAATGTTTACTTAAAATAATTGTACTTACATAGTTATAATAAATAAATTATGATAAATAACACAAATTATGTTATCCATGTATTATATATAACACATAATAATAATACTTAATTACTTAAAATAATAATTACTTTAAATAACTATTTGAAATCTGTTTCCTACACTCTAAATTCTACGAAAAAGGACTACTTACTTATTTCTGGGAGATACCGCAGTAAAAAAGACACATAAGATCCCTACTCTTACGGAGCTTTCATTCATAGTTATGTTTGGGAAATCACACACAAAAAATTAAGCAAGATAATATCAGTTAGTTAAAAGGGTTAACACCAATATTTGATTATAATCTTAGCAAAGAAAAAAAGTACAGCTTTTTCAAAGCCTCCAGCTGGGGGACCTGCCCTCTCTGAAGTTTTAGGTATGGCTTCTCTGAGGAAGTGATGATTAGGGTGAAGCCTGGATGGTAAGAGTTAGCTTGGTGAAGATTTGACTTGGCAAGATGAGAAAATATCTCAGGGAAGTATGGTGGAGAGTGATAGGGGTCTTGGTAGTGGTGCTAGTTTACTGGGGGTCAGAGGAGTTTTCCTGAGGAGATAAATTTGAGCTGGGACCCGATTGGCAAGAAGGATGCAGCCATAAGAATGCCAGGATGGTAGAATTTCAGGAGAGAAGAGCACAGAAGTCCTAAGACAGGAATGAGCTTGGTGTAGTCTAGGAAAATTGAGGGCTAGCATGGCTGAGGCATAGTGATCAAAGGGAGATGTGGTAAGAGACGCGGCCTGAAAAGTAGGCAGAGGCCAGATCACAGAGGGCCTTGCTGCCCATTGCAAGGAATTTGGACTTTATTCTAGGTGCACTGAAAAACTTGGAAGACTTAAGGCAGGAGAGTAGCATGCCTTCTTTATGTTTTCAAAAGATTACTCTGGTTGTAGACAAAGGATTTTAGGAGTCAGGAGGGCAGGCAATGAGACCAGTTAAAAGCTCATAAATAACATAAAAGATCACCTCTGTAACGTGAATCAAGTTTCAGAAAGGAATGTTGTACACTCTATCATAGGCATTATTTTATTTGGGAACAAAAGAAAGACGTAGTGAAAATACTTAGGAGTCAGGGAGATTTGGGTTGAAACACTAGCCTGCTATGGGACCTTGAATAAGGAATTTATATGAGAATAATAATCTACTCCTCACAGAGTTACTGAGAGGACCAATGAGGTGATGCTTTTGAGCCTATCATAGTATTGGTGCATGAAGGAACCCAGTAAATATGCTTCCCTTCTCTCCCTTTAAAAGACAAATACTCCATGTGAGGAATAATACATTAGATCTCCCGTGACTATTGACTTTACAGTAGTGATGAATATTGCAGGAGGGCCTACAATCTGCCAAGCACTGTGCCAAGAGCTGTGGCCACAAGTTCCCTTTCTCAGGCACTTACAGAAGAGTAGGAAAGATAGACAATAAGCAGATGATTATACAAAGAGTTATATGATGATAATTGCCATGAACACTGCAAAGGACAAAATTCTTAAATGTGTACACTAGGAAGAGTTTATCCAATCTGAAGTTCACGGGAAGGTTCCAGGTGGAATTTAGTGAGAGACCTGAAGGGTGAGTCTTAGTTAGGTGATAATTTACTTACTCTGGTCTCTTCCAAGGTGACGACTTGTAGAAAATAAGTTTTGATAAGGATTGGAAAGAGAAACCAAGAAACGAAACCTGGCCTGAGGTGAGAAGTTCAATGCCAGGGATCCAGGTATTGGCGGCGGGTGGGGGGGTCTGTGATCCATGATGGGGAAGAGGAAGTATACAAGTTTAGTGCTCAGCATAGACAATGGACAATATCACAGAGGGTAAAGTATCATGCTCATAACACCATACTTTTTCTTTCCAGCTTGTAAGACATTGTGAGCATAAATGAGGAGAAGGGATTAGACTCAGGGAAGTGGGATTAATAGATAGTTTAGGAGTTTGGGCAGCTTTTTCAGTCAATGGAAACTGAACAGTTTCAGGCACAAATAATTGAATGATAATTTCTTCTTGCTGGTATCCATAAAAAAAAGATCAGTTCAGAGCTCCTCTACAAATTTGCAACTGCCCTAATTATGGTTTGAACACCAAAATATAAATTATGATCCAAAATCTAAATTGATCCATGCATAGAAAAGACCTTAAAGATATAAAAGTATTTTTGATCTATTAGTGCCTATTATCTCACAAATAATTTACTTGCAAAAACATTATGTAATTTCAGGAACGATGAGAAAATTCAGAATACAAGGAGGCTATACCTATACCTCAAGTCTGTTCTGTCCAAACCTTCAGATTGAAATGAAAGCCAGAAGTGCTCAAAATACAGCCTTTGATCAAGTACATTTTTGTATTAGAAAAATAATATTAAAGTGAAAGTGTAAAGTCTATATTCTCTTTTGGCAAATTATTATAAGTACATTAAAAAAACACACACACACTACAACAAACAAAAACAAAGGCCCAACTCCATCCTGGGAGAAAAAATATTTTTGCGATTCAAAGACCCTTCATTGGGAAGGATTTTCCCTTAGTCTTTAAAGCTACATGCATTTCCCGTCCCTGCTCATTGCATTTAGAGAGGGCCTAGTTGACAGTGTTCCTTCCTGTGTGTGCTGATGTGGCTGAAAATCATAGCAGCCAATCAGCAATTTTTGCATGCTCTGGTTTCCAGGCTAGCCTGTTCTTTGAGCAAGAATCCTAAGTGCAGCTTGCCAAGCATGCTCTGTTGGTGGTCTTGGCCTCAAAGTCAGAGTGATGTCAAACTGCATTGTTTCACCTTTGATCACAGAACTCCTACTTGTCCTACAGGCTGTTGCGTCTTCTTTACGTCCTACAAGGTTATATAGTCCTTTAAATTGGGTCATTGGAAACATCTTTCTTGCCTGCTGCACACAAGCAAAAACTCCTTCAGTTTCCTCTAGTCATTCTCCTCGTCACCTGGAATATTCCATTCTTTTCCTGGGAATGGAAGCTCAACTTAAAAAATTATGAGTCAGGATGGAACTCTGCCATTTGGAGATATTCAGCTTTTACAAAGGGAGCCAGAATGTAAGAACACTTTCTTTCATTGCCCTCATACTTATAGGGAGAGTATAAATCACTGTAAGCTCTATGGCTTGATTGACTTGGTATAGGGGTTAAGTTCGCCTCTGTGCTTTCTGAGGACAGTCCGTGCTTTCTGCCTGTGGCCTTGGTTCATATGTTATGTATACTCACCGAATATAAGAAAGAGCATTCTTTAACAGCACTGTTGAATTTTACTCTGATCTGGTGCTTTCATTCATCCCCACCCTCCCTTCGATTTAGGCTCTTTTAACCTCTTGGAGAAAGAAAACATCAGCTTCAACTGGAATTTTTTTGTCTTCCTTAAGCACAATATATAAACGTAAAATGCCTAGCAAACTGCCTGACACAAAATAGATGCTGATTAAATGGTAACTGTATTTCATTTCTTCTAATTTATTCATCTTTTAAAGTAACTAAAATAATATTTTTCTTTTTCTCTGAAGGATTTCCATAGTGTATTCTTTACTTACCAATTATTTTAAATCAATGGAATTAAAATAGCGTTAATATGGAAAGATGTACAGTTCATCAGAGAACAGAGTTAGGACTGGATTTCTTTGTTTACAGTTTTTTTTTAATGGAATGGGAAGATGTTTACTATTATTAAATAGAAAAGTAAGTTACAAAAGCAGAATATACTGTATATAGTGTAAGCCTAGTTTTTTTTTACTGTGCTTAGAGTTTTAACCAGAATAGAGAAAGAAACATGCTTAAACAATGAATTCATCTTTTTTTGTTGTTAATAACAATATTTGCTGTTTCAAGGGAGGAGATTTTGAATTCATAAATGGATCTTCATACTTTTTAAGATCTTCTTAAAATGACAGCTTATATGAAACAAATGCCATCTAATAATGTGTGACTTGAAAAAGGTTTTATCTAAAGCAACTGCTACAAGAATAGGTTTGTAACTCCTACATCTGAAAAATACATCTATTCTTCTGATTCCATTCTTCAGGATAGATTCTTGCCTCCCAAAGAGAGATGTTTTTTACCATCCATAGCAGCCAACCAACTCTTTTGGTCAATGGCCTTTGAGGCACCAATCACATTACCCTCCTTAACACAGATTCTTCTAGAGACAGTTTATAAAAATAGTAGAATTTCCTTTTGTTTTCAACTAGGATAGGTAATGCCATCTTCCTGGAAGTGTTACAGATTTTAAAAAATAATTGAGAAACCCAAGGAAGAAATTAGTCTTAACCTATCAGTAATGTGCAGAAGAACGTTAGAGAAAGAAAAGAAGCATCATCAGGGAAACTGCATGGAGAAAAGGGATTAGATCTGATGCCCTCTTTTGTTTTCTTCCAACTCACACTCTGCAAAGTTCCAACACTTGCTTGATCAAATATTTCTATTCAGGGGTAGGAACAGGTATAAAAATAAATATTGTAGAGCTTTAACCACCATAGATTATTGAAATTCAGTAAACTCATAGAAAATTTGTATATATAAAGCAGATTTATTTTCATTATGTGAGCATGAAAACTAAAGAAAAAAAAAGTTTCTATAACCTTAAAAGAGCTAAAATGATTTTCTCTACAAAAATTGTGTTCTCAAGTTTCACTGCCTTGTGCCAGTTTTCAGCCTAGAGTGAATTTTTATGGTTGAGTCATAAACCTCTGAAAATCATACCACAGGTTTATAGTGGAAGGAAGGCTGACACCACTTTAATTACAGTGTGGCAAGGGCCAGGGTGAGAAGCATGGATGGCGTTAACTCTCTCACTCACACACCACTTCACACCTCTTCAAAGCAGGTGGGCTCTGCCATTCAATCCAGAAAACGTGGATTTCAAAATCACTGAGTTTGTACAAGTCTTCTGTTTTATTTCAGTTTCCTTGCCCCTTCCAAGAAATACTATCTTTAGAGTTATAATGAGTAGTTTTATTCCTCAGATTTGGATCAAAGCAATCTGCCATCTCTGGAGAAACCAACCTTCCTAGGCTGTTGCAGTGAACATACTTTAGACTTGGATTTATGAGCTAATTTTGAGGACTATTATCACTGAGATCTTTCTTTGGCTAACAGATGAAAAATAAAGGGTTTGGTCTTCTCATTTGAAACTGAGAAATGACTTCAAAACTCATACCCTGCAAAAGGAAAATCCAAGCCTTTTGGCTACAGCTTCTTCTCTGGTGACGTTGCCCAAATTTTGATGAACAAGGAAATGATCAAGCAACTGTTTAAGAGGATCAATGAACCATAAGTGGCCCAAAATAACTGACTCATGAAAGCAGCAAAGCTTTTCATAGCCATCTGAGGGACCTCAAATATGAAGGCTTCTTTCATATTCACCAGTAGGGCATATTTAGGTTATAAACTGCTGAGGGATCATGACCATATGTTATATAGTGCTTACTACATTGTGAGCCCTTAAAAAACATCTCATTATAATGAGATGTTGGAAAAAAGGAGAAAAGGAAGACAGACATTTTCTTTGTACTAAGATACCTAGGAAATTTCATCCTAAAATGGCTGAGGAAACAGCCCTAATGAAATAAGCTAAGCTGGGACAGATCCATCAAGTCAATAACTGCATTAGCAATTACATCCTTTTAGTGAAAAAGCAATCCTGGGCCATGTCTCCATAGCTATTGAGGGGATGTCTCCTCAGCTGTGCTGGGAGAGTCCAATACCTTTGGCTGCCTCAGCTCTCCAGGGCTTTCAGTTAAAGCAGCTGATGGATTAAGTTGGCAGCTAACAAGGGCAAGCCACCAGAGTGTATTGGGACTGTGTCTGGAAACTCATGGAAAATTCTGAGTCTAGATCCAATCAAAGTTTAGAAATGGA
Organism: Balaenoptera physalus; assembly: GCF_965194825.1. Classification (NCBI taxonomy): domain Eukaryota; kingdom Metazoa; phylum Chordata; class Mammalia; order Artiodactyla; family Balaenopteridae; genus Balaenoptera; species Balaenoptera physalus. Next base: position 102,593,137 of record NC_138882.1, read on the forward strand.
TTTGATAGCCCCTGAGAATTTTCTTTCTTTCTTTTTTTTTAATAAACTGGTCATTCTGTTTTCTGTTAATGACTAACAAAGTAAACAACTACATGCTACTATAGATGGAGATGCTGATAAACCATGTTTTCAAGGTGTCTTCACAGAATCATAATCTATTATTGCTGCAAGAGATCTTAGAGAAAAATCTTGGCTAATGACTTGCCCAAGGCACTTCTTTTCTAATTCATAGACTTGCAATTCTTAAAAAAATGAACTTAATACTATGGATGTTTTGCTCACGCTCTGTACTAATTTTTTTCCACTTACTATTTCATACTGTGTATGTAGCTTATTTTGCATTTTAAAATTCACAACCATTGCCCCCTTCTTCCCCCAGTTTTGTTCCTAGGTTGTCTATCTCCCGGGTTTATAATTCTCAAAACCTGATAAGATACAGACAATGAATTTAAAATCCATATAAGCAGTGGGAGTTGAAAAACCTTTGTTTATTTGTTTGGCTGGCTGGTGTTGTGAAGAATAAATCAATCAATCTTGGCTTAAAAGTGGTTCCAGCTGATCCCCATACATTTACTCCTGCTTGGAATTGCTGTTACATTAGTTAAACTGTTGAATTCACAATCGTTTAATGGACAGGCTTTGTCTTCCCCTGATAACCTGCATGCTGCTTGATTAGCACTGGTTTGATTCTCTTCTGGACATTTCTCCTTTAATTAAACCTGACAGCTTTTTTGGCGTGGAACTTCTAGAAGCACCCTAGGATCACTATGTCCTTTCCATTTATAAAAGTCAGCTCCTAGATTCCACAGGATAATGTAGGTGAAAGTGCTTTGAAAAAGTAAACTGCATCCTATAAATACAAAGTACAGTACTGGTATTTTCTCATTTGGGAAAGCAAACTTAGTGAAACAGGTTTGGTACAGCAAGGTAGTTCAACTTTTGTTCTAGATTTTTCTGTTTCTTTTTTTTCTCTCCCCTTCCTTTAGAGCACTTCAAAAACTTTCTCTTTTGTATCTATGAAGCCCCGAAGTTGCTTTTCCACCAGCATAAAGAATAAACAAAGCAACGGATAAATAGAGCTGGCATTTTGGGAAAAACAACCTACTGAAATCTATCCACTTTTGGCAATAGACAGATCAACTTTAGGGTACTGGAACAGCTAGATTATGGGGTTATTGAATATAAACAGTGGCAATACCATTGGCTATGATATTTTTAGGCAGTGGATTTGAGATGCCAGGGGCGTGGAGTTACAGAGCTCTCAGGATTCAGGTTGATCCATAGGGTCAGCTACTTGATGATTTTCCTTAAGTCCATCCGTAAGTTTGCTTCTATTGAAATTCATAGGTCCATTCACACATAGAGGCGTCCTGTAGGAAATAAACATAGTTAAAACATATTAATTAATTTTATATTTCTGGTTTCCATAGTTCTCTAGTGCTTTTTATTTGGAGTTTCTTCCACAATCAAATGGCAAGAGATGTTATAGCTATTATAAATGACACACCCCAAAGATTCAAAGATAGCTCTAACAGGTTTTGGTAACTCTGGGTGAAACTGTTAGTGAAAAAGAAAAGTGATTTTAAAAAATATGGCAGAGAAAAGAGTAAGCAAACTCAAAAACCTCAGTTAACAAAGTTAATACCATGTTGGCTAATGCACAAACAACTTCAATTTCCTTTAATTAGTTCAGAGTTAGGTGACAACATATTTAATCAGTGAGCTAACAAGTGCAGCAGCTGATTGCTCTCACCGCCCCGTGTGTATGTGTTGACTGAAACACTAAATAAAATTACTTTCACTGCAACAATAAAGTGGCATCCTAATTTTATTACAGTAACAACCTTTTAGAAGTGGCATGCAGCAGTGAAAATTGATTATTTCCTAAGTACTTTTTTCCCCCCTTTAACATGTCACTGTGGTTTAACCCTTCGGGAATGTGATGGCTAAATTGGAGTCCATCTGTCAAAAAGACCTGCCGCTGTGTCTCTTCTGCAAGGTATTGAGATGGTCCTGAGTGCATTGCTTGAGTTCACGTTAGCAGCTATATTCCTGAGTGGCAAAATGTGGCCTTCAGCAGACAGAGGAATCTGATCAAAATCCAGTGTTTTTCCAATTAGTTAAACACACCTAGAAGCCAGCAGTTTTTTGTAGTGTCTTTGTCAGTGAGAGAGAAAATAGGTGTCATTTTTCTCATCCTCTTCATGACCTATATAGAAATATTCATTTATTTTCTTTATATTAATTAGCTTGCATTTTGCTATGATTTTCCTAGGTTGGCAAAAGAGAACTCTCAAAAGCAATGCTACTCACTGAGGAAACATTTCTTCCTAAATCCATGGTCCTTTGAGGGTTACAGGGTTTGGAGTACATTTTTCTTCCAACAGTTGTACAATTGAAACCACTAAGGTATAATAAAAATTGCTAAGAGTAACCTGCTCCTTTTGCCGTCATTACCTGTAGAATGTGAAAGACTCAGTTGATCTTTATTGGTTTGTTTTTTTTTTTAACATCTTTATTGGAGTATAATTGCTTTACAATGGTGTGTTAGTTTCTGCTTTATAACAAAGTGAATCAGCTATACATATACATACATCCCCATATCTCCTCCGTCTTGCATCTCCCTCCCACCCTCCCTATCCCACCCCTCTAGGTGGACACAGAGCACTGAGCTGATCTCCCTGTGCTATGCGGCTGCTTCCCACTAGCTATCTATTTCACATTTGGTAGTGTATATATGTCTATGCCACTCTCTCACTTCGTCCCAGCTTTACCCTTCCCCCTCCCCCTTACTTTCTCCCCCTCCCTGTGTCCTCAAGTCCATTCTCTAAGTCTACGTCTTTATTCCTGTCCTGCCCCTAGGTTCTTCAGAACCATTTATTTCTTTTTTTTTAAGATTCCATATATATGTGTTAGCATACGGTATTTGTTTTTCTCTTTCTGACTTACTTCACTCTGTATAACAGTCTCTATGTCCGTCCATCCCACTACAAATAACTCAATTTCGTTTCTTTTTATGGCTGAGTAATATTCCATTGTATATATGTGCCACACCTTCTTTATCCATTCATCTGTTGATGGACACTTAGGTTGCTTCCATGTCCTGGCTATTGTAAATAGAGCTGCAATGAACATTGTGGTACATGACTCTTTTTGAATTATGGTTTTCTCAGGGTATACGCCTAGTAGTGGGATTGCTGGGTCATATGCTAGCTTTATTTTTAGTTTTTTAAGGAAGCTCCATTACTGTTCTCCATAGTGGCTGTATTTATTTACAAATCCACCAACAGTGCAAGAGGGCTCCCTTTTCTCCACACCCTCTCCAGCATTTATTGTTTGTAGATTTTTTGATGTTGGCCATTCTGACCGGTGTGAGGTGGTACCTCATTGTAGTTTTAATTTGCATTTCTCTAATGATTATTGATCTTGAACATCCTTTCATGTGTTTGTTGGCAATCTGTATATCTTTTTTGGAGAAATGTCTATTTAGGTCTTCTGCCCATTTTTGGACTGGGTTGTTTGTTTTTTTCTTCATTGGGTTTTCTTGCCTTTAGCCATCATAGAAAATACGGAGACAAAAATGTCTTTTGTTATCTCCTTATAAAGACTCCTGATCAAACATATCAGGAGGAATTTTAATTAAAAGAAAGCAAAATCTATATAGTAGGATCCAGGACACTTTTGTTCATTTCAGCCAGAGGGGTGATGTTGTTATACATCATCATCTTCATTGTTAGCTTTATTTGATGCGTATATGCCAGGTAACCTAGCTGCATTATTTCCTTTAATCCTCACAACCACTCTTGGAGGTAGACACTATTACAACACCCATTTTTCAGATGAAGAAACAGACACAGAGGAGTGAATACTGCAGTCGGATCTGAACCAGGCCTGCACCGTGAACCTCAAGGTTGGTGAAAGGTGATCTTGCCCACATCGCTAAATTCCTTTCCATCTTACATGCATTAGGGCTATTCCAACTGGTTTTTGGCCTCCTGGATATTACAGCAAAGACTTGGAGTTCTTTATCTGTGACTCCAGTGGGGCTCATAGTTTCCCCCATAAGACAGATCTGCCCAAGGTCTCTGTTTCACAGACCAACTTCCTCTCAGGACCAGAGATTGATTCAAGGGGGACATCATTGTTTTTCTTTCCAGAACGATAAACCTCTTTCTTTTGAGCTCATTTCAAAAGACAGGATAACCTAGGTCTTGGAGCCTGGTAGGCATGGGTTCAATCCCTGACTCTGTCTCTTACTATCTATGTGACTCTTGAACAAGTTCCTTAACTTTTGAACGTCATTTTTCTCATTTGTAAAATGGAGCTGCAGATACACACTATTATATATAAAATAAACAACAAGAATTTACCGTATAGCACAGTGAACTATATTCAATATCTTGTAATAACCTATAATGGAAAAGAATCTGAAAAAGATAGATACATATATGTGTATAACTGAGTCACTCTGCTGTATACATGAAAATAACACAATATTGTAAATCAACTATGCTTCAGTTATAAAAATGGAGCTACAGATACCTACTATATAGACCTGTTGTGAGTATTAAATGAGATCACAGAGCTGAAAAATTGTTATTCAATTCAAGAGATATATGAAACCAAACAGACAAAAAGTTTTGAACAAACACCAAACCTCCACAATTAAATAGAGCCAACAAAAAATTATGTAGTCCAGGCTTGCTTCTCATGTTTGTAGTTTACATACCACTTGTGCTACCAATGTCTGGAAGGCTGGAAATACATTTAAATGAGGAGAAAATGATGTTTGTACAACTAGCAACACAGATATATGTGGGAGTACCCTGACTTTTGAAATGTCTTTTTCTATTTCTATGAGATGACTTGAGTGGCTTACATTTCTCTTAGTGGCTCTGCCACCGTTGAATTCATTTAGTTGTGGGTTATCTCATCATCGCAAATACGTTGCAGCTGCTTTCCAGTGGCTCTCCACAACTGGTTAACACTGTGATTCTCCTTGTCCCATGGTATCAGCGACCCAAGGCTATGTGTTTAGCAGTGAACTCCATTCACTGAAGTTTGTGGGCAATGATTACGTTGCAGGCCGTATGTAAATAATTTAAAATTGAGATTTTGCTACATTGTAAAAATTCCTCTGGGTGATTCCCAGTGGCCCACCCATAAGCGGATCAAATTTTCACACCTTGCTGAGCATCTCTCTTTCTCTCTGCCAACGTATTCCACTTTCCCCATCCTCCTGGAAACACCCAAGCTTGTACTTAATCTTTCAGAGAAATCATTTAGTTCTCATTTCTCCCCTCTAAGATTTTCTTTCCTCCACAACCAAATGGCTCATCAATGTGTTTTGTGATGTTTCAGGGAGAATTGACTCTGGTCTCTCAGGAGGTGGAAGCTGCCATAGTCATTTATAGTTTTAAACCACCTTCCCCCCTTCCCACACTATATGTTCATTCATAAAGGTTTTATTAGGTACCTCTTGTATGCCCATTAATGGTAAGTAAATGATGAAGAATGTCTCTGCGTCTGAAGTGCTCTCCTTGGTCGCCTTTATCATTCGTGTCTATTAATAACTGTTGTGACTTTGGGGAACATCAACAGAGTGAAAATCGAGATAAAACGTATTCTTTCCTCATAATGTGGGATTATCAGAACATTGCTTCTAAGTCATTGTCTTCACCATTGGATAGTCAAAGTATTATATTAGCATTGATATTCCAGAGAGTGATAAAGTAAAAAAGATAGTAAAGACCTCACAGCATAATCTGAGAACAGCCAAGTCCTGATGGCTAAAAGTAAAATGGCCAAAGAAATGAGAAACAGAATCTGGGTTAGAATTTAGGTTCTTCTCTTTTTCACTTCTGGATTCACAATTCTCCTTCCATTGCCACTATGTCTCTGTATTTCTTTGTCCCTGTATTTCTTTGTCCCACTGGAATATTCATTTAGAAGACACTAAGAGAAAGTTGGCAGGTAATTACTTATTGCAGGATTTTGAAAAAAACCCCAAAAACCTGGAATAGTCAACAGTGTTGATATGCAAGTGGAATGGGAGTATTAAAACCTTTATTGAGTACACTATTTATATATTCATCTGTGGCTATAAGATTATACGTTTTTGTAATAACCAGAATTTAACATTTTAATATGGCACTCATGAACTCTTAAAATCCTGTTTTTAATGGCAGTAATGACTGAAGTGAAGTTACATCAAGGCATCTAAAAGAGTCTGTTAAAATCTCAACTGTGATCTGAAAGGCTTAAGTTAGAAAGCTAACATATGTACCAGGTGCCTTCCTACCTAAAATATTCAATAAAATAAGACAGGATTCTTAGAACAATGACCAAAATGGACATGTAGCATTAGGATATTTTGTTGCCTCCTAATGATTCCTGTGAAAAACATTAAGTAGTTTTAGGTGGACATCAATTTTGTTTTCCCTCCCCTGTGGACAAGGCTATTTTATCATCTGCAGGAAATCAGAGAAAAATAATTGCATTGTAAAAATGATCTTGGCTTCCTTCAAAGATTTTAATTGCTTTATTTTTCCCCTTGAAACACCTGATATTTAATAGGCAGAAAAAGTACATGGGTAATAAACATTTTTAGAAATAAACAAGAAACACCAAAGAGTATTATTGACTGCTGTTGAAGCCTCCCACAAAAATAGATTAATAGAAAAAATAAGGCTCTCTTCCATAAATTGGCTTAACAGGATGTGCTGTCTTAAGATTCTCTCCAGAACTGTGAAATACTGTCACTTCAGTGATGAGAGGATGCTAAGTAAATTGCACTCACTAGTGACAGGTCTGGCAGTGCAGACATTTCACTCCTCCTTGCTGAGAGCCCAGACATAGGTCACAACTAGCCAAAATGGACAAGAGCATGGAAATATTTCTCCAAAGCAACTCTACTGGCATTTTCCTGAAGTTTTAGCGCAGAATGGGGCCTTTCCTTGCTTGCAAGAAAATTCCATTTTTCATCCTCGGGAGAGCCATGATTGCATCCTGTTTTTAATGCCTCAGAAGAAACTGAAACCTTTCTTCAGATTAAAGCCATCGTCTGAGTGACATCACGAAGGAATCCATCAGTTATCACCCAGGGAACAGACTTGTCGCCAAGGGAACAGTTTTGGAGGAGCAAAGGCCTGAAGGTATATTTATAAGACAGAGGAGTTGGCTATTTCCAGGATTTTTAATGGATGAGGTTGCAGGTTGACATAATCCTATGTTTGGAGAGTTGGTTGCTCTTTACAAAAGTAATTAAACAACATTCACCATTTTGATTAAAGCCAAGCTAGGTGTGTTTAATTTCCTTTGGAAATATCCCTATTTCCTTTTCCCTGGTGTGAATCCTGCCACATGCATACTGCTGTTTCTGTTATCCACAGTCTTTGGCCAACAAGGATGCCAAGCAGGGTAACCAGTGTTGAGGGTAGTAAAGGAGAAATCCTATGTGTTCATATTTAAAACAAACAAACTCAAATAGCTGGAAGAGCCAGGCTATAATTCATTCCTGCCTGTGGCTTAATATCCTTTGGAAACCGGAAGCACAGTTTCTCCCTGCAGAATGGTATGCTAAGAGTAATTGCCAATGGAAATGACAAATACAGAGAAAAACTTTATCCTTTGGTTGGTGTGAAACAGTAACAGCAGAGAGCAAGACAAAACACATGCTTCTCAATCCTTCTCCCCACCCACAAAGTTTAACTGACCTCTTCTTGCAAAGGAGCAGTATAGTGAATTGGTTAACACTACTGGCCAGGGGAGCCTGAATGGCTTTGCTCTGAATCTCAGTTTTACTAATCTGTGACCTCGAGTGGCTCAGTGTCCTATTTATAAAATGAAGATGATAACTGCATTACATTATGGAATTGCCATAAACAGAAGGGAGGTGTCATGCTTGGCACATGCCTGGCACACAGTAAGTGCTCAAAACTGATAGCCATTGTTTAACACAGAAGTATGGCTGTGTGGGAACATAGCTGCTTGATTAAAGAGAGGTAAATGGTATTTACTCATGAATTAATTCAACAAAGCAGTGACACTATGTACTAGATGCTGTGCTAAGCTTGGGGTACAGTGGCAAAAAAAGAGCCAGTCTCTACCCTCATGGTGCTTAGACTTGAGTAGTGGATATAAACATTAAATTAAAAAATCATACATGTGACTATATGAGTGCAATTAAAGTGTCTTGAAGAAAATGTAACTAATGCCATGAGAGAATATAAGAGGGATCCTAAACTAAACTCTGGAGTCAGGAAAGGTCTCCCTGAAAAGGTAACATTTAAGACAAAACTTAAGAATCAGTAGGAGTTAGCCAAATAAAAGGGATTAGGGCTGGTGGTTTGTGCTTCAAACAGAGAGAACAGTGTGAACCAAAGGACTGATATAGGAACTCACTTGGCATATTTGAGGAAAAGAGAGCCGGTCGGTGAGAAGAAGCCGAGTGAGAGAGGAAAAGAGTGAGAGAAAAGAAAAAGTTGCAGAGGCAAGTAGTGGCTAGATTATGCAGAAACTTCTAGGTTTTTGTTAACAATTTTGATTTTTTTTTCTAAAAAATGTCAAGAAGCAGTTAAAGGGATTTGAGTGTAGTGAGTGACATAATCAGACTTGCCTTTTATAGAGGTCATTCTGGCTATCGTTGGAGAATGGATTCGGAGGGGAAAGAAGAGGTGTACAGAGAAGTTAAACTTTCACTGGACAAGTTTTCACGAAAGGTGATGGACCTGGCTGGTAAAAGTGAAGACATGGGAAATCTGAGTGAATTAGAAATGTTTGGAAGGTAAAGGTGAGAGGAGTTTGGTGGGGAATTGGCGGTGATTGGGATGAAAGAGAGGCAAGGCTCAAGGATGACTCACAGATGTCTTGGCGTGAGCAAGCAGATAGATACAGGTGTCAACTGCTGATGAGCTAGTTGAGTTAATACCATTGCTGTTGATAAGTTTGTAGATATCCATTAAGGGTAATGTCATTTGATGTAAACATTATTGATTTCAGCTTGGAAATGCATAATCAAAAAATTCATAATAACATTTTATAATAAGTTGCCAAATAAATAGACCTCTGGTGTAAAATCTCTTTCCTCTTATATACCCCTGCTGCAGTTCTAGTGTTTTCGATGTTTTACACATACAAATATTTTCTGGTGTTTAGCAATTTCTCTGTCTTCTTCCTTCTCATCCTCCTTCTCCCCCTAGTCTCTCTCACAGCATCTAGCCCTTCATCGTAACACTTACTTCCATGAGAGCTGCCTTGATGGGAGACAATAATAAGATGGATAAAACTAGAGCACTAAATAGGCACCAGCCAGTGAAAAATAAGGCTAAAGAGGAGAGGAGGCTTTCTCAGTGGCTTGCTGGGTAAACTGAATGGGAAGAGTGAAAAGGGTATTTCTTGTTTTCAGAAGTTGGAGAACTCTAGAACATTCAACATTGCTATAATCTCATATTCAGGGTACACATGGGATAAAATGCTATTTTTCTGCTGCTTCAGTCAAACTGTTCTAGTGACCATAGCATTTTGAGGCGTTTTGAGGTATTTTGACATCATTGCCCAAAGGTAATGAGAGAGCATGGAACTGCATTATTTTTTTCAGTCTATTTTTTCTCTTTCTCGCTCTTTGTCTATTGGGTTCCTATTATTTCTGGAACAGAAACTTAGTTTAAAAACTAAATTAGAGGAGCCTCCTAATTTGTTTGACTCTGCAAAGAAAACTTTGGCATTCTGGGTATTAGTTTATAAATTATGGTTGTGGAAACAACTTCTGCTTCTTATTGATAAAATATTATCAATATTGTTAGCAAATAATAAACCAATAAAGTGACTGCTTAGTGTTAAAAATAACCATATAACACTTTCAGAGTCATGAAATGTAATGAAGTTGCTACATTTTGCAGTTTTATGAGCGTTACCTACATGACATGTGCTGTGGAAAGAATGTGGCCCCCCCCAAATCCATATGTTGAAGCTCTAATTCCCAATATGATGGTATTTGGAGGTGTGGCCTTTGGGGTTAATTAGGGTTAGGTTAGGTTATGTTGTTAAGGGCCCCACGATGGGACTAATGCCATGTCAGCATACTGCAAGGTGGGTGTATACAAGTCAGAAAGCGGCTCACCAGAACCCAACTTCACTGGCACCCTGATCTCAGACTTCCAGCCTCCAGGACTGGGAGAAATAAATGTTGTTTAAGCCACCCGGTCTATGGTGTTTTCTTACAGCAGCCTGAGCTAAGACACAGCATGGCTCCAGCACTTTTGTGTGTTTGCTTATTTTCTGAACTGAGAAGATTGAGATGATGTTAAAACAAGACATTTCCTTAGGTCAAATGCATACTTTTTATATTGTTGTTGGATTCAACAACTGTTGGTTCTTTATCCTTCACAGTATTCTTACATAGGTACCAACTGCTGGGGATTGTGTTTGAGAGAGAGAGAGAGAGAGAGAGAGGGAGAGAGTTTGTAAGACAGAGATGGAGAGGGAGAGAGATTGAGATTCTAGGTTCTGGTTTCTTTATTGGATCACTCACAAAGGAAATGGGAACTGACATTTATTGGGTCCTTACTACGTACTGTCCCAGACTTTTTACACGTGCTGTTTTTCCTGGTCCTTGTAAGAACTTCATTTTATACACAAAGAACCTGAGGCTCAAAGAGGTTTAATAATTTGCCCACAGTTGCACAACTGGCAGAAGGCTGAGTTATAATTTCAAACTTGGTTCTGGACTCCAGATTCTAACTTCTTTTCTATAATTTTCATTGCTTCTATGAGGATTTCTTCCATCTTCACTCAATTCACCAACTGTGGAAGTTATGAGAGGGCCTTCACTTAGACCCTGCCTGATTCAGCTGGGGAGATACGACAGGAAACAACCAGATGACACTGTATACATTGACTAGATGACACAGCATACAGCATGATTGGGTAGGATGTAGGCTGTAGGCACATTCATATTCGGAGAAGAGAAGTGCACTGTGGTTAGCTGAGAATACCCTGTGAGGGGACACACACACACACACATACACACACACCTTGAGAGGACCTCCATAGTCTGTGGGATGTTTAGGTGCCAGAGAAGACAGTGGAGGACGTGACTCCACACAGAAGTGATGATGAGCGCTGAGAGTAGCAGAGCAGGTGAAGCACCTCCACACCATGCCGGTGAGACCGAGCACTGATGGGGACCGCAGGCCAGACTGAAGAGCCTGGCACTGATCCCAGGAGAGCTCATTTCAGCATAACGTTCAGCTCAGCTCAGCTTAGCACTCAGAGTGGGGTATGGGGGCTGCTTGTCCGTGTCCCAAACGCTAAGCTCTTAGGCTGTGCAAGAAACACTAGCAGTTTGGCCAAACTAGGCAAAGCTTATGTTGGGCTCATAGTGTAAATAAGACTAAATTCTAGTTATTTTGTTTTCTGGTTCGGTTTGGATGCACACGAGCTCTGCTTTCTGCAAAGCTGATGATAAATTAAGTATGTTTTCTGTCACAAAAATTGACAAGATTAAGCATCCCGTGGTCATCACATTTCTGATTATGGTACATCATTAACAAGCAAACATCTGGCCATTATTCCTGATGAAGCTGTTCCTTGATATCTCTTGACAAGGAGAGTGGGAGGGGTCAGTGAATCCAAACACAGATGAACCGCATTGCGATGACCCTGGCCATTGACTCTAGTAGTTATCGTTAATGAAGCATTTTGCATAATTGATCATTTGAAACCGAAAGATATATCAATCATATTGTGCCATAGGGCACTTGCATTGTCTCAGAAGCAGAAAAACTACTCAGGGGAATGTGTTTTTGGAGCTGTGGTTGGTGACTCGGCAGAGTGGATACAGAAGAGGGTGGGGGCTGGGTGTAAAGCATTGCTGAGTCACAGGTTCCTGACATCAAGCTACGCATAAAGGAGTGAAAAGGAAAAGCTCTTCCCCAACCCTCAGCAAGCCTTGTGTTCAGTGAGGCGTCCTCACAGATGGCCTTTTCCTGAGCGCTGGGGACAGACAGCTCCCAGCCTGACTGCCTGCCACAGCAGGTGACACCTCCGAGACTTGCTGAGTGAACCGTCGGGAAGGGCATGCGCCAGGGCAGCCTTCCGCACGGAGCGTGCTATTTCTGGACCCTGCTGCACAGAAGCAAGCTGCTAAGGTACATCATTCTGGAGCCTCTTCTGCCACCTCATCAGGCCATGTGTTCAATTTCAGAGTTCAAGGAGGCTGACAAACAACCAAGCAGAACTCTCCTTGAGCTCAGACAGGAGAGCAACTTCTTCCTCAAACCTGTGCCCCCTCCAACTCCAAAGATGTGTGCACCAGTTTTGTTCCAGGTGGAAGCATCTTTCCACCTGGCAGCCCCCGGTCCCTGTGCTTCCTCTAGCATCTGAGATTTAGAACCGCTGTCATGAGAGTTGGAAAGGGCATCAGACATCATCCAGATAAGGCTTCCTGTTACAGAATGGGACAATGAGAGCTCAGAGAAGTGACTTGCTAGGCACCGTGAAGAGTTGGCAGCAGGTCTGGGATGGAGCACAGAATTATTTCCGCTTTCCTCTGTCTCTTCCATGTACCAACAGGTAATGTGTTAGGTTTGTAGTGATACAATAACACAGAGATTCAGGGTAGAAGCAAGTGCTCTTTAGTACTTCCTCTCATTTCCCTGCTCTACTTTTCCTCCCAGTTGTTTGATTCTCCTTTCACAGTGCCCCTCTTATCTGTCCCATGCAAGGCATTCAAGTGCCACTACCCTGATTCAGGCAGGAGCAATGTCAGTGATGTTTTGCCCGTCTTCCTGCCTCCAGCCTCTTCCTCTCTAGCCCCCCTTTCACAGTGCTACTTAAATCTGACCTTTGCATCCCTGACAAGGATACTCTGCTGCTCAAAATTTTTCAGTGTCATGTCACTTCTAACAGAGGAAAACCAACACCCTGAGTATGATATTTAATTTCATCCATTATGTGTTCTCAACTATTAGGTAATGGAAAGTGAGCCAGCCTGGGAACCGGGGTGCTGAGGGGCATCTCAGCTCAGCCACTAGCTGTGCAACATGGGAAAGGCGCTTAATCTCTAAGATGCAGCTTCCTCATGTGTGACGTAAGGGGTTAGGACAGGACGAACACTCACGCATTTTCACGTTGTTCTAATTCTAGTCTCCACACTCACTACTCTCCGTCAGGATCCCTGTGCTTTGGTCAGTTGTACTTCTCGTTATTTTCTAACAAAAGCCATTCTTCCTATCATTTAATTTCAGCCTGTTGAAATCCTATCCATCTTTTGAGATGCAGCTGAAAAGCTACTTGGAGCCATTTCTGACTGCTCAGAGAAACAATACAAACTCCTGACTGTGGTGTTCTCTTATACCTCATTCCTGTACTTCTATGACACTTTTTATCATGCCTGTCTGTGCACCCACCTTTTTTTTCTTCTTCCTTACAGGTAGATCTGTGTCTTGCTCATCTTTGTTTCCCCTATAATGCCCGGTTCAATGCTTTTCACAAAACCGATGTCCAATAAATATTTGTTGAATTGAACAACTGCAGTTTGTGCCAAGAAAAAATGTCTTTTTCTTTCTGGAAACTGATTAGGTGTACTTAAATTCAGCAAGAAAATGTAATGAGATTTAACTGTAACTCACCTGGATATTTATGCTACTTGGCTCATTCAAGTGTTGGGGTATTCATAATTGAACTAGTCTGTTCATTATTGGATAATTTGCCGCACATGTATTAATTGGTGGTATCCATCTTGTCTATTACTATTTACTTTCATTTTTGTAGGAGGGGGTCTTAGCCTATATCTTATTACATTCCATGGAACTAAACACATCTGGCCATATTTGGCAGATGGATGGGAAGGTCCATATAGATTCAATTAATTTGAATGAGGGAACAAGGAAAGTCCTAGAAGAGAATTTATCCTAAAGGTAGATGGAATCAGACAGTCTTGGTCAGTAATAAAGACCTAGCAGTCAGGGAGGACATGTCCTTCTGAGAAATGATAATAACGGTAATTAACATTTATTGAATGCTTACCAAGTGTCAGGCATGGTGCTAAGAGCTCTATAAGCATTATCTTGCTTAATCCTCATTCTGTCCTATTAAGGCAGGAACTATTATCCATCTTTTAAAAAGGAGGAAACTTAGGAAGACATATGTGTCTGGTAAATATTTAGTTAGTGACAGAGAATCAAACCACAATCAGACCCGACAGATTGGTCTGACTCTAGAGTAGGGTTTGGCAAACTACCGGCAAATATGGCTTGTGGCCTGTTTTTCTATGGACTCAGACTAAGATAATTAGTACATTTCTAAATGGTTGTCGAAAAACAGACCAAAACAAAAACAAAGAATATGTGACAGCAGGCATATGAGGCTCAGAAAGCCTGAAATATTTACTCTCTGGCCCTTTGTAGACAACTTTTGCTGAGCCCTGAGTTCTAGCACCAAACCCCATTGCTGCTCAGTATGTCAAGGTCTTTAGAATTATCACTGGACTCTTTCCCCATGGGACTTGTCTTTCAAGACTAGGGAGAGAAAGTGTAGCAAGTAATACCTGAAAAAGTGATGTTACTGAAGATTCTTTAAGATATTGGGGGATAAGAGTACCACTTTTGTCCATATGTAACAAAATATAGCACAAGGAAAGGACAGAGGCATGGAATACAAGGTGGCTTTCATATCCTAAAGATTACCAGGATTTCACTGAGCTCTGCTGAGCAGGCCGTGCCCCACGTCGGCGCGAGATGTCTGCGGTATGAGGCAGCCTGTGACCATAGACCTGCCTGAGGGAAGATAACACAAGGGAAGAAAGAAGAAGCCATCACAGGGCAGCTGACAATAGATTTTTATGAACAAACATTACTTAAAACCTAGATTCTATCTAGGAGAGGGGCATGAATAGGTAGAGCACAGGGGATTTTTACAGAGCAGTGAAACTTTCTGTATGATACTGCAAATAGTGGATATGTGAAACTATGGGTTTATTGAAACCCATAGAACTACACAACACAAAGAGTGAACCTTAATGTAAACTATGGGCTTTGGTTAATAATACTGTATGAATATTGATTTATCAATTGTAAGAAATGCAGCACTCCAAAGCAAGATGTTAATAGAAGGGGAAACTATACAGAAGGATAGGGTAGAGGATATATGGAAACTCTATACTTTCTGCCCAACTTTTCTGTAAATCTAAAAAAATAAAGTTTATTAATTAAAAAAACCCACCTAGATTGTATCAGAAAAAAAATCATTTTATTCGGAGAGATGTTTCATAGGTCTATGATCTCATAATAACAGGTGAGATTAAGTCATGAAATGCTATTTATTCTCTTAAGAGAAACTCATTAATGTCCTTCTTCCCAGAAGACTTGTGTGGCCTGGGGAAATCCATTTATTTCCAGTAATCTATGATTTAACTGCAGACTTGTCAGTTTGAGTGAAAATTATCAGACATTTCTCTTATTAAGAAAAGTGTTTAGTAGTTAATGGAGAAACTCTGTGAATTCATCAAAAAAAGTTGTTGGAAAAACTTGAACAAATATATCAACAAAACCAAATGTTTATTAAATTCTCACCAAGTGGCAAATTCTATTGGTACATTAAAAGAAGTTTAAGACATGGCTCTTACCCATAAAACAACAAGCAGTCTCAGTGATGAGATCAAATGTATAGGCATATGAGTAAGATCACTTTTTTTTTTTTTTTTTTAATTTACAAAGACTCTACTGAGTCAGTTTTTATTTATTTATTTATTTATTTATGGCTGTGTTGGGTCTTCGTTTCTGTGCGAGGGCTTTCTCTAGTTGCGGCGAGCGGGGACCACTCTTCATCGCGGTGCGCGGGCCTCTCATTATCGCGGCCTCCCTTGTTGTGGAGCACAGGCTCCAGACGCGCAGGTTCAGTAGTTGTGGCTCACGGGCCTAGTTGCTCCGTGGCATGTGGGATCTTCCCAGACCAGGGATCGAACCCGTGTCCGCTGCATTGGCAGGCAGATTCTCAACCACTGCGCCACCAGGGAAGCCCCAGATCACATTTTTTTCATTAAAAAATTATCGAATACTCATTAGGTGCCAGACACTGTTGAAATCCCTGAAGAAAAACTCTTACTCTGTGGAGGTTATATTTTAATGACAAAAATCAGACAGTAAGCAAAGGAAAAAATATATGAACAAAATCAGTTATGAACAAAATAATTTTATTTCCTTCATGCTATGAAGGAAATAAAATGGGGCCAATGTAATAGTGATTTGGAATGAGAGCTGGTTTAGATTTTGCATTCAGAGAAGGCCTCCCAGAGGAGGTGACATCTAAACCAAGATTTGAATTGTAAAACAGATAGTATATTAGTATTATAGGCTATGTGCATTGGGGTAGGGAGTGAATTTCTCATTTCCTTTTCTGATTCCTGTGCCCCCAAAGGAAGGAACTGAAACCAAAACTTACAGCCCCCCTCTTTGTCCCCTACTTACTCTTCTCCATAGGGAAAAGGAGTGATTTATCTGATTCCTCCTGATTTAAGAATTTCACTGAAATAAAGTTTACTAGTGGGGGGAATTACTCTGCCACAGCCCTCTTCACTACCTGAGCCCTGGTATGGCAGGCTCTCTGGGTTGGCTTAAAGGAAGGACATCTCAGTGGAATCTTCCCTGCAATTTCCTCTGAGTGTCAGCTGCTCTGTTGGCGATGACAGGTAAGTCAGGTTGGGCGTGTCCTTTGAGTCTATTTTCAATTAAGGAGGGGGACAGGAAACCCCACTTCAGCCTCAGGCCTAAAAGCCTCATTATACACTGTAGTTGGTTAATATAGTTTATACAACACAGTTTGATAAGTTAGACTTTATTTCTTATTTGGCTAGTAAAACTTCTGCATATATTTCTGGAAAGGAGGAGTCGCAAGTGATACCCTGAGTTCTGAGAAAAAAGGAAAAGTATTAAAGAAAGGAAAAAAAACCTTTTTTTAATTGCAGATAAGAAAAGGATGGTTTGGAATCATAGAACTTATTTTCCTATTGTCTGGAGGTATCTCACTGACATTGCATACATTATGTCTATTAGCATTATAAAATACGGTGATACTAATAATATACTCTGAGGAAAAAACTGTCCCCTAAAATGACTTTTTAAGACCACACAAACTTTGAATTTAGACCATGGTTTGTTGTTTACTAGTTGTATGTGAGCAAGTCACCTAACCCTCTTATCTATTTTTCATTAGCAAAATGGGGATAATATTCTTATTTGGAAAGAATTTTGTGACGATTATCCAGACATTGCCTGACACAATAGGGCTACTCAATAAATGGTATCTAGTGCTGGTTATCAGCAATCAGCTCACAGCCCCAGCTCATGAATATACTGACTCCATATTTATTGGAAATATATGCATAACTTGACTGGAGTAGAGTTTTAGGGACTGTTACTCTACAGGCGTGCACAGAGAACCCATCCATCTATCCACTCATTCATTCATTCAATAAATGATGAGAACCTACTAGGTGCTGTGGAGACTCAAAGATAAAGAAGGCTTGACCACTTTTCTTCAGGAATTTCTAATGTAATAGGGGAGATATAGGAGGCTCGCAAACAATGATAGAATGCAGAATGCAGTAAGTATTTTAATATGAAGAATGAAAGTGCTATAGGATATCTGAAGACAGGAAAGCAACTTCTTTGTGGCCAATATCCATAGCAGCAGTTAAGGTTTGTGGTGAGCCACACGTCACTCAAGAGGATAGATATTTCCCTTAATAACCCCTGGTCCCAATCCTACAGGTTACAGCAGTGGGTTCCATGTAGCACACAGGTGTTCAAAACAAGGAGAGCCAGGGTTTCTTTCCTTCTCATGACTACTGTACAATATTTCATTCCAATTTTCCCCAGAGCCAGCATCAAATAAGGAGTCCCATAAAGTCTCTGAGGTATTTTACCAGTGAAATTCTAAATTTAAATACTTTGTCATGTCACATGTTCAAGTTCTTTTTCATGGGTAATTTAGTATAATGAGTGTTTTAGTTTGAGTGTCTTAGAGAAGTGAGCTATATAAATATAAAAAGTTATTTTAAAGAATGATTTATTTAATAACAAAAATAAAGAACACCTCCAATTTCTTAATTTTTGAAAAATGACTCTTAAAGGAAGGGTTGGAGTTTATCTTTCACTTCTTAGGAGTCCCAAAGAGTACTTTGAAAATACAATTGTATTTTGAAAAAAATAATTCTCTCACTCAAAACTTCAGTTCTTGTAAGATTTCTTTATGTCATTGAAAAAAAAAAAGATTTTTAATGTGATTAATTTGGCTTGTTATCCCTACAGCATTATTTATATAGTTTCCACTAAGTTATTTAAATTTTAAAGAAAGCAATCTTAAAATTACCTGTTGGATTCATACAGAATAATTACTAGGAGGACAAACTAAGTCCGCTGGTAAAATATTAGTTGTTTGGATTGTTAATATCAGTATCTTTTTTGGAGAATTCAAAGGATTTTGAACACTTAGATTTACTACTGCTGATATCAACTCAAGGAATTAAGCAACAGCACAGGTCTGGGACCAATAATTCATGAATGTCACTTAGCTTGCTATTCTATAAAGCAGAGTGGTTTTGGCCCAACAGGGATGTTTTAAGTGACCCTGAGTCAATACTCAGTATATAGGGTGTTGGTTAAAAGTGTAATTTCTGGAGTCAGACTGGCTGGATTCAGATTCTGTAGCCCTACCCATACCAACAGTAAGATCTTGCTTAAATTTCCTATGAATCACATTCTCATTTATAAAATGGGAGAGGTGGGAGAGGATAATTGCTTCACCTCATGCAGTTTTGGTATGTAAAAATTAAATAAATAAATCACTGAGAACAGTACCAAACACATAATGAGTGTTAATTACCAATAATCCCCAACAGCTCTGTATGATGGCTGGTTAAACTAAAAGATTCTGGCTACCAATTCTGAGTCATGGGCAGGGTTTTTGTTTGTTTGTTTGTTTGTTTGTTTTTGTTTTGTGGGTTCTTTTCTTTTTTTTTTTAATTTTTTTGCCAGACCAACTAGCACTTCTTGAATACCAGCTCGGTGTCCTACAATTCAACTCAATTCTGACACCATCTACCAGGAGATACCATCAGATTCCACTGGTTAAGGGCTCAGTCTTACAAGACTGTCCATTTCAGACACCATTCTCAAGTCCAGGTTGTCACTTGTGCTTCTCACTGACTGGCTATAGATTGGAGGTTCCAAGGACTCCCTTTTCTGATTAATTTGCTAGAGTGGCTCACAGAACTCAGAGAAACATTTTATTTACTAGCTCACTGGCTTATTATAAAAGGATATAACCCAAGAACAGCCAGATGGAAAAGACACCTAGGGCAATGTATGGGGAAAGGACACTGAGCTTCTTTGCCCTCTCCCAGTGTGCCTGGCAACCAGGCTGATATGTTGGGTGCTTTCCAAAGGTCCCCTCATTAACATAATGAGAGACACCTTTATATCTCTCATCACTTAGGAAATTCCAATGGTTTTAGGAGCTTTAGGGACAAAGACCACATATATATTTCTCATTATAAATCACAATATCACATTATCATTACCCCCATTCTACAGATGAAAAAAATTGAAAAGTGTAAAGGTAAAATGATTTGTCCCTAAACTCAGGGTTTAGAAGCTAGCAACAGATGAACCTAAAGTGTTTGACCTTAAAGCTTATTCAGGCAGAAAGAACAGTAATAAATTTGAGGTTTTCAAGTTGCTTTTAGTGCAGTGCTGGTCCCCATGTATGAAACAATCCCCAGATGTTTTACACTTGTTTTACACACTTCATGCTGCAGTTGGAAAAGGTAAGTGCTAGAATGATACAAATGGAGGATAAAAGGTGTCAGAATGTTATTTAGAAATATAGCAATGTAAGTGAGGGAGAGAAGAGGCTGTACACAACAGCTCAAAAAAATAAACACACAGACATGATACATTATTGTATGCTTATCTGAGTTAGAGATAAATCCTGAGTTAGAGATAAATCCAAAATGTAAGTAATGCATTCATTTTCCTGCTAGGTTTAGGATGAAGTTTTATTAAAAACTTGAAATTTTATGAATATAAAATTGTGGTATCTACCATGTTTTTGCCATGAAAACCACTACTTGCTTTTTATTCACTGAAGAATTCTCTATAGTGTATATTGTAGTTTCTAACAGCAAGAACTGCTGGTGTTTTCCTCTAGACTCCTGGCCCCAAACTCTAAAGAGTCTAACCAAAAGAAGACAAATATGATTATCTTTGCAGTAGAATAATACTGTAAACAGACGGAATGTTTTAAAGTACTATTTTTTAGAGGGAGAAAGTTGGGGAAAGAAAAACAATGACTTGAGATAACCACAATAAAGGTACACCTTTGGTCAATCATTTTGACCCTGTTATCATGTACTTGCACATTTTCTAAGTTCTGTCTAAGTCTGGGTCAGATTTTAGGCCTGCCTGATCTCAGAGATGGAACTCACTACTAAGGAATTCATGTATGCTGAATTCCATTCTGAATGGTCTGCAAGTCACATTGCTTCATACAATAAACAGAAAAAAATTAGTATCATTAAGTTCTTTTGGCGAAGACTGGCAAGTTGTTTCAGAACATGTTTCTCTTTCTTCCTGAGTCCACAGATTAACTACACTTCTAGTTTCCCTTGGGTACGTATGGTCAAGTGACTGAATTTTGTCCCTTGGAATGTGGGCAAGACCAATAGATGTCACTTCTAGCCTTGATTTATGGAAATCTTCTATGTGATCCTATTCTCTCTCTTTTCCCTTCTGCTGGTTGAATGAAGAGGGTGCTGAGGCCTTAAAGGTGAGGGAGGCCACCTGTAGAATAACCCTAGGTTCCTGAATGATGGCATAAACAGAGCAACACCCAATGCCCAACATCAATTTGACTTTATGTGAGAGAGAAATGAACTTCTCTTGGATTAAATCTTTGAGATTTGGGGGTTAATCTACTCCTTTGGTGGAAGCTGTGATGATCCTTCTTCAAGAAGGTCCTTCTTCAGAAATGAAGGGCTTATTACTAGGGAATGCTGCTATCAGACAGCCCCCCACCACATCAGCCATCTTTGAGGATGCCTGGACTAAAGAGCTTTGACTTATCAAAGGTCATACTCCCTTGTAGGAGTGGATTTTATCCAATCACTGGTGAACAAGCTGGTACAAAGGTGAACAAGCTCCTCAACTCAACTAGGGATAACTCTAAAAAGCCATCTTGGTGGCAGAGCCCCTGTGAGGCGGGCTGAGGATTTTACTGAGACTTCATTATAGAACAGTTTCTTCTACCCAGTTCTCCTGTCTTCCTTTCCCTTCCACAGGTATCAGTGTCAAGAATTCTCTCTTTATAGGAATATGCTGCATGGCAACTTCCATCTGAGTCTGCAAGGAATTCACGGCAATTAAAGAATCTCAGATACACATTCCTTTTATA
Organism: Balaenoptera physalus; assembly: GCF_965194825.1. Classification (NCBI taxonomy): domain Eukaryota; kingdom Metazoa; phylum Chordata; class Mammalia; order Artiodactyla; family Balaenopteridae; genus Balaenoptera; species Balaenoptera physalus. The sequence goes on from NC_138882.1 coordinate 102,614,587, forward strand.
TGGACCTTCTGCCTTTTCCCACATAGCATTTCTTTGCATATCAGGAATTTTAATATTTACTTATTTAGAACCCAAATCTTTCCTACCTTGGGCTTTAATTGTAACACAAGTGAAAAGTTGAAATGAAAAATGAAAAATCTTAATTCAAAATTAATTCCAGATAGTAAGTTTATTGGTTTCAGCTCAGACTTTAGTCTCTGATTGACCTGATCAAAAACCCAGATCTCCTACTTGCTCCTGTGAGAAATTAGGGCTCTTCTTAGCTTCTATGATCTTCTGTGTCTTCATCTATAAAATAGGATAATATTAGTATCTATTCACAGCGTTATTGAGAAGATTAAATACAATTACATATTCAGAACATAATGTGTCCTTAATAATGGTAGGCTATCATAATTTAGTCTTAGCTTATCTTTTAGCCTTATTTATTCTTACTGCCTATACTAGAGGCATACTTGGTTAAATAACTTGCCACCCAGCTATACAATCCTGCGTTCTACTACAATGGAATACTCTTATGCTTTGCATGTTCTGCTCACACTTCAGGGTCTACCTGAATTGCATCCTCCTTAGAAATTCATGGTACCTTTGTCTGGGTAAAATATTTCCCTTCCTTGAACTCTTGTAACAATTTACCTTCACTTTCTTATGACATCTATGTGCCATCTCTGCTACTAGATTGTAAGCAGCTCAAAGTCAAATCCCATGTCTGATTTATCTTTACATTTGCTTAAGCCCTAGCACAGTTCTTTGCATAAAGACCTCAATAAATACTCATTGCATAATTGCATGCATGAATTAGGTCAACATAATGTCCTCACCTGAAATTTGCATATATGCAAAATGAAATTCCAACCCATAATTACCTAGAACAGGGTCTTATATCAGAGTTGTCATGTTGTATATGGTTTCCAACAGAAAAGATTCTCACAGACAGAATGACAACAGGCTGTTATGGTTATTTTTATTAGAGGGAATCAAAATGCAGCTAAAGTTAGAAGTAAGCAAATTTGAAATATAAGTAAAATCATTTATTTACCTATCAAATACTTATAATGGCTTGTATTATGTGACAGACATTTTTCTAAGAACTGTATAAATATTAAATCATTTCATCTTCATAACAACCTTGTGAAGTCAGTGCTGCTGTTAGTCTCATTATACAGATGAACAAAGGGAGGTACAGAGAGCTTTCAGTTATGTGCTCAAAAATACTCAGATAAAAAATGGCAAAGCCAGGTACTAAAGCCTGTTACACTCATCTGCCTTCTACCTCTTTGGAGTCAATCTCACTGCACTCCACTAAGATTTGCTGCTGCTTCCCCTGCTTTTGTCTCATGCTAAAGTGATTTTTTATTGGCTGGTAAGAATTATATACCAACCACTGCACATGGGTTTTTGATAAGAAGAGTTTATGCTTTATGTGACTGGTTTGTAAAAGATAAGTCAGGAAAATGACCAAACAGAAGGAGTACCTGGCATTATAATCAGTGCTAGGAGCACAGTATGTAGACTAAATAAATGCTTCTTGAATGAACAAATTAGACAAGAAGAGAATGTGTTCTTGTTAGTGAGCCATAGAGTAATCCCAGATGTATGTGGGTAGTTAGCTGCAGACTCATATGCTTGAAATTTTATGCCTTTTTAAAAAAAGATAAATCAATGGACAATGTGCTCAGAGCCTAAATAGATCACTTCTGAAGTCTCAATCTAAAAATATACTAATTGTATCACTGTGTAAGTGTTTAGAACTCACATGTCTAAGAGGACTCAGACTTCTCAGAGAGGAGGCATTGCTTTCCTGTAACTGATAATACAATTACAATACAATAGATTTTCACCATTCCAGGAGAAATTATAACTATAAGAAAAACAGAAATTGGCTGATTTTTCATAGTATAGTTCTCAAGGAATAAAGGAATTCCCAGAAGAATATATACAATGTGACATATCTTTTATACAGTTCAAAGGCAAGTATACATCTATATGTGATAAAGTAGAAGAACGCCAACAAGGGAATGATAAAAACAAAATTCAGTTTAGAGGTTACTCTGGCACAGTGGGGAATGGGAGGCGTGGAATAAGAAATAATACAGAGATAGATATGAGCTACTGGTAATATTCTATTCTTAGGTGCTTTGATGGGTTCATAGAATTACATTCAGTAAATAAGCAAATAAATAAAATTCAAAAGGGCATTAATGACCAGTGATGATAATGTTCATGAGTGAAAGATTATGCTTAATTTATTCCTATGCCCTGATATAATAACAATAAAAAGTAAACTATCTTAAAAATAGACTTATATATATATTATAAATGATGTTTAACAGATAATTTTTAAGTGTGTCAGGGGCGCATAAAGCTAAGAGAGGTCAGTGTCTTACCAATTTTAATGATTAATGATAAATTAAAATGTAAGGATGGAGGTGGTTTGATAAAGCCTAGACAAAGGAAAGTGGAAGATTTCATTCATTTATTCACCCCTCTACTTATCCACTCAGGAACCGTTTATTGAGCACTAGCTATTGCTCTGGAACAATTCTGTAGGTAGTGGATGAAGTGGAAGACATATATAGATGAATACAACTAATTCATTTATTCCTTCTTCTATTCAGCCAAAAGGTCTTCATATACTGCATGTTATATGATAGGCAGTGACTGAGGTGCTGATGATACAATGGTTAGTAAGATAGACTGTCTCTGCTTGCATTCTGGTAGGTAAGGCATATATTTTTAGGTAATTATTATAAAGTGTGATGAGCATTATGATAACAGAAATATAGGATGCTAACAGAGGGCCATGGGAACAGAAAGAACAAGAATGTGTCTATTTACCTTAATGCCTGTGAAAATCACAAGGGAGATAATAGTTGGGAGAGGTCTTAAAGGCTGAATAGGAGTTTACTAGGCAGAGATGAGAATGGACATTCAGGTAGATTGATCAGATTGTAGCAAGCATGAAAATAAAACAGAAAGGTAGCAGGTTGCTTTTAGAAAAAACAAATAGCTTGATAGGACTAGGACATGGAGTACACTGGAAAGAAGTGTTCAGGTTACATTTTTGAGAGAGGTTATATGCTATGCTAAAGGACTGCATGTCATGCTAAAGAGATGAACTTTGTTTTATAGCAATAGAGAAATACAGATATTTGTGTTGTAGAAATAAAGAAGGTCAGAGTGGCGAGAGACAGAGAATTCAGTTAGCGAGCAGTGGAAATTACCCAGGCAAGAGTTGTAAATAGTTTATATTTCCAGGTCTTTGATACTGAAAGGATGTGTCCAGAGTGAATAAAATTGTTGCTAATACTGAAGCAAAGAGTTTTCACCCCAAGGAATCAACCATATGTGTCCTCATGTATGTGTCTGTGTGTGTGGTAGTGGGTGGGGTAATATGTAGAGTGAAACAATTACTCAAAATAAAAAAAAAAATTTTAGCCACAATGCAAGATGGTATGTGTCTAAATGCCTTCATAGGATCAGAGAGAGAGAGAGAGAGAGGTTTAGGATGGAAGGGATGATTTCAGTGCAAAGTTGTTTTTAAGATGAGAGAAGACTTAGGTAAGCCCGAAGAAAGAGAGAGGACCCAGTGAACAGGGAGAAACTGGAGCTACTAAGAAAGATGAGACAAATGTGGAAGGAACGTTTCTCAGGAATTAAAAAGGGTTGGGATTTATAACTGTGGTGGAGCAGTTAGATAAAAGGAAAGATTTCTGTTCCTGTGAAGGTGAAAATGGATGAGTAGATATGGATAATGGTCAACATTTGGAGAACTGAGGTGCAGGATAGTTAGGGAGCTCAATATCCTTAATAAAGTCTGAAATGAGGCCATCTGCTAAGAGAGAAGTGAGATTTTAGATGTTAAAAAGTTAGATGACTGTAGTATCAAGGGGTCAATTGTAATCAAGTTTCTTAATAATCTGTGCTTAAGTTATCAGAGTCTCAGTGGCAATGGAGAGTAGTAGGTTTAGTGAATGAGAGAAGATGGGAGAGTACATTGCAAAGAAGTTATTAGAGGCCTATAAAGAAAAAACGTGACAGTGAGGTCTAAGATATGGTCAAGTTTGTGCATGAATGATGCAGGGTGGAAGAGGCTGTTGGTTGACGGATGGAGAGGTCACAAACTGAGGTTGAAAGCTGACTGGGTCATGGCGTGGATGTAAATGTCAGTAAGAAAGAAAGGAAAGTTAAGGCTGGAAAGATAATGTGTACATAATCGTAAAAGTAAAATTAGGTTCTCCGGGGTTTAGGAAATTGTGTTAATAAAAGAAGAACATTGTAAAATGTATCGGGATAGTAAAAGAAATGATAGATCACAAAATTTTTCAGAAGCTGAGAGTAGCTACTTCTATCTATGTTCATATTCAGCTTCCTGGACACTCAACCTGCATTCTTCTTCAGATAATCAAGATAATGTATTTACATGGACTTCTACTTTTATTTTTTATTATATTTACATTAATAAAACATATGTAAAAATGTAGCTATGTGGTAAGTAGTATGGTTAACTACTTATCTCAGGTACCTTGTCATCTTTGGTCCATACCTGTCCCCTACATTGTTTCATTTATTTAATGATTCCATGGTATCTCCATTCCTAGTTCCCATCTTCCTCCCTTTCTTTACCATAGGCCAAATTTCAAATGCACATAACATGAATCTTTTCGCTTGCATGTACTCTTACAAAACGTGTATTAGTGTTTAGTATGTAATTTTAATTAGCATAAAATGGCATTATGTAATATATTTTGTTCAATATTTTTCACTGAGTGATGCCTTTAAATCCACCTAGATTTTTATGATTACATCTATTTTTTTTTTACATCTTTATTGGAGTATAATTGTTTTACAATGGTGTGTTAGTTTCTGCTTTATGACAAAGGGAATCAGCTATACATATACATATATCCCCGTATCTCCTCCTTCTTGCATCTCACTCCCTCCCACCCTCCCTATCCCACCCCTCTAGGTGGTCACAAAGCCTCGAGCTGATCTCCGTGCAATGTGGCTGCTTCCCACTAGCTATCTATTTTACATTTGGTAGTGTATATATGTCCATGCCACTCTCTCACTTCATCCCAGCTTACCCTTCCCCCTCCCCGTGTCCTCAAGTCTATTCTCTACATCTGCATCTTTATTCCTGTCCTGCCCCTAGGTTCTTCAGAACAATTTTTTTTTTTTTAGATTCCATATACATGTGTTAACATACAATATTTGTTTTTCTCTTTCTGACTTACTTCACTCTGTATAACAGTCACTAGGTCCATCCACCTCAATACGAATAACTCAATTTCGTTCCTTTTTATGGCAAGTAATATTCCACTGTATATATGTGCCACATCTTCTTTATCCATTCATCTGTCAATGGACACTTAGGTTGCTTCCATGTCCTGGTCATTGTAAATAGAGCTGCAATGAACATTGTGGTACATGACTCTTTTTGAATTATGGTTTTCTCAGGGTATATGCCCAGTAGTGGGATTGCTAGGTCATATGGTAGTTCTATTTTTAGTTTTTTAAGGAATCTCCATACTGTTCTCTATAATGGCTGTATCAATTTACATTCCTACCAACAGTGCAAGAGAGTGCCCTTTTCTCCACATCCTCTCCAACATTTATTGATTATAGATTTTTGGATGATGGCCATTCTGACTGATGTGAGGTGATACCTCATTGTAGTTTTGATTTGCATTTCTCTAATGATTAGTGATGTTGAGCATCCTTACATGTGTTTGTTGGCAATCTGTATATCTTCTTTGGAGAAGTGTCTATTTAGGTCTTCTGCCCATTTTTGGATTGGGTTGTTTGTTTTTATGATATTGAGCTGCATGAGCTGCTTGTAAATTTTGGAGATTAATCCTTTGTCAGTTGCTTCATTTGCAAATATTTTCTCTCATTCCAAGGGTTATCTTTTTGTCTTGTTTATGGTTTCCTTTGCTGTACAAAAGATTTTAAGTTTCATTAGGTCCCATTTGTTTATTTTTGCTTTTACTTCCATTTCTGTAGGAGGAGGGTCAAAAAGGATCTTGCTGTGATTTATGTCATAGAGTGTTCTGACTATGTTTTCCTCTAAGAGTTTGACAGTGTCTGGCCTTACATTTAGGTCTTTAATCCATTTTGAGTTTATTTTTGTGTATGCTGTTAGGGAGTGTTCTAATGTCATTCTTTTACATATAGCTGTCCAGTTTTCCCAGCACCACTTATTGAAGAGGCTGTCTTTTCTCCATTGTATATTCTTGCCTCCTTTATCAAAAATAAGGGGACCATATGTGCGTGGGTTTATCTCTGGGCTTTCTATCCTGTTCCATTGATCAATATTTCTGTTTTTGTGCCAGTACCATACTGTCTTGATTACTGTAGCTTTGTAGTATAGTCTGAAGTCAGGGAGTCTGATTCCTCCAGCTCCGTTTTTCTTTCTCAAGATTGCTTTGTCTATGTGAGTCTTTTGTGTTTCCATACAAATTGTGCAGTTTTTTGTTCTAGTTCTGTGAAAAATGCCATTGGTAGTTTGAGAGGTATTGCACTGAATCTGTAGATTGCTTTGGGTAGTATAGTCATTTTCACAATGTTGATTCTTCCAATCCAAGAACATGGTATATCTCTCCATCTGTTTGTATCATCTTTAATTTATTTCATCAGTGTCTTATAGTTTTCTGCATACAGGTCTTTTGTCTCCTTAGGTAGGTTTATTCCTAGGTATTTTATTCTTTTTGTTGCAATGGTAAATGGGAGAGTTTCCTTAATTTCTCTTTCAGATTTTTCATCATTAGTGTATAGGAATGCAAGAGATTTCTGTGCATTAATTTTGTATCCTGCTACTTTACCAAATTCATTGATTAGCTCTAGTAGTTTTCTGGTAGCATCTTTAGGGTTCTCTATGTATAGTATCATGTCATCTGCAAACAGTGACAATTTTACTTCTTGTTTTCTGATTTGTATTCCTTTTTCTTCTCTGATCGCTGTGATAAAACTTCCAAAACTATGTTGAATAATAGTGGTGAGAGTGGGAAACCTTGTCTTGTTCCTGATCTTAGTGGAAATGGTTTCAGTTTTTCACCATTGAGAACGATGTTGGCTGTGGGTTTCTCATATATGGTCTTTATTATGTTGAGGTAAGTTCCCTCTATGCCTACTTTCTGGAGTGTTTTTATCATAAATGGGCGTTGAATTTTGCTGAAAGCTTTTTCTGCATCTATTGAGATGATCATATGGTTTTTCTCCTTCAGTTTGTTAATATGGTTTATCACATTGATTTATTTGCATATACTGAAGAATCCTTGCATTCCTGGGATAAACCCCATTTGATCATGGTGTATGATCCTTTTAATGTGCTGTTGGATTCTGTTTGCTAATATTTTGTTGAGGATTTTCACATCTATGTTCATCAGTGATATTGGCCTGTATTTTTCTTTGTGACATCTTTACCTGGTTTTGGTATCAGGGTGATGGTGGCCTCGTAGAATGAGTTTGGGAGTGTTCCTCCCTCTGCTATATTTTGGAAGAGTTTGAGAAAGAGAGGTGTTAGCTCTTCTCTAAATGTTTGGTAGAATTCAATTGTGAAGTCCTGAGCTTTTGTTTGTTGGAAGATTTTTAATCACAATCTCAATTTCAGTGCTTGTGATTGGTCTGTTTATATTTTCTATTTCTTCCTGGTTCAGTCTCAGAAGGTTGTGCTTTTCTAAGAATTTGTCCATTTCTTCCAGGTTGTCCATTTTATTGGCACATAGTTGCTTGTAGTAATCTCTCATGATCCTTTTTATTTCTGCAGTGTCAGTTTTTACTTCTCCTTTTTCATTTCTAATTCTATTGATTTGAGTCTTCTCCCTTTTTTTCTTGATGAGTCTAGCTAATGGTTTATCAATTTTGTTTATCTTCTCAAAGAACCAGGTTTAGTTTTATTCATCTTTGCCATTGTTTCCTTCATTTCTTTTTCATTTATTTCTGATCTGATCTTTATGATTTCTTTCCTTCTGCTAACTTTGGCATTTTTTGTTCTTCTTTCTCTAATTGTTTTAGGTGTAAGGTTAGGTTGTTTATTTGAGATGTTTCTTGTTTCTTGAGGTAGGATTGTGTTGCTATGAGTTTCCCTTTTAGAACTTCTTTTGCTGCATCCCATAGGTTTTGGGTCGTTGTGTTTTCATTGTCATTTGTTTTTAGGTATTTTTTGATTTCCCCTTGATTTCTTCAGTGATCTCTTGGTTATTTAGTAGTGTATTGTTTAGTCTCCATGTGTTTGTATTTTTTACAGATTTTTACCTGTAATCAATATCTAGTCTCATAGCATTATGGTCAGAAAAGATATTTGATACAATTTCAATTTTCTTCAATTTACCAAGGCTTGATTTGTGATCAAGATATGATCTATTCTGGAGAATGTTCCATGGGCACTTGAGAAGAAACTGTATTCTATTGTTTTTGGATGGAATGTCCTATAAATATCAATTAAGTCCATCTTGTTTAATGTATCATTTAAAGCTTGTGTTTCCTTATTTATTTTCATTTTGGATGATCTGTCCATTGGTGAAAGTGGGGTGTTAATGTCCCCTACTATGATTGTGTTACTGTCAATTTCCCCTTTTATGGCTGTTAGCATTTGCCTTATGTAGTGAGGTGCTTCTGTGTTTGGTACATAAATATTTACATTTGTTATATCTTCTTCTTGGATTGATCCCTTGATCATTATGTAGTGTCCTTCTTTGTCTCTTGTGATGGTGTTTATTTTAAAGTCTATTTTGTCTGATATAAGAATTGGTACTCCAGCTTTCTTTTGATTTCTATTTGCATGGAATATCTTTTTCCATCCCCTCAGTTTCAGTCATATGTTTCCCTAGGTCTGAAGTGAGTCTCTTGTAGACAGCGTATATATGGGTCTTGTTTTTGTATCCATTCAGCCAGTTTATGTCTTTTGGTTGGAGCATTTAATCCACTTACATTTAAGGTAATTATTGATATGTATCTTCCTATTACCATTTTCTTAGTTGTTTTGGGTTTGTTATTGTAGGTCTTTTCTTTTTCTTGTGTTTCCTGCCTAGAGAAGTTTCTTTAGCATTTGTTGTAAAACTGGTTTGGTGGTGCTGAATTCTCTTAGCTTTTGCTTGTCTGTAAAGATTTTAATTTCTCCGTCAAATCTGAATGAGAACCTTGCTGGGTAGGGTAATCTTGTTCGGAGGTATTTCCCTTTCATCACTTTAAATATGTCCTGCCACTCCCTTCTGGCTTGCAGAGTTTCTGCTGAAAGATCAGCTCTTAACTTTATGGGGATTCCCTTGTATGTTTTTGTTGCTTTTCCCTTGCTGCTTTAATATTTTTTCTTTGTACTTAACTTTTGATAGTTTTATTAATCTGTGTCTTGGTGTGTTTCTCCTTGGATTTATCCTGTATGGGACTCTCTGTGTTTCCTGGACTTGATTGACTATTTCCTTTCCCATATTAGGGAAGTTTTCAACTATAACCTCTTCAAATATTTTCTTAGTTCCTTTCTTTATCTCTTCTTCTTGTGGAACCCCTATAATTCAAAGATTGGTGAATTTAATGTTATCCCAGAGATCTCTGAGACTATCCTCAATTCTTTTCATTCTTTTTTCTTTATTCTGCTCTGCAGTAGTCATTTCCACTATTTTATCTTCCAGGCCACTGATCCCTTCTTCTGCCTCAGTTAATCAATTAGCTATTGATTCCTTCTAGAGAATTTTTAATTTCATTTATTGTATCATTCATCATTGTTTGTTTGCTCTTTAGTTCTTCTAGGTCCTTGTTAAACATTTCTTGTATTTTCTCCATTCTATTTCCAAGATTTTGGATCATCTTTACTATCATTACTCTGAATTCTTTTTCAGGTAGACTGCCTATTTCCTCTTCATTAGTTTGGCCTGGTGGATTTTTATCTTGCTCCTTCATCTGCTGCATATTTCTCTGTCTTCTCATTTTGCTTAACTTACTGTGTTTTGGGTCTCCTTTTTGCAGGCTGCAGGTTCATAGTTCCCATTGTTTTTGGTGTCTGCTCCCAGTGGTGAAGGTTGGTTCAGTGGGTTGTGTAGGCTTCGTGGTGGAGGGGACTGGTGCCTGTGTTTGGGTGGATAAGTCTGGATCTTGTCTTTCTTTTGGGAGGGCCGCCTCTAGTGGTGTGTTTTGGGGTATCTGTGACCCTATTAGGATTTTAGGTAGCCTCTCTGCTAATGGGTGGGGTTGTGTTCCTGTCTTGATAGTTGTTTGGCATAGGGTGTCCAGCACTGTAGCTTGCTGGTTGTTGAGTAGAGTTGGGTCTTAGCATTGAGATAGTGATCTCTGGGAGAGCTTTCACCATTTGATATCACATGGAGCTGGATGGTCTCTGGTGGACCAGTGTCTTGAACTGAGCTCTCACGCCTCAGAGTCACAGGCCTGACACCTGGCCAGAGCACTAAGACGCTGTCTGCCACATGGCTCAGAAGAAAAGGGAGGAAAAAAGAAAGAAAGAAAGAATAAAGTAAAATAAAGTTATTAAAAAATTTTTTTCATTATTAAAAATAAAAAAAATTAGAACGTAAAAGAAAAAAAAAACAAAAACGGACAGACAGAACCCTAGGACAAATGGTAAAAGCAAAGCTTTACAGACAAAATCACACAAAGATGCATACACATACATACTCACAAAAAGAGAAAAAGAAAAAATATATATATCTATATATTAAAAAAAAAAAAAGGAAGAGAGCAACCAAATCAATAAACAAATCTACCAATGATAATAAACTCTAAATAGTAAACTAAGATAAACATAAATCCAGAAACAAATTAGATGCAGAAAACAAACCCCAACTCTACTGTTGCTCCCCAAGTCCACTGCCTCAATCTTGGGATGATTTGTTGCCTCTTCATGTATTCCAGAGATGCAGGGTGCATGAAGTTGATTGTGGAAATTTATTCTACTGCTCCTGAGGCTGCTGAGAGAGATTTCCCTTTCTCTTTGTTCGCATAGCTCCTGGGGTTAGCTTTGGATTTGGCCCAGCCTCTGCGTGTAGGTTGCCTGAGGGCATCTGTTCTTCGTTCAGACAGGACGGGGTTAAAGTAGCAGCTGATTAGGGGGCTCTGGCTCACTCAGGCCAAAGGAGAGGGAGGGGTCCAGAGGCAGGGCAAGCCTGCTGCGGCAGAGGCCAGAGAGACGTTGCAATAGCCCTAGGCGTGTCATGTGTTCTCCTGGGGAAGTTGTCCCTGGATCATGGGACCCTGGAAATGGTGGGCGGCACAGGCTCCCAGGAGGGGAGGTGTGGATAGTGACCTGTGCTTGGACACAGGCTTCTTGGTGGCTGCAGCAGCACCCTTAGCATCTCATGCCCATCTCTGGTGTCCATGCTGATAGCCGCGGCTCGCGCCCACCTCTGGAGCTTGTTTAGGTGGTGCTCTGAATCCCCTCTCCTTGCATACCCTGAAACAATATTCTCTTGCCTCATAGGCAGTTACAGACATTTTCCCAGACTCCCTCCCAGCTAGCTGTGGTGCACTAACCCCCTTCAAGCTGTGTTCACGCCGCCAACCCCAGTCCTCTCCCTGGGATCTGACCGAAGCCCGAGCCTCAGCTCCCAGCCCCGCCCGCCACAGCGGGTGAGCAGACAAGCCTCTTGGGCTGGTGAGTGCTGGGCGGCACCGATCCTCTGTGCGGGAACCTCTCCGCTTTGCCCTCCGCACCCCTGTTGCTGCGCTCTCCTCTGTGGCTCCGAAATGTCCCCCCTGTCACCCACCCATCTCTGCCAGTGAAGGGGCTTCCTAGTGTGTGGAAACTTTTCCTCCTTCACAGCTCCCTCCCAGAGGTGCAGGTCCCATCCCTATTCTTTTGTCTCTGTTTTTCCTTTTTTCTTTTGCCCTACCCAGGTACGTGGGGAGTTTCTTGCCTTTTGGGAAGTCTGAGGTCTTCTGCCAGCATTCAGTAGGTGTTCTGTAGGAGTTGTTCCACATGTATATGTATTTATGATGTATTTGTGGGGAGGAAGGCGATCTCCACGTCTTACTCCTCCGCCATCTTTAAGGTCTCTATGATTACATCTTAAGCTGTTGCTTTTAATCGTGCATTGAACTCCATGGTGTGCCTTCAAAACATTTTACCTATCACTCTTTCAGTATTGAATACACAAGTTTGCATACAAAAATAACACTGCAGGGAATATCTTTGTATATGTTCCCTCTGGGACTTCTATACGAACTTCTTTGAGATATATATCCAAAATAGAGTTGGAAATGAAAAGTTGTACACATACTATTTTGACTGGGTAGAGCCAGATTGTTCTCAAGAATAGCTGCTCTAGTTCACACTCCCAACAATAGTGCCTGAAGGTTCCAACAGCCCTACATTACTTCCAACACTTGGCATTGCCACCTTTCTAATTTTTGCTGAACTAATAGGTTTAGTTTGATTTCTTACTGTGGCTTTAATATGCATGTCTTTGATTTCTAGAACATTATAGCATCTCTTCACATATTTCATAGATGTTTAGATTTTCTCTTCTGTATTACTTGTATCCATTTCTTAAATTGGGGTTACTGGTTTTTTCTAGCTAATTTGCAAAAAATCCTGGTGTATTTTGATTGTAAATACCTTGTCAGTTTTTGGCATTACAAATATCTTTTTCCATTCTATCATCTCTGTTTTTACTTTGTATATAAGTATTCTTGTTGAACAGAAGTTTTTAATTTCAGTGCAATCATACTGTAAGAGGAATGGGTCAATAAACTTTTCTGTTTCTCTAGAATTTAAATTTTTGAACTTAAGGGCAATAAGACTCAGTTGATTTTTGAGATACATTGATTATAACATGAACTGCTAATGAAATTTCATGACTTGTTTCTGTCTCTTACTTTAAAAGGTCTACTATTTTTTTAACTCTTCTTTGAAATCTGTGAGGTATTTTAATATACTTTCAACAAAAATTCTCTTCTTGTTGAAGTGAGCCAGAGTTGCTTTTTATTGCTTACAGTCACAAGAACTTTCACTAATACAGTAGACGAGAAACAATGACAAAATGGCATTCTCAGGATCACAGTTCATAAAATAGTCATGCAAACCTTTGTGATCTACGAATTTCCAACCACCAAGAGGTCTTTCCCTCATAACCCTGTTCAAATGAACAAAGCACAAAATTGTATATTCTCATGTAGTAAAACTTATATTATTGATAGATAAATGACCTTCTCACTCAGTTCCACAATTACATTTAGTTATAAATATATACTCTAATAAAAACATGACAATTAGATCATTCAGTAGCACTAAATACATTTTAAATGATGGACCTTAAAATAATACTCCAAAGATATCTCTTAAGAGAACTCTGAATAAGCTAAGTTTTCTCATTTTTTGGTGACCTTTTAATCTGGCAGCACTTGACTCATCAGCTGCATCTTTCTAAATATGGATATACTTAGACAGTAAATACATTCTCTTCCCAGCACAAGCTTTGTGTCCTATCAAAGGATCAATTATGATTCTGCAAGGGGGCAATGCATTACTAAATAATGTCAAAACTGTGATTGCCTTAGAGAATAAAGACAGAACAATGTTTATGTAAGAAGTGCTCAAGGAATGCAGCTTCTTTTTTTTTTTTTTTTTTTGAGTTTCTGTTCTTTAACTGGTAATTGAAATATGCCTAGATCCTAAAATAGAGATTCCTGAGAACAGATGTGATTATAATTCTGTCAAGGACAACAGTTTGATTTTTGTTACATTACAGGAAATGAATCTTTCAGGTCAGTGTGAGTGAGAATTCTTTTACTCTTTATTCTAGTACTTCTCAAACTTTGTTAGTCATAAGATTTTGATTCAAGAGTTCTGGGTAAGTCCCTGGAATCTGTATGTTTAACTAGCACCCCAGGTAGTTCTTAGGAAGTTGGTCCATATCCTGTCCAAGGGGGAATTCTGTTTTAGTCTATCAGAATAACATGGAAAGGAATTGATTGGAGTGAATATCTTTGGGAAGTTTGTGATATAAACTACTGTAAATTTATTAAGTCTATCTAGAATTTTAGAAAATAGTCCTTGCTGATAATTTGCAAAGGCATCAGATGTCTCATCTATTAATAGAACACAGTGTTGCTGGGGAAATTAGATGAGATGGTGTATGTAAATTACTGATTTTTATTCACTTTTTCACTTAGCAAAAAGTTTTTGAGTTCCTACCATGTTAAAGTTTGCTTGGAAGATACAGGGCACACAGAGATTATAAAATGCTGTTCTTGACTTCAAGGAGTTCATGGTATACTAGACAAATACATAGCAAATAATTGCATTTATATTGAGATGAGGATAATAATACCATGTATGGTAGGGTTCTTTGGTAGAAAAAGTAGTGTTCAGTTGTGTTAGAATGTAAGTCCCTTTCATTAACTCAATAAATATTATCAATTATTTGCTATGTCTGAGGTGCTGTTAGATATAAGTACCAAAATTGTGAATTGAAGATAATCCCTGTCCTCCTGACAATTACAGTCTAGTAGGTTACAAGCAATTACGAATTAACAGGAAATGAAAATGTGGTATGATAAGTGCTATGATTGTAAAACTATAGTGTATTATCACATTGTAAGAGCATCAGATCTATACTTTGGGGTATAGGCATAGATAAATTGGTAAATGAAAGATGAAAAGAGGTCAGGCAGATGAAGAGGGAAATAGAGTAGTTTATACAGAAGGAACATCATCCGAGAAGACCCATTAATTAAGTTGAGAGGCAATGGAGACATTAATAAGGGTAATTTTGGGTGGATAAAGAGAGTTGGGCAGATCCAAGAGATTAGAAGCAAGCAGAGTAAACAGCACTTAGATATTTGTATTCTGAGATTTGTGCAGTGAAAAGCACATAGATGGCACTCAAAAAAAAGTTTGTTGGATGAGTCAGGAAGGTATTATCTCCTTCACAAAGGAGATAATAGAGCTGGATTGTTACAAATCTTATGTATTGGAGCCATTTTCTGGATTTTCTGCCGGGTCTTCAAACTCAGTGTTTGCATAATTGCATCTGTCTTTTCCCATGAAATCTACTTCTTATTTTGACATTATTTTGTGGACCTGACATTAAATCTCCTTCTGCTAACCCAAGACTGGGAATCGTTTACCTCTCTTTCTCCAGGGCCTAAAACAATACTTTGTCCAGATGGGCAAATGTATTCTATAATTGTTGGTTGAATAAACAACTCCATGAATTCACCCAACCTCAAAACCTCACCATGAATGAAGCATACCCACTAACGCCAGTGGTCAGGATTGAGCCTATCTTTGCAACATTTTCTGAATCTACCCCTTTCCTCTATTGCTGTTTGTTTGTTTGTTTTCGTGGACACAGGCAGGATTCTTCTCATATGTCTCTTTATCTCCAAGCTGTGCCCTCTTCAATCCATTCTAATACAGTTGCCACATAAGTATGTGGTAAATTGTCATGGCTCTCTTCTATTCAGAATGTTCAGTGACCCTTCCTCACCAGACTAGCCTGCCCCTCCTTTATTTCCTTTCTGACTTTCTCTTCCTTTTCTCCTATTACCCTCCCCTCAGCTCCCACACACTAGTTTCCTTTAGCCATAAAGGCATTACCGTTTCTCAAAATGCCTTACATTTTGGCACATCTATATTTTGACTCATGTTGCCTTTTGCTTGGAATTCTCTTCATTTCAGATTCTACTTGTTCGAAGTCTATCCTCCCTTCAAAGCCTAGGCCTAAACCTTATCATACCCATGAAAACTTCTGAGTCTTTCTCCAACTAGCGATGACTACTCTTCTCTAAGCTCCAAGGACATTTTAATTTGCACATGCCTTATAGTACACATCACTTTCTTTTAAATGGTTATTTGTATTTATGTTCTTCTTCTCTTTATGTACTGTAAACAGGATGTGGATTATATGTATTTTCTTTTTGCTGACACAGTGATACCTTGTCTTTTGCCTTAGGAACAGAATATACCCATTAAACATTTATTGAATGAATGAATGAACAAATATCCAAAATCCATTCCTGGCTAAACCCAAGGAACTATTTTGCCATTCTCCTTATCATTTTATTCTCAAAAAGGTCTATGATTGTCCCCTAAAGAGGAATGAGAAGTGAGTAGAAATGTTTTGAATGTAACAATGTCTAGGAAAGGGTCACTACTGACATTCAGTGGTTAGGGACCAGGGATGCTGAATTTCCTGAGGCACTCTGAACAGTCTCTCATCCACTTCCGTTGAAAAACATTTATAGGCTTTGGGTTTTAGTATATGGTAGTCCTATTCTTGGCTTTTCTTTCTTGGATTTTGGCCACATAATTATGTTAAGAATTTGATGAAATAAGATGTATAAAGCCTCTAGGTTACTTTGTAAAATAAGTTTGCAGTCAGTGATAGCTGTTATTGTCAATTGTTTATCTAAAAAATGGGGATAATGGTATTAGGAAGATTAAATAAGTTAGTGCATAGGAAGCTCTTTGCACAATGCCTGGCATATTGTAAGTGCTCAATAAACATTAACTATTATCATTATTATTGTTATTCTGTTATTAGTATTATTTTCACATTTTACAAAGTAAGATTATATTGAATTTACAGTCACCTAAAAGCCTGAGGACTTTTTCACATGAAGAGGTGTTAAGTCAGTTCCTTTGCGATCTTACACCTATGATGGAAATAAGCTCAGACTTGCTGTGCTTTGGTTCCTTTTGAAGGCTGATGGGAAATTCCAAGGTAAACCAGGCTTAATGCCTGTGGCCTTTATCCACAGCACTGAGAAAAGAATATCAAGGTGAAACAAAAGAGCAATTTGATTCTAGGTTTTGCATTGAAATGGATCTGGCTCTGTGCTGCTTTTTATTTTGTGCTGGAGCCGCCTTTCCACTCAGCATCTGGTTTTCTGGAGAAAGAAATGTATGAAGACAGAAATTTGCTTAAGGGCTAATTTTTCTTTTTTATATTTTTTTAATTTTTACTACTGCATGTTTTAGTGGGGCTTAAAAATCTATCCACCTTTGAATTTAGCATTAACTTTCTTTTGTTTGTTTTTTACATTATTTTTTATTTAATAAATTTGACATTACATTTCATAAATTTAAGACATACAATGTTACTTCGATACATTTATCTATTTAATATGATTGCCATTGAAGCAATATTTATCACACTGTATCATTATAGTACAATACTATTGTCTATATTCATTATATTGTGCATTAGATCTCTACATTCACAACTTGTTACAAGTTTACACTCTTAAGCACCATAAATATTATTCCCCCAGCCCCCATCCTTTGGTAACTACCATTTTACTCTCTGTTTTCTTTTTACAGGTTTTCTGTTTTTGCAGAATTTTTAGATTCCACATATAAGTAATACCATACAGTACTTGTCTTTCTCTGTCTGACTATCTTGCTTAGCATAATGTGCTCAAGGTCCATTTATGTTGTCACAAATGGCAGGATGTCCTTCTTTCTCATGGCTGAATAATATTCCATTGTATATTAACAAAATGAAACGGCAGCCTACAGAATGGGAGAAAATTTTACAAACCATATGTTGGATAAGGGGTTATACGTATACATATATATATATAGAGAGAGAGAGAGAGAGAGTCACATATCCAAAATATCTGAAGAACTAACACAACTTAATAACAAAAAAGAATGATTAAAACTGGACAGTAGAATTAAATAGACATTTTTTCAAAGCAGACATCAAAATCGCCAACAGACACATGAAAAGATTCTCAACATCGCTAATCATCAGGGAGATGCAAATAAAAGCCACAGTGAGATATCACCTCACACCTGTTAGACTGGCTATCGTCAAGACAAGAGACAAGTGCTGGCAAGGATCTGGTGAAAAGGGAACCCTGGTGCACTGCTGGTGGGAAAGTAAATTAGTCCAAACACTTTGGAAAACAATATGGAGTTTTCTCACAAAGTTAAAAATAGATCTACCATATGATCCAGCAATTCCACTTCTGGGTATATACCCAATGTAAATTAAAACAGGATTTTGACAAGATATATGCATACCCATGTTTATTGTAGCATTATTCACAATAGCCAAGATATAAAATCAGCTTTGTGCTTGCTTTCATAATTGTTACCCTCACTGGCTCACAAAGCTGTTTCACATACATTTTGCCTTGTTTGATTTTTCACAGCAGCCCCATGAAGTAGGGATCATTATCACTTTTTTACCAATGAGGAAACTGAGCTTATTTATGACTCACACGTATAGTGTCAGCTCAAAAATTCACATTTGGGTTTTCTGGCTCTAAAATCTAAGATTGACAGGTGAACTATTTAATAAAATGATAGGAATATAAGGGATTCTTTGAATCAGATTGTTGAGGAGAACAATGAGAGAGGAAGAAAGGAAACTTCTTTATGGACTGATTTCTATATATCAGTCATGTTGCTAGGCATTATTCATTAGCCGTTTCATGTATCCTATATAGAAAGGGTACAGAACTGAGTAAAAAATAAATAATTTAGCAGGCCCCAAGCTATGTACAGGCTGTGTGCTAATTTTTTTAAGTTTGTTTAAAGCTCAGAATGCTTCCAATGTTAAGAGTGTTCAAAGTGTTGGTTAAAAATAACTAAAAGTTGTTCAAAGTTATCAGGCAAAGTTCTCACAAAGCCTGTTATCAAATACCATTTTTATCGTTGGTTATGATTTTAAACGTATGATGCAGGGAAAGGATTTCCCTGGCAGAAGTGGGAGGGGCAAGACAGAATGGCTTCAGCCAGAGCCATTTGTAATAATAATGGTAATTTTAAAAATCCATTATCAAAGAGTCTAGGGCTTCATGTTTTCTATTTTTTTGTTGGGACTTGGAGGAATCATAATAGAATTCTCTTGGAATATATATATATTTTTTCCCTCTCATTAACTGAAATAATGGGAATCTTCTGGGAAAAGAATCATTGTGGACAAGTTTACTCACCAATTATTTTCAGTTATTTAAAATGCTTACAGACTTGAACTTAAATAAAGCTTTTAATGACTCTGATTAAAGCAGGTGTAGGGAAAACTTAGACATGAGTTATTCTTGCCCCAGCTAGTATAAAAATTTATCAAACTCCCTCCATAGGATGAGCAGTCTTCAAATTTTTATGCAAACTGTTTATGTTTTTTATGTGTTTCAGGGAGATAAAACTTTGCATTCAGTATATATATATATATATATATTATATATATATATATATATATAATATATATATATATATATATATACACACACACATATTTCCCCTTTTCACTATGAACATATCAATATTTCCTCTTTGTGATACCTTTTTAAATGATATAATTATTTCATTTTATCTTTCAATTATATCAGTTCTATGTGTCTTTATTTTTACCCTATTTTTAAAACATCTAAAGGAAAGAGGAGGTGTATCTATTATTTGTGGCTTGATGGCATTAGATGAATATTTTAAAAGCAAGTTATAGAAATCTCTTAGAAACTTATGCAACAGGTGTATGTTTATTATTCAGTGTCTTCAAGAAAAAATAGAGTTTTCAACTCCCGAGGTTATACTGGTGAACATAATTTAAAATAAAACCTGAGAAAAGTAAAAGAGATTAAATAAATATTCATGAAAATGCCCTCTTCAGGAAATAGGGTCATTTGAACAGTCTATTCCATTAAAATTCACTTTATTTCACTTAAATTGGTTACCTTGCAGGGAAGGAAGACGTAAGAATACTGAGGGATTGATTCTGAAATCTGGCACTAAGAAATGATTTTGAAATCTCTCCATTGCATTAGCCAGATGGAATTTAACACAGAAAATCTAGAACTGCTCAGTTGTTTTAACTTATATATACTCAGAGGAGTACCAAGGATCCATTTAAGTGCTATGTCAAAATTATATGAAATATTAATATTTTTATTATAATATAAATACTGATAAACTACAAATTAATTTGGACTTTTATAGCATTTGGGGTGATCTAAAACTAGCAATTGCCTAAATGTGATTTGCTAACAATCACTTATAATGATCATTAAAATTAATTCATAATTAGAATAACACAGAATAGACTGTGAAATCATTAGTGTAATTTGATTTTTATTAATGAAAATCACTAGAAATTAAACCAAATAATCTTTAATCAAAAAATAAACAAATTTACAACTATAATTTTTTATCAGATATTCATAACCATATTTGCTGATCAACTATTGTGATATTTGAAAGTTCAATCTAAACAATTTACAACTGCTATGTGGATGGTTTCTCAGACTTATGCTTATCCTACTACCTATCTCTCTGCCCTCTCTCCCCACCACTCTTCTCCCTCTTTCTCTGTTCCTTTAACTGCTGCTTTCAAGTTTTAAACATGCTATGGTCAGAATGGTTGTGTACCCTCAAAATTCATATATTGTAATTCTAATGCTCAATGTGATGATATTACGAGATGCAGCCTTTGGAAGGTGCTTAGTTCATGAGGGTAGAGATTTTGAGAGTGAGATTAGTGTTCTTATAATCTCACTTAGAGCTCCCTAGCTGCTTCCACCATGTGTGAACACAGGAAGAAGTTGGCAGTTTGCAACCTGGAAGAGGGTCTTCATCAGAATCCTATTGTGATGGCACCCTGATCTTGGATTTTCAGCCTCCAGAGCTGTGAGAAATAAATTTCTGTTGTTTATAAGCCACCCAGTTTATAGCATTTTGTTGTAGCAGCCCCCAAAGACTAAGACAGTAGTCCAAGCCCCTTGGGAACAACTGGAAGAATCATGGAAAAGTTAGGAGGTTAGATGAGATTGTTCTAGACCACTGATACTCAACACGTGTTCTGGGACCAGAAATATCAGCATCATCTGAGAGTTTGTTAGAAACATAAATCCTAAGCCCCGTCCTGGACCAAGTGAATTGGAATTCCCAGATAATTTATATGCAAGATAAAGCTTGAAAAGCACTGTTCTATGAGGTGCCATGAATACTGCAGGAGCTGAGTTGGTTCACATACCTTTCCATTCTTGACCTTTCCATAGCTTGGTCATCTTGAGTTAGAAGTACTTTGGGATGGGGTCTAGAATGTCCACATCCTATTACACAGGAGAATGCCCTTCTATTTTCAATCCTGCTGTTCATTTAGTCTCCTAGTGGCTAGAATAAAGGGCTAAGTCATGTAACTTCGCCCCTTCTCCCAAGATCCAAATTAGGCAAGAGATCAGACAAGACTGAGTTAATCATTATCTAAAAGCTGTTAAATTAATTAAAGAAGGAGGCTATTAGACTGAAATGATTCTAATGCCTTAGCAGCTGTGAAAATGAATAAAGCAAACCTCATTTAAAGTGGAGTCTGAAAGGGTAGAAGGGGGAGCTCTGATGCCTGTCTGCAGACCCCCAAAAGGAAGAAATGTACCTTGCATCTCCAATAGGAAGAAGGTTACTACTTTACTATCCCAGCAGGAGGAAGGAAGATTTTCTCCTTGCCCAGCAACAGCCCAGCCAAAGAGACTGTCTATGGACAGTCTCTTTGCTTATTACAATGGACTCTTTGCTTATTAGGAATAGGCTCTTTGCTTATTACGAATGGACTCTTTGCTTATTACAATCCCTCCCAACTTCCCCTTTTACTCTATAAAAGAACAGTCCTCTCATTTGTCTCTCTGGATGCCTGTGGTTTTTGCTGTAGCATACTTTTTCTGAATTGCAATTCTCTGCTATTCCCGAATAACCCCATTTTGTTGATAAAATAATTGGCTGTAAAATAACAGCCTAGCTAAGCAAACCAAGACCTAACCCTGTAAGTGCCTCAAGATTAAGAAATCAAAATCTAAGGACAACCAATCACAAACAGCTCACTAGGCTTTTCCAAATAAGGCAAATGCTTAAGCAATACCCAATCAAGTAATTTTCTTGCTTTGCTTCCACCTCTTCTCCATACAAGTCTCTCCCCAGCTCCTGTGGTTGAAGTGCTCCTAACCACTTCTGCTTTGGTGCTGCCACATTCAAATCAATTTTTGCTCAAACTCTTAAAATTTTTTATATGTCTCAGTTAACTTTTAACAAAGCCTTAACCAGGAATGCTTCTCCAGTTCTTCTTACAGCCTTACTGGTACATTCCCAGCAGGACAGAGGTGGAATGTCCCACTGGGATGGGACAGTGAGAATTGTTGAGGTGTAGGCAATAAGGAGGTACATAATCTGTTACGACAAAGAAAGAGAACCTGAGCTAATTTATTTCTGTTATCCTATGTGACCACTTGGAGTTTTTATTTGTGTTACAAAATTTTTTTTCCAGAGTCCTTTTTTTTAATTGAATGAAAGATTCTTTAAATTCTATAGTGCTTTACAATTTTCAAAAGTTTCACAAGCATGGTTTCATATAATCCCCAAAAACCCCTTTTTTCGTCCTACCCTCATATTGACCCTCCCTCCTTCCCTCTCTGCACTAGTAACCACTAGTTTGTTCTCTATATCTGTGAGTCTGCTTCTTTTTTGTTTTATTGACTAGTTGGTTGTATTTTTTAGATTCCACATACAAGTGATGGCATATAGTATTTGTCTTTATCTGTCTGACTTATTTCCCTTAGCATAATGCCCTCCAAGTTCATCCATGTTGCTGCAGATGTCAAAATTTCAGTCTTTTTATGGCTGACTAGTATTCCACTGTATATATATACATGTCTTCTTTATCCATTCATCTGTTGATGAACACTTAGGTTGCTTTCATACATTGGCAATTGTAAATAACGCTGCAGTGAACATTGGGGTGCATGTATCTTTTCAAATTAGTGTTTTTGATTTTCTCTTACACATACCCAGGAGTAGAATTGCTGGATCATATGGTAGTTCTATTTTTAGTTTTTTGAGAAACCTCCATGTTGTTTTCCACAGGGCCTGCACCAACTTACATTCCTACCAACAGTATACAAGTGTTCCCTTTTCTCCACATCCTTATCAACATTTGTTATTTGTGTTCTTTTTGATGATAGCCATTCTGGCCAGTGTGAAGTGATATCTCATAGTTTTGATTTGTTTAAAAATTTAAAACAGTGAAAAAGAAAGCAAACTGTAAGATGTAATATTTTTGTTTGGAAAGTACAAATTTTAGTATGTATGTGAAATATTTTAGGGAATGTAAATAATGCATTTTAAAATTAAGTTTATTCTTTCAAAATTATTAACCATTTGTTTTAAAACTAAAAACTGAATCAAGAAAATAAAATATAACATCAGTAGTAAATTGTGAGCAGGTATCTTGATTTCATTAAAATTTACTTAATAGATACTATAATATTATTATCTATTACTGCTACAGACTAACCTTAAAAATAAGATTTTTCACCTTTTTAAAAAGTTAGTGTAATTAAAAATATTAATCCATTACTTTTTTGTACAGTAATTATTTTATTTTAATTTTTAAATTATTTTAACTGATATGATTTTACATACAAAGTTTAATAAAATAAAGATCTCATCTGTATTCCTCTATTGACTATCACCAGTATTCCTTTCATTTGATGACTATAAGTAGTATAATTTTGTTTTGTAGAGGAAGGGGTGTTAAAAAATGATCCATTCCTGGTGTCAAATACACTAGGTATACTGCTACCTGAAGATATCTATGCCAGAAGGTAGCTTTGGTTCAGTGCTAGGGTTTCTGTTCCTTTTGACTTCCTGAACTTGAACACCAGAATGATCTAGGTTTTATCTAGTGCAGAGCTATAATTGTGAGAAAGGCTTCTTTGTGAGAAGTATTTCATTTCTTTGCTTTTTCATGTAAGGCATTATCTAACTACATCTGAAGAGTGACATGGGACTTGGGAAGACTTGACCTTGAGGGATTCCTAGATTTCACCCTATGTTAATTTGCATCCAGCATTAGATATGAGGGTGGGAATGGAGAAAATAATTTATTACCCATATTCTGTTCTCCGAGGACACTTTCTGAATGCTCTTAAGCTAAATGTTTTAACACATATGGTTTTCCAGAGATTTTGAACTATATGGGGCTGTTTGCCTTGAGTTGCCTATTTTCTAATTTTTTGGAGACTGAAACCTTTGACTGCATTCCTACTGCATTCTCTGCATTTAGTCAAGATTGAGGAGGAGAAGGAATGAATATATTTTTGAAACTTTAGAAGAAGAAATATAGTACATCATGACTAACTAGGATGGGTAAATGAAATAAAGATTAAAAACAGCTACCTATGAGGGGCAAGCAGGTAAAATAAATGTATGAAGCAGGTAATAGGAAGTGGAGAGGATCAGGGTAAACTGGAGAGAGCCTGTCCAATTTATTGGGACAACCACTGCTCAGCTCCAGCTGACTGCAGTCAGGGAGCCATCTGTGCACAGAGTTGCCAGACCATTTAATAGAAGTGTGAAATCTGAATTTTCACATGGCATCTCTCAATGTTTTAAAATACAGTGCAAGCAAAGAGAAATGTGTCTGATGGCCAGATTCAGTCCACAGGTCACGAGTTTGCCACCTTGAGAAAAACAAATTTCCATAATACATTCCAATAATTATCAGTTGCTTCTCTAAGGAAGTTATTTCTTTTAGATGTTATAAAACCATCATGTGTTAATTCATATCCATTTTCTTTTGTTTTGTCCTTAAGGAGAAGAACAATATCATCCATTTTCTGCATAAAAATACAATGCATTTAAAAACTTGAGCAACCCCACAGAGGACTTAATCTCCCAGTGAAACGGTACCAAAATACTCATAATATCACTCACATACAATTTTCTCAGGATTTTTGCTGAGGGGATCTGATGGGTCCCTGTTTGAAATAGCAAGAGAGGGCCCTGTCTTCTCTCAGTGGGGTATCTTTGTACCACTAAAGAAACTCCTGGTAGATCTGAAAGTTTTTGACATGCTTAGATTTGCTTAATTATCCCTAATACTGAAAGCTTAGTCAAAACATATTGTCATATAGTGAACAACCTCAAAGACTGTTTCTATTAATGGCAATTGCTTTAGATAATGAATCAGCTAAAACTGTCATACCTTCTGTATTCCTATATATGTCCATATTGGTATAAACAGATGTCTTCAGAAAATGAATTTTGGTTTTTCTAATTCAGTGGGACTCTTATGTCCACCTACATTAAATATTTTATCTGTATGTAAACCTTGCATCTCTGTTAAATGATAATGCCTTTATTTACCAGAATCTTCTATTCCTGCTCAATCTTTTACCCATTAACAACAATTTGAAAGCTTATTCTGACAACCAAATAAAAATGATTATTATGTCAAGATATCAGGGCAAGTTTTAATATGCACTCTGTTAAACAAGAGTGCTTTGAACTTATATCTAAACCCAAAGTCTCCCACTTGCATTGTTTTTTGTATTTTAATTTAAGCAAAAAATGAAACTTGAGGTATTTTTAGCAATTTGGGGGAGAACAGTGATTCCTGTGGGGATAGGAGATTGCTAAGTCATTAGGGAAATGTAAATGTGTTCTTTATTCAGGTTTATGTTCAAAGAAGCTGGTACAATGTCTAGCACTTTGCAGTGACCCAGTGAAGAGTTCAGTGGGTAATGGGAGCCCAGCTGCTCCATGACGAGGTTCCTGTCAAGGCCTGGTTGAGCCTGAGATGAGTGTTGAAAGCCCATCAGCAGAGGCTGTTTTTCCGAACAAGGAGCATCCCTCAGGCTGACCTTTCCAATTCTAGAGAAAGTGGGAGAGGGGTGAGGTTCAGTGGGATTATGTGTAGGGAATATCTACATTCAAAGATCCCATATTTTATATTCTTGTAGGAGATTTTTTAAAGAACATATTCAAACCCACTCACTCATTTATATTAAAAGTTAATTGTCAAGCAAATAATATTTCAAATTTAGAAATCCTACTCATTCCTAATTATAGCTGTCAGAGTGACAGGGCTTTGTGAACTAGCTAGCAAACATGGAAAAGCCTTCCTAGTAAATCAATAAAGTGGAACACTTTTAGAAATATGTGATTAATTATTTAGCACAAGGAAACACTATACAGCTTGTACTGTGTCTATGTACAATTGCACAGATTCTTTTCTTTCTAATAGAAAGCTAATTGTTCTTTTTAAGTACCTAGGACACAAATCACTTGATTTTCTAAGTGGTATGTCAAACTAACTTACATAGTCAGTGTCTGCTTGTGAATATATTGCAAATATGGCTGTGGAAATAAACGGAGAGGACCATTCATAGCCATCTTTATAATACCTCAAAGGCATCTATTATGCAGGCAAACATTTCAGCTTAACAATTTTGTCCTTTAATAAAGAGGCTTGTTAAAATATAGCCTATTCAGAATATGCTACTCATTCAGTAGTGATTTCTGACAGTTTATAGTAGAATGCAGGGAATTATGACAATGATTTATTGCAAGTTATTAAAGTAATTGCAAATGTGGCATTAATTAAATTAATTATTTTCTTAAAATTTCAACCTAGAAGAGAAAACGATGTAGACACAGAAATGTGTAACATTGTGGATAATATCATAGGTTGTGTAAGAAAACATTCTGGTTTCAATTTCTGCCCCTATCATCTATTAACTGGGTGAGTTGGTCCATTTACTAATGTGTCTGGGCTGTAGTTTCCTCAGTTGGAATATGGGTCTAATAATAATAACTATACTCATTAGATGGATCAGATGTGACAATGCATGTAAAATGCTTAGATAGTGCCAAGCACGTACTAAACACTCAATTATTCTTGTTATTATTGCTTCAAAATTAAGCCAGGAATTGGGTGTATTTTCTGCATTTCCAAAAAATATTTAGTAGTCATTTGAGAACCAATGGTTCATGTCAGCCTTTATGAATATTCACAATAAATACCATAAAACACTACTCTGTTGTATAATGAAATACTCGCACAGGTGGGGATGCTTTGTTGTTTTGTTTTGTTTTTTTCTGAAGAAATTTATGAGAACATCTTATACTTCCACCTATTAGTCCTTATTTGGGTCTTTGTCCTTGGATGAAATCCCTTGCTGATTAAAGACTAATACTTTAGCTATCTAAAAATTCAGCTCTCTGGCAAACTCCTCTCTCTGGAAGATGGCTCAGCACCAGGAAATAAACAGGTCACTCTAAGCAGAAAAATAGATGTCACAAGATCTATGTCTCAAATTCTCACATTTTACTTCTAGAGGTATCTTTCAGGCCTTTTCTCAAAGTTTATTTGTCCTTATTTCATACATAGTTCTTTAAGAAAAAGTCATTGTATTCCTGCAAAGGAGACTAAGAAGCAATAAATTAGGAATAGGAAGAATAATCATATATATCATCAAGAATTTAGCAAATGGCTTGATGACAACAAAGGAAGTAGAAAATTTACAAAAAGCAGAAGTGATATAAAAGAATAAGTCTTAGACCTTTGGGGGCTACTTTGTATTGAGACAGACATTTGTACCTCAATAGATTCTGATGAAGTCCAAGAATGTAATAATATAGAATAATAATTGGTATTTATAAATGGTCTAAGTCATCAAGAAATAATTGGATCTGTTTAGGTTACTCTATTTAAGGAGATAAAGTATGTAATATATCAGAAATGTCAAATTGGTGCCCTGCAGGAAGAATCTGGCTGGTGAATGTTTAGGTACATCAGTTAATTTGAAACAATTGAATTACTTGACAATATTTAAAAATCAGAAACTTTCACTTAAAATTGGCATCTATCAGTTTCTTGGAAAAATTAGAAAATGTATTGATACTGAACCCACATTCTCACTTTTCAATCATCAACTGTATGACAACTCTTATATATTACCAATGGGATTAATAATATGTTCACCACTCTGGAAAACTGAAATTTTATCATAAAGTTAACCATAAATCTAAAATATGGGCCAGAAATTCCACTCCTAATTTAACCAAGAGGAATAAATGTATGCATCCAGAACAAGATTTATCTAAGAATGGTCATAGCAACGTTAACCATAATAGCTTCAAACTGGAAACAACTCAAACGCCCATCAACAGGATGTATTAACAAACTGTGGTAGAGCCATACAATGGAATCTACTCAACAACAATAAAAATAAAAACAAATTACTGATGTGTAACAACATGGATGGATCTCAAAAACACTACACAGAGCAAAAAAGGACAAGCATAAAAAGTACATCCTTCATGACTCCAGATATAATGTTGTTAAATGATCTTAAAAAAATTAGCTTATGATGTTAGAAATCAGAATAGTGATTGTCTTTGGGGGGAGTGGCAGAGAAATTGACTGGAAAGGAAAATTTATGGGCCAATGGAAATATTATTTATTTTGAATTTGGTCATGTTTATATATATTTGCTAATATTGAGCTATGTACTTATGATCTATGCATTTTATTGTATACACCTCATTCTTCAACAAATACTATTAGCTTAAAAACAAGCAAAGCAAACAAATAATTGGAGCTAAATAGCTGCCATCTCCTTAACCGTACTCTACCTGCATGGTTCCTGCAGGTATTATATTTGCAACTCTTAAGTTTATTTTTATTTATTTATTTCCTAAAGGAGTACATTTTAGCTATCTGGGAAACTCAGCTTTTCAGAATATCTAATTCCTTCAAGGTTCTAGAGAGTTGCAATTTTTAGCTCATTTTTTCTTGTGTGTTTTGCACAACATCATTTTCTGAACTTGCTTTACTGTGGGTGTTTCATTTGGGTATCTGTCCTTATACATCAAGTGATTAACTATTAGCACTCATAACATTTCAAACATTTCAAATAAATGGAAGCACTGCTTGATACAGCAGGTAGCAAGCCTATGGTGAAATAATGAAACTCATTACCCTGAGGCTTTATATAGATTCAAAATAATGAAAAATAGCTGCATACCAGCAAATAAAATTATGTATTTCAAATCTTAGATTTTAAATCATAGCTCATAGATCCATAACAATTTTCTAAAAGAAGCTATGGGTGATTTCAAGTGAACGACGAGGAGGTCAACCAGTTCTCTTTCATAATACAGTTTTTGTTATTTCTATCAGGGACTAGATTCCAAGCTGAATGGATTAAATAACTGACCAAGTATGGAATTTTCATATTAAACTAATTCAGTCTCTACCAGAATAAAGAATTTCTTGGTAAAACCGTAACTCTTTGTGTTTTTCAAAAATTTAAGATTATGCACTTACTCAAATACAGATAAGCCTCCTTATCTGTCAAATTCATTTACATTCAGAGCATGCCATTTTTAAAGCTTTATAAAAGAGGGATCTATTCAAGGTCAACTACTATACTTGATATCAAGCATTAAAAGTAGTTTATGA